>NC_140080.1:4346325-4996404 GCF_964194135.1 Talpa europaea | reverse complement strand
TATTCTATCTTTCTGTAATAATAGGGAATGATGGCTGATGAAGGGAGCAAACCTTTTATCTTGTAGGAAACAGTGTCTGTACAAAAAAACAGGATGGCTCCATCCATCCAGATGTACTTAATTAAAACAAACTGAAGAAAGAAACAAAATGAGGCTGGAGAATTAATTTGAGTTTAAAGACAGTTTGGAGACAGCTATAATAGAGTGGCCCCAGGCCTCCAGCATGGCAGTTCACTCTGTGACTCTGTGCACAGGTTTGTCCCATGCAATGAATGGTTCAAAGAGAAAACAGAACTCTGCGCTCTTACAGACAATATGTTCCTTGGTGTCTTTCATGTCTTCTGTTCTGGACGGTCCGTGCCATATTCAAGGAGGGTGTCATGATTAGTAGCCAATTGTTTCATGCTTCCTGTAGTATTGTTGACATGACCTTAGTGCCAGGTTCAACAAAACTTTGGAATTCGTAGCATCAAAGAGAATGGGTAAATACATCACAGACTGAAAGAAATGGGATGCTAGAGGTAAAAAGAAAGAGGCAGAGGAAGAGGAGAAACAGGAGGAAACATATGCAAAGTATAGACAATATTTTCCTTGGGGTTTATTTCTGGATGCCATCTGTTCTAGAATAACTTAAGCTTTTACAGCGAACAACCCCTGAGGTGTGAGTGACTTATCGCAGTAGAAGCTTATTTCTTATACACACTCAGGGCCAATGCTTCTTGCAGGCACTCAGGCTAACAGAGGCTCTGCCATCTCCCGTGTGTGTTCAAGGTCATCCTGGCCTAGATACGCAGCCGTCAGACATCAGATAAATATAACTAAGGAAAAAGAATGGTGAGGGAGGTGGCAAACACATGGAGTCCTAGAAGTTCAGGACCTGAAGATTTTTGTCACTTCTGACCACTTTGCTTTGCTTGGGAAGCATCAGATCAAGTTCACACTAAAAAAGAAGGTAGAGAAATGGAGCTGTGAAAGTTTGCATTTTCAGAAGAAAAGGTGAAAAGTTGGTTAAACAGGTAATCGGTTGCCCTTGTGGATAAAATTCCTTGGGAAATAGAAAGGATGGGAAATCTCCAAAGGTATACAGGGTATTTCAGTACATCTACCTGTTCTGAGGTCTGCTGTGCCATATATGAAAAAATTAAAGTTTAAGAATTAAGAAAGTATTTATTCTTTAGACAACATATTATAAAAGCTTAACCTAAGATAACACAGGAAACAAACTAGTTAATTCTGGATATGGCAATGATACAACATCAAAGACATTATCTATGAAAAAAAATAATTGATGGGCTGAGTTTTATTAAAATTAAAACTTTGCTCTAAAAAAAGGGAATCTCACGAGCTTCAGAAGACAAGACAGGGATGTGAACTGGGAGAAAATATTTTCAAAAATACATCTAATGAAATACTATTATCTAAAATGTATCACAAACTCTTAAAACTCAACAATGAGAAAATAAACATCCTCCTGGAAGACCTGAACAGACATCTCACCAAAGAATATATACCAGTGGTAAGTAAACATGAAAAGTTGGGCCTCCCTGGTGGTGCAAGGGGTTGAGCACAGCGCTGTGAAGTTACCGCAGCCTCTGCAGCAGGAGTTCCATCCCAGGCCAGGGAGGTGACGCACATGGCGCAGCAGACCTCTCCTGACTTGCCCGCTGCTCCCTGCAGCAGTGTATTTCAGTCTGCCTGTTCTGCTCCCCACTCTGTCTCTCGTGAATCCTCTCACCCCCATACCTCTGGCCTATACCCCAGTTCTTGTATGCATAAAATAAATAAATCTTTTAAACAAGGTAAAAAAAAAAAAAAAAGGTATACAGGGTCTCTCCCTTGGAAACTGTGACCATTATACATCTTGAACAGAAAAAGAAGTGAGGTTTTGTTTTGTTTTATGAGCAACATGGATGTGGGGTGGTTTGTAGGAAGGATAAGATATTAACACCTGCTGGCGAGCCCAGGTCCACCCACAGGTTGTTTCTTCACCTCATTGATGATGACAGCTTTTAATTTTAATTTTTATTTTTTTAAAGATTTATTTATTTATGCATACAAGAGTACTGGTACAGGCCAGAGGTGTAGGGGGTAAGAGGATTCACCAGAAACAGAGTAGGGAAGAGAGCAGACAAATTGACTGAAATACACTGCTGATGGGAGCAGCAGGCAAGTCAGGAGAGGTTTGCTGCACCATGTGGGTTGCTCCTTGGCCGGCGGGGGGATCAAACTCTTGCTGCAGAGGCTGCAGACAGCTTCATAGGTTGCGCCTTAACCCCTTGCACTATGAGGGAGCCCCGGCTTTTAATTTTTAAACTCTTACAAAATCTTTAAGCATGGACACCATGCAACCTCTCTTTCTTCTTCTTACTCTTTCTTTTTCTTACAAGTGACTTCACTTGTATCTGCAACAATCTCGGGTTTTGTGTGACCTCCTCCATGGGAAACAATCTGGTTATTTGTCTAGTTTTGTCCCCAATTGTTTCAGGTAAAAGTTTACTCCCCTGTGACCCAGTGAAAAAAATGACCAAAACTTTCACACTCACTATTATAATAAAGTTTGAAAAGTGAGCAATTGTTACTCTTTTTAAAATTAACTTATTTTTTAAGTGATAAAACTTAAATTAGAAATATAAAAACAGTTGACAGAACCATTCATCTGACTTTTCCAATCTGTCATACATGGTCTTAAAAGTATCTCTTTGAAAGTTTAGCTAGGGTTTACCAGTGAAAAATCATATTAAAAAATATACTCAAGGAAAAATGGGCATGTAAATGAAATATTTAACTGTGTGTATAGCTTGGAGTATTTGCCATTCTTATGGTGGAAATAGTTGATTAAAATAGAACAGTGAGTTTGGGGGTGAATCTTCTCTCACCCAAAGATACTTGGTAGGTGAAATAAGAGTCAGCTAATAAGAATTTCCTTTTAAGCTTAAAAAGAAAGCAAAGCATGATTTCTTCTAACTCCATCCAAATTGCTGTGAATGGCATGAGTTTATCTTTTTTGATTGCTGAATAATATTCCATTGTGTATATATGCCACATCTTCTTGATCCAGCCATCTATTTTGGGGCATTTGGGTTGTTTCCAGGTTTTACCTATTTTAAATAGTGCTGCAATAAACATAGGGGTACAGGTGTTCTTTTGAATCAATGTTTTTGTGTCTTTTGGGTAGATCTCTAGGAGTGGAATTGTGAGGTCATATGGTAGCTCCATTTTTAGTAGACTTTAAAAATAAATAAATAAAGATGCAAAAATATACATAGGAAAAAAAAAAGCAAAACAGGTAACACCGCGCTGTCAGAATTATTAAAAAGGAAGCTCTCTGTTTTAAAGTTGGCTGTTGCTGGCTGTAAGTGGGTATCTGTCACTTCTGCCTGATTGCCTTTTGGTGAGCAAGTCCTAGTCACGGTGCTGAATTCCAGGGCTTTTTGCCTACACAGTCCTGCAAATGTCTTATGGGACCAATTCAGGAAGCAATGATATGATTTCTCTAGATATGTGAGGCCATGACTAGCCATAATCAAGGAAGCCATTCTGAGATAAAATGCTGTTGCCAAGTAGTTTGGACACATTTTGAATGACGATATTTTGAACAAGGTCAAATGAATGATTTTAAGGTATAGTATTGTTTCCTCATGAGTGACTAATCATTCCAAAGTCTTCTGCAGTGTATGAGAGCAGAGAAGTTCTGTGTTCCCATTCTTGTTGACAAGCTGCTTAAAATGCAGTAATTGCCCTGATACTAAGGTGACCCCTCAGATCATGTGGAGCAGGAGTCAGCCTGTATTTGGTCTTACTGAACTAAGTGACTATAAAATGGAATGATTCCTTCCTTAGTTATCTTGTCTTCATAGTATTAAAAAGACATCAAGCCATAGAATCTAAGGTGTTTAGTTTACATAAATGTTCCTATAGTTTTTCAAAGGAAATCATTATGAATTATGTTTTTAATGCACTTTTGTTTTTATAAGCTTTTTTAAGATCTCCTTATGGCTAAATAAGATTATTGCTTGTGGGCCTCCCCAGTGGCGCAGCGGTTGAGCGCTGAGTTGCGAAGCTGCCCACAGCCTCTGCAGCTCCGGTTCGATCCCGGGCTGCTCCCCGGCCACCGGAGGAGGGTCCCACATGGCGCGCAGACCTCTCCTGCCGCCCACTGCTCCCCTCAGCAGTGTACTTCGGTCCTTCTGCCTGCTCTGCTCCCTGCTCTGGCTCTGGTGAGTTCTCTCACCCTCCCGTGCTTCTGACTGTACCCAGTGCATGTATAAACAAAACAAACAAACAAATAAATAAAACATGCCTCTATAAAAAAAAAAGATTATTGCTTGTTTTCTTACTAATATCTTTAGTCTCAACATATACATACATGCATACATATTTAGCTTTAATTTCTGTAGAACTTTTAATTTCTATGCGGTCAAGGAAATGAAGAAAGGGTAGAATCACAGGATTTAGAGAGGCAGGAGAGACTTTCAAGAATTTTTAATACTTGGCTCACACCAACTTTTTAAAATATGGTACTCATTTATTCACTCATCAAACTCAAATCGAGTGCCTAATATGTGACATGACCTCTGCTATATGTGATATAGGAACAAAATAGCAAATAAAACATGACCACCATCTTCAAGGACCTTAGAAAATATAATGGGAACAACAACAAGCAGCAACATTGTGTGCAGAGAAGTATTCTCAGGCTATGTCACAATCTGGACAATGGAAGAGATTTGGGTGTGCTAGCGAGCAGGGATGCCTCAAATCTGAGAAAGTCACGGGGTTATCCAGAGGAAAAATCAAGGTAGTGCAATGTTTGCAGGGAGACTAACATTTTCAAAGCCTTTCAGGCACAAGAAAGAACAGCATCTGGAAGAACTGCATATTGTATAAGGTTGAAAGGTAAAGTTCAAGGAGGAGATAAGGAAGTAAATAGAGAGAGCAGAGGTTTGCATCGGATGAGTCTCTGGAGGATTTACACTCCCTGCTGAGTTGTTATCCTAAAAATATAGTGTCTGAAGGACTGAAGCATGATTAGTTGGTTAGATGAACAGCTTAGAAAGATTACTTTTGCTGAAGGACAAATGAGAAGAGAGAGATGAGTAGGATATTGTTGCAATCATTTAAGTGAGAAATAAAAAGGCCCAGAGTGAGGTAGAGGATGTGGAGAAAGGAAGAGGAGCTTCAGATGGTACTAATGAGGTAGGAATGGCAGAAATGTGTGACTGGAAGTAGGAGTTAGGAAGAGGGAGAAGCGGGGTGATTCCTAGGACTTGCTCTGGGGAATAATAATGTAGACCACTGGGATGGAGAATGCAGAAGGGAAGCAGAATTGGGTAGGGGGTAATGCTGAGGTTAGATGGGGGCTTGTAGGGTGTTAGCTGCATGTGGACATTCTCATGGAAACATCTAGTAGCCAGGCGCCTGTGTTGGTGTTCCTTTCCGGGGAGAGGTCTGAGCTGGAGGGAGAGCTCTAAGAATAACACAAGTACTGTTGGTTTCTGAAGTGATTGGAGATAAGTTTACTCAGGGAGTGTGTTAGGTGAGAAATGACATGAAGATGAGACCTTCCCACCCTCCCTTTAAGAGCTGATCATTTAAGAAATAGGTTGAAATAGTTTGAAAAGTTAGAGCTCTTCACATTCACTGAAGTGGGGTGTCTAGAGTGCTGGGAAGAGCTGGCATATAGCACTGTCACTGGAGAGAGCAAGGGAAAGTCTCAGAACGAAGCAAGTGGTAAACAGTGTCAGATGCCGCAAAGTGGGAATAGGATACGTGCTGACAAGGGTCCGCTGAGTTTAGTAATAAAAAAGACCTTGGTGCTGATTTTCAGAACCTCCTTATGCATATTAATTATCACTGTTTTGTCTCTGACTATGGTCTGTGCCTAGCAACTCCTTTACCCAGAGAGGGTGGGATAGACTTAATATAAACCACCCACAACTAGAAACTCATGTATCTTCAGGATAGCACATTTTATTAAAATGCCTCTTTTGATTATTCCCACAATATGAAATGAGGAGAGCATTTGCATGGAAGATACGCCCATTGCTGAGTTGTATTTCACCACTCGTGGGTACAAAGGACATTTCCCAAGCAGTTTCTTCCTCCTTCCCTTCTTTCTTCCTGGACTTATTTTAAAAATTGAGTTCCAGTCTCATATGGAAAAGTCTGGTTGATGAGAAAAGTCTCCACCTATGTTTACTAACACAATTCCTGCTCTATGTAAACGCCAAATGAATGAGTCACAACAGCAGAAGGCGGACATTTCATTAAACAGATGAATGGCTAGAGAAATTGGAACTTGAGTTGAGACTTGAAAGTAAGAAACAATTGGATCAGTGCAGAGGAAGGAGAGTGAATGGGGAGGTAGTAAAGGCCCTTGGAGAGGCTCTGTTGTCTGAAGTGGATGGTCCCTGAGTCTCTTGAAGTTGTCCTGGGGATTGGTTAAGATCCCACAGGGAAAGCTCTGAAAGCCAAATGGAGCAGTGCATTTTAAATTTTAATAGAAAAAGCACCAGGCCAGTGGTAAGCAGTAAATGAAAGCCTTCTTAGAATGATTGACCTGAGAGCGATTTGCAGGAGAGCTTCTAGGGGAAATGTGAAGAAAGTTTAGACTTTGCTGATGGCATGTGTCTGGAGGGCTTCATCTGACAGAGCTTCTTGGAAGGACTCATAGGATTCATAGACCAGATCTGAGGAGTAAACCAGAGAAATCAAAGACAGTCCTACAATGGGGAGAGATCACTGCAGAAACAGCCACTCCAGAAAAGTAGCCTTTCATGGGGTGAGGGGGCATGGTTTCAATGTTCAGTATTTTGAGCTATTGGTAAGACACCTAAGTGCAGCGATTTATTGATTCAGAGGCACACCAGCCTCTTCTCACTATGGCCAAAAACAATGGGTTATTCTGATGCGCTGTCCTGGTATTATTAGAGTGTAGATACACCTGAAAAGTAGCAAATAAGATAAAGATGGAAAAGAATCCGCTGGATTTACCAATAAAAATGGCCTCGGTGATTGTATCAGTCAGAGTTCTGCAGAAGAACAGAATCAATAAGATCTCTAGATAGAGAGAGGAGATTTTATGGAACTGGCTCATGTGATGGTGGGGACTGGTAAGTTTGAAATCTGCTCAGGGCAGGTCACTAGGCTGGAAACCCTGGCAGGATTTCTGTTACAATCTTGAGGCAAAATTACTGCTCCAGAAACCAGCATTTCCTCATAAGACCTTCAACTGATTAGACAAAGCCCACACAGATCATGGAGGGTAGTCTGCCTTACTTAAAGTCACTTGGTTGTAAATGTCAACCATGTCTATAAGATATCCTCATAGCAACATGTTTGTTATGTAACAAGTGTCGCCTAAACAACTCTGCGCAGTGGCCCAGGTGCCCTGCCACAAAATTAACCATCTCAGCGATGTTTCCAAATAATTTCTGCTTCATGCCATCGTATGTTCACATCCCTGGTGGTCATGTCTGTGTGTTCACACACCTGTCCTTTATTGCCTTTTCTCTCTTGTCTGGCAAGCTTTGGAGAGAATACAGAAGAGCCTCTCCTATTTGACACATTTGAGAATGAAGCATTCTTGGGAAAATGGCATTTGACACCTGTGTCATTTGGTGGCAGCATTTCTGTCACCAAACCCAGGTCAGCATTGAGGAAAAAGGCAAAAATGGGGCAACAGAGATGGCGATGAGCTCGAATCAGGAGGTCCGAGGAGGCAGCCTGGCTGCTGGCCAAACCGAAGAGCGAAAGCGCTCAGTCTTCCTACACCCACCCCTCTGTCACGCCCCATCCTACCAGCTTTGACCTGTCACTTCTCTGTTCTGAGGACTGAGGGTAGAGGTAGGAAAAGTGGAGCACCTCTACAAAGTGGCTGATCCACCACTTCCTTCTATTCACAAACAAATGAAATCCATATTCGTGCGGCCAACCCAGAGAAAACCGAGGAGGAGGCTTGGCAGGCATAGCTGTAACCCAATCTGGAAACTGAAAATTTAAAGACAATTATTTTAAATTTCATATCACAAACTTCCTTTTGGAGCTTCCATTAGCTACGTCTATGTTAGAATTCTCTTTGGGGAGCAGAAGTAGAGGCGCCCCAGAGCTCTGGGCAGCCCGAGCCGTGGATTTCACAGGACACTTGAGCGCATACTCTGCTCCTGTATGCAGACATGCTGTTTTGTTCTGATATATAATTTCATTCAACAGCAGTAGACACACATACTTTGTCTAGTGATTTGCAGTTTTGGGAACAATTTCAACATGCTCCCATCCAGAGCGCATTATTAACAACCAATTGGCACAGAGTTTCAGGCTTTTTCACAGGTGAGAGTGAAAATTGAAAGAGTGGATTAGAGAGTTCTCTGCAGGCACCCGGGATAATTTATGGTCCTTCTGTTGTAGTGGCTGAATGTATATATCTTTCCCCATATGCAGCCCTCCATTTAGACTTTGGTCAATGGTAAAGAATAAGAACAGGTTTTTAAAAACCAGCCGTTGGAGTGGAACTAATCAGCCTGCGGTTTCCTTTCAGGTAGTCTGACCATTATCCAGTACGCCCGCTCTGTGTTCTCATGCAGGAAATGACCCAAACTTCCACTTCCAGTTGTGTGGATTATTTATCCTTAAGCCCCCCTCCACCTCCACTCAACCCTCTACTTTACATATTAAAGTTAAGCCTCTAATCATCGAATCTTCATGTCTGGAAAGTTGATCTGGCGTGGCCATCACATGCGCCCTTACTTTGTAAATTATATGGCATGAGTTGAAAAGAAACTGTTCTTGAATCCGTGTATTGATGACCAGTTTGAAAGTTGTGTGAAAGATGAGGATTTATTCCTCTCCTGTCTAGATCCACTGGGTTTTATTTATTAAGAATGTTATTTTCCCATTGGCATGAACTCCTTGCTTAGAGAGAAGAACCCTCGTTTTATCTTTTGTTTGGTGATATAAACAGAGTTTAGGAGAAGAGACATGAACAAACTGGAACATTTAAACGAAATGAAAAATTGCCTGACCTTGTATCAAATGTCAGCATTTGTAAAAAGCTCACTACAGAAATTATGTATTTCCTATAGTAGGAAGTTTCCTGTGTTCATATATTTAATCAAAAACACAAGGCAAATGAATTTGGATTGGGAAACCTCCTATTCATCATTGTGAGCAGGGGACGCTTTTATCATTAAAGCTTTGTCATTAAAAAGTATCATTAGATACTTGAACTTCTTTCATTTCCATTTATTGCTAGAACTTCCAATACTTTCTAGAAACTCATAACAGCATCTGGATCATTTTCTAGGCTGCGTTCTAGTAAAAAATAAATGAACGAAAAAGCTTTCATTCATATAAATTACTACTGGAAATTGGCCTGTCTTATCTCTCTGTAGTAGTAGGAACTCTGTTGCCCTAAAATACAGGGATTACCAAGATGAAGCCTACTTTTTTTTTTTTTAAACACTTGGGTTTCTTTAAAAAAAAAAAAAATTATTTATTTTTATACAAGAAGCATGGGCCAGAAGCATGGGAGGGTGAGAGGTTTCACCAGAGACAGAGCGGGGAGCAGAGCAGACAGACAGACCGAAGTACACTGCTGAGGGGAGCAGCGGGCGAGACAGGAGAGATCTGCTGCGCCATGTGGGTATCTCCCTAGCCAGCTGGGAATCGAACCCGCACTGCAGAGGCTGTGGACAGCTTCATAGCACTACGCTCAACCCGCTGCGCCACCTGGGAGGCCCTATGGAGCCTACTTTACACTTTGAGGGATTTATAAGACCCGCTTAGGGCTTCCCCGGTGGCGCAGCGGTTGAGCGCGGGGTTGCGAAGCTGCCCGCAGCCTCTGCGGTGCCGGTTCGATCCCCGGCTGCTCCCCGGCCACCGGAGGAGGGTCCCACATGGCGCACAGACCTCTCCTGCCGCCCGCTGCTCCCCTCAGCAGTGTACTTCGGCTGTTCTGCATCCTGCTCTGACTCTGGTGAATTCTCTCACCCTCCCACGCTTCTGACTGTACCCAGTGCTTGTATGAATAAATAAATAAATAAATCTTAAAAAAAAATTAAAAAAAAAAAAGACCCGCTTATATTGCCAGTAAATTCATCTCCATGGGCAATAACAGCTGTCCTTTTTGGGAAGAGTTTTGGTAACAATCAAAGGAGATGATTCCTATTAGAATCTTTCTTGTTTGGGGACTAGAAGTCAGCATCATTCCATTGTAAAAGGTCTGCTTGTAACATCCAGCTTTTGCTGACTGGCAGTGGCTACAGCAGATGACCTGCTGTTAAATTCAATAGGCTAATTCTCTGAGGAAATGACATCATTTTTGTTAAGTATTGTCCTCACCTTGTGCTGGCTAGCCCTTTAAATGTCTTATGAGACCAAGAATGGTGTGTGAATGGCATCCCTAATCACAGATTTTCAAGCTTCTTTTAAACCATAACCCAAAGTAGTCAAATGTTTGGCTTTATTCACATGAATATGAAGTCTAGCAATATGAATAGGTTGTGTATTTAAAACTAGTTTCTTGTCTAACATCTAAACTGTACCTGTATGATATACTAAAAGTCCCAGTGTGGAATAATAAATTACAATATTTGCCATTTTACAGGCTTTTATTTTCCTCCTAACAAATTTAGAAATGATACACCTGTAGGAATTGACAAGGTATTAAGTCTTCAGTCAGAAAACCTTGTAGCCCAGACCTTTCTGCTAAGTAGAAACAAATATGTTAAAGGAAGCATCCTTTTCTGAGTTTTTTATCTTCAAACCATGGAAAATTTCACAGTGTATGAAACACAAAAATGGTAGAGTTTTAGTTGGTGGGAACCCCAGAACTTGAGTCTCCAAGATTTCTGTTCATTTTTAAAATAATGAATGAATAATGATTGGATAATGGAGCCCAGTCAGGAATTAAAGACATTGTCACTGACAGAGAATTATTCTGCAGTGATGAAAATGGACAGATGAATAATGGCAAACAGTATGTTCTATCTAAATTAATACATTTCTAAGGGAATATCTTTTTAATGTTCCATATTTTAAAAAGTTCAATTCATCAAAGTCCTCATATCACATCTGTTACAAAGATTTGTCTCTTGCTAAACTATAGCCAACTAATTTTCCAGAAATGACATTTTTCACAGTTTATTGTGCTCTCATCATCATGGCATAAACCACATCAAAGGTCTTGCTCCAGCCGAATTAATCCTGTGATTTTGGTTCTGGAGGTTGTGGTTTCTTAAGAGAAATAAGAACCTTTAGTTGGAGAGGTCTTGAAGGTTTTGATCAACCATAAATATTTACCTTTTTGTTTTTTAAATACATGTGTGGTTAAGACATAGAAAATCCCATGAAAGTAACCTTTTGCCTACTTTAAAGTAATAGTATCTTTTGATTGAGTTAAAACACAGAATTTTGTTAATTTTCATTGTTTATGTTTTACTTTAATTTAAATCAAAATGGAATAGACAAAGTTTGGGGATCTACTATTGATTGAATTAAAATATTTGAAAATAGTATTATTTATAAGCTTTGCTATTTACAAACCATTGCTCTTCTAGATTTAAATCTTATTTAGATAAGGTTAGTAGTTGTGTAAGTGAAAAAGAGAAATTTGTTATGGAATGACATAACAATGAATGATAAGTATCTTTGTTGTAAAGACTATTACTGCAAAAACTAGTGAACTTTTTCACAAAGGTAGAAGAAAATGACACGACACTGTTGTTCAATGGCTCTCATATGTCTCATTAAACATTGCCTACGATGGGCTGTCCATGAAAGGGGGATGTTGAAAAGAAGTTAGGAACTTGGGAAATAAGCAGGGTAAGACTGTTCTCTGAGATCACAAAGCAGAGAGTTTTCAAATTTATTATTTCCTTCCAAAAATTGGAAAATCTGAATTGTGATTTGGTTAAGTTGCGGACCCTCTTTCTTCTGACTGGGGCTGCCTTTTTGCTGCTCTCCCTGCAATCCCGACCTGACTGTACAAATAAGGGAAACGGATTCCATCGTCCTGCAGATGGTCCACGTGGGACACACACAGGCACTAAAGGAACCCGGAACTGCCCTCGCCTGCCCTCTGACATCGTGAAAAATCCTCCCTCCACTTAATGACAGAACCAGGTCCCCCGACTTCCTGTGTGAATAAGGGCTGGACTGCATGAGGCCCTTGTCCTAGTTCATGCTTCACACACCTATAGATTCCGTGTGTGCGCGCGCACGTGTGTGTGCATGTGCGTGAACTGAACTGAAACTTCTCCCTGAACTCTCAATGAGAAAAAATAAATGGGTGAGGTTTGCAGTTTGTCAAACACTTTGAAAAGATGGCTTTAGCAGACATTATTTCTGGAATTTTGCACTAGCTTTCTACCCCTTGCGGAAGGACCTGGTTGGGTAGGCTAATTTACTTTAGGTGCACCAATTATCAATACAAACGTCTACCTTGGCCTACTTCCTTTCATTTATACAACTTCAAGGATGGCAGGTCAGGCTTGCTGCAGGCGGGACAGAGAGCCATTGAGCCTGGGCTTTATTCTCTCCCCAGCAGGCAGGGCGCTTGCTGCAGCTACAGCCATAAGCACTGTCTATTATCCCTGGGAGGTGGTTATTTAGAATCATTCAGAGAGATCCTGCCGAGCTCCTCAATAGGGGTAATTTAGCCAGTGGCTCTCAAAATGCTAAGTTAATTCGCTTCTCAAGTGAGATCTTTTATCTTGTAGAAGAAATGAAATGTACTTGGTATATCCTTGAAGATCACATCACAGTAGCCAGTGTAGTTCCAGCACCTATAACTATTTTACGTTATCTGCATCTGTAAAGATCAAATGTTACCTGTTAAGGTAAAGTGGTTTCCTTTTCAATACCATCCATTTGGTTGCAGTGAGAACTTTCACTAGTTTTTGTCATTTCAACTTTTGTTAAAAGGTCTTTTGATGATGTGGGAGGTAAAAGGCCCCACGGTATGGGAATCCATAGGTTGATTGAGTGAAACATTAATACTCTTGCTACCATGTCCAGGTATGGGAATCCATAGGTTGATTGAGTGAAACATTAATACTCTTGCTACCACATCCACAGCCAAGTTCTTTAGTCTCTGATGCCCAGAGTATTCCCATTCCCTGGCACCCCCACCTGACCACTCCCTTAGCTGCTCTGGTCAAACCCTGCAGTCCTGGCTGTCTCCTGTTTATTAATTAATTAATTTATTTTAATCATGCTGCACATTCAATCCATCTGCAAATCATGCACCAATTTCTTCCCAGTATTTACAGGATCCAAACTCTTTTTTTTTTCCTCCTCCACCTCAACCCTGTGGGTCCTTCCCTTCACTTATCTACGACTTGGGTTACTATCGAAGTCCAGCTTCTCTCCAAATCCTTACTCTCTTACTCCCCTTTTCCCCCAATGAACTTTATCTTTTTGAAATATAATTCAGATTTTATCATTTCTCTGCTCATGACCGCCTACCCCATTGGTTTCTGTTCCCCTCCCCCAAATCAAAGCCAAGTTCTCATTCGGACTTTGAGGTCCTCCTCTATCCCCCCATCTCTATGCCTCACTCTCTACCCAGTCCTGCAGTTACCCCCAGACACTCTCTTCCTCCTACACCCCATCTCTGCCTGTAGGACATTCCAGCTATTTCTTTTTTCCTGTCTATTCAGAGTCTTTCCTTGACTGCCCTATAAGATAGCTCCTCCTCTTTCTAGCTTCCTTACCCTCATTATTTTTCTTAGCCGTTATCACTACCCGCCACATTATTTACAGACTGCAATATTCCCGCAGCCCATCGCCTGAAGAGTAGCTGCAGAGACTTTGCTCTATTTGCCATAATCCTATTATCTGAAGAATCCAGGTACACATCACAAATATTCGTTGATGAATAAACAATCCACCTTACTCACCCTGTTCCCACCCCATGCCCAGCAGACAGACACCTCCTTCAGAGTTTCCTGACACTTGGGGCATGAAGTACTTCCATTGTATACTCTCTTCATCCAAAGGTATCAATCCACACGTCTCCTGTTCTTAGGCAAAATATCGCCTCTCACCTTATTCTTCCTCTCTGACACCTTTTTCTTTTGTGTTCTCTTACATTCTGATTTTGCTCTACAAGCCATTTCTTTTTCTCTCAACTAACAGTTTTCTGTTCATGAACATTTAAGAATCCTACCCACCTTAGTGTAAAAAAAAGAAAACAAAAAAACTTTCTTCAATCTTATGTTCCTTGAAGCTACTTTCCTATTTCTCCTCTTCACTCAGTTCCTCAAAAAAATATTGTCTCCTGAGGTTGGCAAATAATGGACTTATTCTGACTCTTCCTCTCTGTAGATGTTGCTGATTAACCCCAGAGTCCTTTCCCAAAGTCTAGAACCCTCCTTCAAAAGCTCTCAAACAGTTGATTCCAAACAGCCATTGACATTCACCCAGACTTGGTACTTTATGGTATCTGTTCTCCATCCACGGAGCTTTTTCTTGTCTTAATTTCCTCACCTTACTGCTAAACCAATTATAATAAAGATTCTGATTTCTGGCTAGTTAAATGCAGTGGACTATGTAGTCATTTCAGCCTCTCTTTTTACAGTCCTCTCCAATCTTGCCTTCTGGAATTCTGGTCTGTTCTTGCTTTTAATTCTTTTTCTCCTCAGTTCCCTTTTGAGGACATTCTTCCTTTCCTGTCCCTGAGATGATTGTGTTTTACTACCCAAGAATTTTTAATCTGGGTGGATGATTTACTAGAGATTCCAGGAATGGAGTTAAAAGGGTATGTGTGTGTGTGTGTGTGTGTGTGTGTGTGTAGGTACAAGTACACATGCGCAGTTTTCAGTATTCCAAGTGTGGAAATTTCTAACGAGAGCAGCTACAGCTTTTATCCAATTCAAAAGAGTTGAGATCAATCTGCCTTTTACTTCCCGTGAGCATGACCACCCAGGTCCATGGCCTCAGCCACTGCCATAATGCACGGGAAAGCATGAAAGCATTCAGGTGGACAAACCTATGTTCCTATTTCAGTTTCCCCTTTTAGAAACTGTGAGTCTGGTGACTTTACCTTACCTCTCTGAAACTCATCTTGTTCAACTACTGAATGGTGGAAATGCCCCTAATTGGCAGGGTTGTTGTATCAGGTATACAATTTGGAAAGCGCTCTGTGTCTTTTGTCAGTAGGCAAGAATTCTATTGTAGTCCCAAACATCTTAGTCCCTAAAGCACATGGTCAGCTTGCAGAGAAGCACCTCCCCAACATTGAAATAGGTTTCCAGTTTTAGGGTACTGCCATATTATAGCAATAATTCACTCTGCATGCAAATATTTATTAACACAAAACATCTAGGATAGACAGCTGCAAAGAGCAGGCAGCTTCAATTTCTGCATGATATTTAGAAAATTGGAATTGGGCACTTATATGAATTTAATCAAATTGAGAGATGTTTATAAATTGGCTTCCAGTATTAATCTGGAGCAATCAAAATAGCACATTTTTAAAGATGTTAATAAACATGGCAGAAGCCAATTATTCATTATATACAATGTAATAAAATTGACAGTGCAGTAAAAATTGCTTTTGCATTCTTCAAAAGCATGTGTTTCTAAATTGGTGGAGGTTAAACAGGTGTTTCTTCTCAGATGTAGTCTGTTTAGTGAATCCTGTAAAACAGTTTGTAAAATTCATCATTTATTTATACCTTGATAGCCATGGTAAAAATCTTGGATAAGTATTATGTTTTAGAAGGTTTTGATACATATTTACAGCCAAAAGCATAACTTCTTTAAATGGCTAGATGAAATAATAAATCTAAATACCTAAACCCAAATATTTTAGTTTGCAAAATTGTAAAGATTCCAACAAACCCTGCCTAGCAGGGGCCCTCGGTCACATTACAACGCATAAAGGCTTCGCTTCCAAACCTTCCTGCCCTGTTCTCTACTCCTTCTCTACTCCTAAAAGAGCTATGGTGCAGACACAGGCAGGGAATTCAAAGCCTTGACTTCACTGAATTTTGGGGAATAGTTGTTAGAATTTTGCAATATTCTTCCAAATAATTAACCAAACCCTGCATTGGGGGAATATTAGAAACTAAGATTCAAAATAACTAGCCTATAATAGAGCTTTGAGTGAATGAATCTTACATAGAAAAACATGTAACAACATAATTAAGGTTCTGCTTAAAAGTTTTCTGCAATGAACTAGGTATCATGTGATAAATATTTTTATAATATGCCCCTAGTAAAATTTTGAGAAGGAACAGAAGCTAAAGAAAATTTCTATAGGCAGGAGAAAAACCAAGTGTCACCTGCTTCCTCTCTCTCCTCACTCCCTTCTCTGTGTCTCTTCCTTCTCTTCATATCATAGATTTACAAATACCTGCCTGATTAAATGCACTGTAGCCACATGTAAAGTTAGGTTCAAGAAAATGTGTAATTATATCTTATATACTATAGGAAGAGATAAAGTTTATAATTGGTATAACACTTCATTTTCAGTGTTGTAGCATAAGGAAATAATCAGAATATAGTCAAATATTTATATTGAAACATGTAAACTTTATGATAGTAAAAATCAAAGTCAACCTCAATAAAATATTAGACATCCAATACATTTTAATGTCAAATAATATATAAATAAGTCTTTATTTTTCTTTTGTTCTGTTTGTTTTTAATGACAAAAATTCACTTTTCTTATGTTTCCATTATGAACATTTAGTCATAAGAAAGAAAAGATACATGGTAGTGCACTAGAAAAAATAATTATGCCTTTTTATTATTGTGGGACCAACTTGTTCATCTGCTTAAATATGACTAAATCTTTAAATATGCTTTCCTATTTATTTATGGAAGACAAACATCATGGAAGAAATCTTTTAAGTTTCGAATCAGCTTTTATTTTCTTTACATTGAACCCAACCAAGTTATCTCCATATTTGCTCTTACCCTGTCTCTCAAATTTAATATATATATCTCCACCGGGACTAAGACTATAACTATTTATTTTCCTCCAGTACAGAATAGGACTTTCCTTCCCGGAATTAATCCCACTAAGGATTTTAAGTATTTTTCAAAAGAAAACTTTAAATTGAAATTCTCTTATCTAATAGTAGTCACTGTGGCTAAGGTAAGCGTTATTCATTTCTACCCAGTGGGGTAGCACAATTGCAATGTAAATGATGAATAATATTTATTCCAGTCAAGTGTGGAAGCATCTTTGTGAGCATGAGCTGCCTACAGACCTTGAGAGATTGAACTGGCAGACTTGGCAAAGCCATTTTTTAATTAATACACATAATCCATAATGCTTTATTTCTTCAATTACTTTTCTCTGTAGTATATCATTTACATATTAATCTATTTTTAAAAGTAATCATCACTTTCTATCTAAATTTAAATTTGTTGGGTGATGGGTGGTATTGGATAGATAACATACTTTACATTACCACACCAGATTTGTATAGCATTTCATAATTATTGGATATGAGACTTGCTCAGACTAGGGGGGGATTTTTCGTAAGGATGGCATCTCTCACTTTTTGTTCTGTGGTATGTGTGTGCAGGAGTCTGAATCCTCTGAAGCCCCCGCAGTCTCCCTGCCTTTGTTCCATCTCTTATCTGAATAGGATGCCACTGAGTGGGAAGACTTGTCTTGGGCATGCATATACTTATTCTGCAGTGAACAGAAGCAAGGGAACCCTGTCTGGAATATTAGATTGAAAAGCCACAGTTGGATGAAATGACCCTGTCACGTAAGAATACTAAACTGCTAATGATACTCGAAAAAATATTGCCAACTATCTTTGGACAGTTCAAACAGTCTCACTGTGAAGCATCTCAGCAGATGTTCCTGCAGTGCTCTCTAATGGCGCTGGGGTACTGGGACTTTGAGGTGAGCAAACTCAGAGTGTATATTATTGAGAGTGTAATAGTGAGAAATCCACTTCCTGGGGTGCAAGCTGCACGGACACATGTTCTGGGTCAGACTTCGAGTCTTGAGAGGGAAGGGACATGGAGCTGGTTCTGGGGTAAGATTCCTTGTGGCTCTCCAAGGCTCCTGCCTCTTAGGATGTCACATGGTAGCTCTCATCTTGTTCTAGGGCTTTCCCTGGGTGTCTGTTTCAGGGACTCTTTTCTCCTGAAAAGAAAAATAAACTAGACATCTGAGCATGTGGATTTGAGGAGTTTCAAGTGAGAATGAAGTTGCTGTCATCTTCTTTTAACACAGGGTTCCAAAATAGAAAACACTGAAGTTATTATTTTGAAATACTTTTCTTTGCATTCAAAAAAAAGGAAAGAAATCTGAATCTGAGGACATTAAAAGTGTTAGGCAGGTTGGATTTCTGACAGTGTGTGTGTCAGGCACTGAAATCATGTCTTGCCCACGGCACAGGAACAGAGGTAGCTCTTATTAGGCTTGCAGGGACAATGCTGATATATCCTCCAGTTTTTCTAAATTAAAGTGTCTTCATTTAAAGTTTATTACAGTGAAGATCTGCTTGGCTCTGTTATTCCCATCAGAATTTCAAAATAAGAAAGTTGTGTTTTAAAAGGACACATTTTGTGTGGTGTGTTAATGGAAAAACAGTCTCTGTCCCTCAGCAAAAGGAGTGATGAAGATTTACCATCCATAAAAAAGCATCATGGAGAGAAACAAATTGCCTCACTCAGAAATGAAACGACTTTGTCGATGTTGAGAAGAGTGTTTGCACTTTCTGGCACCCGTAATTGTGATAACAGCCTAAGGCAGGATGGTTAACATGGGTCTTTAATTGCCTCAAGTCACACCACACACCCTGGTGCTATGTCATCTCATTTATCATGATACATTGTGGTTTTCTTGCCTCAGGAATACTTCAACTGGCTTTGAACACGTTCCTGTCAAACATCAGCTACCGGCTGATTGTTTTCCACCACACTGTTCTGATTACCACTTTTTAAAGTCGGCTCCTCCTGCTGTTTCTCTTTCTTCACAGGGGTGCCTGGCCGCCCCTAGGGCACTGCATTGAGCCGTTGATGTGAGGGAAATCAGCCACTGGGGCAAAGAGCTTTCTTCATCTTTGCGCATATGTTCAACTGCAGCATTTCTGTGATTTCACCTCTTCCCTTCCCTTGATTATATTCGATTTGGATTTTTATCCATAGAAACCTTTTGGTGATTTGTTGGGGGGAAAGAAAATTCTTTCTAGGAATTTCATCTTTAGAAATTCCACTTCAGTTGATTTTGTGACCCTTAGCCATGATTTATAACTACTCACTCTGAGTGTATTTTAGAAAACAGAAAGAAATTAGCTTTTACACTGGATTACTAATTATGTTCACTCTTTTGTGAATTAGGAGAGAGATCTCCACTTAAGAGTGGAAATACTTGCGTTTCTAAATGAGCAATGTAGATGCAACGAAAGGAAATTCTGAGACTTTTCTTTTGACAATTTGTCTGTGATGAAGTCTTCAGCTCCTTACTTCAGCCTCTGTCCACCTTCTGGTAGGCTCTGTGACCCCCCAAAACCTTCCTCTGATCACATCCCTCAGTTGGTCAGCTGGCTCTGTGAAGCTAAGACTCCAGTTAGATTGTTATCCTACAGGTATGTTAGGTGTCTACCAGTGGATCATTTCTTTTGGCACATTGAGTGAGAAGGTATAGCATAGCATGCTGTCTAGCATGGTATAGCATGTTGTGTCAACCATGTTCTAGGGAGAGTTACCAAATGTGCCATCATTGTTCTGGGCAGTCTTTCTTCCAACCCACTTCCATCTCTCTGTTTCAGTTCCCCCCACACACACCCCTCTGAGATACATATCACATGGTAGGGCAATCAGCATTCCTTGATTCCATAGGCTCTCTAATGCCTATGTATAAGTCAACTTTTTAATTTTACCATTGCTTACTAGTTATTCTCACTATTGCTAATATAAATCTATAGTGCACTGTGTATTTGTATATAATAACATATAAATGTATGCCTGTATTCTGCTAAAATGGTTTGTTCAGTATGATGGAAGAAATGCCACATTTTAAAGATAGGAGATGTCCATTGTTTGTGGAGCAGCCATAAGAATCAAAGAGCCTCAGCGATACAGCTAAATACATGGTTTTGAGGAAATATAATCAGAAATTTGTTTTTTATTTTAGTCCTACAGTTTTGAGTTTGCAGCACATGTATAAGAGATGCCATGCATTCTGAGGTCCTGTAAGATACGTGTCTTCACATCTCTGAGTTTGCATTAGTTCAGAACTTCACAAAGACCAGAAATTTAAAACATTGAAAGAGGGAGGGAGAGAGAACAAGTGACAGGCAGTTTGTCATGTAATTTCTTTCATTACATGAATCTCAAAAAGTCCCAATTGTCATGTCGGTGGAGAACCCTGCCTTTGTAGCTTCTTCATGTTGGTGCTTCCTAAGAAGCTTTGGGAAACTGATCTCTATGCCAGTCCAGTAATGGGCTGGGCGCCTGCTGGTCCTTGGCTTGTGCTGGGGGCAGAGATGTGCACTGTGGTGTCTGGGAAGCTTAGAGCACCCTCTTCGCTTCTAGGATACTCTGGTAGGTCTGCCTAGAGCTGCAGGTTTAAACTTCTGGGTGAAAGGTGGAATGGCCTGGTAGAAAATTTGTGAGTTCAGATTATGTTTTTTCCACCTAGAAACTGAATTTTTGCTTAATTCTATGAACCTTGGCTACTTGATTTGTAAAATCCTGTAAGGAATACATGGAGTAGCCTACCCCATAGTGCCTGGTACACAGTAAGGGATGAATCAAAGCCATTCTCCTTCTCCCTCTGCACCACTGAAGAAGGCAGGAGGGCTGGCAGCATCCACAGTAACCTGCTTCGGCTTCCCTTCCTGGTTTGATTAGATAAAACTTGGCCAATCACATTTTCAGACAAAGCTCGTGAAGATCATCTGCTCTGTTCCTGGGAGTTAGTGAACAAGGACCTGGTGAAATTCCAAAGTTGGGGAGGAACTCAGAGGAAGTCTTCTCTAGAATGGATTAGCTCCATGCTTTTCTGAATGATATCCAGGGAACTGTGGTTGACACAGTGAGATTGTATGTTAT
Organism: Talpa europaea; assembly: GCF_964194135.1. Classification (NCBI taxonomy): domain Eukaryota; kingdom Metazoa; phylum Chordata; class Mammalia; order Eulipotyphla; family Talpidae; genus Talpa; species Talpa europaea. Next base: position 4,975,374 of record NC_140080.1, on the reverse strand, counting down.
TAACTGATTTTTTAAAGATTCCCTCACTCTGAACTTTTTCTTTAATTTCATTTTACACAAAACCCTATTGGAGGTTTAAAGGCAAGTGAGCTTGTTTTAGTGAGAAGCACTTATATCATGTGACTTTGACATTTTTATCAGTTTAAACACTAAGAAGGGACATTCAAAATGAATGGCAAGAGATTACCTGTCTATTGTCTGTGTGAGCCCTTACAATGCATTTTATTTGAGCCAATAGTCTCACATCTTTTAAAATATCCTTAAGTCAGATTATGCAAAGTAAAAGATGTGTTTTTTAAAAGTTGACTTTAAGATTAAGGAAACAATGAGAAATTCAAAGACTCGGTGAGTTCTAAAGCAAAAATATCTGCCTCTTTTTTCTTAACTCTGTCCCATCTTTGAACATGTAGCCACAGTGATAGAATGTGCTAGAAGGTTCTTCTTTTAAGTATCCCATTCACTATGATATGTGAGGCAGCTCACCTTTGTCTTCTCCAGTTTTATTCTGGAGCAAAGTAAATCCCTTGAGTGACAAATAACAGACCATAATATCAGAATTTTAGAGAAAGAAGATAAAGTAAAAATAGTAAGCTATTGTAGAATGTTTTTGAGTAAAATATGTCAGTAGTTACATATTATCCTCTTCAAAGTTACTTTGTAAAAACTTCAGAACTACTTTTAATCTTGGTAGTAAAAGTATTATCTTAAAAAATAACTTTGTAATGATTTTCATTTTCTCTCTCTCTTTTTTTTTCCCCCAATTTCAGGGTCAGCCTGGTCCTCAGGTAAGTGAACTCTTTTCTAATAAATTCATTCCAATTTAGAATTTTCCAGTGTGTACATTTTTCTGCAGCTCTTTTCAAAGGATACTAAAAAAATAAACCCAGTGATCATAACACCACAGAGAAGACCAAATATTTCCCAGGAGCAAAGCTGGGGGGCCTCTTCGGGGTGGAGTGAGAGGCACATCAGCTGTTGGGCCAGATGGCAGGTTTAGCAACGTGCTATCATATACAGCAGAACTCTTAACTGCTCTGACCCAGTGCCGCAGGACTTTAATATGAGATAACAGGAGTAGAAGCTGAAGTGAACTGGTTTGCATTAGGTACTTATTCATCCTGTTCTAATAACCCTGTTGCAAATCACATTGACTCTGAGCCTATACACTGTGATCTGACCAGCTACTTTTGTTTCATTGTAGACAGATAGTGAATTCATACTGCCTTTTCCATATAAACCAACTGCTGAAGACATGATTTACAATTAGATGTGAATGCAGTCAGCAGAAATTCTTTTGAACCCTATGTGATATTGAAGAAAAGGGAGGAATATGTATAAAGATGAAAGTTAAAAGAAGAAAGTTGTCAGAGACATGAGTCAGGAATAAACAAGCTCCCTATCAATACTTACTGTAATTTGTAGGAAACTATAGAGAAGGAAATGAGATTATTAATCTTTTCCTGCAACACCATAATCCCTGTAAATACTAGAATTATTTCAGTCCCCCTATGTCTCTGACCCATCAGCATCAGAATTCTATTTCTGTCCTGTTTGTTTCATAAATTGATTTTCACCATGTTTTTGTTAGTTGTTATATTAAATGAACTTTTGTTAGTTAATATAACAGTTAAATGAACTGTCTATTGTGAACTAATTCTCATATTGATGGGCCATAACAATATAGTTTACAGTTTTCACATGTACTGCGTCTAAGGATTATAATGAAAAAAGCAAAAAGAACCATGTGATTCAGCAGGGCAATTCTTTTCACACTATTTTTTTTTTCATGAGAAAGTCTGACCTTTAATTCACTTATATTCATATCAGAGAACACAGTCATTACGTGGGATTTTTGTTCCTGTATTCTAAGTTGGCTCAAGATAATTAATTATTGGAGGGGGAAAAAAATCTTACCAAGGAAAGGTGTGGCTTGTTCTTCTAAATTTGAGCCTACTCCATTGAATGGGATGGAGACAAAGAGAAAGGTCCTTGGCATGCTTTATTTTACTTTATGCTTCCAACAGCCTGGAAGATATGTGTGTGTGTGTGTGTGTGTGTGTATGTATACATATATATAAATCATATATCTTATATATCACACACATATATATAATGTATCCTTTCTGATCACATCTAGATTTGATGTATGTGATATGATACACATGATCAGAGGAATAAATGATTTGCCAGAGATGAAATGAGTGGTAGTGTCAAGTCTGTCTCTAAAATCTTCAGACTCCACAGCACCCAGAAGAAGGCAAAACACCAGATGATGAGAGAACTTGAATGCTGGTTTTGAGAGGAGATTATAACCTTTAACATATTTTAAGTCATTTTGGCCTACCCCAAAGCAGCCGTTAAGATAAGAATTGGGGCATTAAATAGTATATTGGGACATGATCCAAGAAGCCTTGGGAGGGAGTGGGAAATGACAGGAAAGGCAAGAAAACCAGAACGTGAATGCATCAATGAGCAGGTGACTGCTGTGGAGAACTGGGGCTCCATCCCTTTAAGGAACCGATGAGAGACTACATAGAACTTGCCTCAGAATTGCCCCACCCAGGGGTAGGAAAGTTGACGTGTTTATCCACTCATTTCCTTTCTTCATTGTTGAGACTGACCCAGGGTGTTAACTCCCTGGCATTTCTGGACTTCCCCAGAAGGTCTGGCACACTCCAGCTGCTGCAAGAATGCAGGAAGCCATGGGGACACATGGGCCCAGCATTCTAGCAGTGTCTTAGAGGAGGAGGGGTATGGGTGGGCACCCCCATCTGCTCCAGCTCCCAAGGGCAAATGCCCAGTAGATAAAACAAAGTGGACATGCAGATATGGCTATAAGGACTTGGGAAGTTGGACATGAGGACGGCATTAAAGCACATTGGTAAATGAGATGTTACAGAGACTAAGTGGGCAAGGGAAAAGATGGTCATACGAATTCTTTTTTTTTTAAAGATTTATTTATTTATACAAGCACTGGGTACGGTCAGAAGCGCGGGAGGGTAAGAAAATTCACCAGAGCCAGAGTGGGGAACAGAACAGGCAGACTGACGAAATACTCTGCTGAGGGGAGCAGCAGGCGGCAGGAGAGGTCTGCGTGCCATGTGGGGCCCTCGCCGGCGGCTGGGGATCGAACCGACGTTGCAGAGGCTGCGGGCAGCTTTGCAGCCCAGCGCGAAACCGCTGCACCACCAGTGGAGGCCTGGTCATGAGAATTGTTGAGTATACTGCCACAGTTACCCTACGCAAGATGGTGAACCAGCTCAGAAAGCCAAGAATGCCAGACCCAGGGCATGCAGATCACTGTAGCTAAGACTTGAAAATACATCAAGGTTCTTCTGAATACCTTCATGTCACCTGTAGTGTTTAATGTGGTTCTTCAGAAAAGCAAATTGATCTAAGTGGCTACATTGGAAAATTTTGCTGGCAAGGGTAGGGCTGGCATTTTCAGATGGAGACCTGCTTTGGTTCCCCTTCATTCTGCGGTTAGTGGACACTCCAGTCACATAGTCAGTTTGGTCAAAATGCTTTCCTCACGTCACAGCAAAAGGACAGCTGTGGCCTCAGGAAGGAGAAGTATGAGAGGAAAGTGAAGCTGAGAGGTATCCTTGCATTGTCTTCCCATTGCACAAAGTACCAGCAGTTTGCTAGCTTTGTCTGCAAGGAAAAGCATAACCTACCTTTTATGTCTATTTCATTGTCAGAATATTTTTCCAAAGGAACTTCCATCTTTAGACTTTAAATCGTTCTTAAAGTTTTTCACTTCAGACTTGATCGTTAACTTTGCTCGCAGATTTTTATATATTATAAAAGAATTTTATGTAGAGGCCCTGCGCATCTGTATTTTCCATTTTCCCTATTACTTCTTGTAATATATTACTTTCTCAATGCATCATCTGCTCTTGGGAAATTTCTTTTGCAAAAAGTATACCATAAGTAAGCCTTTTGAATGCCAAGAACAAATTTCATCTATCTAAATACATGACAACTTAGAAATGATCTCTGGTAGCAGATATAATTATCATGATTCTGCAACTACAATATTTTATGTAACTATATCTTACATTACCACCACCAGGAATCCACTTTTTCCTTGAGTAAATTTATATAAACTACATACATTAAATCTGTTTAATATAGGACTACAAGGTACATTATCTGAAAAAGCAAGCAATGTATGCTTAAAGCCTAAATTAGGAACTTTTATGGGTTTTAAAATGGTTTAAAGGGTATTTTTATTTGATCAAATGTCCATTAAAATTTCTATGTTCTGTTATTTGGCTCACTAACAATGATCTTATTCACTTAAAAGTGTATTTATAGTAAGAGGAACTTACAATTTGGGGGTTATGTCTTTTTCCTTCAGTTTGTTTTTTTTGGGGGTGGGACACTTTAAACAGTATCCAATTTTTTTCTCAAAATGTCAACTTTTACAATTTCTCTGATTTTATGAGATTCTGAGCTAAATCCCTTCCTAATGTATTTTTTGCTTACACACATGTATGTATAAAATTCAAGATGACTAATTTAACTACATCAGTCCAGGCTGTTCCTTCCCCAGCCCTGGCTCCTTAGCACACTTAATGGTGGTGAGAGGGAAGTGTGAACATTGCAGAACTTTCTCTTTACCTTCTCCCCACCCCCATCTCCTTTTGCAGCTACTTAAGGGAGGGAAAGGGGAGAAAGCTTTCTTCGAACAAGTTCTCTTACCTGGTTCTCAATCCCATATTTCCCACCATCTGTGAATCATAGCCATGTCCCCCAGAGACCCCTTTTAGCTCATCTACCTGCTCCACTGGAAAATCTCCACTCCCTCTTACTGGGTAGTGTGTGGATGTTAACTCTAGATGGATTTTTTCTTAAGTCAGCAATATTACCAAAAATGGTTGGTTTGTTGTCCAAGATTTTGGGGATATATTAGGAATATGCTTTTATGGATTAGGCTGAAAAAAATCATATTTATGATTCCTCTGGGAAGATATGTCTGCCCCCCCCCAAAAAAAGAGTTGCTCATGTTTAAGTTTATTCAAAGATTGGGACAGAATTTTAATTAGCATCTTGTCCAAATGTTTATGTCTGAGCATTTTAAGTTGAACATCCCCACAAATCTTATTTACAGTATGATAACAGTGGAAGGAGCAAAACTCTTCCTTAGAGAGCAAAATGCTCAATTCAGCCTCTTCAATAGCACATTTGTCTAGTGAGGACTTCCAGATTAATAAGGTTTTATTTTACAGACTGGTAGCAAGAAAGGAAACTGCTGCTCTAGGAGTTGTTCCAATCATCTTTTAAGTTAAAGACAGTGCGGATGATCTTAGCTTAGATTGTCAAAAAATGGCAAAGACTGGATAGCCAAGTGGCGGTGAACCCTATTACAGTGATAGTATGAAACCGAATATGAAAATAGACCTTAGGGAAGAGAGAGTCTTTGCATTTTCCTCGGTGAGTGAGAAAAGGGTTCTTGATAAGGGAAATGAGATGGTCAAAGGGTATTAGGAAGAAAAAAGGCAATTCTAGTATAGTGGTGGTGAAGGGGGGAAAGCAGAGAGATGAATGGAGATGATGTTGCTGTGGATACATCCTATCAAAGGAAATCAAATTCTCGGCGGGAAAGGACATGCAAGTCAATAATGTCGCGGAGACTTAAGAAAAATGGTTGGCTGAAAAGAGAAAAGCTGACAAGTGACAACAGGTAATAAGTAAGGGCAGAAAGGCTATTAGAAAATAGACAAATGAGCACCTGTATTTCAAACTAGAGATCAAGAGAATTATTTGTGGGGAGGTGTACCTGGAGCAAAAATAATATATCGAAATGAAAGTCACCCTAGCATTTGTTCACTAATTCATAGGGACATAATCTAATTCAATAACTTGGCCCAGGTGGATTTAGCCCGTACAGTGTAGAAGCCAGTGATACCATGTGAAGTGGTGGTGATCGAGAGTCTGTTCCTGCAAGAGTTCTTTCAGTATTAATTCAGTGTGGAATGTCTGTTCACTCTGCACACCCACTATGTGCAGGCTGACTCTGACTCCACCTGTATCTGCACCTCTGGAAATTCCTTGGGAATTTAGGAATGAGGCTTTGTTGTTTTTTAAAATTCACTTTGTATTGCAATACCATTGATGTACATGGTTGTTAGTGTTTTAGGAGCATAGGATCTCCCCCCTCAGGTGCGTTCGCCAGAGCACACCCCCATCGAAGTACCCGTGATCCTTCCCCAAAGTCCACAGAGGCATGAGGCTGTGAAGGGCGTCTTTCTCCAACCATGCAGGTGACGCGGCATCAGTGCAGTTGCTCTCAGTCCTGGATTCAGTCTGGGTTCTTGTCTCTGGTTGTCCTCCCACAGCCTGTGCTCCTGTTCTGGTACCCACATTGTTTCCCAGCAACCCACACCAGCATTCCTCTCTACTTCACTTCTGCACCCCAGGTCCTCTTGTGCTTTCCTCTCTACCGCCAGCTGTCAAGGTCTGGGCTCATTTTCCGCACACCCACCAAAGGCAGACTGGACAGCAGTGCGCTCCAGCTCACAGCCTACCTGGCACAACTCCACTTTCCACTTCATTTCATCCTTACCCAACATTGTCATTCTGCACTTGATGAGAACACCCTATTGCATGGCAGGTTTTTGCTGCAAGGAACACAAATCAGAAAGTGAACCCTTAGCTCCTTCCTGTGCAGCAGAGACACCGAGGGTGGAGGATGAGCGTGGCATCCCTCACTATGCTGTGTCTCTGCCAGAGGCAAGGCTCCCTCGTGACACTGAGGATGTCACTCTTCTCACCCCAAAACTTTGAGTCTCAGTATGTACCATTCGTAGCGCAGTGAAACCTTCTTCTGTGCCTGGCGTTCAAAGCCTGTCTTTCTAGCCCTCTCCCACTCGTTTTTCACTAATTTCTCTTTGTGACATCAAACCATGTGCTTTTTTCTCTTCAAATCTGTTTTTCCTCTTTTTTTTCAGAACTCCTTCCCTCCTAACCCGAAGATATGCTCAGTGGCCACACATCCAATGATGATGAGCTTGGTCCCAACTCTCCCTTCGCTGAATACAATTTTTTTCTTCCTTGTGCTGAATGCACACAGCACTTTGTACAGACAAGGAGGCCAGGCAGACCCTAAGTCTTGCACTCAGAGCGCTATGATCTTGGACAAGTGACTTGGTCACTGAGTTCACTTTTGTCCATCTGTGAATCAGAGAAGATAATGTCTTAACTCAACAAGTGGTGTGACTCATGATAAGATACTATGTGTGTGACTAATAGCTTGACCCCCAGTATGTAGCTGATGGTCGCCACACATTTATTGCATTCTGCCTTTTCCTATTTGCAGCATAGTTATTTATGAACATCTTTTCTGTCTTTCTCACTGGCTTTTAGGTGGTCTTTGAGAGCTGGATCTGTGATCTCTTTCATCTCTAGAATCCTACATGGCATGCTTGCGTGCGCGCGTGCGCACACGCGCACACACACACACACACGATTTACTTTCTTGCACATAGAAGTTCAACAAGTATTATTGAGTTGTGAAGGGCAGATACCAAGAGTTAAAGAAAAGGAAACACTAAGCGAGAGGGAAAACTCTCTTCCTAATTTTATTTTTTTAAAGATTTATTTTTATTTATACAAGAACTGGGGTACAATCCAGAGATGCAGGGAGTGAGAGGATTCACTGGAGACAGAGCGGGGAGCAGAATATGCAGACTGACTAAAATACACTGCTGAGGGGAGCAACAGGGAGACAGGAGAGGTCTGATGCGCCATATCGGTATCTCCCTGGCAGGCAGTGATGCACTGCAGAAGCTGCAAACAGCTTCACAGCGCTGCCCTCAACCCGCTGCACCACTGGGGAGGCCCCTTTTCCTAATTCTAAATGCCCAATAAGTAAGCTCATATATGGTCAGTCATGCTTTTGAAACAAGATTGTGAGGTTTCTAAGCACTTGGCCAAGCTTTTATCCCTTTTAATATTTGGACACTTTTGTTTCCTCTCATAGTAGTAGTTTATTTGTACTAATATTTAATCCTTGGTGAAAATAAACAGTATTAACCCAGGCTCACACTGATGCTATTTTGTTTTGTAACAGTTTCTTTGCAGAAACCATTCTTTGTTGAAGCTTTGGCTTTGATTTTAATTAGTCATCCATAGTGTCATGGAATGACTCTATGTTTTAGCAATAATATCTGCCCACTATGGATAACTTACTACAAATCATAGAGATGAATTATTTAAAAAATTCTGAAGGATTCCATCTTGTAGGTTTTATAAAGATTTATCATCATCCTTTTATTTTTTATTTTTTTGATGCCAAATAATTTCATCAGCACCTTCAGTGGAAGATAAGGAAGTAGAGGAGCTATTGTATGAGGTGAAAGTGACCCCTTCCATACAGGGTGTATCTTTTTCATAAGAGTTTTAGCATTTAAAAACCCTCCAATAACTCCCTTTTGGAGTTGCATGTGAACATAAAGGAGCTATAATTCCCTTAGGAATTCGGATGACTAAAGTGGTGTGTGTGTTGTAATTCTGCATTACTCAGTGAGAAAAAAATGCAAGAGAAAACCACAAGCAAATACCATCAGACAACTGCATAGGGAGGCGTGTGGCTTCCATTTGTAGATTTTCAGATGCGCTTGAAAAGAAGTTGAAGCTGCCACTTTGTCTTTTATCCCAAATTCCTTTTTGCTTTGTTGTTGTTGTTGTTGTTGTTCTGACATTGTCATGGTCATTTCACAACGTTTTACTAAAATGTATGAAAACCAAATTGCGTGTGCCTTGAAGGAATTATTCTTGCATAAAATAATATATTTGGGGGCAGTATTTAACTTTCTCTTCATATGTTTCTAATTATATACTAAGCTCCTTCTAACCTAACACTTTAGCAATTCCCATATTTCATGTTTGTGTTCCAGTCCAGTCTTTTTCAGATCCATAGAGTCTGGCTTGGGGGTAGGGAGTGGATATTTACATTCTCCAAGAAATTTGGAAAGCATGCGTCGGTGTGTGTGATGGCATGCATGTGGTGTGTGCACGTGTGTGTGCAGAGATAGAACTGTCATATTAAACTAGTAATGTACTCTATCCTGAGTAAATCATGTTAGACTTGATGAAGTACCATCATTCCCTATTATTTATACATTATGTGTGGTTATGTGATCGAGAGAATGATTACACAAGTCTTAACGTTTTAGTCTGTGTTGTATTAAGTAAATGGCTAGAATGATATGGAAGATTCCATTGTACTCCAAATAGCTTATATCTTTAAGAGGACACAGAGGAAAAACTGTTTGTTTGTTTTTCTGTAAGCCATATTTCTTTATTTTAACATGGTCATTTGTGGATTGAAATGGTATAACATCATCTCAAAGTTTAATTTTAACTTAGAATTCTTTCCACTGACATGAATTAAAGAATTTCTCTTGCCAATTTCATACTTTGTTTTCTATCAAATATGGTTCTCTTAATTTTGTGTAAATAAAGGTGAACAGCACAATTCATTGTTTCACCAATAATTAAGTTAACCTGACACTGATTTGCATATGTGGACACTGTTATTCCCAGTTCTTAATCATTCCTATATTTCCATTTCTTTATACACTGTTGATATGCGGAAAACATACAATAGATTCTTATTGGATAATGTTAAAAATTAATGATTTGGATTGGATAATTTTATTTTTTTGATGGTATAAATGTTGAAACAAACTGTTCTTGGCAGTTTGTTTTAAAATCAGCATGTGCAATATCTTGAGTGGGACTACAGAGATAGGACCTGAATTTAAGTCTACTTGTATGATATTGGCCACATTCTCTTTTTTCCTTCAGCGTTTTCTTTCCTTATTGTTTTAAGATTTATTTATTTTTGCATAGAAGAACTGGGGTGTAGGCCAGAGGTGCAGCAGGGGGAGAGGATTCACCAGAGACAGAGTAAGGAGTAGAACCGGCAGATCCACTGAAATACACTGCTAAGGGGAGTAGCTGGCAAGACAGGAGAGGTCTGCTGCGCCATGTGGGTTAGCTGCCTGGCCAGGGATTTAACTCAGGCTATATAGTGATAGCACTGAGACTTAGCCCCCAGGCCACCATGGAGGCCCTACCTTCAGTTATTTAAATGTGAATTAAGAATGGTTGAATTAAGGTAGTAAGTAAAAAGATAGTTCCAGAAATATTGTATTCTATCATTTTTTTTTTGAAGAGGGCACATATGAACCTAAAATAACTACTGTTAAAGATTCTACTACAACCTAATGTGAGATTTTACACCTCAGGTTTATTTTCTTCAAATGGTTAGCATATTCAGTGCTAATTATTTAAATTCTTTGATAAGGTAGAATCTATCATAGTCATTCCTACTGAGTAAATTCTCCTTAATGGAAAATTCATGGAGTTGAAGCAAATGAAATATGACAGTTTTTCAGTTGAGATCGTCAAAAAATACCATCAATTTTCATTTTGCATAGAGCAGTTACAGCACGCCTTCCATGGAACCTCCTACCTGGCAGCCAGAGCTACAGGGAAAAAAATAAACATAGTCAAGTTTAGCAATTTTTTAAAAGATTTATTTATTTATTTATACAAGCACTGGATACAGTCAGAAGCTCAGGAGGGTGAGAGAATTCACCAGAGCCAGAGCGGGGAGCAGAACAGGCAGAAGGACCGAAGTACACTGCTGAGGGGAGCAGCGGGCGGCAGGAGAGGTCTGTGGGCCATGTGGGACCCTCGCCTGTGGCCGGGAAGCAGCCGGGGATCGAACCGGCGCTGCAGAAGCTGCGGGCAGCTTCGCAACCCAGCGCTCAACCGCTGCGCCACCGGGGAGGCCCAAGTTTTGCATTTCTGAACAAACTTTTGCCCCTTGGAAAGTTCAACCCCACCAGCCACATCTGTGCAGGCTGTGCACTGGGCAAGACCACCCAGCCAGGGTGCAGGCATGGTTATAACTGCCTAGCGGGATCCCCAGCCTGGGGCTGCCAAGCTTCCTGACCTAATTCTTCCAGAGTCTCAATCTGGGCCAGCTTGACAAGGAATGTAGCACATGCAATTTACTCATCGTGGTGGGTGAGAGCAGAATGAGGCTTCCAGGAGGAAACAAAGAGTGGGTGGTGGGTGTGCTCCTGGAAGCTAGCCATGTATTGGGAGTGAGCGGCAGGTTGTGGCTGAAATAATGCGAAGGGGTGAACTGTCCAGGAGGAGTGTGCAAATGGGGAGAAGGAAGCTAGGGTGGAGGTACTGGGGGAGCTAGTTTGAAGGACAAAAGAGGGTGAGAAGGAATCTTTCCTTTTCCAAGAAGGTGATGGGAAAGCCCCCAAGACAGTGAAGACTCCAAGTTGGCCATACGTGGAGTGTCAGTGACTTGACTGACCTGATGATTCCATAGTTTTAGGAGTGACTCGGTATTGAAAATCGTAGGGAAAGAGAATAGACTACACTCTCTAAAAGTTTGGGGTCACAGGCAGGAGACAGCAGGAGCCAAAACTATCTGCCTGTATTTGAGATATGAGGAAAAAATCATCCATGGCATTGGGCTCATTTCAACTGCGAGACTGTGCAGAATGGTTTTTGTTCCTTTGCTGTGAGTCTTAGCTCTTTTGAACCGGAGTCCTGAATCTGTCACTTCAGTATTCCTCATCAGCATTCATGGAAGCATGTTGGGCAGGCAACCGGCTGTGACTTTCTGATTATCACCAGGCTATTCAGGGATATTAATTTTGGCCGTGGTGTTCTGGTAGAGGCCCCTGTTGGAAGAAATCTGCAAATATGTTTATCAGACACTTAGTTGTCTAAGGTACAAGGATATATATTTGAACCAGATAGAAAAGGGGAAAGGGAGAAAATGTTTATCGAAGACCATATGTTCTTTTAATTATTTCCTATAGCTCCCACCTGAGGTCATTATTGTTTATTCCACCTTACAGATGTGCAAACTGAGGCATAGAGGGGCCAGGCAATTCAGCAAAGATGCTAGTACAGATGACAGCCTCCAAAGTCAGTGTTGTTACATTTCCCCGAGATCCACTCTGCCTTCTGGGGCTCTAATCATGTAGTACGAAGTTTATCTTAGACACAGCAGGGTGAGCTAAGGTTTGTAAAAGAGACACAACTACTTTAGAAGTTCAAAAACAGGGAAAGAACATATCCAAAAGAGGTTCCAGTGAAGCTTAGAGAAGTTTCCATTTGAGCTGTCAATGGTCGGTTATAATCAGAGAGGAGTAAGAGATGGGACTTGTACTGAGGACTAACATTCCCTTCAGAAACTCAACATTCTACTATGCTTTTATTCCCCCACTAGCTCTGTAGCTAAGGTTGCCAGGTAAGAGGTATCAAGAAAGGTGTGCTCTAATTATTCTAAACGAGATGATAATGATGATGTATGTTCAGCAGAAAGAATGGCAGAAGCAAAGACACAGAGCATATCAGGAGCAAGCAACAGCTGGAATCCAGGACCAGAGGATCCTCTGGTGGGGGGGGGGGGGCGGAGGAAGCTGGGAAGAAGTTAAGAGCAGATAACAAAGGACTTTGACAAAGGTGGAAATGAATGCTTTATTTGGTAAGAAACAGAAGGGTCTTCTAAAATAATTTTTTTTAAATTGTGTAACAACCTCTTTGAGAAATTTTCAAGCATACTGAAAAGGAAAAGAAAATAGTATCATCAACTTCCCTAGATTCACCCTCCAGTTTCAAGAATTATTGGTGCTAATCTTGGGTCATGAATTGCTTCCCTCATGTATTTTGTTTTGTTTTGTTGCTGATATATTTAAAAGCTAAAGCTAGATGTCTGTCTTTGTGTCTGCAAATGTGGAAATACGAACCCTTAATTGGGTGGAAGCTAGGGTAGAGGTACTGGGGGAGCTACTCTATAGAGAGTAGCTCTATAGAGAGTTTTTGGACATAACCATCATGTACTGTCAACCCTAATAAAATTAGCAGTCACTTCAGCATATCATCATACCCAGTCCATATGCAAATTCCCCAGTTGCCTCAAAAATGCTTCTTGTATAAATGGTGTATTTGAATCAAGACTCAAAGCCCACACTTGGCAATTAATTGCTGTAACTCTTCTCTCTTACTGATAGTCATCCTTCTTCTCTTTTTACTTTTTCATGCCATCAGATTTTCTGGGATACCAACAGAGAATGCCTCACATTCTGGATTGGTGTAATGACTTCCTGATGGTGCAATTAACTCGTTCCGCTATCTTCTATATTGTAAACTGCAAGGTCTATTTAGAGGTTTGATTAGAGTATTGAAAAGAGTCTCTTCTAAAGGTGAAGCATGCTTCCAAGTTCATCATATCAAGAGGCATGGAATGTTTGGTTGCCCACAGGTGAGGTGGTCACAGTTCCCATCCATTGTTCACTCGATGACCTTTGCATCCATCAAGTTCATTGCCTGTAGCAACTTTGTCACCGTGGATGGCAAAATGGTCCCTGGAATTGCTTTGGAGCTGAAGAATGATAGTTTTACAAGGTGCTTTAGGAAAAAAAATCATCTGACTATAGTATGTTTGCTGGGGCAGTGTGAGGGAAGACCAGGAGAGGCTTATGGACTATTCTTGCCATCCAGAAACACAGGTGCTGCAGCAAACATGGAGACTCAAAGAATAGCGTGGAAAATGAAATTGATCAGAGCTTGGTAATAGAGTCCATTTACTGATCAAGTATAACACCCAGCTTTTAGTGTTGGAAGGGCAGTGGTGGGTTTAATCAAATAAAAACAAGGGTCCTGATCGGTTTGCAGTAGAAATCCAGCAGTTTAATCTAATAATGTTGCATTGAGCTAATGATGGCATATCTCAGCTTTGACATCTGGTGAGCAGTTGGGAATGCAGCAGAGCAACTTGGAAAAAGAGTTTAGGACATAAGTCAGGTAATGGTTCAAGCCTTGAGGGTCTTTGTGATTGCTGATGAAGGGAGCAGAGTAAAAAGACAAAAGGTTCAGACACAAATTTGGGCAACTGACATTTATGGGCTTTGTCAGCCCTTCCTCCCCAAAACTTCGATTTATTTACTTTTGGTTTAATTTAGTCCGGGGTAACTCCTTTCTGGGGCCCCCAGTCCTGGCTCAGCAACTTCCCTTCCCGTAACAAGGCTTTCTTCTTCCTGATGGAAAGAAACACCCTCAAGAGCAATATGTGTTTCAACTCATGTTACTTTATTTCCCTGCAAACCAGACTATAAAAATATGACTTCTACTCTACTACCATCTTTATCTTTCCTCAAATCCAATTTCCTTTCTTTCTAGGATCAATCTATTATTTCAGGACTTGGGCAGGAGAGAGTATGAAGACAGGCATTAACATGAAGGCACAGAGGTTAGGAAAGACAAGGTTCCTTCCCCTTGACATTAGATGAGGGTTTGGAGACGGAGGGCAGGAATCCAGGGAATCAGAATATTGGAGAGACAAAAAGAACCTCAGCACATAGCAGGTCAGTAGGTGGAAATGCGTGGTATCCTATTCACTCCTCAGGGACATCAGGGTGAAGATACAGAAACATCTGGAGATAGAGAGCATAGGGGCAGTAGAAACTGACATTAGAAACTTTTTGATCCTTTTAGTTATCAGTTCAGAATGAGGGTGCCTGCACTTCTCATTTACATTGGCAGCTGGGGGGGTCATAGACACATCCTGCAACGCAGGATTTGAATTCAAAATGTCATCGAACATTTTGTCTTTTCATTCCTTGTAAATATCTCCTTAGACTCCACTACATTCCCCTTGTCCCTGTGCTGTGCTCAGTTTCCCTCCACAAAACCTATATTGCTTTGTAAGATACTACAAATGAAGCAAAGACTCAAGCCAGGCTTTCATAAGTAACCTGGGCAAAATTATACTGGGACAGTGCTTTAGGAAACATGCTGAAATAGACAACTGTAAATTAACCCAAGGTTCAAATACAGATGTAGGTCAGAATTTATTTGAATTATACGGAGGACAGGAAGAGTATTGTAGGATAGCTTACACCCTTAGCAGTAAAATCACAAACACCATGGTGGGCATTTAGGAAGCAAGTTGATACTTTCTTTCGACAAATGGAATGTTTAGGATTCCAAGTCTTTCAACATGGAGTTCATTTTATTTGCCCTCTGAAAAATAAGTCAAAAAAACCCTTCAAAGTTAAAAAAGTTTTAGCGACCTCTTAAAACATTCAGATGCAGGGTAAGATGCTAGAAAGAAGGGACCCCTTGGTTTTGATTGGCAGGAGCAGTAATTTGGCTGTATTTAATTTGTATTGTGTTAGAAAAGAAAGCCAGAGTGAGCTTCGCCAATTCCTGCTGTTTTATAAGCCCTTAACTCCATTGAGCTACATCAGTCTTGCTTTGGAGAGTCCTTTTCTAATGTTTGATTTTTAAAAAGTTCCTGCTAGTGCTAGACCTCACTAATTGTTTCCTGATGGCAGCTGCTTATGATTTAAGGCTGATCAAGACCACATATAGTCCTCTGTTTGGGGTTCAAACTAACATCACAAAAGAATTACAGTTTCGATCTCAGAAAACATCCACAAAATAATTGCTGTAAAAATTAGTTTGCAGTAAGTGGGTTTTCATAGCTTACATTTCTGTTTAGACCTAGCCCCCTTTCCTGCTTGGTCTCTTTTCATCTTGAATGCAAAATGAAAGGTGTAAAGTCTGAAGCTATAAATCTTTTTATAGCTATAATTCCCTCGGACAATTGGGCAGTTTGACACTATAATAAACACAGCTCTTCTGCGGCAATATTGAATCTGATTCTTGTATCATTCTTAATATGTTGCTTCTTTGTACACAGTATCGTTGCATCCTTTCTTTTCCTGGTATTTCAGTTCACCAAGAATTTGTTGAACAGCTACTGTATGCTAGGTAAAACTAAGTAGTTCTAGGGTCTAAAGTTTTGTCTTGTTTAGTCATTAAACTAATGTGGTTAATATGATGATGAAGTGCTTGGCTTGGCTTCATTTGGTGATAGTTCCCGAGCATTGAGATAAATCACATTAAACCTTTGTATTCTCCAAATGCTTTCAACCATCTCTACCTACCACATGTCTCAACACATTGCCTGTTGATTTTAGAAAACCAGTATCTTACTTTACTTTACATCCTCAGGTCAAGTACCTGAAGAAGACATTTGAAGTTTACCATGATTAAAATATTTAACATATTGATTGTGCACTCAATAGTGTCTGCTGTCAGTAGATTGGGCTTCATTTATAATGCTCGTTTTAACCAAATGTTAAGTATTACTTCTTCCCCCCAGTTTTAAATTATTCCCTCCCATGTTATGGATGAAGAAACTGAGGCTCAAACAGGTTAATTTGCTGGCCAAATATTACACAAAGCATCACAACTATCATTTCAGTCTAAGTCTGTTTAACTCCAACATTTGATCTCCTAACCACCAAGATACTTATTTTAAAATATTTCCCCAAATTATACATTACTTTGTATACTTTTTTCTGAAGTATTTGCAAGAAAATGATATACAAGGATATGCACATTGACTGATACTTATATATAGGAACTCCAATATTTTCACATGAGATTTTCCATTGAAAAGTTTAAAATGTATACATCATTAGCTGAAGTTATTTGCAAAATAGAAAATCTAGGAAACAATGTGTATATATATATATTATGCTAATAAAATGAAAGACTATGTGTGAGTTCAATATTGAGATACATACTTGAAAGAATATATGTTCCCATTTCAGTGAGATTCAAAAATAGAATAGACTTAGTCATGTGAAAATAGCTAGAGTCTCTATTTGTCAGGTAATCACTAGACTCCCCCAGTGTTGAGACTGTTCATAATGTGATGTGCAGAGTTTCAGATACCTGGAAAAAAACAAGGCACCAAACTCAATTTCCACACAAACATGTGGTGTGAATATCTCTCATTAACACCACACACGAAGTGAATGAGGCAGTCTAATGGGGGAGGTAGAAGCCTTATGATGCATGGAATTGAAATTTCTCTGCTACTTGAACAAGAAGACCCCTAGAGACCCCGGCTTCCTCCTCCCATGAGACTGTGAGCAGCGATGGGGTCTGTGCAATTGCAGAGCAATGCACTTGAAACAAGCTGCTGAGCTGGTCCTCTGCTCCTAAGAGGGGCCTGTGTGGTTGGCTCTCATTTCTGTAAGAGATGAAGGAGAGGATGGCTTTTAAAGTAAGCCTGTGCTCCGTTTCCATTTTAAAAGGCAGAGGAAAGGAAATAAAACTGTCCTTGATGAGTACACAGGAGGAAGGCTTCTGCATGGGGTGGTCACCCACCTAGAACTTGCTGCTTCCTTTTCCCCAACAGTGCTGATGAGGAATTCTCTCTCTCTCTTAGCTATTTGTGATAATTCCAGTGAAAGCTGCCAGAAATCTGATTGGATTTCAAATACACCCCTAAAACCAGACTCAAACCTCTCTATGGTGCACTTGACTCTGGAGCTGCTGTTTTTATCTGACATGACCCAACTTGGGACAATACTTTTCTGCAAATGCACTAAATTGGAAACTTCCAAAGGAGCAAGATTTCTTAAACTATGTTGACCACCTGTACCCTGCCCCCCCTCCCTTGTCCAACTAATTTACTTGTCTTGTTGGCTCTACCTCAACTATGTCTTCTGAATCTAGAACTTTGTGTCTTCTTTGTTGTCATCTTAATTCCCATCTTCACCATCTGTCTCCTGGACCAAGGTACCAGCTTTCGAAGAGGAATAACATTCAATGTTCTCAGCCTTCCACAAAACACCCTTGATCTGGTCCTCCCCTTGTAAAACCAATGATGGAATCTGGCCTAAGCACCTGCGTGTTGTTTGCCAGCCTTTGTCACTGTCTCTGCCTCTCCTTCCCCATCTACACTCCCTATTCTGACTACTCTTAAAGCCTCTTCATCATCTGTGGTAGCTGGGTGTCCTCTGACCCCAACACATCTTCTTGGCTCCCCCCCACCCCCTTATCTAAGGACAGTTTGCCAGAACCTATTCTAATATCATCTTTTTAACTGCAGCTTTCCTGCCGGCTCGGCTCTTCTGCACTCCCACAACACGGCATTTATTCCTCCGATTATAATTATGTTTACATGTTCCTCCTCCAGACCCAGAGAACGTTGCCTGGCTGATATTTGGCTATAAATACTTAGAAAATGAAACTTGCTTGTCCTCATAATTCTATAGTCATGAAAAGATTAATCAGAAAAAGCCTTATTATATTGCAAAAACAAAAAAATGATCTATGGTTTTCTGGAACAGAAATCATAACCCATTCTTATTCCAGCACTTCGGTCTGTCTGCCAAGAATTTCCAGGGTTTTCTCATTTTCCAGTTTTTCTACCTCTTACAGAATTTAATTTTGCTTTCATGACTGCCATCTTTTAAAAATGATTCCCACTTTAGCTTTTTCCAGTTCAAAGTAGGTGAAATTTATAGTTCTGCTGAGTGAAAAGCCTTTATTGGAACATCAGCCCCTATGAATGTCTGTCTTTTTCCAGCTATATTTTGATTACTTCATGTAGTTCAAAATTCAGTATTTTCCTGAATCTCACTTATTCTGCTTCTTGTTCATTGTTGCTTTTTACTTGATTTTTGTTTTTTAATTGAAATATATAAAAGAGCATGGAAAGGTGGCTAAAGCCTTGGGTTTTGGGGTGGAAGCTTTGGGGAAATGAAATTGGCACAGGTGTGGTACAAATGGAAAGGTTGTGATGTACATTCTGAATTTAATGTCATTGCAATAGGGGCTAATTTGAGGCTTGCCACCGACATTTATGAATGTCTTGGTAGGAGATGATTTACTCTCTAACAACATTCTGAAAGTCATGTCACTAATGAAAACTTTGTTAGCGCCTTTGAAAATATATGCAGTTAGACCCGCTTTATAAAACCAACTGTAAGTATCATCTCAAATATTCTTATTTATCATGAAATGGACATTAGGAAAGATCTGACTCCAGCCTATGCAATCAGAACAGAAGAACTGGACAAAACCAAAAGAAACTCTAAGAAAGATGTTCCCTTTTCACACTGACCTCAGCCTTGCTTTAGCAACAAAAATCTATCTTCAAATGGTTACCAACCAGCCACTGATCCTGATACCTGAACCAGTAAATATTAGATTGTTAGCTTGGTGCGGTTGGGCACAACAAAACACCTAGTAAAATACTCTGCAATTCAAATAATCCATCCATTTGTGTGATTAACACTCAGCTGTCTATCCTTTCATTTAGAATACTCAGTTGTTTTAGTCTAAAGAGAAAAAATTAATGACCCAGCTTTATAATCTAACAACACTTTGTTTCATTTGTCATGTTTTAATGTAGAAAAGAACCAAGACTCCCATCGATAGTACTTTGATATACTGTCTACTGCAGCTAAGGTTGCCCACATTTTTATTACAGTTCAACCTCTATTTGCAGTGAAGAGGGTCCAGCTCAGAAGGAAGAGGGGGTGTCACTCAGAGCAGAAGAAAACACCTGCTGTTAATCCTGGGAGCACAAGTGGGGTATGGTGCCCCGGCGGTTGCACAGCTGTGGGTGGGGGCTGACCTCGGCTTCACTGTGTCTTGAGCTAGCAGGTGCCAGGACGCCAGTCTGTCTGCTCAGAAACACCCCCTATTGAAGTAGCAATTTATTGCTCAATCGTGAACACAGATTTTCACATGTTGGGGATTCAAGCCTCCTTGCCTTCTCTAGCAGTCTGTAGAGCTCTTGCTGACGCTTGTGGTTTTGTGGAGTTAAAAAGCGACTCCTGGTCCCTTCTATAAAATAATTTCAGGAAAGCTGACCCCAAACATGCCTCCAGCCAAAGCATCTTCAAAAGCCTGATATGGGGACGGCTCAGCCTCTGCAATCTCACCAGCAACAGCAAATGAGACTAGGGGGGAGAAGCTTATTGGGCTGGGGAGGGGCCCACAGTGGCTGTAAAGCCATCTTGCAGTGGCTGCATTTTCCAGAGCTCATTTTTCTTTATGCTAATCTATTCTGAGTGTGGGACTAGCACTTTGGCACTGGACGATAGCTTTTCCAATACAGGCTACTTGTTTTTCTAAATCAGGCTCCCCCCTCCATGTCCTCACCAGCTCTTGCAGCCTTGCCACTCTTGATAGGCACACAGTGAACATAGATAAAAGTCAAAATAGAGGGAAATAACATGATAACTTAACCAAGACTAAGATCTCCATTATTTCTTAAACTCAACTGCAGGCCTCCTATTATTCTTTCCTTTGGGTTTCCTGTGCCAGAAATGGAATCCAAGTGGTAGAGCATTAATGAGTATTCTGAGTATGTTGAAAATGACCAAATAAATCCCTTAACCTTAATTTTACAGAGGCAAGCACACAGACCATACTCATCACTCACTCCTTGATTCACCAAGAGCGTTAATAAAAACATTATGATAATCTTCTTGGCTCCCTTTTTTTCCAATTGCAAAATTATGTGGGGATTAGAGACAAAAGGGTTTGTCTGGCTGATTCCATCAACTTAGCCCTCTCCTCCTGCCCCTCTACAAGTCCTCTTTCTCAAGTTTCAATGTCCAGACACTGTGGGGAGTGCAGTTGAGAAGGCCCTGGATAAACGGTGCAAACGGGCATATTGTCGTGATCCTTCTGAGAATCTGCTGCTGGCTCTGCAGCCCCACACTCAGCATCCAAACCCACCATCCTGAAAGTCACACAGATGAGGTTAAAGTCCTGGCTAAGTTACAAGAGCCCTAATTTTGATCATCTTTAAGTTTTA
This sequence comes from Talpa europaea, assembly GCF_964194135.1. Lineage (NCBI taxonomy): Eukaryota > Metazoa > Chordata > Mammalia > Eulipotyphla > Talpidae > Talpa > Talpa europaea. The sequence goes on along the minus strand of NC_140080.1, from coordinate 4,954,688 downwards.
TTTCTGGCATCTGTCAAAGAAATATCACAATACTTTGTTCATTGCGTTGGGAGAAGATTACAAGCAGAAACTAGTGAAAGTTTTTTGTTGCTGGTAGAACATACAAAATATGAGATGTGGGCCTCCCTGGTGGCACAGGGGGTTAAGACACAACCTATGAAATTGTCTACAGCCTCTGTAGCATGAGTGTGATCCTCTGCCCAGCCAGGGAGCTACCCACATGTTCTACCCCTCTTCTATTCCCCACTCTGTCTGGTGAATCCTCTCACCCCCCACACCTCTGGCCTGTACCCCAGCTCTTGTATGCATAAATAAATTAATCCTTAAAAAATGAGATGTGACATTATCATTATTATGGATTTCTTGATAACTTTCCATCACTTAGCAAAGGTGGTTCAACTGAAAGTGGGGAGTTAGCTCTGTTCCTCTGTAGCTGGTCCTCAGCAGGAGATATTCTGTGAACAGGGCGTTTTCACCCTTTCCTGATGTGATGACTCAGTCTCCTCCAGGACCTGAGGGGGTTCTTTGCTACATGTGGCTGTACTTCCTGTCTATGGTTGTTTTATTGACCCTGTTGAAGATGAAGAGGTGAGATGGAAGGAAACACTAAACAGCTCTAGTTCTTCAGGTAGGCTGAGACTTCACCTTCAAGAACTAGAGGTGGGAAAAGTATTAACATCTCTAGAGTTAATATTTCCTGCTATGTATTTCTAGTCAAAGATAAATAAAATTTCTGTGTGGCACGCGAATAGACTGCTGCTCAACAAAGTAGAAATTCCTAAATAGGGGGGGCCTCCCTGGTGGCACAAGGGGTTAAGCACCACACTATGAAGCAATCCGCAGCCTCTGTAGCTTGAGTTCGATCCCTGGCCGGCCAGGGAGCCACCCACATGGCACAGTAGACCTCTGCTGATTCGCCCGCTGCTCCCCTCGGCAGTGTTATTTCAGTCAATCTGCATGTTGTGTTCCCCACTCTGTCTCTGGTGAATCCTTTCACCCCCCACATCTCTGGCCTGTACCCCAGTTCTTGTATGCATAAATAAATAAATCTTTAAAAGAAAATTCCTAAATAGGTCCTCTGTATATGTGGATCCCCTCCCTTGCCTTCCCCTCATTTTTGCTGTTCCCATGGGCTGGTAAGCAAGAGTTCACACACCCAGTGACCCAGGCTAGGGAAGATTCTGCCATTTACAGTGCTCATCTGATTTATGACAAGGATAGAGCCATAGCAACAGGTAAAAGATGCATTTTCGATGACATTGGATTACTTTGGCACCCCTGTAGGGAAGAATCCATCTCAGCATTGAGATAGAAATATGAAAGACAAAACAATAAAATTTTTAACTTTTAGGATAAATGTAGAACCTCTTTATGATCTTGAAGTAGGCAGAGATTTCTTGAGTGGGTCACTAAAAGAGGGAAAAAATGTTAAATTGACTTTTATTGAAATGGAGAGCGTCTGTTCATCAAAGACTGAAGATAAGAGGATGAAAACATAATCGACAGAGTGGGAGAGTATATTTGCTATAGAGATTTGGGAAAGACTCGCATCCAGAATATTTAAAGAGGTACTAGAGAGGATATGGTGCAGTCATTTTGGAAAGTGATTTGGATTTGCCCTGAAAAACAAAAAATGGAAATTTCACGTGACCCAGCCATCCTGCCTTAGAGAACATGAAACCATCATCCTGCCTTGGAGAACATGAAACCTGAAGAACATGAAACCATCATCTTAAAAAAGTATATGTTCTACAATGTTCACTGCAGCATTATTTCCAATAATGAAAACATGGGAACAACCTCAGTGCCCACTGCTAGAGGCTTTGATTAAGAACATGTGGTCTATCTACACAATAGAATATTATTCAGTCATAAGGAAAGATGAAATATTTCCATTTACAGCAAGATGAAAGGAGTTTGAAGGAAATATGTGTAGTAAAGCAAATTGGAAAGACAAGTGCTGGACATTTACATAGAAAATGGTTTGAAATAGCCAAATACTTATTAAAAACTAGTAGATAGAATAGATACAGAACTCTCATAATAAAAAGTGTTCTAGTAAATTAGGACAATTCAGAAGAAAACAAAAAATGTGAACACATTTTATGGAAGAATATGCAAAATGGCCAATATATGCATTAAAAGGCATTCAAGTTAAAAGATTACTGTAAAATACAAATTAGAGCGTAATGTGAAACTACTACGTCTCTCACCAAAACAAATAAAATGAAAAAGAGAAAAGCAAGTGGTGATAATGACATAGGGACACTGACATTCTCATATGTTGCTGGTGGGAAAGTAAGTTGTTAGAACCAAACTGGAAACCATGTGACAGTGTCTCCTAACACAGAACATACTTATTTTCTATAATCAAACAATCCCACCCCAGATTTGCACTCAACGCAAACACAGGGACTTTTTTGTGAAAAGACATACACTAAGATGATTTAAATAGCTGTTCTATTTGGAATAGCCAAGACCTAGAACCCCCTGGAAATAGATGGCTATCAACAGTAAGGTGAATAAATAAATGAGAGTTTATTCACACAATGGAATATTAAGAAAAAATGACCTACAACCACAGGCTCCCGGTGGGAGGTGAAAATATCTCCATTTTCCTTATGTGTACTTACAACATGTGTATTTTCTCTGTTTATGTGTATATGTGTGTGTGTGTGTATAACATACCATTTTCATATTCTAACCATATTACAAGTAAAGTTTAGAACCCAAAATTCCTTGAAAAAACTTCATTGACAGCTCTTTCTATTAATGCTTATTGCATAAATCTCGTGATTAACCTTGATAATCTATTCAAAGCATACTTTTTTTACTGATCAGATATTTTCTCTTTATTCCAGGGACCTCCTGGTCCAAAAGGCGATAAGGTAAGAAAATGCAGGGTGGAAACAAGCTCGTGGAAATCCATGCTGACATGCCCTCCACTGTAGCAAACATGAGACTGTTTTGATCTGTTTCCTCAGCATCACATACTTTGTACTTAAATTGTTCTCTTCCTACTCTGCAGGGAGAACAAGGAGATCAGGGACCTCGGGTAAGTTGTTCTCTTCCAACTCTGGGCAGAAAGTTAGTTGTGAGCTCCAAACCTATAATATTAAAGTGGCCCCAGCTTCCTAACTTTGTGCATGGTGTAGGAATGGCTGGCAGAAATCACACATCATTTGTATGTGAAATAGTTTGAACAATAACTAATGTGTGTATCCTGTTGCATTATCTTAACTAGAGAATGTCTACAACACAAGCTCTGCTGATGTAGGGCAGCCTCAGTACTAAACAGCAGCAGCCACCAGCTGCCCAGGGGTGATGGGTCCTTGGGATTTGCATGCGTTGTTTGGCAACGTAGAGGCCATGTGGATTCCTATTGAATGTGGCCTTTTTTCTGCAGTTCAACTTTATGTGCTATTGCATAAATATGTTATAGAGGAATATATTAATGCACTTTTTATTCTTATTCTTTATCCCATTGGAATAATACTCATTTGAATTTCTCATTTTTATAGATTTTTAAGCAGATAAAAGGTGCAATAGAATTTAGCATTCCAGGGAGGAGGGGATTCTTTTATCCTTCTGAAATGTGGCTCTTTTAACCATTATAACACAATGGTGAATGCTTTGTTGTTACCTTGGTAGTGCCAAGTCCTCTGCTTCACATCTGTGCCTTATTACCCGAATGTTCAGACATACTGTTCCAATGAGGTCGTGGCTTCGTTCAGACATACCTCTCAATTTTCTCATGTCACTATGCACAAAAGTGCGTATTTGGTTGAAGGGAGTCATTTTTTTACAGTGAAACAGCACATTTAAAACTTTCAGGTTGAAAGCAGAAAGGATGTAGAATTTTGGTAACACACTGTGCATCATTAATTATTGAATCTTGTTTATACTGTGGTGGAGGTTTCATTGCAAAAGATACAGTTGATGCAAACTGGAAACATTTCTAGTGTTTGCTCCTATTTCTTAAAATAGATAAAGGCATGCTCTGGTTCACTTTCCTTTCTATTCTTTAGCCATTTCTTCATGTAGAAATAATGATGATGCTTCAGAGCATTTGCTTTCTGATGGCAGTTCTTCTAGCTGATGACTTAAATCCAAGCTAAAAGTTCATCGTAATGGTCAGGGAGATTAAGCATCCTACTGTCATCAATGTGAATGGAATTCAATTGTATAACCTTACGTGATGAATAGAGCCACTCGTTCTGTATGTGATTATTTCACATGGCGTGTCTCCTGCACCAAGTGTCAGTCTTTCTACAACAAATCAAAAATCACTCAACCTGCCCTGTCCAGGTAAGACAGAAACTGTTTTCATTCTGAGAAGTCTTCTTTTGGCCAAGGAAACCGAGGGGTGGTTCACAGCTCAGCTGTCATCAGTATGCACGAAGTCCTCATTTTCAAAAAGGTGTGTTGGCTTTCATCGTTCCCAAAAGTGATGATTGATGATAAAGCAAGGCCAAATTTTCAGAATGAAACCTGAACCCATGTGAAATTCACCTGGTTTCATGTTGCATTACAAACTAAGACTTGGACCAAATTCCTTGCAAGTCTGGCCAAAGTTCATGAACTACTTTGACGAACCCAGACTGTCTTTTATACAGAATTCAGGCAGTTTTCACACGTGGTCCTGGGGCCACTTAGTATTTCAGGTGGATAGTGGCAAATGTCGATCCTGTTTTCTCCTGGATTTTGTTTTGTGTTGAAGGAATTTGGACTGAATTCATAGTATAGGAAAAATCTTCATGGGTAAAATTCTAAATGTCCTGGGAAGTACATGTGGGAGAGAATGAGAATACACAGAATCACTGCTCTTTCTGATTCTAATTTAGAAACTAGCAGGTGACATTCAGTGCACTTAGGATTTTGTAAACATTGCTTTCTGGTAAAATGGTATTAATTAGCTACTCATTAGGGAAGTTTTCCTATCAAGATAGTACTATGAGGTTTTATAATTCCAGAAATATTAAAAGTAAGTTAGAACTAGAACAATCTTCACTTTTAGTGACAGTTAACTTAACCTGCTTTTTCTAGGAAGGCTCCCCATTCCAAATGATGATGTTGGAGTCTCTTTTGTAAAGTGTAGATCGTTGTTTTTAAATACCCTGTCCATTTCATCCATTATAGATTTTGAATCCCACTTTTTTACCATTTGTTTCAAGTAATTTATGTATTCCCATAATATTTATAAACTTGTCTATTTTTTAATTGAGGTGACATTAGGATTCCCCCCCATCAGGTGACACCACCATTCTGCCCACAGTTCACTTAAAAATATGACCCTCCATCACTCAGTGTTTTGTTAGTTGACTTTCCATTATGGGATTAATAGTGTTTATTTAACTATGGTGTCCTTTTTTTTTTTCTTTTTGGTTCCTCAAGTATCAAACAATAATATGTTAAGACTTAATATGTAAATCACAAGAGGAAAATTTTGAAGATAATACAGAAATTAAGAAAGTGAGGCTATTTTGAAACACTCAACTTATATATCGTTATATATATATGTGTATATATATATATATATATATATATACTGATCTTCTACCATGTTTAAGATTTCATGTTTAATGCTATAGAGGCTATAAATGTGTCCATTTCTTCTCTCTTCTACTACCACCAAATTGAGCCTACTGTCATCTGCCTTCTTGATTACTTTGGTAGTCTTCCAATTAATCTCACTTCCACTCTTGACCCTTTATAATCCATTTTCTACAGAGCAGCCAGAGAGATCATTCTAAGCTGTAAATGAGATCATTTTACTCCCTGTTTTAAACCTTAGGATGAAATCCAAATCTCTTTGCTTGATCTCCATGCGCCATCCAGAGCTGGCCCTCACCTGTCTCTCTAACCTCGCCACACACTGGTCTTCCTCTCTGCCTGCTACACTCTGATCATGCTGTCCTCTAACAACCCACACTCACTCTCACCTTGGTGACCTTTTCATTTGCTTGCTTCTGGTTCCCTTATGATTGAGTTCTTCTTATCATTGAGATTTCATTTTATATACTTCCTTGGAAAGAATTTTCCCAAGTACCCAATGTAAATCTGAGGTGACTCTGTATTTTCTTCCTTCTTAGCCATAACACATTCCCCTCTTTAGAATATAAACTCCATGAGAGTAAGGACCTGGTCGTTCTTGTTTAAATCTCCATCATTTAGAAGACTATAGAGTCAGTAAATGTTGAATGTTAGAATAAAGCATTATTTTGTATAACTGCATCATTACTGCCCTCAAAATGCTGATAATCTCATGGTGCCAGAATAAGAAAACAAAGGAGGCTGTATGTTCTATGCCTTAAATTGATGTACCAAGAGATGCTACAAAAACAATCATTCTTCCATTGTAAATTATCACTGCAGACTGTGGGAAAGGTAACACTTGAACTGTGACTTGATGAATGGGTGATCTTTATAAAACAATCAGATGAAGAGCAAGAAATGACACATTCCAGGAAGAAGAGATAGTATAAAATATTATTCAAGTGGGAAATGACAAGATTTATTTTAGGCCAATAATATTACATTGCCAAAGAGGTAGATTAAATATTGAAAAAATTATCATACACACCTGAACTTTTTTATTGAAATTATACTGTGGAGCATTTTCAATATCTACTGTGGTAGGTAATAAGGGACCATGAACATTTTAAAAGTGCATCATTTGATGTAATTTCCATTAAACCATTTGGTGTTATTACCAAATTTCTTTATGGAAATTTATTTGGTGATAGTGACATACAGAGACAGATAAGGATCAGTAAGCATGGAATGGAACTGGAAAAGATGGAAAGCAGGGAGAACAGTAGACTGGAAGACTATGCCAGTGTCCAGGACATGGTCCTAAGTCTGGGCTATAATGATAATGTGTAGTCCTCGGTGGGGAGATGAGCAGTGAGCTAGGCTGGCTCAGTCAAGAACATCAGATATCAGGAGGTATGAGACTCAGCATCAGGTAAAGGCTGAGTGAGCCCAAGAAGAAATTCTAAAAAGATCACCCAAATATGGGAGAAACTTTCATGTTTTTATAGGAGTCAGATATGAGTAATTGTTCTCCTAGAAGAGAACAGAGAAGGCAGTTGATGGTGTTACTTACATGATTCAGTGATGTTACTGGTTTCTGTGGACCTCCCAGCCTCTCCATGACTGTACGAGCCAGCATGACATCTGTATCTTTGACAGCAGGAAGGAGAGAGGGAAGGGCTGCATCAAGAGAACAAAAGCCCCCCTTATGAATTCATAGCCAACTTCTGTTGTGTTTCAGTGGCCAGTCTTGTCCCAGTTATCCTGCAGCTGAAAGGGAGTCAAGGAGAGGAGGGTGGCGAAGGAAGCTAGTCGCCTCACCAGGGAGGTTGCCACAAATGCCAAAAATCTGGGCAGTTAGAGAGGGGATACAAGGATAATGCAAGCAGTAGAGAAATTGGTGAGAGAGATGCCTGAAGCAGAAGGTAAAAGACAAATTCGATCCAAATTAGATTTATGTCAAAGATCTGTGGCCATGGGTAGACCGATGGTGAGAGTAATGTTTAAAAAAATAATTGGAAAATAAAGATCCTATACCTCTAAGTCATAAACAATATTGTAGACCAATGTTACTTCAATAAAAATGTAAATTAAATTAAAATTAAATTTTCTAGGCTCTCTGTAATAAGCAGAAGTAATCAATTCACTAAATAATATGAACTGGAAATAGTAAACACATATAAAGTTTTGGGTTTTTTTCCTACTATTTAATTTTTTGAAGATTTATTTATTTATGCATACAAGAACTGGGGTATAGGCCAGAGGTGTGGAGGGTAAGAAGATTCACCAGAGACAGAGTGGGAAGCAGAATGGGCAGATCCACTGAAATATACTGCTGAGGGGAGCAGCTGGCGAGGCAGGAGAGGTCTGCTGCACCATGTGGGTAGCTCCCTGCCCAGGGATCAAACTTGTGCTGCAGTGGCTGTGGATAGCTTCATAGGTTGTGTCTTAACCCCTTGTGCCACCAATGATGCCCCCCTACTATTTAATTTTAAAAACAATCAGTGCAACATACGTAAGATGCTGAGGTAAAAATTCAGCACAAGTCTTGGAGCTCATTGGATATAGAAGTTAAAATGGAAAAAGAAGGTAATCAGGGAGCTGAAGTCTCTGGTTTGATACAGCTGGTTCAAAGAAGGTTGGGAGGATAAAGAAGTTGAATTGTACTTACTCTGAGTGTGTGCCCTTGATGAATTGTGTCTCTGGAATAATATTGCAACAGTAGAAACATGAAACTAGAAATCTGAGGTTGCATCCTAACTGGAGGTGACAGTCACATAGCCAAACTGTCTCAGAGTGAGAAATGAAGTCCCAGGATAGGCAAATGGCAGGTGAAAGATTGAGGAGAGAACTGCCTTAGAAATATCCATACTGAGTGGGTGGGAAGAAGGTAGAGAGTCAGCCAAAGACAGTGAGCAGGTAAAGGAAAGACGAGGACACCGCCGTGTTTGAGCACAAAAGAAGAGCTACTAAGAAAATTAGGATGGCCAGGAGACTATTCTTAATACAGAGTTACAGAGACGAGGTCTGGAAAAGCTTTTGGAGCTGGTGTGCTGGAGTTGCAGGCCATTAAGGGGGCACCTTTTGTTAAGTAGCGGTAGTGGACATCAAATTGGGAGAAGTTAAAAGGTAAATGGAAGGATGGTTGACTATCTTTGAAGGCTGTTGATGGCATGTGATTTAATGTGGAAGAAATAGCTAGGGTTTTGGCATGAGCTTTCTGTTAGTATACGTTGAACCGGTTTCAAGTCCACTGTTTTAGGGATAATGTAACAACTATAGACATCATTTGGTTTTATGCTTTAAGACACTAAGAGTTAGGTTTCCACAGAGAAATGGCACTTCCCTCCTTGACTCCCAGGGAAATGTCATCACAGATTTATCAGGTTGGTCTTCGCAGTTAGGTTCTGCACTGCAGCCCTCAGATCTCTGGACTTCGAGGTCCGGATGGTGCTTTTCTGTGCTGTCAGTCATTGTGCCCACTCTGTTTTCTGCATTTCATCACCATAGGTTTTATGGTTATAAGTCTGGAGGTTCTGACTTTACCCTGAATTCAAGGAGAGATTGGAAACCGGCTGTGAGGGAGCTAGAGGATGTTTCCTAGACCAGGTAATAACACCTGACATAGTAATAGCAGAACATGTCTCAAGGTGAGTTTGAACACACACAGCATCACCACGCCTTGCTGCGGTTCAGCAAGAGACGTTATTAGGAAAGAAAAATAGCAAAAGTAGATGCAGCAGAGTGAAATAATTATATTCACATGGGCCAGACAGGGATGAAATCTTAGCTCTGCTGTGATCTATCTCTATGGTTATAAGGATTAGGCTAAATAATATGGGAGAAATCTGTAGTAAGCTCTCCTCTATAGCGCATATCTGATCGTCCCCCATATTTCACATGAACAGTGTGGGGTGAAGTAACTGGTGGAAGTGCACATAATTTTTAAGTGGCAGTAGTGGGGTTCAAACCCAGCTCCCAGCTTCTACTTCGAGCTGTTCTGAGTGGTGTGGCCACTCCTGTCAATAACATAGTTGGTATCAAGCCCTTAATGTCACTGGGAAGCAATAGCCCTACAGAAATAGGGCTCGAGTTATAATGATACTACTGATAAATGATTATATTGAGTTTCTAAAATATTCCAGCCAGTCCAGGAAGACACACTTCATTTCAACAACCCTCCAAAGCAGTTACATTCATTCTAGCCTAATGATGAGGAAACTAAGGAGAAAATGCAAACATTTGTCCATGATAACAAACCCAGTCTGTGCGTAGTTACGGACAGATTACATTTTCCATATATTCTCTCTTTCATCCTCCAAAGTAACTCTGTGAGTTACTTTGGCACAAGTACTTTGGCACAAGTGAGTTCATGGCACAAATATTAATGTGGCTGTGAAGTTTGGAAGGGCTACAGGAGGGTGAGTGACTAGTCCGAGTTCTTTCCCACACATCGGGCAAAACCCAGACTCAACGTTGGCTCTCAGCTCCATCTACATGCCACACCACTACAGGTGGCCCTCAGTACTCTGTGAACAAGATAGAAAAAGCTGGAACACGTGTGCAAATAAGTGCCTCCTTTTTCATTGCAACCATGGTAATTATTTTTTTTTTTTATAAATTTTATTGTTATATTCCCCATACAATTGCAGCCCCCCATTCTGACCCCAATCCCTCCCCTCCCGCCCCCGCCCCCCTAAAAGTGTCTCTGGTTCATAGTTTTTTGTTGATTTTGATTTTCACTTTCTTATAGTTATTCATTTTCCTGGTCCATTATTTAAGTTTTCTAGATTCCTGCTATGAGTGAGACCATCCGGTATTTTTCTTTTTCTTTTTGGCTTATTTCGCTGAGCATGATCCCTTCCAGCGCCATCCATGTTGCAGCAAATTGCATGTGTTTATCTTTTTTGAATGCTGAGTAATATTCCATGCAACCATGGTAATTAACCTCGGTCTTTACACTCCTTGTACTGTGAAGCCCCCAAAACGAGTGAAAGAATGCCACTTAGCGACACTCTAGACTTTCTCTATATGGAGCATAGAGGTGTGGGCTGACCTACACCCAAGGGTGTCAGTACACCCACTTACCTGTCACACAATGTCACTTCTCAGTTCAAGGGCACCAACTTGAAAATTGTGTATTATTGAGATCTGGTCTTTGCCCTTATGATTTTTTTCTTCAGGCTAACCAGATCAGCAGTCTGTTTCCTGCTGTTCATAATACTGTTTACATGTACTAGGAGGTATTTTGTTGATCCTGCTTTTATTCTGAGCCTCTCTTTGCAAAAGATTGAATTACATTTCTTGATCAGTAACAGAACCTGAATGTCAAGTGTAGAAGAGTCAGATTTTTGAGGATTTTCCCATTGTCATTTGCATCCTCGACTGTATCACGACCTCTCTGCATTATTGAAGGGGGCTTCTGGGGCCTTGACCCCAGTATGAATTTAGGGAACCCCTGGGACTCTGAATGGTACCAAATACTTTGATATGAATGGTTCATATTTCTTTCCTCTATCTTAACAACTCAAAAACATAGCCTTAAAAATAAGCAAAGTGATTTTAATGTTTAGTACTGCCTTCTTGAATTAGGACACTATGTTTTGAAATTGCGGCAAATTTGTTGATCAAACGTAGACAACAAAATGAGCACATATCATGAAGGTATCACCTTGCCAAATAACACAGAAGTCTGATAAATTAAGGATTTAGTGGTTATTGGTCTCAACATCATCAGCCAACAGCTGGTTTTAAATGAATCCTGGGCTCTCACAGTTTCAATAAGCCACCCAAGAGCTCCCCTTAACGCTTTTCATAAAATTATTTCTCTTCCCAGTATATTCAAGTAGATTTTCATAGCAGCTGGGTCTACACAAAACTGATAGCATCTTAAAAACATCTTTGGCAAGATAGATTAAGTTCCAGAGAAGGAAAGCATTTAAAAGTTTATTTTATTATCTTAACCTTTGTTGACTTGAATGATTAAACAGACTCTTTGGCTCTGCTAAAACATTTAGGCCTGGATATTAATTTGATGCTCTTATTTACTTAACCCTTGCCTTTCTCTTTAGCACTAATGAACATGCTACTCATTTGGTGCTGAATGTATTGCGGAAAGGGAATAGATATAACACAATGAAAAGAAATAATTTGTGTGAAAAATATTTTAATGCTTTCCAGATTCAGCAGAAGTTGGCATGGAAACAGAAAGCTCATTAAATTTGCAAATGTTCTTGTTATATTTTATAATCAGTTCTCTTTTGAGTGTGCTCTGTCATGCTTCAAACCACTAAGAGCTGGTGTGTTGAACTGAGCCTCCTAAAATGGGTCAATTGAAAAATAAGTTATTTTTGCAAACATTTGCTGATGAGTAGACAACATTTTCCTTGGAATTCCCTGTTGCAAATTACATTTTGGTTATTGGCTGTATGGCTGAACTCATCAAGTAAGAAAACTAAAAAGAGATACCAAGGAAGGTTGGGGAATGATGACTACCTATTTTACATCACTTTACATCTTAAATATTTTCCCCTAAAGCGAGAGATTGTATAAGTAAATCTTTAAGCACAGTGATCTAGTAGGATAAACTTTTATCCAAAATATGTTGACATAAAAGTAAACATTTTGCATAACTTGACATTAAAATAATACCACATGATTGCCTGAGATTTGAGCCATTAACTAAAATTTTTATTAGTGACCACACATATAAAACCACATTCCAATTTTAAGCATGACCTTTGACACAGAATTCTGGAGAATAATGTCAAGCAGTTCAAGTAGCCAATGCATTTTCCTTTAGTCTTTTTCAAAGCAGTGGACTTAATATACAAATAATTATTTATTCTATCTTTTGAAGACTTCATTTGTTCACACTTCTTATGACTTGTAGCAAATGCAATATTCTCATTTCTACTGTTTTATACGACTTATAAATATAAACATATACCTTCCAGTCTTTTCAGGCAAATGTATACCATTTCACATTTTCTTGAAAATGGGTGGAGTGAAAGAGAAAAATCTGTGCATATACATTTAATATTATTCCATCTACTTCTTTTGTTTGAATTTTTATAATTGCTGCTTTCTATAAAATATATTTCTAACCAACTTAAAAATTCCTCTAGACATCCCCAAACAATACAGGAGATCCTATTCTCTTTGTCGCGTATTTAAGTGAGTTAATTTTCACTCAAATTCAAACCAGAGTTTTTGGTATATTAATCCATATAAATGAAGCTGTGATTTGCATTAACGCATGTAACTGAGGCATATGATAAAATGTGGAGGGAGAGATAGATTTGGGGTTGGTGATTTTCAATATCCGTAAGGAAGAGAAAGGAAGCTGGTGAGAAAACATTTTTATAAACCTGTATCTAAAAAATGGATAAGGCAATCAACATATGGTAGTTGGTAATATCTATAAATAATAAGCATATTGCAAATAGGAAATAAAACAATTTATATGCAAAATCCAACAAGATTCTTTTACCCATCACTCAGAATTAGTTATGACAAAAATGTTCACGAAGTGGATTAACTAAATAGAAAGCAGGAAAGTATGAGAAGGCAGATTTCAAATGTTGCTTGAGAATTGGCAGAAAGGACTAGAATGCAGGGCTGTATTTCTGATTCTTCCCATCAGATGGGTGGAATAGATGCTCACACACTGACAGCGCATATGCGGGGAGAACTGTTCCTGTAGGTCTGAATGAGATGGGTCTCTGGAAAGTCATTTAGTGCCAGACAGCAGCATCCTTTCATAAGCCTACCTGCACTAATGTGTCCACCAGCTCCTTGCAGCAGACACAGCCTGTAAATCACAGTGGCGAACAGGACTGGCTTTGTGGGAGATGGGATGTCAGTGGCGAGGTCCTGCTTCAAATGCAGGTCTATCTGAGCTTGGAGGGATCCGGTTAGGAAGATTTGCTTTTCATCTTCAGAGAAGTCAGTTAAATTTTTGTTTGCAAAATGTTGCTATTCAGACAAACCCTGCTGGCCGCGAGTATATTTCATCTGAAGACTTGATACTGCTTTTATTTTTTAATTTTATTTTTTAATTGAAGTAATGTTGTGTATAACATTACAGATGTTTTCAGGTGTTCATAGTGGAGAATTCACATGTTGCTAGCACAGCAAGATCAGCACTATAACTCTAAACATGTCCTTCACCAAACTGTGGTACCCTTTAACCACTAACTTTTTATTAGCACAATGAACTTTGAATGATAAATACACACAAATAATAATAGTAATGATGAGGGTGATAATGAAACACGATTGTTTTCATAGCTCCACACACCAAGCAGTTTGTGAGTCCAGCATCAATCCATTAGTACAAGGGTCCTAGTGATGGAAAAGGTGGTATCAACCCCTCCCCCCCCAATATAGCAATGAAAACATCACAGAAATAGTAACTTAAGCTGCTCTTGCCAGGACAGGAACTACAGTTGGCTACAGGCTTGAAGGAATTCACTCAAATTAAGAATTAAGATAAGGAAATAATGGGAAGTAGACCAGAGGAGAGAAACTGGCACAGCAGTGTGTCCCTGACCTTCTGGCTTGTAGCCCGTGTAATGGCTGCAATGTGAAGTAGCAGGAACTAACTTAAGCCTAGAAGCATGAGAACAACAGGTGAGATTCCTGCCCTTCACCATGTCTTCAGAAGAACCTATAGCCTGAACATTCTGCGTGCATTGGCAAGTGAGAAAAAGGCTAAGGGAGACACCCCCAAATTCTTAATTAACAATGCATTCTGTTAATTGGACCTTTTATCAGGCCTATTTTTAGAAGCTGAATTAATCTGTTTATTTAGATGAGTAAAATTGTGGCCCAGCCTTGGGCTAAAGTCTTGACGCCATCGGGATATGGAGGAGATGTTCACTTCGTGCAATTTCGGGATTGTTTTTGGCAATGAGTCTGTGACTGAAGTGGGGGTGAGGAATGAATGATGTGAGGGAGAGAGCTTTGCACACACAACACTAGAAAACAGACTCGATTCTGAGGGGCATGTGATGCATTGTTTTGCCTTTTTTTTTAAGGTTTATGCATTGTTTCTCACATTAAGATTGAAAAACACTTGCTTTCTTCATAACCAAACATTTAAAATAATATACTGTAGATCATTTTGTATGGTGTATTAGTTCATATCAATTCTCATTAACAGGAATTATTCTATCTCTAGAGATTTTTTTAGACACATATGCAGGTGCATGAATATTATGGTTGCACCTGCCTGTGCTATCTTTTTCAAGCAGTTCTCCATGAGTATAGATTCTTATTCACATATGCCAAGTCTAAACACATTCAAATATGTATCTACTTTTTTTATATGCTAATACCTAGTAAGAAAAGATAATACTCAAATTTGTAAAGTATTTTTTGGGTGAAGTTGATATAGATCCCTTACCTGTTTTTCAAAATTATCTTTCTATTCAGTGTAGTATTTCAGAATGCCTTAAAGAGAATGTGGCTTAACTTTTAGTCATTCAATGCTTGATTTTTCTTCTTGCTTGTCTTAGCCCTCAAGAGAATCCATTCTCAATGTCCCTTTGCAAAGTTCGATGAAAGCAATCACAGTGATAGTTCTTGAGTCTGTCATCAAAGGTTGGCTCAGATTTCCAGTAGAGTCCATTATAAATGAATTTTTTCTTGATGGTTTTTGAGGGACAAACAGTTCCTTGACTTGAATATGCAGGAAAGTTTGAGCCCTGGCTGGAAGTCAGTTACCTTTTCTGAGCAGACTTACTCTTTTGTGTTTCTTAAGCACTGAGGAAGCCAGAAATTCCTAAAAATCCAGCACCAGAATTTCTCTTAGGAATATGAAGTTTTGATACGGAAGAGACTCTAACTTATTTCTTGCATTTAACATAAGTTATAGCAGCACCTTGCAGTTTTTCAGCCTTGATTCTTCCTTACTCTCAATTTATTTTTATCCTACTGAGCTGTTCTTGAGAAGGTAAACATTGGAAAGATTGTAAATCATTAGTATGGTTTTATCAGATGTCTTGAAAGTCTGAAACTATTTGTCTTCATTAGCATGGCTGATATATCCATCATATGGCAAAAAGCCGCTAGCTAGTGTTTAACCATCTTTATTGATTATTTTTACACTTTGTCATAGCTTTGCTGTTTAAACAATTTATAATCAGCAGGATCTGTAATTTTGACCGTGAAGACAATAGTCAGGAATATTATTTTTCCTTTTAAAATACTGTTATTCTTTTTCTATCTAGTAGGTAGCTACTATGTTTAAATTAAGAACATCACCCCTACTTTCATTCTCTGGCACAGATCAACTGACACTATTTCCATATTGACAAAGCAAAGTGTCTGAAGACTCTTCAGGGTCAGAAAATTCTAGAAGCCATTCTATTTGTGTTGTCTTTTTCATTCTCGCACATTTACTTTTCAGTCTTCCAATCTTTTGATTGGGAGTTATTCATGATTATTCGATACTATCATACTAGGAAATGAATTTTGAGGAGTTACAGGAGGAAGAGACTATCTGGAGATCTCTTAGATATTTTGGATTGGCCCAGAAAATTAATATAGAGATTTACAACTTCACCCTTCTTTTTACAATTTTAGCCAGAAAAGTCAAACAAAATTGAAAAAGAGCAAGCTTGGTATGTCACCAGCACCACGTTGATTGTTAATGCTGTAATTCGATCCTGGTCTGTGGTATTACTTCCACTTTGGAGCCTTGTAGCTCTAATAAAATGTGTCAAAGAAGAATGCAAAGCTTGACTCATGGTATCTACCCAGAATTTTACATAGTAACTGTTAGAACAACTCAAGATTTTAGAATGTGTCAAAGAAATGGCATGTGCCCACAGGGTTGTAGTTTGAGAAACTGTCACAATTTATATGGGATTTCTTTCTGTGGTGGAGGGTAACACCCTTGGTTGTAGCAGTCAGAAGGAATCCAATGTCTTTCTTTTCCTTTATTTTGAAATGTGTCCACTGTTTTGTATAATCTTCCCTCTGTATTTTGAATTAATAATTCTCATAAGGCACATTAGGGGCTGCCAGCAGCCAGCCTGTGGACCAGATTCCAGATTCTGATAGTAGATTCATCTTATTTGGCGTCTCCAAACTACTTGCTAGCATTCTTTTCCCTTTTATTGAGGTAACATTGGATTTGAGTTAAGGCTCGCACCTCCTCAGCTCACAGCTCCTCCTCAAATGTCACTTACCACACCCACAATGGAAGTCTCCATAGTCCGTTATCCTCGGCCACTGGGCACCCTCCTGCCTTGTTCCCGCCCCTTTGAGTAGCCTCAATTCCATAGTCATATTTCTAGGGTTTGCTTTGGTTTGATTTTGTCTGTTCCTGTTTTGTTTCTCTATAGCCTATATGTGAGTGAAATCATCTGCTGCTTATCTTTCTCCTTCTGACTTAGCATCATTCCCTCCAGGTCTACCCATCTTATTGCACATTGATTGAGTTTATCTGCATCTACATATCATTTGTTTAAAATTATGTGGAACTCTTCTTACATTGGTGATTACCAACCTATGGCACTGTAGAGTTTTTTTGTATTTGTTCACCAGGTCTGTTCAAAGGTTAAAGTCAGCATTAGCTCAAATTTTTCTGCATCATTTTTCCGGAGATTGGAGAGATGGGTACAGAAACAAATGTATATATGTAGAGAGAAATCATTCCCAAACCCAAGGTTTGATAAGATTAATCTAATTATTTTTTTAATTCTTTAATGATTTTTTTATTAAGATTAAGAAGTGACATTTATTGAGTACATGTTGTGTGCCTAGAACTGCATTATCCACTGATTTTCTGCATAGCGTCTTATATCACGTATGACTTTAAGTATATTTTAATCCCAAAATAATTTTTTAAATTAGTGACAGACAATACAAACATCTACTTTCTTTTTTATATAAATAAAACTTAATTTATATATATATTAATTTAAAAATTTTTTTTACATCATTGTTCATTTTTAAACAATATTTGCTTCCCCCCACCATCAGTACTGAGGGCATGAACTGTGTGGCCGGGTAAGCCATATTACATAGGTGAATTGTTTAGCCAATTATAAATCCACTATTTTTGTTGAGTATTGTGTTCAACTTTCATGATATAGTATCTAAGGATAATCAAAGAAAGCTTGATACACCTTTGCTGTAATCTAGTTATATATGTTTATCCATTCACTAATGGTATCCCTTTTTCTTTAAAGGAAATGAAGGTAGCATTTATAAACTTCAATTCTTTTCTAAATTTTCACCAGGCATCCTTTTAATAATTATTCTAGACTTGACTTTAGTCAATAAAAGATATCAGTCCATATTTTTCAGGATTTACCTTCTTGCTCTTTCTCCTATAATTCCCCCTACAGCTCCTGCAAAAATGATCTGAATGATAATTTCTGAACAAATATTATTGTGAGAGTAACATCTTCAGACTAAAACAGGCTAAGAAAGTCATTTCTTCAAACTAACTTTGATTCCCCAAGCCCTTGGTTTGACTTTCCCTTCCTTTTATGTTCCTTCCTTTTATCCAAGTACAGCAGTCAAACAAATACTACCAAGAATAGGACCGGGGATGCAAGATTAAGGGTCTAATATTCACAAATTGGGTAACAATGCCTTGTGCAAAAGTTGACTGGCAGTTCCCTTGAAAATGTTTCTCGTTACCCCTTAGGCACATCTGTTTCATACTGTTTTTTCAACATGTAATAATTTCCCCCAAACACTTCACAAGTCAAGAATCACGGACAATTGAACTCACTATTAATGTTTATGAAGTTTCATCTCAACGGTATGTCATGTTCTGAAGCTTCATCCCAGCTGGAAAATGATAAATCATTTTCCCTCTTTTTTCTGTTCCTTAATGGCTAATCTCTTGTATCACACAAGCAGAAAGGTTGGCAGTGTTTCCTGTGTAAATAAGTAATTCAGTTTCAATAATGATATGGTAGGCATACTTCTTATAATCTTTTTAACCACATATGGGAGTCATAAAGGTTGTAGCTGATGAGGTGGTAGAACTGGTTACTTATCTGAGCATTCCAGATTCCACCTGGTTTTTAAAACATAAACTTTGTTCCTTATGGGTGCTGAAATCAGAGACCCATTGAAGAAAAAAAGAAGATGTATAAAACATGTATGTGTTTTGAAAACTGGGCTATTGCTTTCAGATCTATTAAGATATCATAGAAGTATTTTCCATTGATCTTACTGATTTGTAATACTATCCCTTCATGTGTTCAAACACAGAAGACAATCAGTAGTTGCTTTTTTATTTTTTTTTCTTTAAATAAGGCAAAAACTCCATGTGATGTTTACTAAATTAAAAGAACATATTACACTTTGAATTAATTTTATAATCACAGGAAGAAAAAAATCGGCTATGTGGTACATTCCTTTGATAAATGGGATATCAACTATCTTTAAATAAAGAGAGAATTGGCCCTGTTAGAAATTGAAGCTAAAGCTTATTTCGAGTCTCCCTTTTTTGTAACTCTCTAAGACAAGTTAATTTTTACCCTTGATATTTTTGTCTGGCTTACTTACATCTAAATTTTGAAATTTGTAGTAAGTAAAGGACATTTGAAGTAAAAAAGAATTTGAATATTATCAATGTGGTTTTTCAATAAGTTATAAGTGCAAATAAATAAAACTTTAAAATTTTAATATAAATATAATAATATAGCAAAAATATAATAAAATGCCTTTATAGCCAGTTACAACAACTTAGCATTAAAAAATTACTGCATATCATTAAATAACATCAACTGCAGCCAGGAAATTAAAACCAAAAAGTAGAAAGCTCATATTATGATTTCTAGTATCTATATCATTATAAAATTTAGATTTAATTTCATAAATATTGGGAATTTCTGTTCTGAGATTCCCAAAGAAACTATAACTTTCACATAGATTACAACAGTCTCTTTCACCAGGAGCTCAAATCCCGGGACCCTTCTGAACAGGCCCTCACTATGGGAGGTCGTAATTCCTTTACAAAAAAGGAATCGCACCTTGTTCTCCATTTGCCCTAGAGGTCCTGAGTAATACTCACATGTTTAAAGTTTTTATGATTTAAGAACCAGCGTTCTGGATTACAACCTGTGATTGATGTGAAAATTTGGAATCCTTTCTTCAATGCTATTGCAACAAAATGTTTTTTTTTTTCTTTTTTGGAGGCAAAGTTCTCCTATACTTCTTCTAATTCAACTTTCAAAAACACTGGATGCAAGATCTTTAACTGGCAGTCTGTGGGTCACATCTCCCCCTCAAATGTATTTTTGTTTGGATGATAGAATGTTCTAAAGTAAATTTGGATGGATCACAACCATTTGAAGTCAGAAGCATTGGTTTCCAAAACATCTTCCTGCCTTCTGGTTTTTCTTGAATCAGGTGAAGAAGTACAGGGCCCTCCCCTGTGGTAAAATCAGTGGAGTCCCCAGTTTCCTTTCAGTCCCAGCTTGGCTCCTGTTCAGCTGTCTCTCCTACTTCCTTCTGTCTTAAAGCTGCTTCCTTATTTATGTTATCTGCCTGGTTCTTGAGTTTACTCCATGTGCACAATCAAATATAAAGATAATTATAGAGCATGCAAATGTGTCCTAATTTGCCATCAATATTTTATGGAAACATGCAAATTTCAGGGATGCTTTCAAATCACAGACTGTTTCAGTTTTGTGTAACCGAGCAAACCCTGGGAGAACACCAGAAATTCAGGTCGTGGAGTAAAGGGCAATGGAGAGAAGCCTCTTGTTCTTCTGGAAGAAGGTTCCTAGAATAACCCTACTCCCAGTAAGATTACTCTCGGTCAGCCCTTTCAAGCACATGTCCCACAGCCACTTCTCCTGGGAGATTTTGTCACCTACTTGGCAGTGCTGTTGGGGAGCAAGGCCTCTCTGCCTGTGACTTCGGGACCAGAGCTTCCTCTCGTCAATTTGGAAGAGTGTCTTCCTAGATGATTTTGATTCCTAGGTCTGTCAGTAATCAGTTGGTATTTCTCATCCTGCCTTTTTACATTTCTTCTGTGACGGTAGCTGATGGCCGATGAAGAGCATGATTGGGGGCAAAGGAAATGGAAAAACACGAGAGAAAAAGGGCACAGATATATTTATAGCAGAAGAGATTCCAACCACATTCATGGTTCTTGATTCAGGTCTGCCTTCTTTGGTCATTCTCCATGCTCCAGGAAGCCTGGGATAAGGTCTATCTTGTTCATTTTCTAAACTCAGTATCTAAATATTGTCTTTTTAAAAAAGATTTATTTATACAAGAACCAGGGTACAGGCCAGATGTGGGGGAGGGTGAGAGGATTCACCAGACAGAGTGGGAAACAGGATAGGCAGATTGACTGAAATACACTGCTGAGGGGAGCAGCGGGCAAGACAGGAGAGGTCTGCCGTACCATGTGGGCATCTCCGTGGCAGGTGGGGAGCAAACCAGCACTGCAGAGGCTGCAGACAGCTTCATAGGGCTGTGCTCAACCGCCTGCGCCACCAGGGAGGTCCTTGTCTTTTTTTTTTATGGTAGAATCGTAATAAATCCATGGTATTTGAGTTGCATGGCCAACTTTTACCCCTCGGTTATGCATAGATTCACCATTTACTGCAAGATGGAAGGATTTATCAGCAAATGAGTAAATGGGAATGCAATTCAAAGATTGTGATGGTTTTATGGAGAATGTGATGATTAAGAGGGTAGACTCTGGAGCAGTTGACCAGCATGAGTTAGCTGTGCTTCTGACAGTAAGTGGTCAATACCCTAGCCTCTTTGTACTCAAATTCCTTAATCTGTCCAGTAGTTGTTGTGAGGAAGAAAAGAGTTGGTCTATTTTTTGTATGTATTTTTATATTTTTACACCATCACCATCTCCTATATCCTATGACACTTTCTCTCTATATCCCTTTAACTCAGAAATGTCAGTCACTTATTAATGTCTGCTAGTTTTTATAGGTATTGGATTTTGTGTAGTAAATTCCAATATTTGTCTGTCTCTCTAATTTGCCTTACTACCCACCATTCCCTGGAACTCTCCATTTTGTTGGAAATGGTAGTGTTTTGTCTTTCTTTATGACTGCATAGTATTCCAGTGTATGGATGGATAGTCCACAACTTCTTGATCCAGTTTTCTGTGGACATAGGAGAGTATCTCTAAAGCTCTTAGTATAACATCTGGCACATAGTCTCACATGGGTACTCATCATTATCATGTCCATCCTCATCCTTGTTTATAAGCTTGGACTGTTCTCTCAAGTTTCCCTTGGAAAGAATAGCTCCGTTTCAATAGCAAAGGTTTTACAAATAAAACTGATGTAATTTTATTTTTGTACAAGCATCCAGACAAGTCTCTTCAATTCTTTTCTCCCCTACATCCTTGGTTTGTACCACCCTGGCTTCCTCAAGCAAGGGCAATACTTCTCAGGAACCTTAGCTCTTCTGAGTCTCATTTAGCTGTGTGTGGCCTTCTCTTTGGCTATTGTCCTTAGGAAATACTTTACCACGGGCCTGGAACCCTAAATCACATACGACAGTGATTATAACAGTTTAGAGTTTAGACAGTTGTTCTAATACATTTTCCTTGCCAGTGTTGAGGCTCACCTGCCATCTTTCTGCTTGTTTGCAGACCTTCTGTAGTTTGCCTTTACTTAGTATTTTAGCAATGGTGCCCATGGAGAGATGGTGCTCACCCTCCTCTGCTAAAGAATATGTGAATTCATATTTGTCATTTACATATAAAGAAAACAATTCCTGCATTGACTAGGGTTAGCACTGATGATAGAATACAATAGAATGAAACTGACAGTATCTTTTAACAAGAAAAGTGAACTTTTTTGGAGGGGAAAGCAAACATTGTTTAAAAATGAACAATATTGGGCCTCCCTGGTGGCACAAGGGGTTAAGACGCAACCTATGAAGGTCACCAAAGCCACTGCAGCACAAGTTCGATCCCTGGCCAGGGAGCTACCCTCATGGTGCAGCAGACCTCTCCTGACTCACCCGCTGCTCCCCTCAGCAGTGTATTTCCATCAGTCTGCCTGTTCTGTTCCCCGCTCTGTCTCTGGTGATCCTCTCACCCCCCACACCTCTGGCCTATACCCCAGTTTTTGTATGTATAAATAAAATAATTTTTTAAAAAAGAGTAAAAGTATTAAGAAATAAAGCTAGAACCAAGAAAAAATTAAAAAAAGAACAATGTTGTGAAAATATATAAGTAAAAAAAATGTTTTAAAAAGCAACTCAAGAAAGGAAAAAAAAGTGAGCTTTTTGAATCAGCTACATAATCAGTGCTTCCATAAGGCAACCTCTCATAGTCAGTTCAAAATTATGATTGTCACAGATTTTCCAAAGCTTGTTTGGTTGTCCAAAGGATTCCTTTAGCTATTTAGCTACATATTGTTGATTTTTCTCTTTGGACAGACTAACCATTTACTGCAAGATGGAAAGATTTAGCAGCCAATTTCTTCTCTGGATTTCTTTTCTTTTTCCTTTAGCCTGCTAACAGTTCCTGCTGTTAAGCTAAAGATATTCTTTCACCTAAATGTTTCTGCATTCTGTGATGATATTTCCCCATCTGGCCTCTCTTAGCTAGTAATCATTTTATCAACTTCTAGGAATATTCCTCTTTATTTATACGGCACACACGCCCACTGCAATGGTTGTTTTGTAATGCATGATATATTTTGGGCAAACAGAATCATGGTCTGATTTACATCATGGAGAAACTCAGGGATTCTCATTTCTCAACACAACGCATATTTCTCCTTCCAATATGATTAGCTATTGGGGCCCGTTGACCACCTTTACAATTAAAACTTTCATTCATTTTTTTTCATTTATGCCTCTCCCAGCTCAGCGTTATGCCCTTGTGCTTACCAGGGGGCCTCCACTGTGAGTCACACTGGCCATTGTTAGCTGGTCCTGACTACCGGTCATCTATGTGTATTGAGGCAGCACAAATCACGATATGATAAACATCATGCCATAAACACGTGTGTCCATCATTTTGAGCCATCGGTAATATAGAAGAGGGTTAGCACTCTTCCTGCTTCTACAACCACTTTTATTAACCCTCTTTATAGTTGCCCCTTCCTCTGCTTGTTCCTTAAATCATGGTCTTTCCAAGTGCTCTTTCCTAGATCTTCTCTCTCTGCGGCCTCATAGGCGACTCCACACAGCCCTAGCTAGGACCTATGATTCCCACCTCTGTCCTGCTACTTAAGGTGTACATCCAGCTCCCAGCCCTTGGTTGTCCAGAGATGAATCCAATTCAGCACGTCCTTACTGAGTCCATCATGCACGATCATCCATTCCCTCCTAGTGCTCCCTCTCCCCGCTCCCATTGTGCAGGGGTGGCCTGGGCCCATCTCTGCTGCTCTTTCTCCCCCAGGATCTCAGCCAAGCTTTAAGTCCTGCAGATTCTACCTCTTTCCCACAAAACTATTGATTTCTCGCTCTCTGATTCTAGGACATAGTCCCTCAACTGGACTGTTGTAACATTTCCCCAGATGTCCCTCTGAGTTCAGTTTTCCTTTTGTGATGCCAGCCCCAGCCCCTCATCCTGCTATCCCGGGAACCATCTGCGGCTCCTCGTACCTGGCGCAAGGTGCATGTTTGATTTCTATAGTCTCCTCGGTTTCTCCAGCGGAGTGGACTCACTCTGTGTGACGACTACCTGCCTGTTTCCCCTGCTCCCCCACTTGACATTAACCTGTGAGCTCAGCGTCTTGCTCCTCATTCAGTCCTTGGACCCAGAATAGTGAGGCTGCACAGGAGATGCTTAACAGACCCTTAAAGATTGTTGAATGTTCCTCAGTTTTCAAATTTTGTAATATTTAAACTACAAAGCAAGTAGAAAGAAATTGTAAGCACAAACTGCATGATGACAAAGTCTGGAATTAGATGTCATGGGTTAAATTTCTGGCTCTATCATTCCCTAGTTGGAACTTTTGACAAGACACATTTTCTCACCATAATGTAATCATATAACACTCATCATTACTGAGAACCAGAAAAAAATGACAGTAACATCTTGAATTTATGACGTCTAAATGGCCAGCATCATTTCTTTTTTTCTTTCTTTCTTTTTTGTTCAGCATCCCTTTGGGGTAGGCTTACATCTTTCCTTCTAGAAGGTTCTGAAGAGAGGTAGAGCTTCTTCTAAAACAGTGTCAGGAATTCAGTCTTGACTACATAGCAGGTCAGGAAGAGTCGTGAAATTGTCAATCTGTGCTCAGAGGGAAAACAGTTATGTAAGACAGTTTTATGTTCCTGTACATCCAATTTCTGAAAAATTCCAAATATTTGGGGGTGAAAATAGGTACAATTTATTTCTGCATTTCAAACTTACTCCTGGACTCTTTCTCCATATTTTTCTGGAGACATATTTTTTTCCACACCCACTCAAACCATCTGTGTACCAGGCAAGTTTTCAGAGATGTAAAAGCGACCGAAATATGTCCATTCCATTTATTTAGAAAGGGCTATGACTAATGATACTGTGGGGGGAGGTGGCACAGTTGATGGAAATATGGGTTCTGTGTGCACACAGCTAGGTCTTGGCCACACAGAGCAAGGCTTCCGGCCAGCCCTCAGTACCTGTGCTTTCCACACTCACCCTTCTAGAATCTGCCATGGGAAGATTCAGTGGCTTTATGACCTGGGGGTGTCCCCTGTGACACCAGGGTCCTCTGCTATCAAATGGAAACATTTTAAAAATTGTGCAGATTTTGCATTCTATCCTATAACATGCCAGTGATGGTTTCACATGAAAATGTTTGTATTATTGCAATTAATTAACAGTGATTCTCAAGGAAGATGTACCATGTTTATCACTCTTTTATTTTTTAAATATTTCTTTATTAAAATATATGAAGAAGTGGGATCCTATATTTCTGAATTGTAAACAGTGCTGAAACCCAGTGTTACCTTCCACTGGCTTACACCCTTCATGTCACCCAATTTGGAAAGTTCGGGTCCTGGGGTTTGCAGCCCAGGCCATGGGATTTTGTTAGAATTTAGGAGAATTCTTACACCTGTCTCCTCTTGACTTGCTAATGAATAATTCCTGAAGGTCTTTTGCCATGGTCACTAATGGAATATTTAAAAGGTAGCTCAGGCACCTAACTGGTAGCATTTCCACCTTTGAGATAATTGAGGGATATAAAATCAGCTTCCTCAAACAGAAAATCTCTGTTTGAGGAAATGAATCTGCCTGAGGTGAGAATTACCTGTCACTTTCCTCTTTAGAGCGGGTTAACAGTGGAAACTGAACAAAGAAGTTGTAAAACATCACACTTTCTTGTAAGCGTTGAGATAAAATGAACAGACAGCAAGCTGGTCATGCTCAGATATGAGTACAAGAAGTGACCTATTTATATATTCAAATTTCAGAATATTTCTAAGCCCCACCATGTGTGCTGTGAAGGTTTTTCATTTTAAATTACTTTTGTTAGATAATCCTGTTTAAAGTGACGTTTTGATTTATCGCCACTAATCAAGATTCTGATGCCTCATGGACTTCTTGTTTGTATCTGTTTTTGTTCTTTGTTACATAAATATGAGCTTTAGATATAAAATTCTGACTATGTAATATAGGGCTAATGAGTCACAGATGGAAAGATGCTGGCACATCATCATCTAATAACATTTTAAACTCATATTCCCTAGTAAAACAAAGGCAAATTGTACACATCTGTTTTCCAACTTGTAGCATTTCTGAATTTGTGCAGAAGGATGTTTAAAGGACTTTTACTTGGGGAGAAGGAAAAGAGGATACAGGTCATCCCCCACCACTTAATAGCCTTATCGGAAAGGATTTGGCAAAAGGGATAAGATTTCCTCTTCTTGGCTTCCTGAGAAGTCCCAGTTCTAAAGGAGGAAAATCAAAGGCATTAGGGCTGAAGACATATCTTCATCCTACAAACATCATTTTATTGGCTCTCTCAAAAAGAAAAATAGATAAGGGGAAAATAAAGGAGAAAATAAACCAAAACTAATGCAATTTCAAAAACTAGAAACTTTCCTGTATTTTTTCTTCCTAAAAATAGACTCAAAATAGGTTTGAGAAAAGGAGAGGTCTATGGGAGTGAGCCTGCAGACGTGGGAGGCCATGCACTCTGTGGTGGCTGTTCAGTTTATCTGTATGGTGAACATGTTCTGTGTGGGGAGAGAACTTGGGAAAAAGATTCCACTATCACATGTGGTTGGAAAAAAACTGGAACAAAGGCAGCATTTCTCCCCCAGGGCCCCCCAGTTGATAACGCCTGTGAGAATGCGGTTTTTTGTTTCGTTTAATTATTATTACTGTTATTATCTTCTTATTGTTAATTTTGGGGCAGCATTTGATTTCTCCCCTCAGGTGTTGCCCCCTTAGTTTGAGGATGAGTTTGACCATAGCACAGTCCTCCAAAAGATCTGTCTCCCATTCTCCTTGGCTAAAGAATTCCAAGTCACTTTCCTCCTTGAAGGGGTAGTGTGAATAGCTGAGCGCTTTTGGGAAAGTCACACGACAGAGTGATTCCTGCTGAGTGTGGCCATTGCCTGCCCTGACATGAAACACCCATGCTATGAGAGACAGATTTCCACCCATCACTCCACAGACATCCCTGAAGCAGGGGAGACCTGAGCCCCACATATGATTGGAGAGAGAAATGTTGACATGTGGGTGGTGAGACCACATTTTGTGGGGCATCCTGCGCGTATTCCAAGGACCCCTCTGAGGTGCTAGCGAGTTTGTTCACTGTGGTCCAGAGAGGACTTAATGAGCCTATTGTACCTTCTGACTGTAAACATTCCATCCACAGAGGAAAACCAGAGTGTTGTCATCACAGCAAGCGGCGTCTGCAGTCCCCCCGACATTGCACTAACATTTTGTAAAGTTTCAGGCACGTTAAGAGTGAACAGTGGACGCCACCATCCCTGCTCCCTGGGGCAGCGACAACAGGAGCATTCGCCCTGCCATCCCTCTAAGGAATGGGGGTTTCCTGTGTGTATTGTTTGTGGTGTGAGATGCTCGACAAGACCTAGCGCGAGACAGGGTGACAACAGTCTCACCGTGTTTGTCCGCCAGTGCGATGTCCATGTGACGTTTTGTGTTGTGTCGTTTTGGTGCTGTGCACGTCCCCAGGGCCTGCCAGGCTTCCCCACAGTTGCCGCTCTGCACAGTAATCAGATCCTCACCGTCAAGGTTTGTGGTTGGCACCCGTGCCTGCTCAGTCAGTGCCCACAACCAGCATAAGAGCGGCAAGAACGGCTGAATGGGCTGGCCGAGTCCTGTGTGCCCGCACCAAGTTTCTGGGCCCTTGGGACCTCACTGACATCAGTGAGGTCAAGGATACATCAAGAAGGCTCCTGAGCTTGTAAAAGAGGAGGATAAAGAAGTGGGGGGGGGGGGGAGGGCCAAACCCCCCAGCACCTTGCCCTGCCTCCATGGCTCCATTGGCATGCGCCGCAATCCTCCCGGGTACGTTTGGCCCATGAGGTCATCCTAAGGACTCTGGACTGTGGCCATCAATAAAATGGCAGCCACGTTCATGCCTCCCTATGCTGGTTGACAATTCTGACGGAAACTGAACTGGTGCTTTGTCTCTAGACCCTCTGCCCAGGGCCAGGATGCAGCTGACGCAAACTCACCTGCTTTCTTCCATACTCTCAATTATTAAAAGCCCCCCCGCCCCCGCCCCACCGCGTTGCATTGATGGGGTATAAAAAAGACTCACTCTTCAGTGAACCACCTGGTCTCACCACCCCGGGCAGGGTTCTACTCCTTTCCACAAGAGCCTGTGGGTCTGAGGTCAGAGACAAGGACCAGTTCTGTTTTGCTCGATGGTCATTATAAATCTAATGTGTCTCTCTTTATTTCTTTCTTGGGACCTTCTGATGTCTCTTCTCCAACTCTCTCACCTCTGAACTTCAACCTTTGACCTCACCTGACTGATCAGATGGTGTTTCCTAAAATCAATCATGGCTTTCTCTCTGCTGATCAGCAGCTCATTAAACGCCGCCTGATAAAGGTAGTGCCTGTCCTCACACCCGTCTGTTTTCTCCCTGGCGCTCAGTGTTGCTCTGTGCCCTGTCGCTTTACCCATCGATCTCTCATGTGCAGGGAGGGTGGGGGGAGGCGGGATTTCTTTGAAAATTTCCTTGGACGAAATTTTGTCCAGTGAGCTGCATTTGTTGGAAACATAGATGAACATACCAAAAGCCAATCTGATTTTTTTTTTGAAACTAAAAAAGTATTTCACTAGTATCCAAGAATAGATGCAGTTCCTAAGCTCTCTGGTTTATAAATTATTATACAGCCTGACCAGCGTCTGGTATGCTTCGTTTTATCGATTAGATAATTTTACAGGTTAGGAAAATCACATTTGTCCGAAGACAAATGCAGCCTTTTTCTGAAACAAGGTGACTGTTACCAATGCGGCCTTATCATGGACACAGTCGTGCAGAAGTCTTACAGCAGCTCTACCTGAGCAATGATTCTAGTCCTGTAAGAGTTGAGCGCCTGTTCCTGAGCTGCTCTGATTTAACAGCACCTCCTCAGCTCACCCAGCATGAATATTTATTTGCTCCCTGCTGGCAGGCAAATTGCCTACAGGTTTCATGTTTCTGGTTGTTCTGGTTCTTTTCATAGTGTAAATGTGGATTAGATAATACAAATTTAAAGTGTTGATAAGAAGACCTGGGTCCCTCTCTTTCATGGTCATTGTTGGCTGTTCCCTTCTGCCTATAGGGTGACCAAGGACAGGCCGGGCCCCCAGGGCCCCCAGGCCCCCCAGGCCCGAGGGGGCCTCCTGGAGACACAGGAAAGGATGGCCCCCGTGGAATACCTGGCGTGCCTGTGAGTTGCTTTTTGGGTCATTTTGAGAACTGAGGATTGGGATGGGGTGGGATTGGGAGGGACTAGGGTGTTAATGGTCAAGGGGTGGGTAGGTGGAGGGACATGGGGTGATGGGAAGGCTCCCAAGCAGAGGGCTCTGCCAATAGGATTCTGCTGCCCCCCTCAATCCACAGGGGCACCCATGAAACCACAGACACCTGGAGGCAGCGATTGCACTGGTTTTCAGGGGAGCCTGGAGAACCTCTGACCTGCAAGGTCACTTGTCAGTAGGTTCTGACTAGTTCAGAGGACACTGGGGCGTGGGGGGGTGCTTTGCTTGGGAGATAAGCCTGGAAAACTAGGCAGGAGGTTAATGATGTTTTCTAAGGGCTCTATAGAGGAGACAAGTCCTGTTCTGTTCATGAAGGCACAGAAGAAAAATATGTCTAATATTTAATCCCTTGCAAATAACGAAATTACCCAAAGAACCAAAGAAATTGCTAATAAAACAGTAAAATTAATGGTTAAACCACCAGTGAGTGTGGTTTGAATATCATTTGTTCTTTGTATGTGAAGCTAATTAATGGAAATGAACTAAAAGTGATCTCAAGACTTAGGTCTTACTAAAATTAGTCAGGTATCAATATACAGTAACATAGGACCCTAAAAAAAGACTGGGTTTGATAGAAGCAACTCAGCAATTTAAGGAAACATGGAAAAGGTCAAAGTGTTTTACCTTTTTCCATATATTTAAAGGGAAAAGTTTATATGGAAAAATTTTTAATGTCTTTATCTTATGATTTTAGGACTTGAAATTCAGTTTTATCGCTGAATTAAATTATTTAGAGTACTGCTTTAGCTTAAGTTATTTTCATAATGCCAAAGTAATAAAAAATTCCTCCATCTAGTCTGAAAAGTACAAACATTCATGCACCCCGGTGGGTATCATGAAAAAGAGAAAGAGGATTAAAATCGGTTTTTAGTGTTCATAGCATTAATAAAATGATCACTGTTTCTTTTTTTTAAGGGTGAACCGGGAAAACCAGGTGAACAAGGCTTGATGGTAAGTATCTCAATTTATCTTTTTCTATACTAAAAATAATGGGAGGCCAACTCAGTCCAAACTGGGGTCGAAATGACGTGTAATAAATGTATCTGTCCTGTGACCTTGAACAAAGAGTGAAAATAAGTAAAAGTCCAAAAGTAATATGGCCTGTGTTCCATGGTGAGAGGTCACAAGACATCACATTCACAGAAATGACACAGGAGGAAAAAGGAGACTGTAGGTCTAAAGAACAGGAGAGGAAAGTCACAGGCGAGAGTGTGCATTAACAGCTCTGCTGGGAGGGAGAGTAAATCCCAGGAGAGTCTGTGCTGCCTCAATTGGAACCAGGAACTCAAAGGGAACAGGTTGATGAACTGCATTAGCACTGTAGACCCTCCTTGGTCATTCCAGGGGGTCTTCTGTGCTGGCAGGCCTCCAGCCAGACAAAATGGTGACTTGTAGCTCTGTATTGCACAGAAGCCTCGTAGACTTGCCTGTGGAGGTGCAGGCCCTGGTTGCTGGTGTGTTGCTTATTCTTGGCTGTGCAGGAGAAATTGGGGCAGTTTGTTGAGCCCTGGAGAGCAGATTCCTTCAAGCCACCTCTCCCTGTTTCTTCTCCCTGTCTCTGGAGTGTCTCTTGGCCTATTTGAAGATAAGAGCAATATTGGGGACACAGGGAGAGGTGCTGATAGCCCACACTGCCAAGGACCGCTATGTCCCTCTTGTTCTATGACACTGTGATCATGATGACTGACCTTGTCCTTACTCTACATGCAGATACTCAGGGCTCATTTATTTAAAAAAATAATAATAATTAGCCAGGTCTGAGTGAACTTGGCAGTAGGCCAGGAATAAAAACAAATGTGTGGATAGA
This sequence comes from Talpa europaea, assembly GCF_964194135.1. Lineage (NCBI taxonomy): Eukaryota > Metazoa > Chordata > Mammalia > Eulipotyphla > Talpidae > Talpa > Talpa europaea. The sequence continues at coordinate 4,923,431 of NC_140080.1, read as the reverse complement.
TTGAAGGTCAAAGGCATCTCCCTGTTGGGACCCCTTCAGCACCCCTCCTGGGAAAACCCACCAAGCTGTGTCCCTGTCAGAGCTGCCTTTGACCATTGCTGAGAGCAACCTGGACCAAATCTGACCCATCACCCTGAAATTCTATTCTCCTGACCAAGTTAGAAGCTTGATCTAGACAATCTGGGAGGAAAAGTACTATAGCATACTCTTTAAAAAAAGACCATATGTGAAAATGAAGCAAAACGTTTGCCATCAGTGGTAACTTTGCATAAAAGCGCAGCAAGCGTACCCAGGGTTGAGGGTCACCAGGTAAAGGATTCTTGGGGAACTACATCAGTTTTGAAATTGCTTTAAACAATTGAAAGCATGTGTAACTTATCTCCTTGACAATGGTCAAAATGTATTCCTCCCCCTGCATTCTTCTGTGGAAGGCTCGTGGGAATCTCAGGAGGCCTTTGTTTCCCCTTGGTCTATAGACCTTGCTCAGATTTTGTCATTGCTGCTGACTTTCTACTCTGATGCCAAGGCACCGTCTTAATAGACTAATTCTGAAATAAGAAGGACGATTCTTTGAAAAATTATAATCTTACCTCCCTTAGATTCATATATAGTCTCTGAATATACTGTGTGAATAACAACTTAATCCCAGTTCCCACAACTCCTAGCTTGACATTCAATGGAAACATCCTTGCTCATCCTAAATGAGCGATGATGCTATCATGTTAGTGTGCTCCCATTCCCCATTTCATATAGTCACTTTTCAGATGAAGATGATCCTGGATATTTTTTTGATATTTTGTTCTCATTTCATGAACACAGCTAAGGATCTCAGCTTACTTGGACTCACGAGTGTCCAGAGGATATGTGTATACAATAGATACAGTGCATCATACTGTTTTTATATTTTTTAAGATTTTTTTTATATTTTATTTTATATAATTCTTACATCATTTTGCATTTTTGCACAATGTATGCAATTTCGTTTTGGTTATATTCCCCATACAATTGTACCTCCCCTTATTTTGACCCTAATCCTTCCTTCCCCACCCCCCCGTAGTGTGTCTCTGGTTTATAGCTGCTTGTTGATTTTGATTTTAAAACTTTATTATAATTAGTCTTTTTCCTGGCCCCTTATTTAGGATTTCTAAATTCCTGCTATGAGTGAGCTCTTGTAGGCATAAAATAAATAAATCTTTAGGCTGTAAAATAAATAAAGATTTATTTATTTTATGCCTACAAGAGCTAGGGTGCAGGTCAGAGGTGCGGGGGGGGGGGGGTGAGAGGATCCACCAGAGACAGAGTGGGGAACAGAACAGGCAGACTGACTGAAATACACTACTGAGGGGAGCAGTGGGTAAGACGGGAAAGGTCTGCAGCGCCATGTGGGTCAGCTCCCTGGCTGGGCAGGGATCAAACTCGTGCTGCAGAGATTGCAGACAGCTTCATAGGTTGCATCTTCACTCCTTGCACCACCAGGGAGGACCATCATACTGTTTTTAAGGATGCAACTTTGGGCCTCCCCTGGGGGTGCAGTGGTTAAGCGCTGGGCTTTGAAGCTGCCAGCAGCCTCTGCAGCGCCGGTTCAATCCCCAGTTCGATCCCTGGCCACCAGCAAGGGTCCCACATGGCGCGGCAGACCTCTCCTGTCATGCCCATTGCTCCCCTCAGCAGTGTACTTTGTCAGTCTGCCTGTTCTGCTTCCCGCTCTGGCTCTGGTGAATTCTCTCACCCTCCTGCGCTTCTGACTATACCCAGTGCTTGTATAAATAAATAAATAAATAAATCTAAAAAAAAAAAATAAAGATGCAACTTTTATTGAAAGAAAGCATATAATGTAGACACACATAAGTATATATGTGAGTGAATTTTCACAGTGAACACAGTGACAGGACCACAAGCCAGATCAGAAAAGAGAGTGTTACCCTTTCTCAGAAGCCCTCCTTATCCCCAGTCTCTCTCTTCCCAGAGTTCAGCCTCCCTGGCTTCTGCCACCATAGATTCCCATTGCCTGCATTTGAATTGTATATTAATAGAATCATGCCGTATGTACACTTTTGAGTCTGGCTTCTTTCATTCAACATTACATTTGTGAGGTCATCGACTCCTGTTTTAATAGCCTTCACAGCTGCTTAAAAAAAAATTGGGAGGAAGAATCTTACTTCCTTGACTATCCTGTTAAAACTACATCACTGAAATGGAAGTAAATGAATGAATGGTCTGTCTGACCTTGGGCAAGTCACTTAACCTCTCAATTTCTCATCTGTAAAGAAAGGATAATGATACCTTCTCTGCCTCCCTTATAAGATTGCCAAAGACAAATGCAATAAATTAGAAGTAAGCACTTTAAAATATAGAACGAAGAACTATATGAGTATGTTATTATTATTATCACTCAATTGTTCCCTCTAGAGTAAATTACAGGTGAACATGGATTTATATAACAGATGTATTCCTGTAAAGTTCTGTATGAATCAGATTTTCATAAATCAACATATCTTAAATGTACTGGAGAACTGTGCTATTAAAAGCAATCTTATTCAGAAAATCTTTTGGTAAAGCAATATAATATCCTAATTCCTCTTCCCAGCAAACTGAATTTTTATATCTTATATTTGCTTAAACTATTTCTATGATTTAAAAAAAACCCTACCATTTTTAAAAAACTTGATTTATGTTTATTCACTTAAATGGCACTGTGCATTTTAACCCATCTCAAAGAGAGAACAGGATACTGGAAATACAGTTTTAGTTTCCATGAGGAAAAAATCACCCTTAGAAATTATGTTTGTTGCAAATATCACATGTGTGTATATTTTAATCAAAGTCCAGTGGGGAAAAAAGTACCATGTCCTAGTGACTCTGACCTCAGCACTACCAAGTAGAGTATGTCTGTAGCTTGCAACCTTTTTTTACTGATTTACAAATGTAGGCAAGAATTTCTATTTTATGGGTCTCCCTGGTGAGAAGCAAGTGAAATGATAGTAATAGGAAAGGCATCGTGAACCACAAAGATTTCCATCAATGAGAAGTACTGATGTTGAAACAGATGTGGAGCCCTGGCTTGGCACACAGAGGCCCCTCCTGTGAAGAGTAGGCTATAGATATTAATCGCATTCAGGGTGTCAAACACTGAGCTTGAGAGAGAAACATTCCTTCAGTTCTACCATGGTTATTGCTTTGGCCTGCCATTGTTCATTCTCCATTTTTCATAACACCTCTACTCAGCCCCCAGTGAAAACAAAGGGCCGACAATAAATTGCTCTTGTCTCTTCTGCCCTACGCAAACCCCCGACACTGGTTGGTTTGTGCCATGGAGCCCCCTCCATGGCACACATGGGGACACTGAAGGGCAGTAGAGAATTTAAAACATTTTAGCATATCTTTGATAGTGAAATGAGGACACTAGAAGCCATCTAAAAATCAGCTCTTACAAAACTGTTTATGAGTGTGTCAGGTGGGGAATGCATATTTGTAATCTAGGATATATATTTTATATTGCAAAAGTAATCATCTGAAGATTAACAGCATCTCTGATAAAATAAAAAAGACTTGCAGCTCAAGCAGTTCCACATTTGTTTAATCCTCCTATGCATCTACTCCGTAAACATGACCTTTGGGTTTTTCGAGAAGAATGAGATTTTAAAAGACAGATGTTGAGCTTAAGTAAATTGGACTCCATCGAAGGAAAGAACTGCTCTAGCTCATAAAACTAGACCCAAGGATCAAACCGAGGATAGACCCAATTGGAAGTGCTGAAGTGCTGAGCAGGCCTTATTTTTCAGTTCTTCCTGAGTTGAAATGGTTGTTAAAATAGTATTTTTGAAGGTAGCTCTCCTTTTGATATTCTTACTACTTCTTTCTTTGATAAAAGTAGTACAAGTTCTCAAAATCATAAAAGACAAATGATATACATATGTATACCTATATATTATATATATACAGTGTGTGTATTTATATAATATACACAGACGCATGCATGCACATACATGTATATTTAATAGATCAACTAGTCCCAGTTTCCTGGAAATTAGTTTTTGATCCAAAGTGTACATCCTGCACACCAAGAGTAGGATTACACTCATGTGCATATTGTAGATCATTTAGCGTGTCTGTGTGCTCATGAATATGCATGATCTGTGTCCATGAATATGCAAGAATAACTAAAAACTGGTTTTCATGAAGATAATGGGAAAGTGATTGTATCAATTTCTAGTCACACTATGTTACTGTACTTTTTAAAGATTTTAAAGATATTGGCGGGGCAAACCTCTCCTGTCTCGCCCACTGCTCCCCTCAGCAGTGCTTTCGGTTGGTCTGCCTGGACTGTTCCCCACTCTGTTTCGGGTGAATCTGCTCACCCTCCCGCACATCTGGCGTGTACTCCAGTTTTTGTATAAAAATGAATAAATCCTAAAAAAAAAAAAAGGAAAAATTTGACCTTAAAAAAAAGATATCTTAGAAGTCCTCTAGTTTATCACTTCACAGATAAAGGAAAACAATATCAGTGTGAACAAACTGATTTTGGACATATAATTTTTAAAAGCCCATTTCTGAGCAGTTGCACTGTGCATATTAGAAGTGGTTGGTGGCTGCCTACTGGGTTGAGCAATATAGACCGTTTCCATGACTCCGGAAAGTTCTGTGGGACAGTGCTGGTTTAAATAGAAAACAGATCTGAATAGTAGATGAGTATATATTATAGTTCTAAATATAAATCCTGCTGATCAGGGATATTTAGATTCTAGCAGCTAGTGTTTCTGAGCATTGTTGATTTAAAATAGGAAAATAGGGAAAACACACTTTACTCAATAGAAATATTTTTTACTGAGTGTGGTGTAGGGTGATAGGCCTTTGTGAACCATAAATTTGCTTCCTTTATGGTACGCTAGGGAAGTATGCTTAATCACAGAGGGCAGAGGAAGCCTGTTAATTTTTCTTTCTTTCCGGGTCATTTCCATGTAGGGTTCAGCAACAAGAAACAATTTATTAAATATTTAGAAGGGATGCGGTGAGGTCATTTCAGCCCTGGAAATCTGGGAGAGGTGATAGAGTCTCTGTTTGGGGACCTAATCAGAACATAGATTCTCAAATACCTAGTTCTGTCTTTAATCTGCTGCTGGTCGTTAATGCTCAATATTTAGTGTTGGGCCCTGGTTTTGTCAAGTGGTGAGAAAAATGTATTACTACTTTAATTTCCTGAGTTTTAAGAGACCTCTCTTAAAGAGGTCACAGCTTCATGATGCTGAGGAATATCAATAAATGAATCATCCTGGTTTAATGTTTTTCTCTAAAAAGTCAGCCCATGTGATAGAGACTTTAAGAGAGTTTATCTTTTAAAAAATAATTATTCCATTTCAAACTTTTTCCATCAAATAGTCATGAATGCATATAATGGCATGCCATCTTATCAAGGGACTCTGAAAGACAACTGTTTTAGGGAAACTTCTGCAAATAATAGAAATTATACAGTGATATTATTGAAATAAAAATCTCAAATACTTAAGCAGAAACATTTGTCTCAAAACTGGAACTTTTTTTTTCATCTTTTTTTTATTTAAATAATAAATTTTATTTTTATATTCCCCCATACAACTGCACATGCCCCATTCTGACCCCAATCCCTCCCCTCCCGGCCCCCACCTCCCAAAAAGTGTCTCTGGTTCATAGTTTTTTGTTGATTTTGATTTTCACTTTCTTATAGTTATTCATTTTCCTGATCACTTATTTAAGTTTTCTAGATTCCTGCTATGAGTGAGACCATCCGGTATTTTTCTTTTTCTTTTTGGCTTATTTCGCCGAGCATGATCCCTTCCAGCGCCATCCATGTTACTGCAAATTGCATGTGTTTATCTTTTTTGAATGCTGAGTAATATTCCATGGTATATATGGACCACATCTTCTTGATCCAGTCATCTATTTTTGGGCATTTGGGCTGTTTCCAAAGCTTAGCTATTGTAAATAGTGCTGCTATAAACATAGGGGTGCAGGTGTTTTTTGGAATTGATGTTTCTGTGTCCTTTGGGTAAATACCTAGGAGTGAAATTGCTGGATCATATGGAAGCTCTATGTCAAAACTGGAACTTTTTCCGGTGACAACAATATCATAGTTTGAGTGGCAAAATAATGGAGTAAATCTTGTCACTGCAATTTATTAAGTTTTATATTCATTAGCATGCTGGTTTAAGTTAAAACAAAATTACTCATTTGATAGGTACTACTAACCTAGATACCTAGGATGTAAAATAGATGACCTGAAGAATTTGCTCCTAGTTAAGTTCATTTTACAAATATGTAAATATATTAAAATACAACCCATTATGAGGATGTGGAGAAAAAGGAACCCTCGTACACTGTTGGTGGGAATGTGGACTGGTTCCGCCCCTGTGGAAAGCAGTTGGAGATTTTTCAAAACATCAAAAAAAGATCTACCATAGTACCCAGCAATCCTAGTTATCTACCTGAAGAATGCAAAGATGTTAACTTCAAGGGGTATATGGCCACCTGTATTCAGTGCAGCACTATTTACAATAGCCAAGTTATGGAAACAACCTAAGAGGCCAAGAACAGATGAGTAAATAAAGAAAATGTGATATTTATACAGAGTGGAATACTACCCAGCTATAAAAAAAGATGAATTCTTGCCATTTGCAACACCATGAATGGAACTGGTAGGAATTTCTGCTAAGCGAAGTAAGTCAGAAGGAGAAAGACAAATACTGGGGATTTCATTAATATGTGGAATATAGAGAAACAGTACAAATGAACAGACGAAACAAACCAAGAAATGTGACTGAAGAATTGAGGCTACCAAAGAGAAGGATGGGGGTGGGAGAAAAGGAAGAAGGAGCCCCATGGACTCCAGTGCAGAACTATGGGTGCTTTGCTGGTGAGTGTGATGTGGTAACATACATTTGAAGAGGTGTGCACCTATCCCCCCAAATCATATGCAGTTTTATAAACCAGGACCTCTATAAAAGTAATTTAATTTTAAAAATATAGCCAGTTAAAATGTGCTAGCAAAACACAGAGGATAAAAACAAGCTCCCTCTGGGCGCAATAGAGAAGACTCACAAAGCAAGCGAGTTATGGCAGCTGAATCTCTGCGGTTAAGATTGTCCCATGAAGACCAATTGGACTGCTTGGGAAAATGCAAGTGATTAAGTGAGACTGAAGACGGAGGCCACGAAAGACGCAGAACTAGAGACTCAACACCCATCTCAGCCTGTCCACTCTTTTCTTTATGCTGTGTTCCTTTACACCCTGTTCAACTAAGTCATGGACTTTTATGCTGAAAACATTTCAGCACACCCTCTTGTATTCTCAACATTTCTCAACAAGTTTTTCCTTTGACATTTCCACACACTCCAGCTATGAAATCTGAATCTTGTAAAACATCGCTTGAATTATACTCCAGACATACATATAATAATGGTTAGAATTTATGTTTCTTGACCTTTGCTCATCAAACATCCAAGTAAAACATGGAATTTTATTTAAGTGCATCTCAAATGAATCCTTCCAAGGTCAGATGAATTTCCATTATTTCTTTCTAATTTCATTTACTCTTTCTAAACTCAGTTTATATATAGTCTGATCTTGTGATGCATTTGACCAGGTTAATCGCTTTCAAAAAGTTAGAAGTAAAGTCTGTTGCCCCAAACCTTTGAGAAAGTCTGATACAGACACTTCACGACTCCATAAGTTAGATTAAATGTGTTGTCATGCTTCCCTGTAGAATTAGACTTCTGAAGGTATTGTCTTCATTTTGCCTAGCTTTTATGAAACCAGGGGAAAAAATCTTAAAAGGGAAATAACTTTTAACAGCTTAATAGTTTGGGGCTTTTATCCTCCCCTTCAGAGAGGGACCGCCTCTTTTTCTGTTCCCTGTGTTTTTTATGACAGAAGCTGGTTGTGTATTCTTGTATCCAGAAGTGACCAGCAGCTTTCAGAACTTCAGATTTCACTGTGAGCCTTCAGGGACAGAACAGGAACTGTGTCCGCCCCCTGCTCTCTCAGAACATCATTTCCTAATAGCAGGCAACCAGAACTTGCCTTAAAACACCTCCCGAGAGGCATGCTAAAGCACATCATTTAGAAACTCTGCATCCTGTTTAAGTAATTAATACCTTGATCAAATTTGTGCTAACATCAGTGGTGTCAGAAAAATTCGTTGACTTTTTTCCATTCCAGGGTCTGCCCAGCAGAAGGCTCTTCTTAATTGATTTTAAAATATATTTTTATGAGCTGGAAAGTGCAGACAATGCCTTATGGTTATAAAAGCATCTGTTTCTTTTTTTTTTTTTCCCTTACACTGTTACTCATTTTTGTACAATATTTGATTTCTCCCCTCAAGTGTAATCCCCATAAATCTCCCATCACCATGTAGAAGCATCCATTGCTTAGCTGCTTGCTTTGAAGATCAAATTGGGTGGGTAATTCCACCTACTGTTTGCGTAATGGATTTCCATGGTGCATTGGAGTCTGTAGAGCCACATCCACACCTATCACACCCTGTGTTCATGAGACCGCCATGAACAGTTCCTGCTTTGCTCTTCCAGTATAGAAACTAAGAACTGAATCCTTGACTCATGTCGTACTTACTAAGGGACTATTAGAATTGGCCAGCGGTGTCAAAATCATGATGGCAAACACGAGAGTGGAAGCTCCTATGTTAAGATACGGTCATCTATAGTATAAGAACAAGCTTGACTGACTTTATGTATTCATTTATTTCTATCATTTTTATGATTCTCAACACCAGGGACCCACAGCCCTACACTTGACCTGCCTTCCTACCAACATCCCCACCTTCTACCACCCACCTGAGTCGCCTAGGGGAATACAAGCAGCTGGTGCTCACCCCTTGGCCTTTGTACTGGCTGTCCCCTTGCCTGGAACATTCTTCCCCCATCTGTAGGCATGGCTGTCTGCCCGACCTCTTTCAGAACTCTGTCCAAGGGTCATTATCTCTGAGGCCTTCACTGAACCCCAGTTTCAAACACTCCATCTTCTCCCCAGTCCTGTCCTCCATCTGCTTTAGCACTTACCTCAACACAGTTTTATATTTTACTTCTTTACTGTCTTTCCGCTTCACTAGAGTGTGCAGCCAAGGAGGCATGCTCTCTTTTGTTCATTGCTGTAATCCCAGACTCGAGACAGTGCCTGACATGGGATGAGCAGCTGAAAACTATTGAGTGGATGAATGAACTCAAAAGGATTAGGTGAGCAATTACTGTGTGCCAACCACTGCGTGCGATAAAAGATGCTTAGAGAAAAAAAAAAAAGAAGAAGCAACCAAACAATGACGCTATTGATGATAAATTCTACAAAAGAAGTGTTGTCATCGGGTGTCTTGGAGAAGAGGAGCTAGTCCTGAGGTGGGGCTGCAGAGCCCTGGATTAGGAGATAGGCAAGGAGGGAGGACTAGAAATAGGGCCAAGGGGAGGAGCCCGTTATTGGAACAGACAACAAAGGGTGGAGGTACTGTGATATGATAGCTTGGCTTATGTGGCCAAATATCATTATTGCAAAAGTTGGGACTTGTCCCAAAAACTCTGGGAAGCTGCTGAAAGATGACTCTGCTGAAGACAAGTATCCACCTGGTAGCCTGGTGCAAGCTCGTTCTAGGCACTGTGAGAAAGGATGGGCGGAGACTGGAGTGGTTGTAGATACTGTCACATTAGCTAGGTGAGGAGAGGGCTTGGCCAGAGCATGGTGATACAGATCCCAGAGGGATGCTCTTGAATATGTACCTGGGGGACCTGGAGCAGCAGATAAAGGACCACTGTCCAGTGCAGGTGATTCGCTTTTGGTAAAGGCAGTCCCTCCACCAAATAGGGACCATCATATTTCTTGAACTTGCTCACCATGTGCTCCCCAATATTTTACATAATCTTTAGATATGGAATCTAGCAGGGGTGGGGGAAGGCAGGAAAGAACACCAGAAAGCTCTGTCATTTTTTACCTGTTGGTGACTGTTCACTTAGCTTGCACTTCAGGGTATTTTCTGAAGCATCACAAAAATGTTGGTGTAGAAGTTCTTCATGTTGTTCCTCCATGTTTAGAATTTTCCAGTGGCTTGTCTGATGTTTGTCTTTTGAATAAAGTTATGCCAACAAAAAGAGTTCATATACTTTACATCACTCAGAGAAACATTGAAATCACAGTTCAAGATTTCCTGGGTCAAACTTAAAGAAATACCACCAACTGGTTAATAATAAGCTGCAGGTTTTTTTTTAATCTTGTACATATCTACAGAAGTTGTTTTGAAAAATTAAAGAGACCAGTTTATTTCCATCTTAATTGGGTGTGTACCAAGTATATGCAAATATAAAGGTGCCTGCCAAGAAAATGTGTAAAAAGGAGTAATTCATTGATTAATAAGAATGAGCTAGAAATTTTGACCCTTTGGTTTAGAAAAAATTGCATTCAAGCTTACTTAAGGCATAGGATAACAAGAATGGAATTATTTTAGAAACCTTAGAACATTAGAACAATAGACTTAAGGAATTTTAGGAATAATAAGGGACACTAATTTGACCAGTGAATAATGAACTTATCCAAGTGTTGTGGAAGCTGAAAATATAAAGAAGTTTACCATTATATGCGAGTGAATGGTTCTAATTTTAAAATCAGTTTTTGAGCAAAGCCTTCATTGTAACTTTGATTTTTTTTTTTAATCTGCTGGTATGTTTTTTCTTCTTTTCTTCCCTCCCTCCCCATTAATCCTTATTTCAGACATGTCCCTTTCTTTCTTCCCTCTCCCTGAGCCACAGAGCCCTCACCGTTTTTACCAATGTTGACTAGTTTTTGTTTTTTTTTTTTTTTAAAGATTTGTTTATTTATTTATTTATTTATTCAAGCACTGGGTACAGTCAGAAGCACAGGAGGGTGAGAGAATTCACCAGAGCCAGAGCGGGGAGCAGAGCAGGCAGAAGGACCAAGGCACACTGCTGAGGGGAGCAGCGGGCGGCAGGGGAGGTCTGCGTACCATGTGGGACCCTCCTCCGGTGGCCGGGGAGCAGCCAAGGATCGAACCGGCGCTGCAGAGGCTGTGGGCAGCTTCGCAACCCAGCGCTCAACCGCTGCACCACCGGGGAGGCCCATGTTGACTAGTTTGTAAAAGTATTTGTAAGTTTAAATGTAATGACCATAATGACACAGATACATAATGGGGTTATTAAGGATATTAAAGATACTCAAAACACATACAAATGAGCAAAATAAGCATTTAAGTAAGATAAGCCCATAAGTAAAATAAATGTGTGTCTCTGTGTCTATACTTACTGAAATGTATGTCTGTGCTTATATTCAACACTGGTTTATTCCTAGTATCCTCCCATACCCCACTCGCACCCCCTGTAATGAATGACACTCTCCCTGGCTTGCTAGCAGTGAGATCAAAGAAAAATATGTACATTTTTGGTAGCTGAGAATGTCCTTGGCAACATAGTTATGAATAATCTACAAGACATGTATTCCCAATTCATATTTGGAGTTTAGCAAAAATAGCAGGTTTCCTAACAGTGAAGAGGAATATTTATTTTCCTCATAGCCATCTTTTGACTTTCATTAAATACGGTGTTAAACAAGAGAACTAATATAATTTCACAGATTTTAGAGCAGTGAGCAGTCTTACTTGATCTTGGGTTTTATGTCTTCCTGTAACAAAGTCCACACTGAAAAATACCAGCTATGCTAGTCTCTACTTAAAATATTTGATTCAAAATTCTCTCCTTTTTGTGTCTGAAATACTCTTTTCCAGGGTTCTGCATTAATGTAATGAAATATCCAATTTTACTCAGCAATGTTTTTTTAAGTGCAGAGTTCGGTTTATAATGGGAAACAAACCTTTTTGAACATACACATTCACAGTCTAAACATTGAATTAATGTACTTTTTGTTTTATGATTTCCTTTCTAACATCAACATTTTAAGAAGTGAATTACTCTGGAGACACTTGGGGGAAAATGGAATCACAGGCAATGATAAAACCCAAGTCTTTCCCTCACTCTAAGATCTATCACTGTGGCTTCAAACCTCTGCCTTTCCTGCACTTTAATGTTAGTTTCCCAAACAATTTACCCAAGTGAGGAAATGATTACGCGTGTTTATGTGTGTGGAGAAAGGGGAAGGAACCAGGGGAGAGCAGGATGCCCTTATGAGGAGGCAGGGGTAATTGAATGAGAAGATCCTGAGGGCCAAGGGAAGGATGGATTCCAGAGTCTGGTTGGAAGCATCGCCTGGTGCTTGAGGTCCGCCTGGGGAGGAATTGATGAGAGGTGTGAATGTTAGGGAAATTTACACCTGATTGTCTCTATTTTCTCTGCAGAATATGACATAGGGAGTTTTCAGTAGGAGTGAGATAGGATAGGAGAAGGTCTGACCCCACAGATATGTCAGGCAAGCTCTTTGAGAAGTTGGTTAACTGGGTGATCCTATAGGAATAGAGAAAGTTGGTACTGCGGGGCACTTTCTCTCTCCTCAGGATGATTAGATGCAGGAACAGTCTTCCTGTGAGGATTGCAAAGTAATTCAAGGAAATGATTCCTAGAATGTTCCTAAACATTGTGTATTTGTAATTTAAGATAAAGGCCAAGGGGAGAAACAGGAACTCTCCTGCACTGTTGGTGGGAGTGCAAACTGGTCCAACCACTATGGAGAGCTGTGTGGAGATTTCTGGACCTACTAAACATAGAGCTTCCATAGGATCCAGCAATTCCACTCCTAGGTATTTACCCAAAGGACACAGAAACACCAATTCCAAAGAGCACCTGCACCCCTATGTTTATAGCAGCACTATTTACAATAGCTAGGCTTTGGAAACAGCCCAAATGCCCAAAAATAGATGACTGGATCAAGAAGATGTGGTCCATATACACCATGGAATATTACTCAGCATTCAAAAAAGATAAACACATGCCATTTGCAGCAACATGGATGGCGTTGGAAGGGATCATGCTCAGCGCAATAAGCCAGAAAGAAAAAGAAAAATACCGGATGGTCTCACCTATAGCAGGAATCTAGAAAACTTAAATAAAGGACCAGGAAAATGAATAACTATAAGAAAGTGAAAATCAAAATCAACAAACAACTATGACCCAGAGACACTCTATGGGGTGTGAGGGGTAGAGAGGGGAGGGATTGGGGTCAAAATAAGGGGGTTGCAATTGTGTGGGGAATATAAAAATAAAATTTAAATTAAAAAAAAGATGAAGGCCATGACCAGTTAGTTCTTCCTCTGTGGCTACTCTTGTGCTTTCCTGATGGCCCCCAAGGATGAGTGGAAGATGTTTGATCACAGAAGTGACACACTTGAAGATAGCCCTTCAGTTAAGTGTGATGAAAGAACAAACTCTTTGCAATAGATGGTAGAATACCTACCACTTTGCTCAAATATACTAAACTGAAAAATTGGGGGAGGGGCAAAGTGGAAGAAAAGGGATCAGTATTTTTCTTTCATTATTTCTCAGTTGGAAGACATGGCATTCTAGCTGGTTCTCTTTGCACTCTCCCCACCATCCCAAGCTGTGCCTTGTAAATAAAGTCACCCGAATCCCACCTCAGTCTTTGTGGCTGAATCTCAGCACTGCCGCATTTCCACTTTATATGTAAATATTCCCGTTCATCTTCCTAAATATTGTGTTTCTCCCGACTCCGCTCCTAGTCTGATAGGTTAAGCATTAGCTGACAATGTCTTTTGTCGCCTCTTCTGGAACCCACCCACTGGGTGCCCCGATAGATCTTGGGGTTTCCTACTGATTTGGAAGCACATTTTTGTGTAGGTTAGTCAGCCACATTTCACAAGAGGAAGAGTAGAAGCAGAGTGCTTCTTTTGTAACACTGTTCAAGAATTTCCTTTGCTAATCTGCTTACTGAAGTCTTGCAGATCATATAATGTGTCTGTCAGCTGGGGAACTGCCTTGCATTTTAACTACTTACAACAGCCTTCGCAGTGAAATTGATGTCATATTTGCAGGTATTTAAAGAAACAGATGCACTGGAATAGTAAAGTTTGTCTTTTTAAAGGAAAAATCAGAATCCTGTCACATATGCTTAATGTTCTTCAAAAGAAAAGACTCACTGTGCACTTCCAAATGAAGAGTTTCATTCTCCTTGATGCCCAAGACAGCATATTTCATTAAAGAGATCCTTACAGATTAGGACAGTTTTAATTGGTTGTTTAAGTTTCAGTGTTACAGTACTATGTTAATTGAATTGTTTTTCTTTTTTAGGGTCCTCTGGGGCCTCCAGGACAAAAGGTAGAGTATAAGGAATACTGTGAAAGTAATTATTCTCCCAGTGCCTAGTGGCTAGCCTGAGAGGTGATGGAATTCGCTACTGTAGGTCATGCTGGAGCAATCTGCTTTCTAAAAACGCAGTCATGTACTGTGAGTCATTAGTTTCTAATCAACTCTGTTCTAGAAAATCCAATAAATCTAGAGCAGACTCTTTTTTTAAGCTGTCTGCCAAACTCATAGATTATTAAATTTTTAACTCAGATAGTAGTAAAACATGGTGACAAACCTTAGAATGTGAAGGGTCATACAACATTGCAAATTGAATGTGTGGCTTTATTCAAACATGATTCACAAATGACCACAGAACTGACCAGAACAAAGGGTGTTCTTGCTGGTTTGACTGCACTGAGTGGCCCACTGGTGTCTCCTCTGCTGGAGGGAACTGAAAAGTAACTTCTTGCTGACCATTGCACCATTATCCATGGGCATAGGATAGAGCATCACATTCAGGAGGAGAAGGTGTAGCACCCCCAAAATTACATCAGTTCTAGAGTAGTAACTGTTTCAGTAGCGGATAGATGGCGGCTGCTGTTCCCTGGGACGTGTCCCACTTCACCACAAGGAAGAAAATGTATTTGACCTAAGAAAACATTGTATTCCAACAGGTGTTAAAGCATTTATTCTTTATTTTTGAAATCCATCAAAGAAGAGACTTTTAATCCCCCAAGCACTAGGTGTGTGGTATCTGTTGAAACATAATCTTACAAACCTAGTAAAAGCAATGCGTTGTGAGACAACTTTTGTGTTGAACACTTTATCCTCCACCATAACTTCTCTATTAAGTGTGGTATGAAATTGTAAAGCTGCCCTAATCCACACTGGGCCAAATTGAAATTACTGCCCGGCCTCTGGGAAGTCCTTTCTCGGCCCACTCCCCAGAACCACAGAACATTCAAAGGAACTTCCACCTCTATGTGTTTTGCATACAACAGTTATGTTTTCATAGACTTCATTTTTCATGGAAGTTTTAGGTTTATAATCATTGTTCTTTAAACTTTTTCTCATTATGATTGAAGAAATTTGATATTCTACATCTACTTTCAAAAATCTATCTTCTAGTGCTAGACAAAGAATGAGCATATTTCACTTAAATATGGTTTCTCCAGAGCCTGAAAGGAAGGTGTTTGGTGGGAAATGACATCACTGTGTGAAAGCTTTTGTGATTCTGTATCCGGTTCAGTGTTACAGATTTTCTCAGTAGTGAATGTCTTTCTTCTTCTGTCTCCCCACGTATGTCTAACCGTTCCTAGTCACCCCCACCCATGTGCATGCATGTCTGGCAGTGTTAGCCAGCCACACATACACACATAACTTAAAATTTGATGGGCAGAAGTTGTGTTGTTGCTAGCCAATGTATAATGTCTGACTTTTCTAGTCTACTTTGCAAGACTCTTGGACTCTTGCTTGATATAAATGTACATTCTGAAGATCCAGTCAAAAATGCTCTTCATACAACAACTCAAGTTTACAACATGGGCCTCTGATTTGACTGCTTGTGGAGCAAATGTTTGTTATTTTAATTGCCTTTTTTCCCCCTGGTATTTAAATTCATGAAAATCAAGAGTTATCACCACTGCTAGGATGTTCCTAATTCTTAAATGTACCCAAAGGTAGAGCCACATGGCTTTCTGATAGCCCTATCAGCCCATACAAATGTCTTTCAAGCCATTCTAAGAATAAATGGATATTTAGAAACATGGTTAAATGTTTACCCTGTAGCTTCTGGGAAAGCTTGATGAATCTGTTTATATTATTCTGTATTTGAATTCAGAGAGAAGAGCTAGAAAACATACTGCCCAGCCATCTTTTAGCAAGGTCAAGTTGTGGCTGACATGACTCAAGCTATACAAATCGAGGATTGAAATTTATTGTATGAAGTCACCTTCACTTTCCATGTGTCTCCTTAGGGTTCCGTTGGAGCTCCTGGAACTCCAGGGGTGAACGGGCAAATGGTAAGTTGTATAGAATATAGTATTTTTGATCATTTGAAGAAGATTAATATCACAAAATTTATTCTAGTCTGTTATATTAGTAGTGCATTTGTGTGCATATAAAGATACTATATATACTTTTAAAATGCAGGGACATCATGGGGCAAATGGTGACAATTTTTTAATTGCTAAAGAAGCCTTAGTCAGAGAATCTTAGAAAATTTTCCATCCTGTGTTGACATTATGTATGAGAAACAAATGTATCTTTCTCATAAATACATACAGTGTAGGGGAAATGCTATGTATAATACCCATTGTGGTAAAATGCATTCTGGCTTATTCTCATCATTCTCATCAACTTGTATGTTTTATTTATTTCATTATTGAAAATAACTGTTACAGAGGACTCCTCTAAATCTGGAAGCTTTTTTTCTTTTTTGCTGTTAAGCAAAATTTGGAGTTAGACTGACCAAGACCAAGCTCTAGTAGTATACTTTTATTGTACTGTTAATAATAAGAGGAAGGGAAGAATAAACTTAAAAAAATAAAAATAAAAAGCCCCATAGACATACCTACATGCATGTGTGCATTTATTCCTGTCACATGCCTCCTGGTTGCACAGAGCACTCAGCATCACACTGCAGGTGGGTCTGACCTTCCCCCCTCCCCCACCCCCGCCCATGGTCCTCAGCTTGCCCTTCAGTCTGGAAACTCAACAGAAATCAGGAAAGCAACTGGCTGGGCCAGATACCTGGGAGCCAGGGCACAAGCAACAGACAGAGCAAATCTCCCGTGACTGTGCCTCCTGGTCCATCCTCCCTTCTTTAATAAGACAAACAATCTCCACTCAAAATTACTCAGTGGCCAAGGGCACGTGTCGCCACTGAGAGGCCATGAGAATCCCCAGTCCTTGGAGTCTCTGGCCTCAGTTTCCTTATCCATAAAAGGGAGACCACAGCAGTTCCCACCTAATAGGGTGGACATGAGAATTGATTGGGGTAGTAAATGGATAGAAAGTTCTTAGGACAGTATTTACTATTCGAGTTTCCCTTCATTTCATTTTAGTGACAGGCTGGAGATTTGATCTGTGTTTTAAAAGAGGCTCCCTGTTTCCAAAATAACTCACTTCCCCAGTTAAATGAATGTTTAAAAGCCAGGCTCAGGTACCCATTAGTCCACGAACCACACCCGCACCCAGACTGTGGCTGCCCAGACCGCAGCTCTGTTATCCACTTGGTAAAATTCATGTCTAGTTGCTTCACAAATTCTGGAGACAGAAAACGGACTTCCTCTTTAGAATGTTGCCCATCATGGCAGGAGACATAAGCACAAATTTAAAGTTGGGTTTGAAAATTACATAAGTCAAGATAATATTTAGAAAAAAACCCAAAATATGGAAATGACGTAAATATTTTTAATGTTGGTGAGAAACCAAACTTGGATGTCAAAGGTGAATGCTTTGCTCTGTTCTTCTTTGTTTCTTTTCTTTATTCAGCCTCAAGACAATCAGGAAAATTTGTAGGAAACTTCCACTTGAAAAAAAAACTTTAAATTGTTGTATCTGTGCTTATGAAAACTGCCTCTTCTTTACTTTTGCAAGAGAAACATGTAATTTCCTTAGCTGGAGAAAAGAATGTGACATTTTCTTGTCCTGGTCATCAAGCTTAAATTATATTTCAAGGAAACAGATGATGAATATTTGCAGTTTTATGTCTTGTTGCACATCTTTGTGGCATTTAAAGATTTCTGTAAAACTTAGAGCAGCTACATGATTTTGCGCTTTTCTGAAGACAAGTAGCTCAATTCTCTTTTTCTTATTTCTCACAACTTAACCTAAAATGCTGTATGTTCTGTGAGTCCTGGTTGTCATCTTACATTTGTAATATTCCCTGTGCCATTTTGGGAGATAAAGTGCAATTGAACAGGGGACCCCTTCAATGAAGCAGAAGGTCATTTAGACAATAAAAACAAAACTGGAACTAGAGTAATAATTCCATGCATACAGCATATGAAATGCACATTGGACTTCCAGGATTTTTTTTAAGAGAGCTTATGATAATGTAGTGATTTTTAAGAAGCACCTCATATCCTTCAACTGTTTGAAAAAACATTTTTTTCACATTATGATTTCACTTTTTCCAAAGAAGTACTTTTGATACTTAGAAAATAGCTTCAGACAATGGTTAGAAGTATTTGACTTCTAAAGCCATCAGAAACATGGCAAACAACAACTAGAAAATAAAAAAAAAATTCTCATGAAAAACGAAAGGAAAGAAGACTATTTTATGGAATTATTTTGTTTGCTTTCCACTTATTTTCCTTCCATTCAGACTGACAATGTTGATTATTGACTTTGGTCAATAAACATGGTGACCAACAGCCAAAAAATTAGGGCAGATTTAATGCTAAGTCTTACCTAATAGTATGGAATGTTGCCTTCTTCTTCTCAATTTTATTGGACATGGACATTGTTGTCATTCTCATGAATAAATCTTGTTGGCTTTAAGGTACAGTTAACATTTTATTTGTGCTCCATGATTCATTCTCTCTCTCTCTCTCTCTCTCTCTCTCTCTCTCACACACACACACACACACACACACACACACACACACAGAATCACACTTGAAGAGACATATATCTGGATATTTATCAACTGGACCCTATTTCACATACACTAAAAAACCTGGAGCCTTTCAGGATAATTTTCTGGTAGTACCATTTTTTAAACTGAAGAGCCCTTTGACAAAAATAAATTTTCTATAACTTTTCTTTGCATGTTTTTGTGTGGGAACTTTATTTTTTTTATTTGTTTATTTATACATACAAGAGCTGAGGTACAGGCCAGAGATGGGGGGCGGTGAGAAGATTCACCAGAGACAGAGTGGGGAACAGAACAGGCAGATCAACCGAGGTACACTGCTGAGGGGAGCAGCAGGTGAGTCAGGAGAGGTCTGCTTCGCCATGTGGTTTCCTCCCTGGCCGGGGATCGAACTTGTGCTGCAGAGGCTGCGGATTGCTTCATAGTATGGTGCTTAACCCCTTGTGCCACCAGGGAGGCAGTGTGTGGGAACATTAAAAACATGAACTCTTCCCAGGTATAATTAGAACCTGTGTTTGTAATACTGTATTTGAAGAGCAAGCATGCCCTGCCCAGGTACAAATGCCATTGCATTGGGGCGGGGGGCATCAGAATTCTAGTTTGTACAGTTCGAATCTTTCCCTCTTTGTTTCTAGGAAGATAAAGTTAGAGATATTCAGGATTAAAAAAATAGTTATTTTATCTAAGCAAACTAGACTTTTCCCAAGGCCCCAGAGTCAAAGGGCTTATTCCCAAGAGCAAAAGAGAAATATCACATGCTCTTGTTTCATGTATTTTTAAGTGTTTTCTGGAATTTGTTATTTTTAAAACATCAAAATACAATATAAATAAAAGATTGATATTGTTGTCTCATCTATAAATCTATCCCAGAGAGCTATATGACTTGAAGTAACATTCAATTTTAATTAGCTTACAGTTACTGCATTCAGACTTCCTTTTCATCTCTTATACAAGGGTGTCACAGCTCTTCACAGTAACCCTCACAGCATATTTCTAATGTCATTCTTATTATAAGAACACTGAGAGAGCAGATAAATGGGAGATCTCAGACTTCCAAAGGCCATACCATCTAATCAAGCCTGTGCAGCAGGCAAGGAAATCATTTTTGTTTCATGATTCCCTTACTATAATCACTCAGCTCTTCTCCTGTGCTACCTTGACTCTGTCGTTAAATAGAAGAAAATGAATGAAGTTCCTGAAGGGTTTGAATGTGTGGTTCTGTTTGCTTTCTTGTTCAAAAGCATAAAACTTCATTGGAGCAGAATTTACCTGGTCGTGGGTTACTCAAAACGACTCTCCAACTTTTTGGCTTTGAGAGTAAAGGAAGTGACTGATTTCTGGCTCCAGTTTCACTCATAGTTCAGGGAGAGTGTCTTACAGCAATCTGGTGCTTTCATGGGTTCAAATTGAGAATTGAATTATTTTTATTCATTTCTTCTGTTTTTCAAAGTTAGTGGTTATGCACACTAGAACTCCTAGTTCTAGTTCCTAGTTCCTAGAACTAGGTTCCTAGCGACTGTAATCACAGGCTGCCTTTTCATACACAGCTCCACAGCATGTCATTATAACCACCTCTCTCATGACCTGGAAACCAAGTTTGGGCATTAACACATGCTCTGTAGCCTCCTGATATTCTGAACACATTTTTCTTGATATAAAATTTTTCAAGTAAAATATGTTAGTCATGTTTTTTCCTTTCATCCTCCATTGATTCATTTAAGGAAAAGCTTCCTTCACTTTGTATTTTTTTTTTATTTTCAGGATACCTATTCAAATCATAATAAACACTAGTGTAGCCTTACTAGTTTTATAGTAAAACTAAGCTACAGTAAACTCTCATTTTGCTTATTAAAATATCCACGAACATAGTTAGAACTGTGATGCTCCTTGCCAATGAATTGTGAAAGTATAATACAGAGTGAGTGCCTATAGAGCAGGATAAAGCTCAAAACTCTTTTGGAAGGCAATTTAAAAATATTTGCAAATGTAATTTTGTTAGTTTAGTAGCAAAAATTAGAAACAATCTCAGTATTCGATAATTTGGGACCTATTCAACAAGTGATCACACCTGACTTTGACAGATGTTAATCAAACTCTTCATGAGACAATTGTGAATACTGTGTGAAGCAAATAAGTGTAATAACATAATAAAAATTCAGAACATCAAGCTATGTAGTAAGTTTATAATGTCTTCAAAATATGTAAGCCAAAGTACAAAACACTAGGAGGAAACAGGACAAAATGAAAACAATTATTATAGAGTAATAGGATTATGGGTGCAATCTTTTGTTTCCTTTTATGTTAAAAGATTACTTTAACAATATATAAAATCAAAGAATCAAAGGGATCATGTTTTAGTCCCTCGATGTTCATATATTAGGGTGGATGCTAAGCAGATACCTAAGCAACGTTTCTCTTCCTTGCTTCAAAATCTCAGCATGTATTTTGTCCTGTTCCAGGGGCTTAACCATTTTTTCAAAAACAATTCTGGCTACCATGGTTATTCTTTGAAAGTCTAAACAGAGTTTGTATTGTTCCCTGGCAGCCTCTCTTGTTTGCATTAAACCATGAGTTATGATATTAGTGCATCCTGCTGTAGATGCTTTGAAGAGAGCAGACTGAATAGCTCTTTTTTTATGCCTGCATAGTAAATGGTAGTCCTCTTTTGGGGTGTATTCTATTTCCAAGTTCTGACTCTTTGTTAACTACAAATGGGATATCAAATTTTGCTATCATGCCCATGGTTATTCTAAGTCAAGTTTTGCTGTTTCAACATGAAAAGTGCAAGTGTCGTGGCTACCATGTAACTTTACATAGGAAGCAGAATTTCTTCCAGGAGGCTCAGACTTCAGCAAGTCTAATAATCCAGTATTATAGTAAAATATCTTCTACAAAGACATGACAAGCTTTACATTGCTTAGTTTAGTTTATCTGGTAGGTGTATATAAATCATCATTATAAAAGTCATAGTCAGTTCAGATATCTATATATTCTAGAATTTATTCACAAATGGGGAGTATAGCCAAGTGATAACAAGGATAGAAATAGTGGCCATTGCTCTCTCCCATTTTCTCAATGTATTCAAGAAATTTGGCATGTGTCATAGTATTCATAATGCACCATTACAAGTCAGAAAAAGGGAGCTCAAGTTTTGGCTAGTTGTATACTGGAAAAGTCCCTCAAACCTCTGTTGCCTTAGTTTCTTCACCTGGTTAGTGAAGATAAAGATAGTACCTACCTCCTAGGAATTTGTCAGAATTCCATGAGATAATGAAGATAAAGGTTCTGGCATTGGAGAAATATGATGATTATCATTAATGAACAAGTTTCTTAAGCTGAGATCACAGATATAAAAGCAGTGCAGTTCCTACCTCACATGACTTAGGAAGCGTTCTTAAGGGCCTCCCTGATGGCACAAGGGGTTAGATGCAACCTATAAAGCTGTCCACAGCCTCTGCAGTGCGAGTTCAATCCCCAGCCGGTCAGGGAGCAACCCACATGGCACAGCAGACCTCTGCTGACTCGCGCACTGCTCCCCTCAGCAGTGTACTTTGGTCTATCTGCCTGTTCTGTTCCCCTCTGTCTCTGGTGAATCCTCTTACCCCCCACACCTCTGGCCTGTACCCTAGCACTTGTATGCATAAATAAATCTTTTAAAAAAAGAAAGAAAGCATTCTTAAAAATTAAGCTAAATGGGCCTCCCCGGTGGCACAGCGGTTGAGCACTGGGTTGCAAAGCTGCCTGCAGCCTCTGCAGCGCCGGTTCGATCCCCAGCTGCTCCCCGGCCACTGGAGGAGGGTCCCACATGACGCGCAGACCTCTCCTGCCACCTGCTGCTCCCCTCAGCAGTGTACTTCAGTCCTTCTGCCTGCTCTGCTCCCTGCTCTGGCTCTGGTGAATTCTCTCACCCTCCCGCGCTTCTGACTGTACCCAGTGCTTGTATAAATAAATAAATAAATCTTTTAAAAAAAAAAAAAAAGCTAAGTTTGCTGTGAACCTAAAACTGCTCTATAAAGTTTTCTTTAGTCAAGTAGGGAGCAACTTTACTATCCTCAGTGGAAAGAAGAAAGTTGCTGAATAGTTGGCTTCCACACTCCATGCCTGTGGGAGTGTTTGTAAGTGAAAATGAAGTTCTAGTTGATGTTGGTTTGAGCCACGTGGAAACTGGGGGCTGGAGGATCATGTCAAGGGTCTTGTCCAAGGGTCCTTTCCATAGGGAAAGGATTTGCTGGCTCAGTCCAGGAAGACTGACACCCCCAGCATCACCTGAAAGGGGAAAATTTCCTGACCTAAGACCTAATCATCTTTACTCCAAATGCCTATCACTCAATACATCTATCACACAAGTCTGAATATTTGTTCTATTTATGTTTATAGTGAAATCAAAAAGACACTCATTTTCACTTTTTACTTTATGTCAAATGGGTCCACAGGTGTGAAGTCAGTATCCAAAAATATGTGGGTTCTTCAAGATTTTAACTGGGAAATGCTTACCTAATTTATTCTAATAAATGTGATTTAGTCTTTGTTTTCCCGAGCTGATGAATCACTTAAAAGTTCTCCATCAAGAGAGTCTGATAGTTTCAGGTGTCTTTTACTCATTCAACAAATATGTAGTTGATGCCTACCATGCACCCAGTACTTTGCTCAGTGTTCATTTCTATAATGCATTGCTTCAGTTTTCTTAGTGGAGAAAAAGCCGCACAAAGGCAAGTAACTCTGTTGTATGCTTGGTATCTAGTGCATAAAATTTTGAATTTACACTAACTTATATTTACACTACCAGTCACTTATGTTCTCTCTACTTCTAGAGAATTATTGGATTATTATGTCCTTTAAGAACTTTTATATTGTATTGAGGTGGTCTGTTTTCCTTAGTGATAAATATGTATTTTCTTTTGAGGGTGAGCCTGGGGAGCCTGGAGCTGTAGGACAGAATGGAGTACCAGGGCCAAAGGTCAGTACCAATAAAATGAAGTCAAGTCACTTGAGACATGAATTTTCATGAAATTGTAAGCCATTACAATTTTTTTTCATCTCCTACTTGTACTTGGATAAAATTTTTGTCAATAGTATAATATGCTTTGTGACTAATGAATAAATTATATTCGTGATTCTCATTAGCATTAAACACCAAAAACATAGAATGTGAATGTCCGAAATCTTTATTCCTGGATATTTCAATAATGTGAGAAAGCCCGTGTTTCAAATAAGACTATTGTTTTTGTACCACTTGCTGAGCATGTTAAAATGCAGGCCGTCTCCATTCTGCCTAAGATGCATGTAATACTTAGAAGACTCAGTGAAGATGACATTCATAGTGCCACTGAGCCTTTAACTCAAGGTTTGGCCACTTCCAACCCTTCCCAACACGACCATTTAATCAAATGAACAGCAGAATAAAGATGTGGCATGTTTAACATTTAAAAATGGACATAGTCTGAATTACTAAATAGGGGAAAAATGTAATGAGGATTTTTTTGAATTGCAACTTTGCTTTGTTTTTTGAAGAACAAATGAATGTCTTAAATATAAAAGGATTGGTGACAGTTTGTTTAAAACAAGTGGACATACAAATCCCATCCTTTGATGAGGGACTGTCCCTTGAAGTGCAGAACTCCAGTCTGGTTCCATCAGCTGTGCTGGTGTGTCCCCCCCACCCCCACAGATGCACTCACATGATTTTACAGATCAGGTTGCTATCGACAGAAGCCTCGACTGACCTAAAATTTATAGCCCTGTCCTTTGTCGTGCAGAAGAGGAAAGAAAATATACCTTCTGGGACCACAGCCATTCTCCTGTCTTCTTCGCTTTCTTGCTCGATGCTAAAAGGGCAAATGATAGGACTTAATGCTTAACGCATGGCCTTAGTGCTGTTGCCTAGTGACGTTAGGGATGGATGTCCAGCAGGGTGAGGTAGCCAGAAACTCAGAATACCAAGGGTCAGGCTGAGTGCCAGGGCATGAAAAGATTTTTGTCTCCAAATTGACTTCTTTAATGGGGTATAATTTCTTAAAAATGTAATAATTCCCTTAAACCATTTTTTAAAGCAGTCTCAGCTTATGGCAACACTCCCTCAAACTTTCCTAAGGGGCATATTATCATAATATATATGATTGACTATGGAAGTTCCCCGCTCCATCCCTGTCCCTTTCTTGGGAAAGTGAACTTGAGAACAATCGTTTTACATTCTAGCCCTCATCCTGCCCTGTGGCTGAGTAAAGAGGTTCTCCTAAACTGTCTGATTCATCCCCTCTGGCATCTTTCCTGAAGTCACCAATGCTCCTGGAATTCCCCCTGTTGGGAACATGCTGCTGACCTGCAGGCTCGTGACATTGTGAAGGGCATCAAGTTCAGGACAGAGAGTTCGTGGTCATGAAAGGGGGAATGGGTCAGGTGTTCACTGGGCCTCCAAACCCAAAAGCAATTCTAGCACTGGGAAGCTTTGCACTAGATGGCTGCCAGGGTTGCACACCCCACCATTCCAAGACTGGGCAGAGTAGGAAGCCTCAGACTACGAACTATCTCCACACTTGGGATGCCACTGCATTTTGCCGCCCCCAAGTCAGGTTGTTGCTGATAATCTTCAGTTACTTTCTTTACTTCTCTAAAAGCAAACAATTAAGATTATATCGATTTTTATACCCTTCCCCAGCCCTCCATGCTATAACCATTTGTTTCATGTGATGACTATATATTACAAAGTAGAAAGTGTCCCATATCATTTATCTGGTATGTTCAATATCTGGTTTTATTTGATGTTGCCTAAGTGTTTTGTAATTTAATATGTCATGTATGTCTGTGCTTTGCCCCAGGGAGAGCCTGGAGAACGTGGTGAAAAGGTATGAACTAGTGTGAATTATTCTGCTGTATTAATTTAAAAAAAAAATGATACTAAGTTGAAATATATGTAAATGGATATAATAGATTAAAAGATCACTTTTTTCCAAAACTGTTACATATTGAAAGGAGAAAACAGTGTAGTCCTTATGCATGATGGAGGTTTGGGTAAATAGATGCAAAGAAATGATAGGAAAGAGAGCTTTGAAACATTCTGTATCCAAATACAACAAAAATAACTGTTAGACTCTGAAAAATGTGGTGGTTATTTTTCGGAGGGGAGGGAAATGGTTCAGTGGGGGGAGGGGTATATGTGACAGTGTGATGGTGCTAGAACTTTGGTGGAGGGTGAGGGATCAAACACATGTCGAGGGGTAAAGTTACACACCTGAAATTTATATTATTTTGTAAAACCAGTAAATTTTGATTAAAAAATAAAATTCTATATCAGGCTTTTATTTTTTATAATAATTTATTCTTTGATTGTGGTTACATTAGGATTCTCCCCATCAGATATGACCACTGTAGGGTGCTCCCCCCCACAGCACCTGTAGTTCATCCCCGTCGATCCTTGTGCTTCCCCATCTGATGCTTCAGCCAGCTTTCAAGGGTTTCCTTCTTGTCTTTCTCTGGTTCTTAGTTTGGTTTCTCTATATTCCACACATGAGTGACACCATCCAGTATTTATTATTCACCTGACTTATTTCATTTAGGAGTTAATGCTTAATGCATGGCCTCAGTGCTGTTGCCTAGTGACAACAGGGATGGATGTCCAGCCGGGTGACACCTCCATCCTTCCACCCCCATCCATACATTAGGCTTTTAAATGGCTTTCAAGCATGCCTAGACTTGGGAGATTTCTATTCTAGCCACTGGCCAGTGCCATTCAGTACTCCCCTACGCATTCACGTCTGTCTCTGTTGCTCTTCGGTCACCAGGTGAAAGGGATATAGGTGTTTACCTGCAGCTCAAATTCTGACAGTTGTCCCACAGAGAATCTCCCTAAGAGCCAAAAAGAGAACCAGAAGGAGAAGCAGAGTTTGTGTTAAATCCTCCTGGAGGTACTGGTGTCTTGGTGACCTTTGCTCTGTGTCCTGTGGCGCGAATGTTCCTGTTGTCTTGCGTTTGCTTTAATCACATCCGCACAGGAAGCCACCAGACACCACAGAACACTCTTCCTAAGTGCTACCTGCCTTCCAACAGCTCAGCCTCATCACCTCTCATCCCCAAAGCACATCTGATGATCTGAAAAACTTCTTGAATCCAACTGTGTTTTTCAGCATTATAACACAAGAAGATATTTATGCAAACAAAGGGCACCCAGCCAGCGGGGCCAACCCATTGCCAGCACGCTGAGCAGCTTTCCTAATGAGAAAGCCTATTTTGTCCCTTTTGTTTTTTAATAAAGGGCTTGCCAAGCAGTTTTCTGTAAGGATGCTAGTGGCTGCCCATCAAAGATCACTCATAACAGTTTGTCAGTACGCTTATTTGGCATCCAACCAGTTCATGGCAATTAACTGGAAATTAATTAGTCATCAGAAGACTCTTTTGTATAGAAGTTCAGGAGGCACAGGAGCAGCTCCAGCCCCTCCCAGGGGTTCAGATCTAGTGGCCATCGCACTGTATCTGTCACCATGGACAAACGCCTGAGCACGTTAGCTTCTTGCTTATTTGACACAAGAAAATGGTGAGAAGAAAGTGAAAGTCTCCCTCCGTGGCAACCCTCCCCTCTATTTTATCACTGGTTGCTCTCTTACTTTCAGAAAAAATTTTAAATGAAAGCAAAGTGTGCCCTGTTTTGAAAGTAGACAGTGGGACATCCCACTGATGGGATGTGCAGGGAAGAACATATACTTACTGCAGACCCAATCCTTGTTCTTTTGTATGCAATATATGTTTACTTCTTATAATCCCATAAAGTTTTCTTGAATTTATGTTATACGTGAGAAGCGTGATACAAAGAGAATCTCATTTGTCCAGTTGGTACCAGAGCTAGAATTGGTCTCTCTGGCTCCGAAGCCCATGACATCATTATTGAGACACACTGTAAGGTTGAAAGAAGTCAGAATTGATGGCTGCAAAGATGGACAATAAACAAGTCATCAGTCATTGCTTTGTGGACTGATGGATGTCAGTGAGGGAGTTGGCAGAGGACATCTCAAAATTACAAAGGAATAAGCACACCCACTATAAGCATTTTTGTTTGTTTAAAAAAAAAAAAAGAAGGGGGGTTTTGCCAAATCAGAAAATAACAAAGGAAGCATAAACACAATTTATTTTAATGTATATTTTTTAAAGTTTTCTAATGTGAGATATTTATTTCATCAATAAATAATGTAGAGGTTCAGATTAATCTGTATTTAGGGCTTAGGCTTGGACCATGCCTTGCCCTTGGAGGTGTGAGATGGGCTTGGAGACAGAGGGGTGGATGCAGTTAGGAGGCCAGAGGCAGGAGTGCGGGACAGGGGGGTGCGTGTAACATGTGCATAATGAGCGCAGGAGAGAGTCCCAGCCAGGCTGGAGAGCCAGCAGAGATGGAGTTGGTGGCTGTTAAATGCCAGAATAAACTCTTAGAAGTCAGAGAAATCACTGTTCTCAATTAATATCAGGGAGTCATTTAAATCCATTCAGGGTGTTCCTTGCAATAGAGTTTATGCGGTGCTAAGTGAAATAAGCCAGGAGAAAGATAAATAACTGATGTAGTCACTTATATGTGGAATATAAAGAATCCAAATGAAAGGTTAAAGATTAACTTTAAAATCAACCCTTTAAATCTGACTATAGAGCTGACACATCCAGAGAGGGAGGAGAATGGCGTGGGAGGGGTGAGGACAGAGGACCTTGGGTGCTTAGGTGGGGGTACACAGTGGTGACCACACCTGAAGAGTGGGGGATCCTATACTCCCAAAACACTAACAACCATGTAAACCAACAGTATACTGCAATAAAATAAAAAAAAAAAGAATTGATGTGAATCAGTCAAGTAGGAGTATATTAGCTTTGCAGAACATTTAGAGCAGCACTTATGAAAGCAAACCAAAGATAGTGAAAGGCATTCTTTACTTAACATCACCCCTGTATTTTCTCACCCTTAGGGAGATTCTGGAGAACACGGCCCCAAAGGTGACACAGGCGAAAAGGTACAGTGTTGTGAGCTAGGAGAGTGTGTGTGAGCAAGAACTATCATCTGATTTGTATAAAAAGGGTGTTTTTTAATTGAGCACCTACTATGTGCTAGGCAATATGATATATACTTTTTGTTTGTTTTGTTTTATTTTATTTTATATATAAAAAGGGGAGATTTTGACAGAGGTCAGTGGGTGGTCAAAGTTTCAAAGAACAAGATCCAAAATAATTCTACAGGATTAGAAAACATTGAGCATTTAATTTATACAAGATTGAGCACACCACAGAGCCCAGTCACAGATTTAAATATTTTAAAAGTAAAATGGTATGTCACAAATTCTAGAAAGGGTTTAGTTATACTTCTGGTAATACAGTTTGGAGGAATAAAAACTCCTATTCACCTGTAGTAAGTAGACACCCCTTTGTATGCACAGATATTCAGAAATAGAGTGTATTACTATCTACAGACAGCATGTGCTAGGGACTTCCTAAATTGATCTCTTTTGTCCCAATTTTAAGAGAGAACATATCAGTGATCTTGGATGAAACTTAAATGCTTATTAATAAGTTAATGTTGCTTATTCAGAGTCTTCAATGTAGTCTTGAAAATTTGCTATAAATTTCTGGATTTTTTGGTCCTTTTTTTTGTCTTTTAATTCATAACCAGCATGTATATTATTGTATTTGTGTATCTCCTCTTCCTATCTCCTTTCTACCATTACCTTTTGGTTGGATTCGTGCTTTACAGACATCATTGACACAGGAAAGGCATTTTATTCCATGTATGCTAAATATTGAGAATGAGGAAAAAAACATTTTAAGAAAGTGAAAATAGGGCCTCCCCTGGTGGCGCAGTGGTTGAGCACTGGGCTGCGAGGCTGCCCGGAGCCTCTGTAGTGCTGGTTCGTCCCCGGCCAACGGTGAGGGTCCCACAAAAAAAAAAAAAAAAAAAAAGTGAAAATAGAAGTCAGTCGTATTTTGTTTCATATCCTGCTAATTAACTGAGTGATTAAAAAATGAATGATTCATTTAGTGAGAATTGAGAACAATATTCCACTTTGAAAATTACTATAGTACAGATGGATAATGGTGAGTCCCAACACATGCCCATAAAAGAAAGAGTAATTTATCTTTCTTGTGCTTATAAATATTAATATAAATATGGCATAGATGGTAGGAGTAAATTAATGTCACCAGCTAGCAACGGTGTTTGTATTTGAGGATTGTTCTACATATTGAAGTGGACTCTCAGTGTTACCCAGGGTTTTTCAACATCAGCTCTATGGACTTTAGGGGCTGGGCTGGTTAATTCTCCTTGCGGGGGCTGCTGGAGGCTCAGTACCATTCCTGGCCTCTGACCATGAGATGCCAGTAGCATCCCCAGCTGTCACTGTTGGACTTGCCCCTAGATGTTACCGAATGTCATCTGGGGGACTAATCACGCCTCATTGAGAACCACAGTGTCCACCATGTTACTTCTCTGTCAGCTGCATCTGCTGAGTGTCATGGTGTATTAAAGGACACCTACCATTACCTCGATTACTCTCAAAGTCAAAATTGTTAAACCCCAGATATATAAGCCTTGAAGTTATATTTAACTCTCTTGGTTTTGCTTTAGAAGTTAGCGAACCTTTCCTGGAAAAGGTCAGAAAATGAATATTTTCGGTTTCGTGGGCCATATGGTCTTTGTCACAGTGTGACCTCAGCCACAGATGAAGAGCACACGAGTGAGTGTGGCTATGGCCCCATAAAACTTTATTTCTGGATACGGAAATTTTAATTTCATGTCATTTTCACATGTCATGTAATATGATTTTTTGTGCATTTTTTTTTAAACCATTTAAAAGCCATTCTTAGTTCATGGATTATACCAAACAAGTGGCTAGCTGGATCTGGTGGGTTGCAGTGGCCTCTGCTTCCAGAAAGGAAATCTTCACCTAGAGAGCAGTTCCTCCAAGCCAGAAACATTTAAGCCACGTCTGAACTACGCCTTATGTGGATTTATGAGGCAATTTGGTGCTTTAGAAGATGTGTTTTAAAAACTTCATTTTTGGAATATAGACCAGTAGTTGTTTCCTTAAACACAGCTTGAAATTTTAATTTTCTAATAGGAAAGTAACTTTTTTCTTTGAAAAGACCAAGTTCACCTCAAAGGAATACGGTTCTTATTTTTTATATTCATGCAAATCATTTACCATACAAAATCACACATAGTAAATTCTCAATAAATGTTAGATTTCTTACCGCATGGAAATTGAAATCAACTAGATGGGTTGTTTTTCTAAACTTTTTTATCAAAAAGTTTTATTAGTCGACCGAAATTAAGTGCAAGAAATGCTTCAGTTAAAACGGAAATCATTTCTATAAACTTCCAATGGGTCTAAGCGGGGGATTGTAAATGGGAATCTATAACATTTGAGATGTAATCTGACCTGTGGCGTTCATCCCCGGGTATGCTATAATTGGAATATAATTTTTGATGTGTTTTTTAAACATTTCCTGCTTCTGTCATATAATTTGTTTCCAGCATGCTGGAAACACTCTTTCCACGGCCTTTGGGTTCAGTATGTGAAACTCATTCATCTCTTACCAAGTTTGAGATGTAAAATCAAAAAATGCTGCTTCGTTGCCATTGATATAGTAAATTGCGTCATTGACTGATTCACTTTAATAGGATTTTTTTCCTTTTGATCTGACTCCGTGGCTTTGGATGGTAAAGCAATCTAGGCCTTCCCAGACTGGGCATCTGGAAATGCTGTGGGTCTGTAAAATCCAAGAGGCTGGGATTTCTCTGAGGCTAGTAACTCTGATGCATGCTAGGTTTAAGAAAAGCCTGCTGGTGACTGGATTCCATCCTGTGTGGAGTTACTGTGGAAAAGGTGTGTTCTGTGAATCCCACCAACAAATGTAATGTGGATTTCTTATATATTTCTCCCCACTTGAAAGTCAGTGTCTAGGAAGCACTCTGAATGATTCCATCATGCCTCCCCATTATTTTTCTGTTGATTGGGTAATTCCACCTTGACTTTCTTGCTCTCAGCTGTGTGTGTCTTCGTTACTTTGGTCCCCAACCTTCATCCCACTCCTGTCTTCTTAGTTTACGCTAAGTAGTATCTTTGTTTTGCAACCGCTGAGCATTTTCAGAAGCCACACACATATGGGGAGCCACCAGCCAGAAGGGTGTTTTTTTTTTTTAAGATTTATTTATTTATTTTTAAGATTTATTTATTTATTTATACAAGAACTGGGGTACAGGCCCAATGTGCGGGAGGGTGAGAGGGTTCACCAGAGACAGAGCAGGGATCAGAACAGGCAGACTGAGAAAATACACTGCTGAGGGGAGCAACGGAAGAGACAGGAGAGGTCTGCTGCACCATGTGGGTTGCTCCCTGGCCAGCTGGGGATTGAACTCGTGCTGCAGAGACTGCAGATTGCTTCATAGTGCAGTGCTTAACCCCTTGCGCTACCAGGGAGGCCCCAGAAGGTTTCTTATAATCACAGCAAAGGCCCATCCCCGCGGACACTTCCTCCCCAGTCAATGCACAGCCTTCTTTGTCTGAGCACGATGACTTCCTTAGCTAAAAACAGTCTTGTTTCTGTCCACCCCACCACCTTCTAATCCTATTCTTCAATCCACCGAGACCCTGGACTTGTAAGTCATTTCCATGGGGCAGCACTTCAGTCTCCTCTGAATTGGTGGATCTCCCATCGCATGTCCCTGCAGCACTCTACAATTGCTCTCCAGCCTCTATTGTCACCCCCTTACTTCCTTTTATAATTGACATCAGGTGACCAGAAAAGAAATAACAAACAAGTAAATGAAAACTATCTGATGCCAGATTGTTCTTTTCCCACCACCCACCCAAGTTTCTGGCTCATATTTGGAAGATAATGAATATATATTGAATGAAATTATTCTTTCCTTTTCTATTTTCAAGAGCTTATTTTCCTTGAGGGTAGGACTTTCTTCCCGTGCCAGATTTATCATGCCTTCTGTGTATATAAAGCAACACAGAACTTTCCCATGAAATGGGAAATGAAACATGAAAATCTCTTCTTAGCCCAGATTTTTTTTAAATGAAAAGAAAGTATTTTTCGGGCCTCCCTGGTGGTGCAAGGGGTTAAGA
The DNA here is from genome assembly GCF_964194135.1 of Talpa europaea. Lineage (NCBI taxonomy): Eukaryota > Metazoa > Chordata > Mammalia > Eulipotyphla > Talpidae > Talpa > Talpa europaea. The sequence continues at coordinate 4,890,507 of NC_140080.1, read as the reverse complement.
CGCAACCTGTGATGCTGTCCGCAGCGACTGATGCACGAGTTCAAGCCCAGGCCAGGGAGCTACCCACATGGAGCGGCAGACCTCTCCTGACTCACCTGCTGCTCCCCTCAGCAGTGTATTTCATTCAGTCTGCCTGTTCTGTTCCCCACTCTGTCTCTGGTGAATCCTCTCATCCCCCACACCTCTAGCCTGTACCCCAGTTCTTATATGCATAAATAAATAAATCTTAAAACAAAAAGAAAGTATCTTTCATGATTGTAATCAGTAATATTTTTGTAAAGCTATGTTAGTCAGTGGTTAGTCAGTTAGTCAGTGGAACAAAGGCAGTGTTAAAACTGCATTGCTCAATGTGGTCACTCCAGGTCCTAGTGTCCCTGCATCCAGAAAGTGCCTGGCTCGTAAGTGGTTCTCAGTCAATATTTATTGTTTCATAAATAAATTCATGTTCATTTCATATAGCCACAAAGACTTTATTAACACAAATAATTATATACTGAGTGCGATGTTTGAAATAATCATGACCAAATGAAAAGCTCTGTTGTTCAATAATCAACAATAAACCAAATCCACTTATCTCAAGTATCTTCTCACAGTATTTCCCCCCTTTGTCACCATGAAAACTTTCATGTCCAAACCAACTGACTCATGAGGCTCAAAGTATACACTGGGTTTTCCCCTATTGTAACCTAGTATTCCTTTTCTCATTCAGTGGATGAGAATTATAAACAAGGACTGTTTGATGTCCACCCCTTGTAGCAGTATCCTTTAAAATGCTTGGTTTACAAATGTCTTCCAGCAGTTGCCCAGTCACTTGAAAGTTACAAAAACTCCTGAGATTTCACAGTTCTGTAAGTTTTTTAAAAGAGAATTAAACAATCACTCTTAGTTGTCCATCACATGAAACTTCTGTTTTCCACTAATAAATCATCCTTTCAAGAAACTGTCCTTTTCTTCCCATCCACTTTCTCTGAGAACTGACTTTAGTCCTTATTCTCATTAGTGGATTATCGAGTCACTTTCCATTTAAACCTGAAAGTAAGAAATCTTTGTAACTATGGTCAATGCCAGCCACTTCTTTTTATTTATAAGATTGCTACAGCTTCTGTGCCCTGTTGTCAAATGAAGTAAGCCAATAATTCTTGTTCTAATAATTTAAAAAAAAAAACAACATAGCAATAGAATTTAGGAAGTCCAAAATTCACTTAACCTCTAGTTGCTTCAATTTCCTCATCTATTAAAGGAGAACAGTAATATCTGCCTTATCTCCTGGGAGTTTTGTGAGGTATGAATGAGACGAAAGAAAGGACTTAGCAAAGTCAAAATTGCTTTTATGAGTACAAAGGTCTTATTGTGCAAACTATTGCAAACCTGATTCATTGGGTTTCAGACCTGATTTGGTAGAACAGAAATAAGTATTATTTTATTAGCCACATTTATTTCCCTTCCTGTTGGAACGTAGTTGAATGTTAATAACTGAGTAGAGAAATAAGTATCACTCTTCACTAAGACAGAATTTGGGTCTTTGTCCTTATGTTTCTTTGTGTTTTCCCTTTTCCTTGCATGATAGCAATTACAGATGTCAATGAAACTCACATGTATGTTTCCTCCTAAGCTAATTTATTATTTCCTTGTCCTAAATTTATTTTTCTTCTTAAAGGTTTCTTTTTAATTTGCTCCTTGACTGCTGACGTACTTAAGACATCCTTTTTGAAATTTGCCCATCTTTATGCATCAAGCTTAGACTAAGGGACAGGCATGAAGAGCAGACTGGCCACCTGCCTGCATGTGACTGATTGTCCATTGGAAGGACAGACCATGGATAGACAGAAAACACAACATGTGGTTATAATGCAAGCAGTGAGGGACACCAACAGAGCTGCCCAGGAGGGGAGTAGGCTGTGGACCTGTGTCTAGGACGGTGGGTGATGGCTTCTTTGAGGCAATGCAGAAGGTAGAGAAGGTGCCAGCATGGGAGGGAGGAAAGGACTTGAGGGAAGGACAAGGTTCCATGTATAGGGGCCTTATCCTCATCTCTAAAAGAGATTGATGAGCTTCTCCCTAAATCTAGAAAGAGGAAATATATTCAAAGACTCCCACAGGCATGAAACTCACTGTACCTTGTCCTGAAGCTGTTTCTATCCTCTGGTCCAACTCAGATGACTGTTTTCTCCCTTTATGTTCACTGTAGCATGTTCACAGGAAGGAGGATTAGAGCAGCTTGAAAATCTCTGACCTTGTCTGCAACATTTCAGAAATTATCAACACCCCCAGCTCTCCTGCATACTTATTTCCAGTAGTCGCTATCTGCTTATTTATAACATGTTCACCTTAGAAGTGAGGTCATGTCCTAGGGACCCAGATGGAAGGCAGTGCCTTTTAGAAAACTGGATTTTATCTCAGGATTTTCCCTCCAATTGGACATGCATTTCTGTCACCCACAAGTCATCTATCACCCTGTGACTTTCTGGTGACTGCTTCACAACGAAATAAGTGTAAAGCTAGAAAATCGTGGGGCTGGCAGTCTGACCGCGCTTCCGGAGGAAGGCAAGCTCACTTGCTACGTGGCTTCTCCCAGCTCGACCTCATTAACCTTTGACTTCATCTGTTGAATGCTGACTTTCTAAAGACCTCCAGGGTCAGGCAACTCCCAGAAAGTGACAGTCAGGGGCATTAATAAATTCCAGAGAGAAAGATGATCACAATCCTAAATCCCAAGATTGTAATTGAGTGCTTTAGAATATAGTGTTAGCTCTGTATCAAGAAAGGAGAACCATATTTATGTCTTTCTGTTTCTCTCAAGGAATGTAATTCTTACGTGTTTTGTACTCAGAGGAAACCCTCGGTTTTTGGAAGTACACTGTCTTGGAAATAGATGACGCTTTAGCAGATACAGGCACAGTCAGACCCAGTAGTCCTGGTCTCCCCTGAAAGCCCCTGTGGGGAATGACTGAGGATGCATGCTTCCTATTCCTGTAACATGTGGAATAATCTCATGGGTTTCCTTTTAGGGTGACCCTGGATCATCTGCTGCTGGAATTAAGGTAACTATACCTTTGCAAGTGCTTGTCCCCAGGAGTTAAGCTTCTGATTTTTGTAACCTCTGCTTTGTTTTCCCTTTTACCCATGTTGATGGTTCTGGCTCTGTTCCTAAATCTCCCGCTATAATCGATTTCCAACCATAACAGGGAACCTCGGCCAGAATCTGATAAAAACTAGATAAGCGATCTCACCCTCTTTTCTCTCTCTGACTGATTTTTATGGGAATGAGGATTTGTAAGTGAGCTTTAGGTGCGTTCACAGCCACAGGTTTTCCTGTGTCTCATGAGAGGCAGAGTAACAGAAAACAGTGAATGGAGCAAGTGACCAAGAAGGACTCTAGGCCTTCTCTGTGAACATGTCCAGAGGCTGAAGTGTTTTGGGAAATTCTTGCAAGACTATGCTTTTCATCGCTGGTTTTCTTTGGTCAGGGAGAACCCGGAGAATCTGGTCGTCCAGGACAAAAGGTAATCTCTCCATTCTGTGTGTTCCTTGTACTGTCTCATGTTCATTATTATATATCTGTTGTCCATGGTATAATATGAAAACGATGATTGCAAAAATGGTGCTTTGCATGTGGCGTTACTGATTATTTTGCATTTTAAAGGGGTTGGTTCGGACCACAGCAAAATGTGAAAATAGACCCTGTCCATGTAAAGGGCACTTTATGACCTGAAGTCTGCCTGCGCTCAGCTGTCTGAGACTAACAAGGCCCCGCTGGGATGCACGGTCAAGACAGGGGTATTGGCATGTTTACAGGAGCTCTGCATGTCCTTGTCTTTCCTGAGAAGTAATGAATACTTACAAAACTGACTCAATAGCAAGGGACGGGCAGTGCCTTGACAATTATTTTCCTTTTCCTTTCATTGCAAATACTTTCCTACAGATAATTTTTTATGTGAATCACATCTACCCGTGCAGTCAATTCATTAGATTATACAAAGACACTTGTTAATAACTCAGCTACCAATTAGAGATACTAACCACTTTAACCCATGTGTGGATGTGTATACTGATTTTTTTTATTATTTGTGCTTCATTGATAAATTAGAGAATTTTCAGTGACTACATTTAGAGTCATATTCTCATTTGAATAAGAGACAGGGAGCCACTCTTAGACTTTCATTGTCTGAACATCTGATATTAATGCCCAGTGTGATAAGATTTTAGATAACGGAAATAGTGTGGCTAACAACAAAATCTGAACTCCACAGTAGGTTACATCTCTTAAGATCATAACCCTGCCTTTGTCTAGCTATAGCTGGTGTCTTGGAAAAATATATGAGTAGAAAGATGGAGTTTATCTCATTAGCATAAAGAAAAAGATAATAAACCCCACTGTAGTAGATTGGAGCTTCAAGACATCATAACCTAATATTCCCACACGCTTGAAGGCATTGAGAGAATCATTCCTTTGTTTGAAACCCTGGGGATCACAGTCACTTTTGAGAAAGACTTTCAAAGTTGCTCTAATTTAAAAATAGTTTTTTGTCTTGAACTTAAGAATCAGGTCCAATTTCAGGTGAAGTTGAAACTTTTCAAAGATTCCAGAAAATTCTGCAAGCTTTGTTATTAGATTTCTGCTTTCCTACTGATTCTTTATGTAAGAACTTTGAAGCTAGTGATGCTGGGTCTTCTTTGGTTAGAAAAGAGCAACGAATCTTCTCAGATGATCTGATTTTAGGTCCCTTACTCTATAAAAAATAAGGACAAAATTTAAACTGCTCTTCAAATCTGCAATATGCTAAAAGAAATGTCTCCAAGACTGTTCTATCCTTTAAAACAAAACAAAACAAATCTGCTATAATCTCATATAGGTTCCACTGTTTTCAGAGTGGAAGATCCAAATTGATTTTCAATTGCTTAGTAAATCATTGCCTTACATGATTATTTAGAAACACAGTTTAGATTCATTTTGGGAAATTTATAGGTTTACATATGGAAAACTGAATTTCCTTTGTATTTTCATTAGGAATCTGTTTTGAATTATATTGAGAGGAGGGTGGAGTCATTAAAAGCTTACAACCTGTCTGAAAGAATATGTGCCCTGAAATGAACATCTCCTTCATTAATATTTAGGCCAGATTCTACCCTTTGATGCAATCTTAATTTCCCACAATATTTATTACTTCCTTTGTCTAATATCTGGATTTGCAGTATTTACCCCAAAAGTAGGGTAGTTTCCTGCTTGCTGCTTACTTAGGTTAGAACATGACAAACAGAACTGAGTACAGAATGGAGATCTTCCTTGGCATTTTTTTCACAATTGCAGATTAATTGGTACTTAAGCTCCTGTGCTAGTCACAAACTCATGAAAGCAGAGCATGTGAGAAGAGAAAGAAAAACCTATCAATTTCCTTTCCACTGTCTGGTGTTTTCCAGTATGAAAGTTAGTTAGAGGAGCATTCATAGTGGAGGAATGATTTCATTCTAGTGGGGTTTCTTGTAGGCTCACAGCTGAGTGTGTGGTCGAGATGTGAGTTAGTGTGTGTGTGTGTGAGTGTGTGTATGTGTGTGTGAAGTGTGTGGATTTATAAACTAAGTGATGAGTTTCATGGCATAGTTCTTCCCTTCCTCAGGTCTCCATATCTTTGAAAAATGTACTTTTTTAATTTTAAAGGAGTAAGAATTCTTGATCCCCATTGGAAGGGATGGTCACAGTTGAACTGTTTCTAAAAGTTCAGGATTAGATGGCCACAGGGATATGGGTACAAGTGGACTCCTGCCTTTGACAGCAGACAAGGGTCATTTCTAATGGAGAGTAAACAGTGAAAAGGAAAGAAAACAGACAATCAGAAGTGTGATGTATTTGTGGAAGCTTTAATCTACTTGGACAAGTATCCTTGAGGTAGAATAACAAACCAATTCTTAATTATGATTCAAATTTGACATTGGGCTGTATATACCCGAAAATTCAACTCGGGAGTTCCTGAGCCAAGGAATTGGCAAGAAGGGAGTAGTTAATGAAAAAACTCCCTCTTAACTGAAGCTAAGTCTTCATGGTATAAAGATAGAGAATTTCTATAGGAAGAAATGTGTTCATGAAACTATTAAGAGATGTTCTACAAAGGATAGCATGAAATATTTTATAATCTTTCATATCTCAACTTTTAAGTAAACATAAATTCATAGTTTAAGTTTATAAAAATCCAAGACACTAAACTATGAATTCCTGAAATAACTGTTCATTAAAAAGTACATTGATAACCTATTTACATACGCACACATGCACACAGGGTATAGGGAACAGGTCAATGCTGAAAATCTCCGTAGTATTCAATCAACATTACAAAATACTCCACAACCTCTCAGGCGTCTTCATTGTTAGAAAACAGGCATATATAAATATCTTTCTTTAAGATAGTCATGCAATCCTTTTAAATTGGTGGGAGGGAAGGGTGTGGATAATTGCTACTGGGAAAGAGTGATCTGACCTACATAGTTCTTTCTACATGTCATGAGTTTGGGGGCGACTTTTTGTTAACAATATAAACTATAGCTTTGTCACCAATAAGTTTCCTTTTATTACTTGTCTGCTCCACAGAAATTTACTGTACTTTCAGCGACTGTATACTTTTTTAAAAAAGTAACAGAGTCTTCATTAAAATAAGGGTGAAAGCCCATTTCACTGGATCTTTTTAAATTTATCTACCGAAGTGCAAAAAAGGAAAGAAAAAGGAAATCAAACACATGATATATCTATGTAAAGTTTAATATATTCCCACAAGTGTTCTTTGAATGGAATATCAAATTTTTAATAATTATCCTTCTCTGACTTGATCTTATCTTAGTATTATGGTTCACAGTGCAAACTTTCATTTAGATGGTTTCAGAGTTGTTTTTCGTTTGCATTCCTGAAGTATCTTTCATCTAAACCACCTTGAAAACTGTTGTCCTTTGTCAAATCATGTAGGTGAACAAACAATATCTGAAGGCATTTTATGATAACCCCAGAGCAAATTATGCCTCCTCATAATTTCAACGTACTAACATTAAAGATTAAATGTCTGGTCGTACTTAGTAGATTGTCCTCGGCAGGGATATTGTTAAAGCATTTAGATGACGCTGTACCCTTTTCCTTTTAATGTAGTTGTTGTCCTGCTGACCAACCATCACAAAATGCTGTGACCTCCCAAAGTTATCGCCACAAATAACAGTCATCTCAAGCCCATACAGAATGGACTTGCATTTTCTCCAGCTATTCTGTTATGCTACTTTAGTGGAATCCAGGAGATTGTCTAAGCAATGTAACCTCTTGTTACTAGACTTTGTACTTAAAATAATGTAGACAATTCTGTAAAAAAGAGACTTAGCTTGACTCCAGTGCACTCACCCAAAATGTACCACTTAATCTCAAACCTGCATTCAGCAACAGCTGCGCAGTTCCATTAGCCCTACTCAGCAATTGTCACAAATACAGACTGCAGGGAAGTATAATCTTCACCATGCATTTATCTTCTCATCATTCAGGAATGGAAAGGAAATCTGTCTACGCTTTTAAGTGAGCAAGACTTTTAATGTATATTGTTTTGATGTGACCATCTGTTCACACAGCCAACTCTTGATTATCTGAGGTAAGAGAGCACCGGACCAGGATGCTTTGCTCAGATACCCGCATAATCCTTATTTCACCAAAGACCTTCAGCCTCTCCCTAAAATCATTAGCCAGGGAGTAATGAATGTAGGAGTTCTTTCTCCTTTTACTCCTCTTTCTTGCCTTCTGGCAGAAATGTCAATGGGCAGTAGACTGACAGGGGGTAGAAGGAGCCTGAAAATTCTGCAGAATGGTCAGCCAGTCCCTGAATCAAGAGTTGACTGAACTGGGTAATCTCACCAACCTTCTTGAAACTGGACAGTGTCCGTATATGTGCAGTCAGCATCCCGCTGGGAGAACCTGCCTTGCTCTTCTAAGCTCCTGTGACTGGACGGGTTTTGTTCTATAATGCTGTGTGATTTTCCTATGTAGGGTGAACCCGGGCTTCCTGGGCTGCCTGGACTTCCAGGGATAAAGGTAAATACTTTGCTGAAATCCTTAGCTTCATAGAAATGTACTTGTGATCATCACAAAAATTGGAGGAATATTGGGGGTGTGAATGAAAAGTAGGAACACAGTGCTATTCTTTAACTATCTCAACCATCTCAACCAATTAAATTATTTTACGTAGAAATGAAGCACAGACATTGCCAGTTTGCCATTGCTATATGAGCTATATATTCTGCAATTTAACCTATAATACTCCTTAAGTTAGTGAAGTGCCATTTTATTTGAAGTCGTAGAAACTCTCTAAAGTCTAGAATGTCTACCTTCATGTTTTAATTTTATTCTCAAGATCTTATCAGATTTTGACCACAATGAGGGCCTTAACATCCCCATAAATCTAACATTCAGGCAGCTGTTTTTGTGATTCACTCACTATAATAATCCCTCTAAAATGCCTAGTGCTTCCCCTTCCTGTCAATAATTCGCACTGCGAAGTACAAATCATATGACTAAAATATTTGACCCATCTACTTTTCCCATAAACTTTTAAATCTATCTTTGGAAAATACTTGTGTAAAGCCTCATTTGAAAACATTGTTTTAAAACCATCTGAAAATGGTAAGAAAATTTTTTTAAGTTTAAAAATTTTCACATGGTAACTAACATGTTAAAAGTTCTTCTGAATTAGCTGTATTCCTTCCTTTAAAATCACCTTCTTATTTTAATCTTTTCCTCTTAGCCCTAGAAGTGTATGCTCGAGAAGCTACATAATTCAAGTAGATTTTTCATTATTCTGTTGCCATCTTACACAGCTTTGAACCCACCTCCAATTTGCCTATGAACATTCTAAAATTAACATTCCTAGTTTCTGCATGAGGGTTGTATACTGTTGAGTTAAAGGTTGCGTTTGAAGCACGTAATACGAAACAATATGATTTGGAGTGTATTAAGTTATTGAGTTCACAGACAATCATGTGGTATCATGTGTAATGTTTTATCAGTACATCTGGCATAATTAGCAGGCATGTTTTGAGTATATTTGGTATTTCTTCAAGATTGGCACTCAGAAATTTGGGCTTGGGCTTTTTATTTGATGCCTCCAGATTAACATCCTAGAAATGCAGTTATGTCTTTGAAATAGAAGTCTTTCACTTCTTTAGTTCAAAAATAATTGCTCTGACTTACTCCACTTAGCATCATCCTTTTAAGCTCTGTCCATGTTGACACAAATGGCTCGAGTTTGTCTTTTTTCATTGCTGAGTAGTATTCTGTTGTATACTTATACCGTATCTGCTTGATCCTCTCATTTGTTCTGGGGCAGTTAGGTTGTTTCCAAAGTAATAAGTCAGATAAGTCAGACTTATCTGGGATAAAAAGTAACTAAATGGAATATAAAGTAACTAATTAATAGTGAGATAAAGGAAAGCTGAAAACTAACCCTTGATAGCTGACTACAGAACAGAAACACCAAGTGTTGGGGGAGGCAGAGGGGAAAGGAAAAACAGTCATTTCCTCATCATTTGCTATTAAGCAAAAATAACTTCATAAAACAATCTGTGATTTCATATTATAGAGTTAATTAAAAAGTTTTTCTTTTTACAAATATTGGGAAATCATCATACCTTTTTAAAAACAAGGATATGAAAAGCAAAGTTTGCATGAATTAAGAGGAACCTGGCAGCTTTATAGTAAGGGAGGACTAGGAAGGGAGGGCAGCACCTTGGCCAGGTCATGCTCACAGGTCGGCGCAGGCCAGGAACCTCAGCTGTGTCCAGATCCAGCCGTCCTTTCTGAGTGGGTGAGATGTACACATAAGGCTGAAAGGAATAGGGTTTTTTCTCTTCAAAACAAATAAAACAATCCCAATTACTCCTGTTTGCTACCCTTACCTTGGCTTGAAATTATGTCTTCCACCTTGAAAAACACCCCACGGCATTTCCCTAGTCATCTGTGTATCGAATTTTGCCAGGCTGGGAAAGAGGTTGGTGGTTTGCCACCTCCAACAAATGCTTTTATTCCTCTGGTCATAGGAAATTGCCAGACATATCTATTGAGGTCATGTAACTGATAGTTCCCTTTGTTTTCTGAACCTGACTAGTGACTATAGTGACAAGAAACTATCAAACAACAAAAAATCTTCATGAGACATACTTTTCTGGGTAATTATCAAGTGAAAGTAGCCAGAGTTCCATTTAAATGACAACTTCTGTTTGTAGTTTCATAAGTTTCTTCTCTTCCTAACCCACAAAGCAAGTGATTTACTTGCTTTATCATGCAGTAGGTGCTTATCATAAAGAAGTAACTTGTAAAGGAGATAGTTTAAGGACATCACAGCCTTTTGTGGTTCCTGGATATTTACCAACTTGGAGTTAAAAGTTTATAGTTTTATGAGCTAGCTTCATTAACCTGAGATGTCCTTTATTCCCTTAATACATCTTGCATAACCACAGGACATTTAACCCTTATTTCATAGTTTGAATAACAATATCTGAAAGATGAAACCACCAAGGAAGGATTTAGAGTGTGTGGTAGCAAGAACATTAGTCAGAATCTTCCTAGATTCATGTGTTTGTTTATACTTTGCTATTCATCTTCTTTTTATCTGCCAGTGGGACAGAGGGCATGCAATGCCATCCTTTATTCCCAAGACATTGAGGAAACAAGCCACAACATACCAGGGGCACTTTGATTCACCACCTGTTGCTCTCAGAGAATGAGGATCCAAATGCCTTCCACACAGCTCTCAGGAAATGAGCAAAGCACCTAAATACAGACAGCAGACTCATCCATCTACCACCTCGAGGTCCCACCAGAGAGAAGTGCTAATGCCTTAGGCATACAGAATAAGAGTCACCGAGAGCAAGCATAACTTAATTTCAAACTGCCCTTGAGCTTCTGCACAAGTATTTGAAAGTCTCTCACCATGTGGAAGACATTTGGAATTCCTATTTCATGCATTCATGGTTCATATAGCGTCAAGATGTTCAACTGGGAAAATTAAATTATGCACAGTGTAGCATGCAGACGTTGATCTTCTGGAATCACATTTGAGCTCAAAAAATTATTTTTATAAACAAGTTTTCAAATATATTTTTAATGGGGAAAACTTACTGTAACTAGTTTTTCTGATATAACCTGTGAGAGTAAGACTCAAAGTTCTTTGAAAAAAATGTTTTCCCTCACACTTATTTTGAAACATATAATGAGGGTACTTATGCCTTTCATGATTAGATTACCCTAGTAATTGACCAATAGAGTGGTCACCAGGAGCCCTGATATGAGAACCGGACCACCAGTATGCAGATCTGTTATGACCTTGGGCAAGATACATAACCTCTCTGTGCTTCAGCCTGCTTACAAAATGGAAACTGTGAGGAGTCACTGAGTTAATGTACGTGCAGCTCCTAAAATATTGCCAAGCATCCACCAGATGCTCTATAAACTTGAGCTATTGTAACTTCATTCTCTTGGAGTGGCTCAGAATATTGGAAACATTGGTGACACACTCATCTACAGTTTCCTTCCTTGAGTATAGACTTTAAGTCAATTATACTTTATAGGTTAATAGGTATAAATTCAGAAAACTCTTTTGCAGTGATGGGGAATGTTACCTTTAAGCCCAGGAAGGTAAACTCCTTTCTCTTGAAACACAACATCACACTCTTCCCCCACTCCCCTTTCATAGAACCTAATCCAGGAACAAAGGAAGAGAGAATACAGTGTTCTGGGCACTAGATGTGGTTTTGTTGAAATTCATCTCCCCAACACTGATCACAGGAAAAGAGAGGGGAAACTTGACCAGTTATGATGCAAATTCTCAGTTCCTCACAGTGTTGATTTTTTTTTTTACAAATATGGATTTTCAGTTTATCTGCTCTTATTCAAAAAGTGAATGATCAATAACTATAAGTATAGCTGTTTAATAAATGGGGGATAAAGAAGGAAGAAAGTTAAAATAGCTCATACTTACAACATCTATTCTTCTGTGCTATTTTCTGTGCGTATACCAAGCAATTTTCCCTTAAAAATTAACTTATCCGGGCCTCCCCGGTGGCGCAGCGGTTGAGCGCTGGGTTGCGAAGCTGCCCACAGCCTCTGTGGCGCCGGTTCGATCCCCGGCTGCTCCCCGGCCACCTGAGGAGGGTCCCACATGGTGCACAGACCTCTCCTGCCGCCCGCTGCTCCCCTCAGCAGTGTACTTCGGTCCTTCTGCCTGCTCTGCTCCCTGCTCTGGCTCTGGTGAATTCTCTCACCCTCCCGCGCTTCTGACTGTACCCAGTGCATGTATAAACAAAACAAACAAACAAACAAACAAATAAATAAATAAGTAAAAACATGAGTCTATATAAAAAAATTAGCTTATCCATCTTTTCATTTTTTAATTTATTCCCATTATTTAATGCTATTGTTCCATAACACAAAATTGTATACAGTAGGGACATATACAATAGAAACCATTGTGAAAATATCATTTGCACCCAAATTTCTTTGGGTATAGTCTATCTTCCCTTAAATTCGTATAGTCGATCTTCCCTTAAAGCTTGATATTTTTCCTCTGGCTTCACAATAGTGAAAATTTGACATTCAGATCAAGAACTTGAGGATGGCGAGGGTATGAGACGGTAACTAATTCCTTATAGCTCACATGAAATCATCCTTGACACTGAATCATATAAAAACTAATTTGTACAGGCAGAGAAACATGGACTTTGGTATTCTTAGGATTAAGAATGGTGTTTAGTAACCTTATAGAAACTGACCTTCCACATCCACTGGAGATGAGAGTCCTTCATAAATATTAAATCACAATTTAAAAACAGCAGAGGAAAGTTTTGGGAAGTAACATATATTGTGAAATGAATTCCAAAAAGAAATACTCGTTAAATGAACAATATTGTTTTTGTCACTTATAATTATTTCCTCTTGTCCAAAGTACGTCTGAGCAGTTGAGTAATTTAAGAGTCTAATTAGGAGACTCATACAAACAGAAAAAAGAGATTTTTAGCAGTCATAAAGAAACCTTCAATAAACACCCCCAAATTGCTTTCATGAGGTAATCATGTGAGGGGAAAAAATCCAAAAGGTGTGTTTTGTGAGTTTCAAATAAACCTGCTATTGTAGTTCATTTTCATCATAATCACCAAGATGTTTTAATTTACACTCGAATTTGATCCTTAAGGGAAATAAGTGTTTTTTGGGACAGACTTTACTTTCTCGTTCTTTTTTTTCCCCTCAATAATTTTACAAATCAATCATTACCAAAACTGGCTGCCTGGAGGTTCTTATTACAACGAATGTTCTTGCTGTAATCCTCAAAAGCAGGTATCATGCTGGCTTGAATTCTAATTAGCCTTAAGCAAGAAACAATAGTGTATGGCTAATGCATTCAGTGTCAAGACACATTCATCAAAATTGTTGGTGATACTTTTAGCACCCAGGCAAATCACCACATATTTTTCAAGCCCTGTCGTACTATTTTTTGGGCGATGAAAATTGGATCTGCTTGGGGGTAATAAATATGGAAAATATGACTTGGTTTAAGATGGTATTATAGAAGGGTTTCAGACAGGTTAAAAAAATAATATATTCTACTCCTTTAATTGATAATGACTTGTAAAAATAAAACAAATGGAAATAAATGAAAAACCAGAGATTTTTCTATAGGCAAGAGTTAATCAGTTAGGACATTCTGGCCACCATTCCATTTAACAGATGGTAAGTTCTGGAAGTTTATAGGGAAACACCTGGTGAGTCATTTCTGTATGAAGAAATATCTCTTCCTTTTTCCCCTTGACTAGTAATGCCATCTAAGTATTTGTCGACTAGTCTCATCTCTATGAAGGACATCCTTTATGTAAATTTGACAAGAGTGTTAAGTGTACTGTCCCAATAGACATTTAGGAGATAAAGTAAGGTCATCTGAAATACTTTCTTGCTTTATATTAAATGTGCTGTTGAAGAAAGACCAATGCAGATTTTAATAAGGAATTCTCAGCCTTTAATTACTCTCAGACTTCAGAGAGGTCATGTTCTTAAGTAATTCCTGAGCTTTCCCTACACTTTTTCTTGTTGCCTTTTTTGTTGTTCTTTCGGTTGGTAAAGACAGTAATTGTTTGCATTGTTGGGGGATTTTTTTGACCAGAAGACATAGAATTTATGCTATTTCAATAGGCTGTTTAATAGTAAATGAACTGAGCAAGAGTGGCTTTAGCCAAAAGCCTTACCTTTTGTGGTAACGTTTCTTGATCTTATGCAGTGAATAGACCCCACCTTCCTACAGCTACATCTTCTTATAGTGTACTCATTTCTTGTAGTTTGCTAAATCTTACAATTGACTCATTTTTACACACTCCTTGTAGTGTACATATTGCCAAGGTAGGAGAGAGAGGAGACAAAGAACTCTAATGCTGACACACTAATCAACAGGGAACTTTATGGTGCAAAAACAGGGTAATTTTTCAAATATGGAATGGATCAGTTACTGTCACTGTCATTGAAACCTAGATAATTAGTATTAAGTACAAGTGTATGTAACAGTACTAGATTCTCAATATTACAAGATGGCCATTGTAGCTGCTGAAATGGTTAGCTATAGTTGGAAAGAGCAATGTGAGTGCCTTTGTCCTTCCCAAAAATGGGTCATGTGCAGGGGTGCCTTGGGCTTGGCATGGCTGTTTCCCATGGACTGGCCTCTGCATCTTGCCCGTCTGGTTGTTTGAGGATTGCCTTCTAATTAGCAACCTTGTCAGATATTCAGGTCAGGCTGCTTGCTCTGCTCCTTGCAGGGTACTGCTAAGTTTTATTATGCTTTATCATGACTTTATAGTATTCCTTCCACCAAATCTGAACCCCATTTTAGTTCCCAAAACCATGGCTACTCTATCATTCACTTTTTATACCAGCTCAACACAAGCAAACATGTCACAGCTTTAGTATTGAAACCTGGGTTTTTTTTCCCCTTTGTTTTAATCTGTTTGTTTGTTCTTGCTTTTTTGTTTGTTGGTTGCTTCTGAGATCTGGGTTTTTTTCTAACTCATTGATGGTGAGCTACTTAGTTGATGTTAAGAATAAAGAATAAAACACATGAAACAATTCAGGAAATCAGATGTAATATCCAAGAAAAGACCAGAAAAGTAAATCAATTCTGGAATTTGGTGATGCAGTAGTCCTCTATACCAACAGTCCCCACCTAGCCCTTGTCTTTTTTGAACACACATTTAATCACTGGTCAACATGTGGCTTGGGTTGCAGAATACAGTGCCAGCTTTTAATTATATTTTACCAGTTAAGATTTTGGATCATACTAAGGGTTCTGATAAATAGTGGTATGTGTATATTTTTTTTTAATCTCAGGGCTCTGGTTTAGTCACAGCTGTACATTTAAGAGCTAGGCACCATAATGTTTATATTTTTCTGTGTTTGTCCCAAGAGTAGATCTAGTCAAATGTTTCCGGAACCAGAGCAAATGAAACAAAACCAAACCAAAAATAACCAATTAAACCTGGATTTAATTGTTCTGGTCTTGTCAGAGGAACAGAAAATTTTAACATATTTGTTCCTTTCCATCGCAACTCCCCCATCTCTGCTTTGCTGCACTAGCCCTTACTTCTTTCTTTTGACTTTTCTTTTTCCCTGTAATTAAGCACCACCTCCGTAAGCAATGTCATTCTAAGATCTGTCAATTATTTGCTTTCACTCTTTGATTCCCTTGCCCACATGATGAGCAGCACCCATTATGAATGGAATCCTCATCGACTGTATCCTGTCCTCAATGATAACAAAAGTAAAACCCACTTGAGGTGGCAAGTGAATAGAGAGAGAGATGGATGGAGGAAAATTTAGACTATATGAAATGGGAGAAATATATATATATTCCTCATACATACCCATGTATCTGGAACTTGAGAGAATAACAAATGAATGTGACTCTGAAGTAATTAGTGTTGTCCTTAAGTTATTCTTATACTACTCACTGGTGCTCCAGTGTTCCACACCCATCAGATGTCTAAAACTTCTGCCTTTCCTCCATTTGGTTATTTAAAAAAAAAAAAAAGCACCAGTAAAATAAATCGAAATGAAAAAAACCATGTCTAGATTTAACTGTACCTTCACTAAAAGTAATTTAAGAGCTTTACTCCATTACAGTTCTGTTTTCCTCTACAGCATCTCCACACCACTGTGTGACTTCAAATGGGTGCAAATAATTTTCAGTTTTGCCCTCTCCTATATCCCATTGATCAGCTGAGTTCAATATGCAAAAAACAGTTCTGAGAATCAGTAGATAGTCCAATATAGCTAGTTATTTTTTCCTGGCTATTACCCTAAAAAGTGATGTAACCTCAATCCGTGTAGTCTGACTACAGCAAAAATGATTTTCCAAAATAGTATTTTATGTTTAGATCCTATTCAGTCACTTTCTCCTGCCCACTCCTTTGCCAGTCCTCACCCTCTGTCCTGGCTAATTAGAATTGTACTACAGTTGAATAACTAATTTCTTGTTTGTTAAAATCACATTAAAATGTTTTTAAAACTGTAGTTACTGTAGCTGTTCTCCTAGACATTTTAGGAGATCCTAGAAACTTTAAACTCTACAATGGTCCTTGGCAACGAGGTAAGATTCTTTCAAAGGATTACATTTCTCCTTTGAAAATTCATTACGTAAATTCATTAGCCATGACCATCCTTTCTGTCCCCTTCCATCAACGAGGTAAATTCATTCTTAGCAAACCCACCACTTCTCTACCTTTACAATATATCTTAAACCTTGTTAGGTTTTCAGTCCTAAATGTCATAGCAGATGAAGATCATCTCATAAAATGATATGTTCACATGAGAAATTTGGGGTTACTTCTTAAGAGGAAGAGGTAGAGAATATGGTCCCATATATGCTGTAACAAAGCAAAGTTACCTCATTTATCACAGTCAGTAGCAAAGATGCTGTTAGCTATTACCACTGCTAATGATAGCTAACATTTTTCAAGCTGGAAGATAAGAACAAGGAGCATTATTGTTCACTTGCTTTTTCTAGAGACAGCCCTAAGTGCTTTGTCAAATGATGTCTTGATTAAGCCACCTCTTAATGATACTAGAATCTTTTATATTTGGCACTTCGGGATTCCATTTTTCAAAGTCAGGCTTTAATTCAGTTCAGTACCTTTGAACCAACAATTCTCAAACATTTTGTCTTAAGACCCCTGTACACATTTGAAAATTCGGATTAAAGAGTTTCTGTTTATGTAGCTTATGCTATAGACATTTCTGAATTAGACATTAAAACCAAGAAATTCCTAAAGCCCATTACAAATTAATTAAATAACATGTTGTTTGAAATATAACTGAATTTTCCGAAACAAAAAAAAAAAATGAGCAAGAGGGTGCCAGTGTTATAATTATTTATTTATTTATTTTGCAAATCTCTTTAATGTCTGGTTTAATAGACGGCAGCTGGATTCTCATCTCTGCTTCTGCTGCCAATCTGTTGCAATTTGTTGTTTTAGTTGCAGTGTATGAAGAAAAACCAGGCTCACACAGATATGTCATTGAACAGGGGAGTTTATTTTAAGTCTTTGCCTAAAACTGTGGGTATTCTTCTTTGATGTGACCCCAAACTCTACAAGTCATAGTTTCTTAAAGGTTAGGTGCAGTGTGGAATCTGAAGCCAAATCAGTGGGCTTTTCCTCTTTGGTGCACTAAGGAGGGTGAGTGAGAAGGTACTTCGAGAACCCCTGGTATCAGCTTAGGAAGGTAAGCAACAGCTCAGCCAGCTCAGGAACCCACATAGACAGAGTTCTGTCCATTTATCCTGATAACTGTCTTGAAGGCTTAGAGAGCAAAGAGACCAGCTTTCCTCTCCTCCCGTCCTGCCAAGATGTAGAGAGGACAAAGATGATGTCTTTAAAGGGACTGAGAGGTCAGGAATTAGATAAGCATAAAACTGTGAGCTTATAGGGTGAAATATGCTGTTTTCCCCTTGAATAAATTGAAATGAGAAATAAATGTAGGAGTATGGCAGCTTTCTTAGAGAGGCATGATAAAATATAACTAATTATACTCCAAGTCTCTAAAATCAAGAGCGCTAAAGTTTTGTGATTTTCAAATGTATCTTGAAATACTTTTTACCATGAATGTTCCATTTAAAGGAACTTTCTGTACTTTTACTCAGGAGGTTTTAATTGATGCTCTATTTTTT
This sequence comes from Talpa europaea, assembly GCF_964194135.1. Lineage (NCBI taxonomy): Eukaryota > Metazoa > Chordata > Mammalia > Eulipotyphla > Talpidae > Talpa > Talpa europaea. Next base: position 4,872,301 of record NC_140080.1, on the reverse strand, counting down.
TTTTTAACCCACTTTGGGGGGACCTCTGAGATCACAAATCAATCCTCATTTATTTGTGAGTTATGAAACTGCATGCTTCATCTTTTTATGAACTAAATACTAACCTGAGTAAGAAATACATTATGCAACATGTATTCACTTTTTTCTCTTATTTTAATCCACTGAAGTGTGCTTCTATTTGCTTTGCTAAACATTTTATTTCTATTTAAAGATATGCCAGAGCCTTGTCTGCCTATAAACTTGCAACCAATTAACTTGTATTGTATTTTCATGACAGTGAGTCCTTACTAATGATACACACTGACTTTAATACAGCTTTGTTGGAGGATTTTTTGAAAGGAATTATTAACTATTTATGTATCGGGTATGTATCATTTTATTGGGAGAAATATGTGACTATAAATATATATTACTTATCATTTTGTTGGTTTATGAAATAAGTTCCTATATTTATCTGAATAGAGTTGATTTTCATTTTAAACCATTAAGAGGTCCATCAACAATTATTTGTTCAGATTCTCCTTCCCGTTATATGGAAAGGTCTGAGAAGAGGTAGAATGAAAAATTTCACAAACAAGGAACCTATGATTCCCCTCCTCTATCCTTTTTTTTTCCCTTAAGTTAGATAAATACATTTGTGTTGTATATCAGTTTGACACACTTTGGAGTGATGAAGTTAATTTGTTCTCCACCCAATCGCCAAGGTTATATATATATTTTTAAAATTCACTTGTTTCAAAGATATTTGATGATAGTGGAACACTTCTTGTCAAACCTCTCTTTATATCTTCCTGCTCCACTCCAAGTATCATAAAAAGCATCACTGTCTTAGAAAAATTCGAAGGTATCAAACAGTGTTAGCGATTGCCTCAGAAATAAATCATGGGGAGGTTAAAAAACAACAACATAAAATTGGAGTCATTCCATTTTTTTACTTTAAAATTTTATTAGTGATTTTAGGAAGTTAAACTCTTACATTTGAGCTCATATTGTGAACAAGAAAACAAATTTCATGGATATGCGAGAAAACATTAACATTTGTCTTGGGTCTTTTCTGATACCACGTATGTGAGCAGTACCAGCTCTCTAGCTCATTCTCCTGCACCTCCTTACCCTCCACTTCCATCCTAGCCAGGATCAGCATCAGATGTCACAGGTATAAGGACTCACATCCCTAAGACTGCCCTCAGTTCAGGCCCCAATTAATGGTTCCCCAGCTTCCTAGGGGTTACTTTTGTCTGCCATGGCCACAAATTCAAGGGTTCCCATAACCACACAGATTTGAAAATGTGCTATAACAATTCACAGAGCTCAGAAAAATGCTATACTCATTACTGCAGTCTATTATGAAAGGGAAGCGCAGCCAGATATAGAGGTACTATGGGGTGAGGTGAAAAAGTCCCAGTACAGGAGTCACTACCCCCTGTATTTGGGGTGCGCTGTCCTGCCAATGTGGTGTGTCATCACTAACTTGGGAGCTCTCACTTCCCACTGTTTATGGGTTTCAATGGAGAGTGCCTTCCATAGGTCTGATTAATGAAATCATTGGCTATGGTGCCTGAGGTTGATCTTCAACCTCTCTCCCGCTGAGATGGTGAGAGATGGGAAGGGCTGAGCGTTCCAACCTTCTTACCACACAGGTGGTTCTGTGGCAACAGTACCTACCCCGAAACTACCTAGGGGTCCATCAAGAGTCACCTCATTAGCATAAACTCAGATTTGTATGAAAGCACCTTGTCACCAGTAACAGGAAATGCCCCTGTCATTCTTAACACTGAGGAAATGCTCAGGGTTTTAAGAGCTCTCTGCAGCAACCAAAAGCAAGACCAGTAGCTTTTTATTAAATGTCCCTTGGGTTTCCTCCAGGTGGCAGAGATGAGGTTATGGAGGTGTGGTAAGGAGAGACTTTTTTCCTTCCCATGTTGAATATTCCTGTCTTCTGAAGTCACATTGCTGCCTATGACATAACTCTTAAGTTTTGAATGGTTTAAAACAACAAATATTAATTTTTGTAAGAACAGGAATTTGAATGCAACGACTAGATGTCTCTGCCTCCATGTCCCCCATGAGGATGCAATCGAGCTGCCAAATGGGTCTGTGGTCTCACCTGAGGATGCTCCCGGGATGGCGCATCCTTCCCCAATTCACACATGTGGCTGCCGGCAGCCTTGGTCTTCAAGACACAGGCCTCTTTACAGGGCTGCTCTTGGCAGGGTGGCTATTCTCCCCATAGTTGGGGACCCAAGAGAGAGACAACAAGGAAGGGCCCCCAGATGGAAGCCACTGCCTATTTGGACTCAGTCTTCAGAGGGATGTTCCACTACTTCTGCCATATTCTGTTCATTGGATGAGTCAGTAAATCAGGTTCACATGCCAGTGGAGGAGGTGACTCCAGGGCAGGATTCCAGGAGGGTAGGGTGGATCTTAATTTGGTATATAATAAGAAACACTAGGCAGCAGAAAAGCAAAATTGCAAAGCCATTTATCTGGTTTCTTTGTCACTTTTACTTTCTAAAGCCTCTCCAGAATTTTGCTCAAAGAATTTTCACTCATCAAAATCAATTCTGATTGTAGTTGGTACAGGAATTTCAACAAGAAAGCTGTATACAATCAAGGGAGTGAAAGCTCGGTGGAATGAAATCAGTTGGACTTTATTTACCATCAGATGAATAATGATCTCATATTCCATCTTTTTTTAAGGGAGAACCAGGTTTCATTGGTCCTCAAGGAGAACCAGGCTTACCCGGGCTGCCAGGAACAAAGGTAAATGGAGTCTTTTTCACTTCCTTTCTTTCTGAAGTTTTTGTCATATATATTTCATCCATTATGTTCGGAGAAACATGGTAACATCATTATTTAGGCAACCAGATATTTTGGCTCATAGAGAACTAAAACTGTCTATCCTTCCCCTGACTGGCCTCCTGATAGGAATCCCAAATTAGAGAAAGAGGAGTTAATTCCAGGAAGGCTTAAGCAGGACAACAGGTTGGTGGCATATATTAGTAACTCCAGTCACTCTCCAAAGTGCTCCTAAATTGATATGATGTTATTAGCCCTCTGGCCATATGGAAACCCATAGGGGAATTCTTTTTTTTTTTTTTTTTTTTTGGAAAATAATTTCCATGTAGTTTATGGAATCACACCTTAGATTATAGTAAAGCAAACTGTTAGAATAAACTGAATTTCCCAGCACTTATAATTGGGTGGACTAAGATGATTCACTAGGACCTAAGATATTTCACAGGAGGGCAGGGATCATCTGGGGACCCATGGGACACAACTCTGACCCCCCGAAGTCACAGAATTCTGAGGAGAGCTAGAACTCACTCATCCCTGGTCCTCATCACCAATTTTAGGACCGACTTGTAAATCAAACATTATTGCTACTCCTGATCACTCCTTGGATTGCAAAGACAAGTACTGATGTCATGTAGATTCCTAAGCACCTCATCCCAAAGGGAGCCATCCTGAGTAATGTCTGCACAAAGAGTCTGTAATAAAAACCATCCCATGATCGTCCACTTGGCAACCCTAGAGAGGACCCTAAAAGCAAAATCTCTATGCCGCCATATAAAAAATTATGTTGCTGTGGATACAGCCAGTCCATACTTCTCCTTTTATCTTCCCTGTAAGACATAAAAAGGTCCAGTGCTGAGGATGCAAGTTTTTTCCTGACAGACCCATGAATCAGAGAAGGGGCAAAATTAGATCAAACTACATTCCTTTATTTTTAAACCATAGCAGTCTTTGCCTCGGTGCATATTGCGTTTACCAGCAATAAGCCAGGATGATTTCCAAGAGCTGGAGAATTATGTTCATGGTCTGTTTTGACAGCAAGATACTCATTTCCACTGGTCAAGAGAAAAATAACTGTAATCCTACTAAGTGGAAAATATGTGTGACCTGCAGGGCACTGAAACTCAGTCCGATTTTATGCAAAATGGCAAAATGTTTTCTCATGCCTTTTCTTTTTCTCATAATGAACAGTAAGGCTAATTAGCAAAGTATGAGAAATGTCTGTCTTAGCCTGTGCAGATTCACATAAGAAATGTGCTTCCAGGAATAAAGAGAGAGAGCACTCGAGAACGAGGAGCATTGGTGTTCGTATAAGAACAGTTATTCGGGTCTGCAGCCTGAGGGCTGGAGAGACAAGGAATGTGGACCAGGGAAAAGCAGACAAAGGGGAGAAAACCAGACACCAAGTGCGCCTCTTCATATTGGTGGCATTTTGTGTGCTACCCAAGGGGACAACACAGAAAACGGGGGTACATATGAGAGTTCATCCCTAGGTATCTTTTTTCCATTCCCTGATTTTAAACTATTCTGCAGTTTCAAAACATCCCAGATGCAGAGCTATAAAATCCACATTAATTACCATTCATGAGGAGGGCAGCCCAAGTTACGGAGCGAGCGGGTATTCCATGATCAGATACTGCTCTGAACCCCCAGTGAAAGAAAAGAATGTTCTGATCCTGTTTCCTGTTTCCTCAAGAAGAGATGTGGATAGGAAATTCATTTTCTGAACAATATTTTGAAGTTAACTTTCAACTGAGTTGTCTAACACGAATTTGATATAATAATGACAAAGTCATAATTATTTAAGAGTCTCTTTCAGCTGAGCCCTGCCTGATTTTTTCCCAGATCTGTTGGCAGGCTAGATTTGTACCACAAAATTCAGACCTAAGATGTAAAAATAAGCCAATCCTGCATTTTTACTCCTGACACATTATGAAGGAAAATGTTTAATACCATCTAAAAATCTGCTGGATGGACTGCCGTAACCTCGGTGTCTATACCAGTGCTTAGGAGACATCTACATCAGTGTAGAGAAATGGAATTTCATGCTGAATAATTTAGAATACTTTGAATAATGCTGTTTACTCATTAACTCAACACTTTTTGCCACACACTTTTCTGGTATTTGAGAATGAAGAGTAAATGCAGCAAAAACAGTGTCTGTCTCCTGAAGCTACATCCCAACATAAGGGAGGGAGTGGTGCAAGGGGAGAAAGAAGTAAATAATATATTAATATAATATATAATTATATAAAATATAATAGTAAGATAAATAACATGATACCCGAAATGCCAAGCCACTCCCTTGGGCATTGTCATAATAAATTAGCACAAACTGGGTGACACATACAGCAGCAAAAATAATTAGTGGAATTGTGAAAAAGGGTGATTCTATGAAAGATAGAGAGATTCCACTCTGTGTGGTATATGACAGACGAACATTTTGCTGCCACTTTTGTTTTTCCCTAAAATAAGCATAGTTACTATTTTAGAGTTCTGTGAAATGTAAAAAGAAATAGCAAATACTGTGCTTAAAAAAATATCCTCCTATCAACAGAAGCCCTCTGTCTCTAGTCCCTGGAAAATCTCCTCTGGATTTCTTCCATCTCCTGTCTTCAGTCAAGTCTCCTGCCTCCCTCCCAACCTCTCCCTTTTCACATTCTCCACAGCTCATGCTGAGAAGGCTTCTTTACTGCCTGCCTGCATCTATCCCACCTCCCCTGCAAAACCACAAAGGCTTCCCAGAGTGGACTTGATGCAGATAAGGAAAATGGAATTTAGACCCACACATCACCCGTTGGGATCGCATCCTATTATCTTCTCCTTTCCAAGAGGAATGCATTTCTTCCCTCTCATGCATAAATAGCCCATCACCAGTCTAAACTGAAATCCTACCCTCCACACAGGAAGCTGGACACCTTCTGCAATGTGTTCAGAGGATGCAAAGTGACACCACTGGCAAGATTTTAAGATGTTCAGACATTTGACCCAACAATTCCCCAACTGGTAATCTATCCTAAGAAAATGACCAGAGATGTACAAAAGATTTACTTACAACAGCATTTATGCAAAAATTGGAGCTGGAGTACAATTTTGCATTACAGCTCTCCCATTCTAAAAGCTTTGTGACTTTGGGCAACCTCTCTGAGCTTTGGTTTCCTTGTCTATAGATGATGGATGCTAAGTCCTTTCTCATTTGTCCTGAGCTTTAGTTAGGATGATACATGCAGTGTCTTGTGTGGTCCCTGCTGTCACCAGCGGCACAGGCACCAACAGCAGTAACTATAAACTAACCCTACCAAACTTCAGCACATGGCTCAGGTCTTGCCTCTGGGTAGCTGATCTGGACCCAGGGTGGTTTCTCTCTTCTCTCACATGTGACCTTACATCACTCCTTAATTCTTGGCACTCTCGTGCATGTGCACCTTGTCTGTCTATCTCTCCTTGAGGGCAGTGAAACAGTTCAGAGCTGTGGATGAGGAAGGGTCTAATCTCTCAGATCGGGTACCATTCTCTGCACTGGACAGAGACCAGTTATGAGATCAGCACAATACTTCTCCCCATTTTACAGAGGAAACGGAGGCTTTCACAACTTAACCAGCTCACCCCCAAACACACAACCCATAAATAACTGATTCAGGATTAAAACCCAGGACGTCTTAAGCGTGTAACCCATGGGCCCTGAGCAAAGGGTCTCCACAGGAGGGCCGTGGAGTGAAACTGTCCAACCCTGTTTTGAGGTAAAGTGAGGGCTCTCATCAGTACCCTTTGAAGGTCTTACTAACACAGGAATCTGAAAGGAATTTACCAAAGCTCTTCCTTATCTCTTAAACATTGAGTAATTATTTTTTTTTATTTTTTAAGTTTTTTTTAAAGATCTATTTATTCATGCACACAGGAACTGGGGTACAGGACCTCCCCAGTGGTGCAGCGCTTGAGAGCTGGGTTGCGAAGCTGCCCGCAGCCTCTGCAGTACCGGTTCGGTCCCCGGCCGCCGGTGAGGGTCCCACATGGCGCGCAGACCTCTCCTGCCCTCCCACTGCTCCCCTCAGCAGTGTACTTCGATCCTTCTGCCTATTCTGCTCCCCGCTCTGGCTCTGGTGAATTCTCTCACCCTCCCACGCTTCTGACTATACCCAGTGCTTGTATAAATAAATTTAAAAATTTAAAAAAAAAAACAGACTTTTATAAAAAAAGAACCAGGGTACAGGCCAGATGTGTGGGAGAGTGAGAAGATTCACCTGAGACAGAACGGGGAACAGAACAGGCAGACTGAGTGGAATACACTGCTGAGGGGAGCAGTGGGCAAGACAGGAGAGGTCTGCCACGCCATGTGGGTATCTCCCGGCCGGCCGGAATGGAACCCACGCAGCAGGGACTGTGGACAGCTTCACAGTGCTGTGCTCAACCACCTGCACCACCAGGGAGGCCCTGAGTAATTATTTTGTTTATTAAAGAACATCATTCATGCTGATATTAACACAGTGCTGGGCCCATGGTACATCAATTGTGGTAACTGTCTGCTTTCTTTGATTTTATTCAACTCACTCAGTAATCTACAGGGGCCAGGCTGGGGCAAGGGGAGAGGAAGGGAACGTCATTTACCCGCTTTGCAATCTGTGACAGGGTGAACGTGGGGAGGCAGGGCCTCCCGGAAGAGGAGAGCGAGGAGAGCCTGGAGTCCCGGGGCCCAAGGTGAGTTCTTCTTACCTGGAAAGTCACTGCCTTTGGTTTGGAAATGAGCGTCCCTCATTCTGCAACATAAAGTGTAAATTTTTAAAAAAATATTTTGTTTGACATTGAAACAGTCAAACTCAAACATTTATTAAAATGCACATCGATTTGTTTCTTTACAAAAGGGATTTTACCACCCAACGTTTCCAGTTTACTCTGTTCTGTTGGGTGAACAAGTTTAACAAGGCGTCCAAATGCAAAGGAGGAGGGACCATGCCATGAACGTGTTATCACTCAGTGGGTAGTAAAACCTGCTGGGGAAGAAGCTGATTCATGCAGTGCTCGTTTCTATGGTAGCCTGATGGCATGTAACACCTTGAAGATATTAGCGCTAAGGGTGTGTTTGGCGATTCAATCTATATTCCTCTAAACTTCCTGCAAACGAATATGGTAACACTTTGTTTTAATAGCCCAGCTAGACACACAGGATATGATCTGCCCTGATGAAAAGAAAATGTATGCAGACCAGCCCTATGAGACTAATGAGAATTATCCACGGAGCTTGCTCATCCCCTGATGAAGGGCTGGCTTCAGAGCTAGAATGGAACAAGGGTTAGTAGGAGCCCAGGGGATGAGCCGATGATTTGGTGAAGAGGCCTCTGTCTACAGTGGCGGTCGCCAGCATGGTAGAGAGCCCCGCAGGGAGGCCATTAAAATAAAGTGTTTCCGTTTTTCTTCATTATTCTGAATCACTGCTAATTTCTTCCTTCTGTTCTTATCTCCTCTATCATTTTCTCTTTTGCATTCTTCATGTTCTCCTTTAATAGGGGAGACAAGGTGAATCAGGAGCTAGAGGCCCAAAGGGGTTCAAGGTCAGTACCCGGGTGACCACACTCATGTAACCAGAGGCCTTCAAGAGCTGAGCCTTCTGCTCTGCCTCTGGGGTGTATGTTCTAGATAACGCCCTTTCACGTGTTGGCATCATAGTCATTTCATGCATAGGATGATGTCTCGAAACAACTGGTGTGTTTCCTCTCGTTTTTGTGTGTTCTTTCTTGTGCTTTCAAATTTTTAAGAGGCGCCATACATCGTACTTCCTGTTTCATAACAATAGCTTCTTGGCTTCAAATGTTGCATGGTATAACCTCATTTTGTATTTCCTGGGTATCTTTGCACTAATTTTTCAAATAACACTTTGCTTTTAAGTCAGTTGACTCCTTCATTGCACTAAAGTTTCACCACCAGTTAGGATTCCTTCCTTTATTGTGTTCTTTATAGTATCTTCCGTGATCTACTACAATAAAGCCACTGCTCACAGAATCATGTTATTCAAGATGCTGTTAACTTATAATGTGAAAAAATGGATTCAGGATGAAGAAAACAGAGAGTAGAAATTATTAGTTCTCCCTGCATAGCAAATATAATTTTTGTGGTCAATGTTACGAGCCTTATGTGGATGCAAAAATATCATAATCCATTTTTTTACTAATCTTTAGTGGCTCTCACTCAGTTCATAGGAATAGGTAGAAAGATCTATAAAAATGTTTTAAATTCCACTTAGGAAAAGGACTCTATAAATGTAAGGTCATTTTAAAGAATTTCAAGTCTCCGTGACTCAAATCTCTTCCCCAGAGTTTCTGACTTCTGAGATTTGTGACTGTTCTGTGTGCAGAGGCTGAGGCTCAGACTAGCCCTTGGGTCTCTCTGGGCAAGGGAGTGACATCATAAATGGAACATGAGGGATTTTTCATATTGCATTGGGGGCAAAAAAAAAAAAATAGTAAACTGGGTTTGCCCTGCCCCTGGCCTTCAGTCTTGCCAAGGGATCCAGCTAGCTGCTGTCCACTTCAGCACCTTTGGGTGTTGAAACACCTATAGACACATGTTTTCTGAACCCCATCATTGAAGGGAGACCCAGCCAACAACTCTCTCCATTCCTTCCCTGTCCTAACTGAGACAGAGGACAGACAACCCTGTTGGTTTTCTCTGTCCCTTTGCCCTAAGTCTCATCATATCAAAGCAAGAACATGGTTCAATCTGAGAAGTAAAAGCTGACTTTGGGGTTCATGGAAACTACTTGCTTGGCTTGTGAAGCTCCCAGGGAGAGAGTAGTGTATGTATTGTTGTTCCAAGATACTCCACCCTCTGAAAAGAGAATTGGAACTCACTCCCAGGCACATCTTGAATAGGCATTGCTCATGCTGTTGTCATTTCGCACTTCAGAAATTCACAGTAAGGGTGCTGTGATATAAATATATATATATTATAAATATATAATATATATTATAAAATATAAATATAAAATATATTTCCAGACTTGAGATATTTCTAGACTGTTGGCCCCACTACTCATTCCATTTTTCTCTTTTCACTGGGGAAAGGGTGATCGTGGTGACAAAGGAGACCTGGGAGCTCTGGGACCAAGGGTGAGTATCTCTCATGCAAGCCTTGCACCCCAATGATAGCACTGAAAGTGGACACTAATTATTTCAGGCATTCCCTCCTTCCTCTGACTTTTAATTTTAGACCCCTGGAGCAATGAGTATTGAATTCTAACACATAAAATCATCTTCATGAGAAGGTCTAAAGAACTCAACTTATTTTCCCTCTGTCAAGTGATCAGCAGCAAGCCCGTAGTGACCCAGGAACAGAATTTTCCATTTCTCCATTAACCCGATGTTTTCAAGACCCCCCCCCTTTTTTTTTTTAGAGGCATGTTTTATTTATTTGTTTGTTTGTTGGTTTTTTTTGTTTATACAAGCACTGGGTACAGTCAGAAGTGCGGGAGGGTGAGAGAATTCACCAGAGCCAGAGCGGGGAGCAGAACAGGCAGAAGGACCGAAGGACACTGCTGAGGGGAGCAGCGGGCGGCAGGAGAGGTCTGCGCGCCATGTGGGACCTTCCTCCGGTGGCCGGGGAGCAGCCGGGGATTGAACCGGCGCCGCCGTTCAAGACCCTTTTAATGACAGGCAGGGAATTAAGACATGACTGATGAATCAGTGGCAGAGCTGGTGAATAGGGTAGACATCCTAAATAAACACATGGATGTTCTTCTTTTCATTTGGTGTAATTTTAATGAAATTCTATTCCTGTTGGGAGAGTCAAATTATTCCTACAGAACAATGTTCTGTTTTCTGAAAGAATAAGGGCACAGTCCTTCTGCCTGCTCTGCTCCCCGCTCTGGCTCTGGTGAATTCTCTCACCCTCCCGCACTTCTGACTGTTCCCAGTGCTTGGATGTATAAATAAATAAATAAATCTTAAAAAAAAAAAAAATTAAAAAAAAAAAGAATAAGGGCACAATCAGTGAAGTATAGATGAGCAGAAAGGTTAGAGTTTGCCTAATAAATATGGGTAAAGCCAACAAAACTTGCAAGTCAAATCAGTTTAGCCTACCTTTTGTGATTTTCAGGAAAGTTTCAGAGATTAAATCATATCTGTTTTCAAATCAGGTTTTGTATCCTTATGCTAGCTAGCACAGGGAGGAGGTTAGAATTGGCTTGCCCCCTTTGATAGAAAGACAAAATTTGAGCATGATTGTTTATTCTGCAATGCAGTTGGACCCTAATCAGGAATTGATGATCAGAGAGAGCAGCAAATTGCTAGTTTCTGGTTTTGCTATAACCCTCTCCTCCCCTGACATAACTCAACCCTCATGACTTTGCCATGCCTGGTTTTTTTCACAGGGCCCACCTGGTCAAAAGGGGGATCAAGGAGCCACCGAGATCATAGACTACAACGGGAACCTCCACGAGGCCTTGCAGGCAAGTGACCGGCCCCCATCACAGAATTGGAGCAAACATCAGCTTCCACAACCCTCAGGTCTCAGAGGGTTCTGGGGAAGGAAGCATACCATCCCCTGTTTTGAATCTACACCCCCTTCCTGCCCCAATGAATCCCTTTATTTCATAATATTTCCCAGTCTTTCCTTTACGCTCCCTTCTCTCTTTGTATATGCTTAAGTCTTACCTGGTTTAAACCTTGTGCTAGTTTCCCCAACCTTTGGCTCTGTCCTTGAAATGCTTAGCAGAGTAAGGAGGAGCTCTGTGTTCCAGAGCTGGAGCTACCTGGGTTCAGGTCTCAGCGCTTTGCTCACTCAGTACATGAGGTCAGGGCATTTAACATCTGTGGATCTCAGCGTTCCCATCTCTCAGATGAGCATGGTCGTTGTATCTAGCTCATAGGGTTGCTGCGAGGAGCAATGCAAATATAGACTACATGCTTAGAACAGAGCTGAACCATGGCAAATCCTCCCCAGGTAACTCGAATGCCAGTAGCCGTTTATTTTCTACCCATTTAGTAAAAACCCATAGACTAGTTGCTTGCCGTCATAACCTTTGCTTATTCATCCTTTTTCAGCTGAGGCTCCTGCATCCTACCTGTCTACTCACTCCATAGTGACTTCTCTTATCAAGGTCAACAGTAACTTGTAGATCAATCCCATTGCACTCATCGCCTTTGACTTCTCTGTGATGATTAGACCAACCACCTTCCTTTTGAGACTCATTCTTTCTGGTTTTCTCAAACCCTCTGCTCACATTTCTTACATTTTTCTTCTCTGATGGATCCCTGCCACTTTAGTATTTCTGGTTTCTCTGTCCATCCCTTAATTTTTGGTAGCCTTAAGACTCTCTTTTGATGGGACCACCATGCCCTCTCTGTTACTCTACTTGAGGCTTCCAGAGCTTTCATCTCTGGGTCTGACCTGCATTAACCTTTATGTGAATATTTCCAAATATGGATGCACCATCATCTGATCAATTTCCACTAATAGATACCATTATGCTTGGTTACCTTTATCACCTGTCAAACAAATACCTTTCTTAACTAAACAGCTAAGTAGTAGTCTCTGAACTCTTTGAGGTGGAAATTTTCATTTTTAAAAAATTTATTTATTTATTTATACAAGCACTGGGTACAGTCAGAAGCACGGGAGGGTGAGAGAATTCACCAGAGCCAGAGCGGGGAACAGAACAAGCAGACTGATGAAACACACTGTTGAGGGGAGCAGCGGGTGCGGCAGGAGAGGTCTGCCACACCATGTGGGATCCTAGCCAGCGACCGGGGATTGAACCTGCGCTGCAGAGGCTGCGGGCAGCTTCACAGCCCAGCGCTCAACTGCTGTGCCACCAGGGGATGCCCTGAGGGGGAAATTTTTAAAAAATCATTTTTAAATTAGCTCTAGTCTTTTGTCCATTCTATCTCATCATCTACTATTTCTTCTTTCAAAACGTCTCTTGAGTTTGCCCCATTCTCTCCATCCCACATCTTGTATGTTTTATGTTGAACACAAGAAGCTCTTGACCAAATATTTTTGCACCTAGAACTTCCTTGCCCTTCCATTTCTCCACAACATACATTTTTCTCTGGAGTAATCAATTTGTTAGATTAATTTTTAAAAAATCCTCCTCTTTTTTCCTTGGTCCTTCCCTTTCATTCTGTCACCTAAATTCTACCCAACGACCCACTGCCCCCACATGAGTTCTTTCTCTTACTCCTTCAGTCAGGACACAAGGGCTTAATATTTATTGATCTCAAACCACATAATCTGTTTTAGCCTTGCCTCTTAGAAAACTGTACTTTTATTTGGAGATAGAAGACACATCTGTTCTGTATCCCAACACCCTGACACAAAACGTAAGCTTGTGAATATCACGTAAACTGTCAGTGGTTGAATGACTGAGTGTATTTAGTCCTTATGCATAAGTCACTTTTTTATTTGAAAGCCATGTTAGTTGTTTTAATGTTTGCCATTTTGACCTTGTGTGAATTCTTTTCCATCCTTACAATTTCACTCACTTTATCTGATTATGGTAGATCTTCATTTATGTGGGGCCTCTGCTACAACTATCATTTTGAACTAGTAAAGCATTGGTGAAATAGCTTTTACAGAATCTGTCTTCAGCTATAGAATCTATCTTCAGCTTGTTTTTCCTGTTCTTTTCATTCTTCTTGTCAAAGGCAGAGAGACAAGTTTACAGCTTGGAGAAATGATTCTTGGACAGTCTGTTTGGTCAGTAGCTTGAGCTAATGCTTGTTGGTGAGTGGTACAGAAACAACCAGTAACCTCCAGGCTATTGTCAAATTCTAGAAACAGTTTTCTAGATTGTCCCTTGGTTGATAACTTGTTTCCACAAGTTGATAATTATGTGTGGGGAACAAAATGGTTAGATGTACCTATTATGTTGATAGAGTTCTTACTTATCAAGATAGGGACATCTTTTTAACTTAACTTATTAGCAATATTATAAATTTTCCTTAGATGGCTTTTGGTGGCACCATAATACTTTGCCTTCTTTAAGAGGTATCCATTCTCTGTCTCCAAGGAAATGTTCCAATATTGTTGGCCACAGCCTTTTTCTGGAAAAAGAGTGGTAGTCTCTGACAGCCACTTTGCATGAACAGAGCCTGACATGAAGCTAGCTGCTTTTAGCCTAAAACCGAAATATGTTTTGCTCTCCCCTCTGCTGCCCAATAGCTGCATCATTTTAGAGAACTCATTTCATATGTCTGTACCTAACCGATCTTATCTGTAAAATGAGGATGTTTTGGAATAATTTTTTTTCCCCTATGAGTTCACAAAATCTCTTATGCTTAGAGTTGTTTCTAAGGACTCCCTAAACATTCTTGCTAAGATGCCCAAATATACTGTATTTTTAAAAGGTAACACTTTCACCCTCTAGGAAAGGATGTTTATGCTAATTTCGTTCTCACCTCGAGTCCCGTATTACTGCCAACCAATCAGTTGGCATCAGAGGCAACTAGGTCATGTTTATATCTCAACCCAGACTTATTATTCTTATGGGATTACTAGGGCAACTATATGTTGTGCTTGTAAATAATTTATAGTTAGTTTTTCACTTCAAAACCCTTTATTTGCTTTCCTGATATAGTGCTCTAGTGGATTAAGACTCCCTAACCAGATCAATTAAGCTAAACAGTCATTGCATTGAAAAGAGGTAATAGACAGTTACTCATACAATTCTCTAATCAGTGACAGATATTTAGTTTTGCTGATTACATTTCATTATTATTATTGCCTTTTCTAAAAAAAAGATCTAGGATAATTAGATAAGTGGGAGAATATTGGAGTCATAAAAAAATCACATTGCAAATATAAAATGTTACATAACAACTGTTGAAAATTGTTAATGAAATGAAAGCTTGCCATAAGCCACTTACTTTGATTTTTATTTAAGGTGATTCCATTTCCACAATTAGCAGTAAAACCTTCTTTAACTCAAGCTTTTAAAAATTCCCAACAGCTTCTAAACTAAACCTGTTGCCTAGTGTAAATCATGGGTAATTTTAAGCTTGTATCATTATGAGAAATGAAGGAAAATAATCTTTAACTCTAAAGCGGTTCAGCAAGCATCTTGAATAAAGGACAGCTTGACCTGCTAGGCTCGAAAACTGCAGTCAGTCTAGCTCTTACCTCCCACCCTCCCCCCCATTTCTAATCACTCTTCACTAGAAGATGGCATGTCTGTCTCCATCACTACCAGGACTTCTGGTTTACAGATCATTACTGGAGTTCAAGACAGAGCCCTGTGGAGTTCATGTAGATTTAGCTTAGAGAAGCCACACACAAGAAACCCAAAGTGGGGCCTCCCCTGGTGGTGCAGCATTTGAGCGCTGGGCTGTGAAGCTGCTGCGCAGCCTCTGCAGTGCCAGCTCGATCCTGGCTCCATCCCGGGCCACCAGCGAGGGTCCCACATGGCGCACAGACCTCTCCTGCCGCCCGCTACTCCCCTCAGCAGTGTCCTTCGGTCCTTCTGCCTGCTCTGCTCCCCGCTCTGGCTCTGGTGAATCCTCTCACCCTCCCGCGCTTCTGACCGAACCCAGTGCTTGTATAAATAAATAAATAAATCTTTAAAAAAAAAAAAATAAAAACCCAAAGTGTCCAGACCTTTAGGACACCCCTTCATTCATTCTTCTATAAACTGGATGGAATCTGCCCTGTAAGGCTTTTAGTCTCACAAATAGAGTTATTTAACGAAATCATTTCAATCTTATCTGTTAGGTAGTTCAGTTACCATTAGTAAAATTCTTTTTCTTTGCAACTCATTATAAACCAGGTTGTTATTCTTCAATTTAAAAAAGACAAACTAGTTTTGTGTTCCAGTGGAAAATGATTTCATATATGGCACATGTTGGAAAACCTCAGAAAGTTCGAATTTTAAACTCCCACCCCTCCCTAAGGGCTTGTGATTCTGTTTTCCAGTCTAAAATGTAATGTGTAATTGGAAGGCAATAATAAAGAAATTGTTTCCACTCTATAATTTTCTAATAGCCTTTTAAAACAACTCATCTACCTAAAGAAGTGAATAAGTAGCTTTCTCATAACTATACCTCCAATTCTTGCTCTGGCTGAATCCTTTAAGAATAAAGTAAGTGAGATTCTATGTGGTGTAGACATACATGATGGTGTAAAAACCTGGGCCTTGATTTTTTTTGTAATTTTGTTTCCAGTTTGTGGCCATTTTGTCTTTTGACTTAAGCACTAGTTGGTTGTTTTTTCCCTACTATTTTCTCTGAAGCTATAATGGTCATGCCTGATTTTATCATAGACTACAAATTTTAACCATTTGAACACATGCATTAACACATTACATTTTAAGGAATCATTTTCCCACATCAGTACATTCTCAGGTAAGTGTCTAAAGTGAGATAATGTTGAGATTATCATTTACGAAAACAGTATTTCAAAAAACAGCAATTTAAGGTAAAAATAATCTGAAACAATAAAAGAAAATGATACTAACCTGACCCAGAAGTAGGAATGGAGAAATTGGAATGGAAAACAAAGGAATAGTGTTAAATCGATATTCACTAGTTTACACGTAATTGGATGATGTTTCTCCATGACTACAGTCCCAAATAGAAAATGTTCTCCCCTCTTTGAAACCATAAAATGATTATAGATCCTACAGAACTTTTAGCACAAGACTTAGATTAGAAAACATTAACACGGGTCTCACTCATAGCAGGAATCTAGAAAACTTAAATAAGGGACCAGGAAAAAGAATAACTATAAGAAAGTGAAACTCAAAATCAACAAACAGCTATGAACCAGAGACACTCTATGGAGGGTGGGGTTCGGGGAGGGGAGGGATTGGGGTCAAAATAAGGGGGTCGCAATTGTATGGGGAATATAAAAATAAAATTTATAATAAAAAAAAAAAAAGGAAAACATTGACACCAAATGACTCATCGTTAGGGAGCCCATGCTGGAAATACATAGATTGAGAGAATATATTTTGTTACAGTACTCCAGCTTTGCACTAGGAAATCAGATGAGTCCCTGCCCACCCCTATCCTTAGTTATGGCACCGACGCAAAAGCCAATTCCAGTGCTACAAACGACAGACTAGATGAAAAAAAAATTATTTATACAATTGAGTATTTCAGCTTAATTGAAGTGCTCAAGCACAGAGACCTTTGAATAGCAGCATTGTTCAGCTCACAATTACCTGACAAAGTCTTAGAGTATAAGGTTTTTAGTGCACGTTTTTTTACAAATGAGGTGAATGAAATTTTGACGTTTTCATTTTCTTCTAAAAATCCATAGATTTGTTAAAAATAAAATTCTAAAAACCAGCTTTCAGTCTTTGCAGTTACATTCATTTGAACATAGGATCTGTTCGCACCATCCCTTCAATTCTTATAAGACACCAGACTTGCCAAAACATAGTTGAAGTTAATTATTTCAGAAATGTATTATGTATTACTGGGCACACAAAATAGGTAACTCTATCTTTGTCGATGCATTTTCCCAACAGAGGATCACCACCCTAACTGTCACGGTAACTCCTACTGCATGATTTCTGTGATTTGTGACATGTCAATGCATGCTGTCATAATGGTACTAATGTAACAATTACGTTGATGTGCTATGTGATTTCATATTTTCTTATATTAATAACTTTTTGCAATACCTGCACCAGTTGAACAACTTTACTTAGTTAAAAAAAAAAAAAGACAACAAAGAAGTTGTTATTTTTCTGAAAAATCATTGGCTTTATCTTCCTAGTACAGCTTTGTTCTTATGTGTTTGGGAAACTGAACCCTTGGTGTAAAAGGGGAGAATAATTTAAAATTGCAGGTTAAATATTGGTAGGCTATTTCATGCTGAGGAGATAAATGTGGGACACGGCAGCAATTTTATATTGGCTGAACAAATCAACTCCAAAGTACCTTCAGAATTGTTTAAATGTTGGTATTTTGCATATAACCAGGAAGTTTTTATAATTCTGTAACTGGTGAAATTTATCCTCAGTGGAAATCCGTATTGGAGAATGTTCAATCATGATATAAATCTGGGCGGTGTGTAGTGCATTGTAGTACCTGTAGTTGCTACTTTTTAAAACTCTGTCTTTTCTGGATTTAGGGTCCCCCTGGACCACCCGGACCTCAAGGACTACAGGGGCCAAAGGTTACTGGTTTATTTTACTTGTTACCATTTTACCATTTTCCACATTTGGTGCAGGAAAGTCCAAATTAAGTGTGTATTACTGAAAAATCAACTTTTCAAAATCTACAGAAGCTGAAAACAGCAAGATTAATCTAAGAAAGCTAAAGTCTAGGCTAAAGTGAGAGAAATTAAGGTGGGGAGAAAGGAGAATTAAAAAAGAAGGGAGAAAAATGGGAATGACATCAGAGGGAGGACATTTAGAAAAAAAACAAAATTAAATAAGGCGAAAGCAAGTTTCACAGAAAGTATAACTGTTAAGAAACACCAAATGTGGTGAAAAAAAGAAAAAGATACAAATAGAGGAAGATTAAAAGAAAAGTTACTGATGCTAAAAACTATTCTTCCCTGCAACTCATGTATAATAAAAAAAAAAACAAGGGACGCTTTAGCCTGATGCATTCACCAATGACAAGGAATCAATTTAGTCATTTTTTATAGCACAGCCTATTGTATATGCCTTTAAATCTCATCTAATGAAGCATGCCAACTGCAAGCAATAGAACCCTAGCACTTGATTATTTCCAAAATCTCCAAAATCTGCTGGTGGTGTTAACTTTATCCCTTCAAACTGAGGCTTAGTAATTCGAACACATTTGATCAATTAACACATGGCCAGTGACTGGCTTTCAAAAGTGAGTTACATGTGTTGAAATGTGACATTCGTCATTGGATTTTTGTAGGAGATTCAAGTAGTTTCGAAACTCATCTTTTGTTTATGCTTCTCAAGGCAGTTTATTTGCTAAGTCTGACACACGCACATGCACACGCACACACATGCATGAACATCAGCTTTTGTTCTCTTTCAAAATACTTAGAAAAACCAAAGCCAGCTCATGGAAGCAGTTGTTTTTCTACTACAAAAGAGAATATAAAATATTACTGACTTGCTTGCCTAAGTCACATATATAGAAAGAAAGTAGACCCTAATCTCAAACAGATTAATATATGACTTTAATGTCAGGCTTGGGATTTTAACTGTTTCTCTGCCACATTCTGGGACCTGGAAGATATATCAGAAAAACCATGGTTGACATACCCTTCACTCCTAGTGAGCGAGTCGGCCTAGACCTTTGTTCTTTACCACATAGGTGAGCAGGAATAGATGACCTCGAAGGAAACCTGTGTGTTGGCCATTCCTCTGTGTAGCATCAACCCGGGGTTCATTCCTCACTTACTTTCCTCACTTGGCTACATCTCCGGAACCCAAATTGTCCCCAGTACTAAATGTGAACCTCCTTCCCTATCACCTTCCGAAGCTTCTTAGTGTCCCTTACAACCCAAAGACCTACAGAAGCTCCAAAGGGATCCATCCTTCACCCAAAGAGGTTAAAAACCACCACCTAACCAAGAAAGATAATCATTAAACCTATACCCCATTGTTTTATAATCCAGTTGCTACTCATTTCTTAGTTTAAGTATTCAATAAATAATTTTTAAGCCCTACTCTGTGATGAGGACTAATCTCTAGTAAAAAAAAAATAGCAAAAATAAGGGGCTTCAAAAATAATAAATCATAATATGAATAGTAAATCTTAGTTCATTCCTAGCAAAGGGTAAGAAACTGAATTGATCCAAAAGTAATTTTATGAAGGTTAAGATATTTGATTTATTATGTCCTTCAGTGAGGTTTATTGGAAAATAGAACATTCAAAGTTATTGTGAATGGTGCCAGTTAAAATATTGCAAATTTATAGGGCTTTGCAGTTTATTCTTTCTTAACTGTCATGTTTTTGCTTAATTTTCTCAAGTTGAAGAATAAGAGAAACTATACAGATTTTATGTAAAGAGAAAAATATTAGCTGACTGAGGCCTAGAGGATGCCAGTAATGTGTTCTGATCCCATGGTCTCTACCAGTTTTCTGTCGCTGTTTTGTTTTATTCTGTTTGGTTAGCTTATATCTCATATGGGGAAAAAATAAAACACTGCATCTTAGCTACCTAATCTTCAAGTAAGTGTTATTTAACTTAGTTTGGGTATGTGGTGTGATAGAATAAAGTATTCTGGGGTTATGATGCATTTGATAAAGTTAAGTTGTCCTATTATCAACTAGCATCATTTTTATTTTGTGGGCTGTGTCCTGGCTGATGAGTGGAGACTAGCCATCACTTTTTATCTTAACAGGGAGAACCAGGATCTCCAGGAATCCCAGGAGCGGATGGAGAGCAGGTAATTTTCAAAGATACATATAGTCTTTGAAAGCATCATTATGATCACTGTGTTTATTACAAGTTGGAAGCCAAAAGGCACCAGCCTTCATATGTGATATCCTCTCATTTATCACTATCTGTTCTAGAAACTACATTAACTCCTAAAGCAATGGACTTTAGATTAGATACTAGTTTTCTCAGAGAAACATACAAGCTATCCAATACTTAGAATTTGCTTTCATACTCCTCATTGGTTATCTGTGACACTTCTATGACTTTCTCATAGATTTGTAAGGTCATTACCATAAGAATAGCCTCATTTTTCATGAAGTGCAAACAATTCAAAATTAAAATCAGTGGCCATAATTTCCACAAAATTAGATATTTTTTGCATGGATTATTTTGACAATGTTTTCTTTTCCCAAATAAAGACTGTATCTAATTTTCTTGATTATTAGACAAGACAGAAATTAACACTTGTAGCTTTACAGGTTATGACCACAGTTCCAAAGACTTCCCCTAAAACAGAAGTTGGCAAGCTTTTCTGTAAAAGACCAGGTAGTAAATATTTGGGCTTTGCAGGCCACATGTGATCTCAGGCACATCCTCTTCTTTTAACACCCCTTAAAATTTAAAAAAAAAAAAATTCAGCCTATACAAAAACAATCTCTGGGCTAAATTTGGCCATAAGCTATGGTTTGCTCATCATCCCTAAAAGACTGTAACCTGGAGAATGTGGACAATGTTCAGATTTTAGAATCAAATCACAAGTATTAGTTTGAAGATACAGTATTTGAGTTTGGGGGACTCCCATTATTTACTCAAGAAATGGCTAAAATCAGGAAGATTGTAAAAAATCAAGGAAATTCTTGATACAATCAGTGAAATACACTCCTCAATATAGTATTATGTAGGAAAAATAAGTTTTAAGAGAAGACATTTTAATGTCTGAGTTGTATGTTGAAATCCTATAATGTTACATTAAATAAACATGTGGGACTTATAAAAGATACTTTAGATGATGTGCTATGTCAGAGATCACTTTAGAATTTATGAATAAATTTAGAATTTATCATATTACCTTTCCCACCTTTAGTCATTACTAATAATTTTCCATGTGTTATGACATATGTGGTCCCTACATATTCAGGACCTGAAGTTTTTTCTGTGTGCCTTTCAAAGACTTCCTTTGCTACTCAGTCCAGAAAGTGGGCTATCCTATGGCTTTCCATTGCCAGAGTCCTAAAACCAACCAAGTCTGCTTAACCAGTAAGATCCATCCTTCCACCAGGCACCTGCCCACCCCTGCACCTGGTGGGTGTTTCTGAATGATCTCTTAAAAATAGGCATAAGGAACCAGAAAAAGAACCATTCCTGTGTCTATGTGATTTTTAGTACAGGAAAGATAAAAGGTCAGTGCATCCTGGCGCCCTTCCTGTGCACAGTCCTCTCTCTGAGAAACAGGTCACCTGACCACATTGCAGTGAGGGTCATTGGATGGAGAAGGCTTTCCATGTAAACTAACTTCAGTTATTAGTATCACAAGATTCAGATTTGTTAACATTCAAAATATACATTTATCTGTTCCCTCACTGTAAAGGGAGCAGGGAAAGAACACACTGGGCCATTTAGTAGAGAAGCTATCGGAACAGAATAAGAACTCTGAAAAAGTTGGAGTATTTGAAAGCACTGATTGAGTATTTAGTGTGCAGTGAACGGCTTATTTATCCATGACTGGACCGTTGAAGAGTGATGGTGATTAGAACTTTTGCCTGCTTTAAAGGGGGTAGCATGTATAGTGGGTGGGAATGGGAGAAATTTATTGGGATTTTTGTTATTATAACAAAGCCCTGGTTCAACATGTATCTTGTAATGTTGAGAATTAGGTCCATGAAATTGTTTTCAGGACTGGTGATCAAGAATTAGATACACAATGTAGAGAAATGCTGGCAACATCCCAACTCATGTTTTTCATCTTTTAAAGGGCCTTCAGTAATAGAAGGCAGTCCCTTTAATTACACGGGGCAATAATATTGATTCCAGGGGAAAGGCTGCTGTAAGAATGTTGCTCTAAGATTACTAAGAACAGAAATCAATCATTTCAGATTGGACCCACCTACTGACAAAGCTGATCTGGAATTCTGTTTTCTCTAGGATGTAACTAAGGGTCAGTGTAATTCTTATGTGCAAACATATCATTTGCAGGGACTCAAAGGCTCAAAGGGAGACACGGGTGACCCAGGAATGCCTGGAGAAAAAGGAGGGATTGGACTTCCTGGATTACCGGTATGTTTGTACTTTTGATGATGTGTTCGTAGTAAGATAAATTAATAGAATTATATTATTAACTGAAGTCTCATCTAGTGGCTCGTATAATATCTTTATTTTTAAATATCATGGGTATTACTGGTAATTCTACTAACACGGGCACTGAAACAAATTTTAAAGCATCTAACCAAATTATAAAATAATGTTTCCTGAATTATTTTCTCTGGAAGGTAGGAAAAGAAATAGAGTTGGTCATTTTGACTTGGTGCACATAAGGTAGTGGTAACTGACCATTTAAAAATAAACTGCAATAAAAAGGAAAACCAAGAAATATAAAACAATCTAAAAAATGAGTTACCTGAAAATTGTTATCTTTATGCATGTGATACTATGGGAAAGTGCTTCTACGGTTTTCTCTAAAAATTTGTACTGAGAACATGGAGGAGGGAATATAAAAACATGTTGGGGGAGAAGTACAGTCCTTCATTGCCACAGATCTTCTTTAAAACAAAGACATGTGTGTGACATTTGTCAGTGAAAACAAGGATACAAAACTAACTTTGCTATTGAAATTGAGCTCCGTCCTTAAAAAAATTTGTAATATTTGTAATCTGGTATAACAGTGCCGCTTAACCAACCCAACCTCATTTTTATTTGCTTTATATTTTATTTCACTTATCACCCTCAATCCTAAGGATTTGGTGTGCTTGCTATTTGAGGCCAAATGACAGGATCAATTCTTGCAGGGTATTATGAAAATTTCAAGAGTCTGGTAGGTTTGGTGAGAAAGCTCAGTTGTCTCTTACACTCAACACTCTCTCTGGTCTTTCGCAGGGTGCCAATGGGATAAAGGGAGAAAAGGGAGACTCAGGACTCCCAGGTCCTCAGGGTCCTTCCGTAAGTTCTCGAAAATCTCAGAGACAGGCTCATTGTCTACCTAGTCCCAACGGTACCAGATGGCTTGTCCACCTTTCAAAGATGGCGCCCATCTTGGCTTGTCAAGCTATAGAATGAAAAGCTGTTGGCCGTGTACCACTTGAGACTATGCATCTCAGAAGTCTGAGCCCAGGCAGTTTGCAGAGGACAAACCCTGCTGAAAAAATCAGAGATTTTCCCATCATGCTTGTGGGTTGAGCCCTGTGGTTGCTTCTTGAAATATCTGAGTGTTTAACAGTAGTTGTGGCCTTATGATATGTCTTGGTCATCAGTGACTTCCTTGTCTTTTAACCTATTTTTTATTTATTCTGACTTTCGTAGAACAACTGTAGTTTCTTAGTTGTTCTGTTCTCATGAAAGAATTTCTAAACCTAGAAAATCAAAGGCATTAGTTCTTCCATATCCTCCTTCCTGTGCAACTAGTAATGGCCTTACCAGAACTCAGCACACAATTCAAGCCAAACTGCCTCATGTAAATGAAGTAACCAAGTCTGTGTTTATTTTTGGACCAACAGATCATAGGTCCACCAGGCCCACCAGGTCCCCATGGCCCGCCAGGCCCTATGGTAAGTCTCCTCTCCAGATGGGGTCGTCTATTTATGAGTGCGCTGCTAGAGAAAATATGAACTCATTCCTCAAAACAGCCAGCATGAGTTTTGTCCTCTCCGTGGGATGGGCCAAAAATACGATGTGCTTTGACATGTACAGACTTTACACTGTTGTCCTTCATTCCCAACAACATGTCTACAGGGAAGAAAAAGAGCAGTTTTGTGATAGGAGAATTGAATAAAGATAGATCCATCTGGCAAGCTTTTCTCCATCCTCATGGCATGAAAATCAGAAAATCATATTCAGGGCCTCCCTGGTAGCGCAGTGGGTTGAGCACAATACTGTGAAGCTGTCCGCAGCTTCTGCAATGCGGGTTCAATTCCCGGCTGGCCAGGGAGCTACCCACATGTTGTCGCAGACCTCTCCTGTTTCACCTGCTGCTCCCCTTGGCAGTGCTTTCAGTCCGTCTGCCTGTTCTGCTCCCCACTCTGTCTATGGTGAATCCTCTCACCCTCCCACACCTCTGGCCTGTCCCCCAGCTCTTGTATAAATAAATCTTTTTTAAAAAATCATTTTCACCAAGCAGGTTCAAGGCCATCAGTAGCAAAAGAAGATGGATGATTGTCAGAAATATTTATGAATGTTTCTGACCAACTTTGAGGATTGAGATCTGTCACTAAATGTTTACTAATTCTAAATATTATAAAATCATTCTAGTATAACATGATAACAATTGAAGCTAATTTGCACAGAGAACACTGTTGGAGCTTTGTCTTTTCACTTTTGTGGCACTGGGTTGGCTCAGTATTTACTGTCGGTATCCTCCAGGGGCCAAGGAGATAGTGACTATGCCTGCGTAGAACTTAGGTCCAGAGTGGGGGGGCACCATGAGCCCAGTGAGGTTCTCCAAATGGACACCCACTGACAGCTGTGTCAAGGGCTTCAAAGGCTTTTGACTGGTGCAAGATGGAATCAGCCAGGCAGGCTAAGGTGTAAGGTGTCTCAGTTATCCACACACACATCATTAGTCCTATGGGTTAAATGCACTGTGGGTCTGTCCTCTTATGTTCTAACAGAGAGCATGAAATGATCAGACCCAAGCACAGGATAATCACAAACCTCTTACTAGCTGCCCGTCCTGTTTCATGCCCCAAACAATAATAATTAATCTTATTTTCTAAAAATGAAAGTGTTTATTAAGAATTAAACAAATGATATGCTTGGCCTTTGTATATTCTTTCCACTTCAGTTAGAAGATTAAAGTAGAGAATGCTGCATCTTGTTCATATCATAAAATTAATTAGTTGAAAGGAATTTTAAACCATTAGTAAAATGAGATAAGAAATTGGTAAAGAAACAGTTATTTCCTAAAAATGTTTACCCACCATTTATCTGAAGGGAAAATATTATTCCCATGTAGATACATATAACAAATCTCTATGCACTGCTTGATAA
The DNA here is from genome assembly GCF_964194135.1 of Talpa europaea. NCBI lineage: Eukaryota > Metazoa > Chordata > Mammalia > Eulipotyphla > Talpidae > Talpa > Talpa europaea. Next base: position 4,847,002 of record NC_140080.1, on the reverse strand, counting down.
ACAAGAACTATTTCCTACTGCTGTGTGAGTTCCCTGGTGGAAATTTAAATATTCCTCTCTCCAAATTGTTTTTTTTTTTTAATCACTTGAAAGATTTAAAGCCTGCAATAACCTTTAGATAATTTAGGTTGGTAAATTAGTCTCTATATTTAGGACCTGGGCCTCCTTCCTGGTTCATGCCTGTGTTATGATTTCCTTCCAGTGGTAAACAGTTGTTACAAGAGCTGCAAAGAACTCATCTTTGTAAAAATAAATGTATTACAAATAATAATGCTTAGCTTTTCTGTGTTAGAATCCTTAGTCTTCAATCAATGATGCAATTGAGCTCCAAACTTGACATCACCTCTGCCTATCCTGCCCCCTTTAGATTCTTCAACACCTTGGTCTGGAGTGGTTAGTAATAGGGAAAAAATTCCTCTCTGCCCTGAAACTAACAGTCTGGGATTTTTTTTTTAAAGATTTATTTATACAAGAACCGGGGTACAGGCCAGATGTGCGGGAGGGTGAGATGATTCACCAGAGACAGAGCAGGGAACAGAACAGACTGATGAAATACACTGCTGAGGGGAGCAGCAGGCGAGACAGGAGAGGTCTGCTGCACCATGTGGGTATCTCCCCAGCCAGCCAGGATTGAACCAGCACTACAGAGGCTGCAGACAACTTCACAGCACTGCATTCAACTGCCTGTGCCACCAGGGGAGGCCCAAGTCTGGGATTTTTGTGGGCAAATTTCTAACCTACCTCTATTCCACATAAACTCATGGAGTATGTCTCATATTCCACCTAGATTTAAAAAAAAATGGGAATTTGAGAATACAATGAGTGTGGGTTCACAATACTTTTGTGTGTTTCTTCCATATAACCCTGGCGATCCCTTCCTCTTTCTAATGGGTATTTAGAAGAAAAGATTTCTATAAATGAATGTCCTATTCCAGAGCAATCCAAGAGCTGGGAGGATCTTTCAGTAGGTATTAACATCCATGGGTCTTCCACTAGCCATACCTGAGTCAAGAAGATTCTTGTTTTATATCTCTTTTGCTACTTTATATAATATTCTACTGGGAACCAGGGACTCAATTCTTAATTAAAAACTGTGTTTTTCATTTTCAGGGACCCCATGGACTTCCTGGACCAAAGGTAATGCAACAAATCCCTTGATTATTTGATTTCTGTTTCCTTGTTAATCACAGAGAAGCATGGCGGAAGCATGTCTGTCCTGTCTTATTTATTTGTCAAGTAACATTGATAAACTTTAAGCCTTTAAGCACCCAGGTGTTTAAATCTCACCACACAGAATGACTTATAACAAATTTAAGTGCTATCACCTGGAGGTGAATTACCCTCATTGTGCCTTTTCTTTGTCACTACATAAGCTTCTTAAGTTACTTGTAATAAATATACCGAACATCCACCACTTAGATGAATCTACTGAGGTTCTCAGACTAGTCCAGATACCCTTTCTTCTTGCTATATTAGTACTGCATCTCAGTGCTTAGCCCATCCTGCATCTTTATCTTGTACCCAGCAACGGTCATCATCTATGATGGGAAGGGCTGCCCCCAGGGAGTTATACTGATATGACCTCACCGCCAGGTACTCTGTGCTCCTGTTTAAGAAGAGAACAGTGGAGAACAGCCCCTCCTTGTCAGAACTGGTGCAGTCTGTGTTGTGAAGATGATCACCACCTGCCCTTTGCCTTTGTGCAGACCTCAAGGACTTCTAGACTATTTAATGAACCCTGAAAATCCAACTTCTTCTTCTCAGGGTGTATAGAAGACAGATGTCCATGTCTCTTTTTCAGCTTTGCCACTGAAAGACTGTGTCACTTATTTAGCCTCTCTTACCCTTTATTTACTCAACTGGGTAACTTACCCCATAGCCTTGTGAGGATTAAATGAGTTATGATTATAAAGCACTTAGCAAAAATATCTGGGGCATTTATCGACAGACCCCCACCAATAAATATTATTGTTATTTTGTGTTTAACACTTTGTTCTTGACAGAACTGTTTAGCCACTCCTCAAGGCAGCTTGAGAGAGGGCTCTAGGACCTTGAAATCTCAGCAGTAGGGAATTGGTATCTTTAAAGTAGGGGACACATAAATTAAATGCTGGTACTAAGAACAGAAAGCCCAGAGGCAGCCCACCCTGTGATCCTCCCTGTGTTAGGGAGGCAGAGGAATAGGTCTGAATCTGGAAATCTGAGGTTTGTTTTTGTGATTAGGCAGATGACTCATTCAAGCATAGAAGGTCATGCCCCTTTATTCTTTATTCTTTATACTTTATTCTTCTTGGGTAATACTTTGCCTTATTCTTCTTGGAATAAGGGCAGTGAATGATGGTGTATCAGAAGCATGGGTTATAGTCTGGGGTAAGAACTTGCTTTGGGGTTAGAAGAGAGCCGTGTCTGTTCATATGTGGTCTTGGCACTGTTTCTCTTCTCTGGGTCTCTTCCCCACTGGACTAAATCATCATTTTCTTGCTTGGCTTCTCCTTGCATTTTAAGGCAGTACAAAAAAATCAGCTGAATCATTAAGAACCAAGCCATCACCACCCAGATTGAGTTCTTAATTCCATGAGTGATTCTGAGGTCCCATCACCATTAGAGCAGAAGATCCTTTTGATACTGAAATGCAATGATTTGTTTGCCTACACTAGGCTTCAATTCTTACTGAAGTCACAGATTTCAGAGAATTATAAAGTTGCCAAGACCTCACAGATTACCTATGCCAGGTTCTTGATTTTACAGATGATAAATTACATACCCAGGAAATTTAAGTTATCTACCTTAAATCACACTGCTAATTGAATGACAGACCTGGTACTGGAACTTAGGTCTAGTAAATTGGATGTGATCGCTATAAACTCAGCTTCTCAGTGAGTCCTACTCTTATTAATGCTTGCTTTCTTACCAAACAATTCTAGAGCTCCCAGGCTGCCCTGCTTATTCATCCTCTCAAGAACACCTCTGGATGTCCACATGCACGCAGAGCTACCAGGCTCCAGTCTAGACCAGCTAATGGAAGTTGACCATTGAGCCTTGGCCTTAATCTCTCCTTAGCACTCACTCTGCCAGCATACTGATTTGGGATTGGGATTTCCTCTCATGGCAGCACTACAGAGGCCTCAAATCCCCCAACCACCAGGTCATGCCAAGGAGTACATTACTTTGTGACCCCTTGAAAGGTGAAGCCAGATAGATGATAGCCAGATAGATAGATAGATAGATAGATAGATAGATAGATAGATAAACAGACAGACAGGCAGACAGACAGACAGACAGATATAGATAGGTAGGTAGAGAGATGATAGAGAGAAATGACAGGTAGATAGGTAGGTAAGTGGGTAGATACATACATACACAGACAGACAGGCAGATAGGCAGACAGCATGGCTTGGTTCATGAGTCCAGTGCACTGTTTCCCAAAATCTCCTGATGAGAAGAATCACCTCAGAGGTCTCTTAAAAATACCCTTTCTGTGCTACTCTGGTCTAGGTGGGCCCTGACCTCTGTTTAACAATCACCACGTTGATTTTTGTCATCAGGCAAGTAAGGGAAAGACCACCTGGATTAATCCTATCTTCTGCCTGTGAGCACAATATCTCTCCCTCCCATCCCCATCCCACAAAACTCTAAGACTCGTGAGTCTGAAACCACCTCCCTTTCACTACTCTTTCAAGATTTGCTTGACATCAATGTCTGTACTTAAAAGCTGAAGGGTTAACAGTGGAAAACTCCCATCTCTAACAAGCTGCTACTGCTAGGAAGTAGGGGGACGTATTGTTTGCTTTTTAAAAAAATGGAGTCAAGAAGATTTACAGCTTACCATGACATTTTACAGTGTCACCTTAGGTTCAATCTGTATCTCCTTTCTACTAATGTTAGGGAAACAGACAGTTAATAAAACTGCATTGGAACTCTTTGATCTTCACAGTCCCTTCTGGGATTGGCTGTTTGTGATTCACTCCATTGATTAATCCATGCAGAGACCTGCTCTGGCTGTGAGGACTAGTTAAGTGGCAGTACTTCAGACATCAGCTGCTGCACTGTTAGCTCGTCCCCCTGGGCAAAATGCTTAAAGGCTTAAAATGTCTGTTTGTGAACCTGTCCTGCGTATTCCAGTTTCCCATTGCAGCAGAGAGGGGTCATCCGCGAACACCCCCAACATTCTTCCGTCTGATTGTCTTCTTTGGCCAGGTTTGCACAATGCCACCTCCCACCCACTTTCTGAGCTAGAACTCAAACCTCAGAAACTCAGGCAGACATCTTTGGATTGTCTGTAACGAGCACAATTTCTCGGGAGTTTTGCTCCCCAGAATGTCATTTAATTGTCTGTTTCTGTTTATTGATTTAAAAAAAATTAAATTGATTTCTGAACTGATGCAAGACCCATCTAGCCGACTCTGCTGGCCCTGAAACTGGAATCTGCAACCATTTCAGAGACTGCAAACACCCATGATAGCAACCAAAATTGGCATTTGCTTTTGCATTTAGGGTGAACCAGGGTTAAATGGTGTTAAAGGATTGAAGGGTGACCCAGGTCAAAAGGGTGACAGAGGACCCCTTGGTCTTCCAGTAAGTAAAGACACTTTCCATTTCAGTGCCAATCTCAGCCTTTTCTTTCTGCCCTAAGTAACATTTCTGGCTTACTCAGTCTCTCTCTTACTGTGGAGATTTCTATAATCAGAAATACTAAGATTCGAGAGCAGATCTCATAATCCCAGTCTTGCTCAGTTTGGCTTTCTCTGATGTCTGCTCTGTGGCCGAGAAAGACCCCTGCCAAACAGCGTCCTTGGCCACTTTCTGCAGTCACCTGCACGCCAACCTCCCTCCTGCGGCCCCAGACTCATCTCCCCTTCCAGAGCCTTGTTGCAATTATTTCATTTCTCCCAAATGCTTTTCATAATTCAGTACAGTTTAACAGTCCTCCTTCGGTGGTTTTTTATTGTCCTTCAATACCCAAAATGGAAACCCTCCATTGGGGAGGTGTGCAGCTGGCCACTGAAAGTGGCATGAGGCCGGTGGCAGCTCCTAATATCCATCAGCCCAGCGCTGCATGCGGTCTGTTTGGGAGTGCCCGCCCTGAGGTTCTCCTGCAGTAATGGACAGCATGGGGAAATATGTTGCCACAGCTTAAAGATTTTTATTTTTATTTCTAGTATTAATATTAACTGCTATATTTTAATGAAAGGAACATTTTCAACATTCATGTACTTTATGCCAGTGTTTTTTTCTACAATCAAAAAGAGATTTTTTAAAAAGTGATTACTGAAAAGGAAGCTCTCATTCTCAAGCTTTTTAAATGCTGCTTATTTAGCAAGTGTAAATAAAAGTCATTAAAGAGCATTTTAGATTCTGATTAAAATATGACAATATTGGGACTAAAAAACAATTCATATGACTGATTTACACATTAAAAAACAGGTGGTGACCACTTATTTTTCTCATAGATACTGTGCTTTGAGTATTAAACTATTCCACTTGACAGTCACTGCCTCCCATAGGTCAGACACATAGGAGATGCTCAGTATGTCTTTCTTTATTGAGTAAATGAAATAAGGTCACATCTCACCAATTAAGTCAATGACACCCAGGCATAAAGCCTCAATAATCTATGTGAGTCACTGATTCACATTCCAGGTAAATAAAATGTATTGTACTATCAGTGCAAAAATGTAACCACCTCCCTATTTATTTTTAAATGTTTAGTAGTCAGATTCTGAAGAAAGTATCAAAAGACAAAAGGAAATTTGCATTTCTATTTTATTTGAGCTCTCAATCTGACTCTTAAAAGTTTGTCCTAATTTCAGATGTAGGGCTAGTGGTTATTTTTATGGAGCCAAGTGCTCTACACCAGCTAGTGTTAGTCAAATAGCAATGGCAATTTTCAATATTTTTCATCATCGCTAACTAAAGGTGTATTTTGCTGGTGGAGTATGACTCCCAATTGGATTTTATAGAATTGTAAAATAAAGAGTGAAAGCCACACAGAATAGACATGGGTTAGCATCACTGGGAGACTTTACAGCTGGAATGGATCTTTTTCTTTGATTTTAAATTTTTAACTACATCTGAAGTATAACATGAGGTGACAGCTCTGCCCCTTGTCAACAGGACTTATAAGGCTAGGCACAGCTCTCTTAAATACTCTTGAATCTACTCAGTGTTTGTAATGAACTATAAATTAATATTTGTAAAAGTCATGTCAAAGAAGTAATCGTGTTTGTTCTTGAAACAAGCATTGAAAATTCACATCATCTATACCCTAGAGTTCAAGGTAAAAAAAAAGAGAGAGAGAGAGAGAGAGAGAGAAAGTATGCATTCCCTGATAACAACATTAGATTTTTAAAGCATTTCCCATGCAGACTTTAATGCAAAGATTATTTGAAGTGAATTGAGGTACACTTTAGTTTGGGACAGTTATTTTGCTTTCAAAAGTTTTCTTCCTATTTCCTGTTCCTAGAAGTCCCTCTAGTGGTGAGTAATGTGAACACTTAACAACCCAGAACACTGCAAAATGAATGGTGTTCACATAAAATGCTGAGACCTCCTGGAATGTTAAAATTGTGCATTTGTTATCCATAAAATCTACTTTAACAAATAAAACTAGAGCTTTCCTTCACCTCTGAAATCTAACCTTGATTGATTATCATAATGAGCCCTTTCTTGGGAGATTGACCATTATTTCTTTCCTTCAAAACCTGAAGAAATATACTGTAACTAATACAGGCTTAAAAAAATGAATTTCATATGCAAATTTATCGCCCCGACTATTACTGAAAACTTCTTTAAGGCCCAGTTTCGAAACCTTGGTAGCTTGATTTCTGTATAAGTATTTGTCAAACAAAAATGGCATGAAAATGCCAGCATCTCTGGGGTGTTTATTGTCATGTGTTTTGTTTTTTTTAACTAACAATTTGTAGCAATGTGATATTCATCCCAGAACCCTGTGACTGCCTATTCTGTTGTTTGAAGTGTTGCATTTGTTCATCGGTACCTCATACTAATCTCTGTTCTTGTCATTCGTGTGACCCACCAACCCTGCTACCAACCCCATCACACAGGGTGCATCTGGCTTAGACGGGAAGCCAGGATCCCGGGTGAGTCCCTTCCTCGACTTGCTCCCACATGTTTTGCAACTCTGGATTTTGTACCTCAGTACTGACCCTCTGGCCCCATTACGCTCCTCAGTTGAGAGGTGCATTGGCCTGGAAAGAAAGGGGAATTAGGACAAAGATGGTGGCAGGAAAGGGAAAAGTGAACGGAGCTGGGCTGCAGACTCAGCACATCTTTCTGAAGCCAGGATTCCCATGTGGATGACTAGCTAGGTGGGAAGAATGACCAGTCTGATGACTTCACTGTCTTAGACTCCAAGACAAATTTTTCCACAACCCAAGCACATTCCCTGTAATTTCATGAGAAGAGGCCACCTGAGGGGACTGAAATGATATGAATTTATTTTAACTTGCTTTCCTTTTTATGGTTGTGTCCATCTTTGAAATGTCACTTCTCCCTTGAAACTAACTTCCAAATCTCTGTTCATCCAAATGACTGTCTGTCTTCTGTCATTTTGTCTCTTTTCTTTGGCTCGTAACAGCTCCATCTCTTAAATTTCAGCTGACGCCTTCTAATTTAGATGTCTTTTGAAGATAAATATTAAGTTCAGTCAGCCAGAGAAAGATCAGTTAAGATGATAGGAATTCACCAGTAGTGAGTTAAGTGTAAAATGCTGAATTTTAGCAATAGGCTCTACTCAATAGAACAAGTAAGGATAGTAGAACACAAATAAGAATTCTCTAAAAATTTTCCTGAAATAGTTCCTGTGTTTACAAATCTATAACAAATTCTGTGTAAATGTAAGCATTTCTTGAAAATGAGCAAATGTATTTAAACTCCTTGCTACATTTGAAAAAATCGAAAAGAAATTCTCAGCTCTTCAATTCTAAAAACCTGCTTCAGGCAGTCATCGTTTTCACTGGACCTTAGTGTTCCCATATTCTTTCAGATATCACCTCCTCTGCCACCGAAATCCCAAGCCTGAAGCAGGGAGCCAGAGGGCAACTATGATTAAATCAGCCGCTGCCTGGCCCTGTTAGCCTGGTGACTTCAGCCACCACACAGAACCTGTCAGAACAAACTCCTTTCTTCCCAGTCCTCAGCTGCTCCCAACAGAACCAAGGAAAGTTTGGTCTGAACAGTTAAACACTATTCTCACTCACTTAGTATTTTTTTCCACTTATATAACAGTCCAAGCCTCATAAGCAGCTGAAAACAAGACTTCAGAGAGCCTGGTGGGGTGGAGGATGGACATAGAAAAGAAGTGATAGGAAGAAAAAACAATTAACGTTTTCCTTCTTAAGATTATAAGGCAAAGTGAAGATGTTCCATTCTGGCAGGGAGGAAATATGTAATCTTGTGTGATAGCTTCTGTGTGTGTGCTTTCGAGGCCTGCGCTGACATAATTCCTGCCTTCTGCTGAGTTCCTTGGGAACCACTGGCCTGAGAATCACATAGAAAGCGAGCTCTCTGAAGGGAGATGTGCTGCTTGCTGACATTCTGAGGTGCTAGGAAAAGTCCAGGGTGAGTTGTAACTGCCTTTCTGGCAGCCCTTGGGAACGTGACTCATATTGTCTTATTTTCATGTCTTTTTTTTAGGGTACAGATGGCCCTATGGGACCCCATGGCCCTGCAGGTCCCAAAGGAGAAAGAGTAAGTCATTCCTGAATGGGTTAAGCTGTGGCCTAAGGAAATCCCAGCGTGTGGCTATTCCATCCTATTTAAAATCAAACTGTTCATTTCCCAGATGAAATAGGGGTTATCTAATAGTCAATGAAAATGGTCCCCATGTTGACTTCTATTCTCATCCTAACCCTGAGAGAGCACAAGAGGAGAGTATTTACACAGAATAGGGCTGCCTTAATCAAAACAACGCACATGCTTACAGTTTGGACAAATAGCTCAGACCCTTCTTTCTCAACCCATACGGAAGACATTTTCATCTGGCTTTAATCCAGAAAGTTGAAGTCAACGGGGCTAAAATTTCCATGACTACATATTCAGGTTGATAATCTTCTACATAAAGCTACTGTATTCATTCAGGGTAAGTTATAACTTTTTTTTTTAAAGGAAATTACAAAACCTAAATATTCTCCACACGGTTATACACACTCTCCCCCCACCTCCTTTTTTTTTTTTTTCAAAGCTTAAGAATAGCCTGTCTTTCTTTAACCATAAGGAAATAATTTCAGTGAATTATAAAACAAAACCTTTCACTAACCTCTCTATTGCTAGGCCATGTTTCCCTATTCTTGGGGAAAAAAGACTTTCAGAGTGGAAGATAAATATCTGACACACAGAAAATGTACCTCAGCACCAACAGCTGCTCATCTGCCTGGAACTCTTTTACCTCTTTCTCTGGCTTTCTATCACTTTTTCTTTTCCTAAACTTGGAAAACTCAGAAGTGGTTGTGGGTGTCTACATGGAATTGTGACAACTTCACTGCACTCCAGGATGGGATGACATGCAGTAACCCAGGGGTACAGATGTCAGGCACTGGAATGGTCCATTGTGAGGTTTTGTGGTCTTTCAAAACTAGAGATTTTCATCAGTCTGGGGTAATTGGTGTAAAATAGAGGCCATGAGTGGTTTCTTTGGAAAGCATTCCAAGTCCATCATTCTGGGTCCTGCAGAGTGAGCTCATTCATTCAGTATGTGTGTCCCAAATGTCATCATGTACAAAGAACACAGACTCCTAGTGCAAATGGCAACATCTCCCCATTTGTGCAATGTATTTTATGCAAGTTTGCTCCAGTAAATTGAATATCATTATTGTCAGTTCAGCATCTTAGAAGCTTTTATTGATAGCTAGATGTATACTCAATTCTGCAAAGAAAGCAGCTGTTTCTCTTGGTTTATAAGAGTTTGCAATCTGGTTGAAGAGAAAAGCAAAAGCATCTGCAAGAAATAACCAGAGAATAAGGCAAAGTGAATACAAACACTACAGGCCTTACTTGTAATAATGAGGAAGGTTGTCTCTCTCAAAGAATGTTCTAGAAAGAGGTGATTCCTAAAGGAATAAATCATCAGCCTCAGCCATTGTTTTATTTCTAAGATCAGACCAATGCCTTACGAAGATCGCCTTAAAAGCTGCTGCGGGTGCACCCAAGCGTCATATCAAGAAATCCAGTACGTGCCTAAAAATGGAGCAGCCAATCTCCAGCCTTTTGGCAGAATGCCCCAGGGCTCAAGAGGGTTTACCGTTTGGTAAATCAGCTGCTACTTCCGATAGCTCCACAGTGTCACAAGAGTATCAGGTCTCAGCGCTGGGACGGAATTAACCAGGAGAGCAAATGAAATCACTAAGAATTTTTTAAGGCATAGTTGGAGTCAGATGGCATGTGGTGTTGAGTGCTGCTCTTGTATTTACTCAGCACGTCAGCCAGCTAGCCACCCCAGGTCATGTGTCCATGCTCTTCAAGTGCCCCTCACCCAAAGTGCCCAACGGGAGTGCGATTCTCTAGTTAATTGATAGAGACACTGTCTGGACTCTCTTGAAAGAGTTTCCAGTGTAAAGAAGTAGGGAGCAGGAAAGGGGCCCTTCTAGAATAAGCCCTCAGACTAGACCTGCAAATTAAAGAGCCTGGTTGAAATTAGACCAGCCAGAGAGGAAGTAGGCATTTGACGGACAATGTGATTCAGGCAATGTAACCCCCAAGAGTGTTAGCACTCCACCTTCAGGTATCTCAGGGTCTGCCATCTGCCGATCGCTGCATCTGATCGTTTACTTCTTAAGAACATGGTAGAGTGTCAAGTTTGAAAGGCTCAAAAGTCCTTTTGGAGTTATTTCATCCAGACATAGAAGTTGCATATCCAAAGCCTCGTGTTAACATTGCATACCAAAACATTTTCAGTCTGGGGCCATTAGGATGCTTTTGGTTCAAAGAGACAGAACCCCAGCTCAAAATGACTAAAATAATTTATAGTTTTTGTAACCAAGTATTTAGAGGAGGGACTCTAAGCTTTGCTTCTGCACCCATTCCATGAGCTGGCTTTGTCTTCTGACTACCTCCAGCTGCTAGCAGCAGTTCCAAGCCTCCCCTCCCAGGATGCAGCTCCCTCCGGCTTCCCTTCCTTAGCGAAGAGGAAACCTTCCCCAGAGCTTCCCAGCTGAGACCTCTGACTCCTTATCGCCCAGAACTTGGTCATAGATGTGTTCCTGAGGCCGTCACCAGCCAGGGAAATGGAGTTGTCCTTTTTAACTTAAAGCAATCACTGAGGTGTACAGCTTTACAAAAGGAGTTCAACAAATGTTTTAGTGACCATTTAATTCAAATAAGCCATGGTATGTTCATTAAAAAAAATAAATCTGAGTTACTCAATCAGAGGAGGGAGATAGTAACCATGGAGAGTTTTCAGACTAGACCTAGATTACATAGATTCTTCTTTTAAGCCACACCTTCACTACACACACACACACACACACACACACAGGCACTCACACCACCACCACCATCATTTAGAAAATTATAACTAACACTGCCAGGTCAAACTGAGAACAATTTACTTGGAATTAATGTTCTTTCAATTGTCAATCCCTTTTCATTAAAAGCAAGACTTTTCATTGTATAATAATAATGATCACTACTATTTATGGCACATACTGTTTTGCAACATATAATTCACATTTTATAATAACATTTAATCCTCAGAAAAATAAAACTCTGGCATAGAAAGGCTGAGAAAGTTTCTCATGGCCACACAGCCAGAAAATGGGAGGCATGAATTTCAAATTTAAATCAGTTTCATTTTAAAGCCTGAGCACTGAATGCAGTTGCTGCTCTGTCTGTAATAAACATAAAGTAAAAATAAATAAAAATTCAAGAAATTGTTATCATTTGTTTTCAGTACTCTGCCCATACTTTATGTGCTTGTAGGGGAAGCTAATTAGGAAGCTTGTAGGAATGCTAATTAGCACCAACCCCTTCCGCTTAGTTAAAGGAAAAGGCTAATAGTGAATAGAAATTTGCTCACATGGAATCTGGAATGTGGGAATGCACATCCCTATACTAAATCAGCTCACATTTATCAGCAGAACTTGGCGTTTTACCCATGAAAAGAGATCACTAACCTTTAAACTTCTTCAAGGCTATGATAAAAGAAGGTGACATTTCCGTTTGGCCACTGATAAATCTCACCTCATCTCCTGGTGTTTTCTTGCTGAATGCTGAGCACACTTTAATTTTGGAGACAGCAGCTGTCTGAATGCAGGACTTCTTTCTTTATCATCACTGTTATTTCATATTCATAAGTCACCTCCAGTTACACTCAGTGTTTAAAGACAATCCTTTAAACCCAAGCAAACTATAAAAGTGAAGAAATAGTAAGTGAGAATTAGAAGAAAAAGGAACTCTGTTGGTTGGAATGGACAACGGATAAGTGAATAAAGACTATGTGGCATATATTTCATAATGGAATACTACTAAGCCGTAAAAAAGATGAATGCTTGTCATGGATGGACTTTGAGGGGATTATGTTAAGTGAAGTAAGTCAGAAGGAGAAAGACAGACAGGGTTTCACTTGTGGAATATAAAAGGAAAGAAAGCAATCTATTAAAATAGTTTTTAATTTTTCCTTTCAGAAAGAAAGCAGAACTCATACCTGGTGTTGATATGACTTGATTCATTCATTACACAAACATTTACTGACATGCCAGACAATGTTCTAAGCTGTGGGGTTGCACAGGGAACAAATTCAGAGGCCTTGGCACCCTAACATGCATGTTCCTGTGAGGGGCTCATTGGGAACAGTGGTTTATAACGTGTGTGTCCCTGTAAGAGCCATGAAGTAAACACAACTTTTTTGCTAACAAAAGACATTTGATAGAAGAGGAAGAATGCATTTAAGTCTGACCTTGTAAAAAAAAAATATAGCAACTTAAAAAATTAGTGACAGATAAATATTTCACACTAATGCCAAAGAAACCCTCAGAATCCAGTGTAGCCTTCTGCATAGGCAAATCCTTTCCCACAAACGGGGAACTGCACTTCCTCCCATCTCTCCAAGATGCGTGTCTGCTGGGTATTGCTGGCAGTCACCCCGTAGGACCTGACTCATTGGCATTTGATATAATGGTACTTCAACCAGAGGCTTTTTTTTTTTAAGTAACATTGCATTATAACGTTACCTGAGTTGGTGTGCATCATTGAGAATCCACATGTGTACATGCATGTAGATGTTAAGGTCATTACTAAAAGTCCAAATCTATCCTTCATCATGCCACTGACACATGTTTTCCAGTTACCCCACCCCTACTCCCTTCCCTTCTGGAAACTGCTCATTGGTCTTCTATTCCAAAAGTTTATTTTTGTTTATTTAGTTCATCGGTTTTCCTTACATACCACATATCAGTGATATCAAGCAGTGGCTTTTTTTTTTCCTGACTTATTTCACTTAGCACAATACCATCTATGTTCATCCATGTTATTGCCAGTGGCGAGATTTCATCTTTTTTATAGCTGAATACTATTCCTATTCAGCATTCCTGAATAGTATTCTATAGCTGAATAGTGTGTGTGTGTGTGTACGTATACCACATCTTCTTTACCCATTCGTTAGTAGGTGGGCACTTAGGTTGTTCCTAGCTCTTGCCTATTGTAAATAGTGATACAATCAATTTGGTGTGCATATATATTTCTTTGAATTCAAGTATTTTTCAGGTAAATATCTGGAAGTAGAATAACTGGATCATACGGACTTTTAGTGTTTAATTTTTTGAGGAATCTCCATATCATTGTCTGTAATGGCTGAACCGACTCATACACCAGCAGTATATGAGTCTCCATGTGCCCACCTCCCAACTAAAGGCTTTATATGCAGACCATTAGGGGACGTGTATGTGTGAATATAGGCATTTATGTATAATCTAAACTTTTCACCTTTCATTTAGGGTGAAAAAGGAGCTATGGGAGAGCCTGGACCCAGAGGGCCCTACGGTCTGCCTGTGAGTTCTCAGTCCCCAACCTCAGCATAGATTTCCCTGTGCTGGACACTTTCCCCTTCCCCTGTGGGCAGCCTGGTGGCCTAAGAGGCATAGAGAACAATGCACTAATCCCCTACACCACCTGTGTAAGCGTGTCCTTCAGAGACAAGTCCTATCCATGTCATACTCTCCCACTCATGTACAGACACACACCCATGAGCTTGAGAGGATCAGACTGTCCACGAGATTAACAGAACTGACGTGAAAGCAGTATTCCAAGTGTCACATGACAGCCTCCAGCCTGTGCCAGCTGACTGGACACCCAGAGTTGGCACTTCCTTGGACGGTGTCACTCTACCAAAGTGGGTGTGGGAGCTTTATTTAAAACAACTTTATATATAATATATATTATATATATATATAATTTTCTTACATGATTGTTAATATTTAAAACAACTTTGTTCAGACTTTACCTGTGCTCATAGATTATTTACTAACACTACTCTTGCTAAATTGTTTCTCAAATTGGTGCTTGCGATGACTGAGTTTCTAATTGACTAAATCATTTTGATGACAAGTGATGTACAGAACACAGGGTGTGGGCAGGGTCTTCCGAAAATCGTCAATAACAGAGACTTTACACTTCAGAACCTCATCTGCGGGATAATGATCACAGACCCAGTGTTGCGGGGTAGGGCTATGACAGAAACATACCCTGAACTGGGTTTTTAACCCGTGTCCCGTCCATATACCTTTCACCTCCTACTCTTACGAACTGAAATAATAACATTAAGCCATGATGACTTCGGTGCTAAGAGATGATTTTGAAATAGGTTTCAAAATGTAATTGATGGAATCCAAGTAAACTCTGCATGACTTGAAGCAGATTCTCCGGTGACACAGTAGGGTCTCAGCCACTGTCCTCCATACCTTGGGGGGAGAACATACAATTCCTATACTGTATTATTGGCTCCTTTAATACTTGGGCCTCATTTATTTACAGTGGTTACTTTAAAAGATTTTTAAAGTTGTAACCTTCACACCCTTAATATCTATAGACAAGGTTTGCATCTAGCCAAACCAAACTATATTTAGCAATATAGTTTTTGCATTCTGTACTCATTAGTGAGCTAACTAACAAGTTATCACATTCAAGAGGCATGGATCCACATACTCTATCAGAGCTGGATTGTTTTTAAAGCCACTATAGAGTTTTTTGCTCTCACTTTATTGTTGGATTGACAAGTTGAATGTCAAGCATCCAACTTCAGCAAACTCAGACTGTATAATCTGATATAGGACAAAAAATTTTCATGACCTTTAACTGCAACATTAACAGTCACTTCCCTTGATTTAATGAGCAAATTAGCATTACTAATCAGTAGAGGATCTTTTTCACATGTCTGAAGTAGATGTTTTAATGCGGGTGTTGCATGTCCTGGCACAAAACAATAACCTCTTTATGAAAAATTAGGGGCGCTAATGTAGTTACTATGGTTCTTTGGCAGGGAAAAGATGGAGAGCCTGGTCTTGATGTAAGTAACAAGTGTGATAAACATCTTCCTGTTATAGCAGATGCTGATGGTCTCCATCGTCAGTCACAGCAAAACATGTCTTGATTTTTCTCTATGCTTGTGGTTATGCAGATGCTTCTGTTGCTGTGCATGGAGACAGCAATATGAAATACACCACCAGAGTTTGCATGAGATGAACATAAAAGCAAAAAACATAACGACCTAGTGTAAAATTAATAGCCGATAGTCATAGTGGCACTTCAAAATACTTGTCCAACTGAGATGCACTGTTCACATCAGCAGTCGAACCACCTATTTTAAAATATGCTTAAAAGTGAAATATCTTGCACCTGCTACTGTTCAGAAATGGTATATTATGCCTCTTCTCAAAGTGATGCAGTCTTTTTCTGTTAGCACAAAGTCCCCATAAATCTCACAGTCATATACCTCTGTAATAACAGAGCATGTCACTGCTCACCCTGTATTAAGTGTTCGAATAATAACAGTAGCAAAAGGGATCATAGTTACTGTTTCATGAGCGCTGATTATCACAGACACCCTTCTGGCACTTTCTACATATCATCGCATTCACATTCATAATAGCAGCCTGCCATTGGTGTGATTAGCTGCATGTTAAGAGGTAAGTCATTTGCTGCAGGCCATGCCAATCAGTACACTTGCCAGGATTTAAAAATGGGATCCTTATATTCCCTCCACTCTATATTTCTTGGAAGAAAAAGCAAGAAACCTATTGTATACAGGTATTTGAGATACCAGGAAACATCATCCCTGAGTGCCACACTGCCTACATTTTGACATTGTGTTAGCATGCCATTTCTTTCATGTTTGCATTCAGAAATAGGAGATCTCGCATTTTCTTCAATGATTGGTTGAAATGTGGTTCTGCTGCTGTTACATCAATAGATGACTTAAGTTTGCTTTCTCTCCTCTGTAGGGTTTCCCTGGTCCACGAGGCGAGAAGGGTGATCTAGGCGAGAAGGGAGAGAAGGTGACCTCTACTTCCTAGCGTGCACCTGTTGATTTTCTCGTGTTGTCTGCTTTGCTGTTCAACCTGTGCAAGTTTTCCAGAAATCTGCCCTTTCTCCATCCAGTGCTCCCAAAACACTCCCATGCCTGACCTAGGAGTTTAGGTCTTCACAGAGGAGTGGAGGAGGCTGCATCCCTAGAAATAAGGGCACTCTTTAGTGTAGAAGAATAACATTTTGACCGCTGAATATGCAGGCTACCATCTCTTCATGATCTGACAGCAATTTGGCAAACTAATGCCCGAGAATTCTTGAAAAGGCAAAAAGAAGGTATTAGTTATGTTCAAGTCAAATTAAATAGCACACATCTGCAGTGGAAAACAGACACTACTGTGCAAAGTAGAGGCCCACACAGACCCTTACAGGCAGGTCTCATTTATGGTCACCACCTTCCCAGTGACAGGTCCTGAGTCCTAAGTAATTTGGTTGGAAGCTGGAAGGTGGCAGCGTGACTAACCAGCCCCTGTGAGTGTGCTCTTTGAGTCTCTGTAGGTATTTGAGTCACTGCAGGTATTTTGAAATGAGGATTCTGGTCTATTGCACGAGGTTAGTGTTTAGTCTCAGGAACAGTCAGATCCAGGGTGTATGGGAACTGGTATCAGCCAAAATGGTTTTATGACTGAAAGCAAAATTTGGAGTATGGTTTTTTTAACTGATTGTTCCCTTTTTTACCCTTTAATCTTCTCTCCTTTCTGCACTTTCTTTTCTTCCTCCTTCTCTCTTTGTCTTTCTCCCTACCCCTTTTGCTTAAATCTTTGAAAAATCATTTTTCTTATATTGGAAGAAGCAAACAAAAAGTCACGCACCTCAATAGTGAGAATCTTAAATGTGGCTGAAGTTGCACTTTCACAGCTCAAGCTTAAACCAATTACATTTCTCAAATTAATTCATGCCCCGCTCGAATTAGCAATGCACAGGTTTCAAAACCTTATGCATTCTTTTTCAACAGCTAAGTGCCACTGTTGAAAAGCAAAGCCAAATGAGAGTTAATCAAAGAAAGCAGGGTATCAAGTCTGCTGTGTGTTTTTTGGCCTTAAACATGACTTAACTAACCACTGGTAACTGAACTCATGTATGGGGTTATGGAAAAGCACCACCACCATCAACATCATCACATTTATGAAGACTTAAGTGTTTTCCCAAGAGCTTTACATATGGTAAATCTTTTCATTCTCCTAACAGTCCCCTCAGTTTGGTGCTATTTTATCTCTATTTCAGGAAGATAGGAAAAACCCACAGAGTCACTTATTCTGGATTATAAATTCTAACTATAAAACAGACATGTTTTGAGATAGCTTTTAGCACACCAGCTTTTAGCCCAAGCTGCATGTGTGCTTTAAGGAATATAAGCATTTTATATTCCTTCTGGGTGGTGTGACTCTAAAACCTTATTCATACGGAAGTAGGTCACCATTTTGACAATACTCATTTAAATGGCCTTTTCAACAGAAGAGATTAAGAATATTACAATATAAATTATGAAAACATAAAGCTACATATTCAATTCTCAGAATGTTCATCACCTATACCAAAATGTTCCCATCTTTTTATTTATTTATTTATTTTTTATAGAGGCGTGTTTTATTTATTTATTTGTTTGTTTGTTTTGTTTATACATGCACTGGGTACAGTCAGAAGCGCGGGAGGGTGAGAGAATTCACCAGAGCCAGAGCGGGGAGCAGAGCAGGCAGAAGGACTGAAGTACACTGCTGAGGGGAGCAGTGGGCGGCAGGAGAGGTCTGCGCGCCTTGTGGGACCCTCCTCCGGTGGCCGGGGAGCAGCCGGGAATCGAACCGGTGCCACAGAGGCCACGGGCAGCTTCGCAACCCAACGCTCAACCGCTGCGCCACCGGGGAGGCCCTGTTCCCATCTTTTTGATTGCATGATCTGAAGTTTCATATTTAAATGCTAAATGTGAACACTTGATGTATATCATCCTCTGCCTGGAGAGATAAAATTTAGCAAGAATCTCACATGGTCATTCCACAAGATGTGGTTTTATGTTGCGTAGGGACTCTGTCTCTTACCAAATGATGTAGATAAATGACAATAGTGGGACATCATTCTTTGTACGCTAGTATCTGTTTTCCATAAAGTTTCCTAAAATATTATTGAAAATCAATTCCTGTTGCCTGGTAGCCAACATTCATATGACAACACTCTGCTGAGTGAATGATCTGAGTCGATTTGCCAATCGAAGTATAAATTGCATTCTGTGTTAAGCCTGCCCACACACCTGTTAGTCACACCTTGTGAAGCAGCAGCCACTGCCTCCAGGGAGGGACGTGCCCACCTGAACAAGCTCAAATCAATTTTATGTCCCTGGAGTTACTGCCCAGAAGGTGTGTGAGCGATTTACCTCCACACATTCTTCCCAATCTTCGTTCCTTCCTTATTGAGGAAACATTGCATTATAACATTATAGACGTTCCAAGTGTACATCACCAAGAATCAACTAGTGCCTGTGCTGCATTAAGTTTGTGCTAAAAGTTCACTTCTGTCCAGTTCTCTCCTTTTCCCTGATTTACCACCCCCCAGTCCCCCTTCCCTTCGGTGACCACTGCTTGGTCTTACCCAAACGTTCATCGTTTCATCCAGTTCATCTGTTTGGCTTCTCTCTCTTGCACCTTTCCTTGCTTCACCTGGGCTCCTGGGTCTTTGTCTTTTATCAAAATCAGGTAAACCACACAGAACTTCCCTCTTTTCCCTGCATTAACGAAACCCACGTGGTTTTGATTCTGAGCCTCTGATGCAGTGTTTTGGGGGCACAGGAGGTACATAAGGCGCTTTCCCCACACGCTCGGGGTAGGGTGAGTGCGGTATGTCACGTGGTGTCCTGTGTTTTCTGTGGCATGTACGCCTTCTCACCTCTAACGTCCGTGCTGTTTTGCTCCTGAGATTATTCCATGTTACTGGAACCGCCATCCTGGCTGCGAGTGAATGCTCGTTTAAACATGTGTCACGCAGGATGCTGTATTCTGTGTGACACGACTCCATGCATCTAAGCTCCGTGTTAATCGGAAGCAGCTGAGGTGTATTCCTTCCTCTCCTCTGGCCTCCTGTCCCACATTCCTCCAGTCCTGCCAGCCACACAGACTTCCCACGGCCGCCCCTTGATTCCCAAATACTAATTTCCATGGCTACATCCCCACTCTGTAATTATCCTGCCTACCTCATCTTTACCGTTTCAAGTAGAGTCCAAGCTGCTTTCCTCTCTTGAACAGAATTCATTTATTTTTGGCTTTTGTTACTTTGTAAGCTGGAAACCCATTTACCGTTGTGGACACCTGGCATCAGATCAGTGAGAGTGAATTAAAGTGATCCCTGGTTTTTAAAATAAGCCTGTTTCTCCAATTGGCGTGGCGTGAAGTGTTAACCTTGTCCCCAAAATTGTCTACCTGACTTAAGGAAAGTCTTTGCTCCCAGCTTCCAAGAAAAAGAATGTAAAAAGAGAATGGAGTATATTTTAATCATTGACTTGCTTAAGTGAGAGCTACCAAAAGTCCTGTTGTAAAGGTGGATGCATGTCAAAAAACAAGAGCTGTCCATGTCCTTCAGCTTTCTCCTGGCTCAGAGGAGCTGGAGTCGGTCCTGGGACTAGAAGGCGAGCCCGCTGACCGGTCCTGAAGCCGGCTGAGGTCCCCATTGGGCCGCCGAACCTCACCTGCCACAGCTGGCTCCCAGGAGGCTTCGTCATCCAGGGCAGATGCTCCTGGGGCTGATGTGTCAGTGCTGCTGGATCTCTTTCCTCTCGCTGAGCGACCTAAAAGCCTACCTGTCACTGCCCAGAATCCATTATCACTCTGAATGTATGAGTCGTTTTTTATGGTATGATGCCTCACCTAAGCCAGAGAACGGTGGTAAATGTCCTTCCAGACTTTTCTTGGCTAAACCATCTTCTGAATCTCCCTTCCTCCCCCTGCACAGATTATACATGTCTTTGATTTAAACCCTTGTATCCACAGGGGGAAAAGGGAAAGAAAGGCAAAAAGGGTCCCAAAGGGGAGAAAGGAGAACAGGGTGCCCCTGGATTAGATGCACCTTGCCCGTTGGTATGTGTGACTCATGGAATTCTGTGCGAAGGGCTGAGCGGGGAGAAGAGCAAGCCGGAGGGGCGCACCCAGCAGGTGTTCTCATTGGAGGCCTTTAGCATTACTTTGAGATGCCAGAAATAGGGTGTCCAGGGGGTCTCCTGGGGAGCCCCATACCTGCTCTCTGGGCACCCACTCTGGCTGGTTTCTTAACACTCAAGCATTAACTTGCAACTAGAAAGTGACTGTAGGAGCCAAAGAGGAACTGGGGGCTGCTCTGTGTCCTCAAAATAGAAGCCCTGTTCCCAGGCCGAGGTAAAGGACAGGGTCAGGCTCGCTTTACTTCTGCGCAGCAACACTGGGTGCCACATCGTCCTCCACACTTGCTCCTCTCCCAGCCTTGTGTCGTTATTTCTTTAGCAGATCTCGTGCTGAAGTGAATTCTTGTGTTGGTAACATTATGAGTTAATCTTTACAAACAGGGATTCCGAGGCGTTAAGGGGGAAAAAGGGGAGCCGGGCCAACCTGGCCTGGATGGGCTGGATGCCCCATGCCAATTGGTACAGTATCACTTTCCTACCGCCCTGCATGCGATTCCTGTGTTTCTGACACATTCATCGCTATCCGTGTAAAGTGCTCTGGAGCAAGCTTTACATGATAAACATACTACATGCATGTGCATGAAGGCCACCTTCGGCAAGAGCGCGAAGGGAGCTAGCATGCATTTCTACAATGACAGCGGATTAACCTGGCGTCGTCCTCACCGCTGACATACTCACCATGTCTGTGCTCCGGGGGGTATTCGCTTGTTCAATAAGTATTTAAAATTGCATTGAAATCGTGTGGAAATCTATGTAAAGGCACTGCTAGGGCGTAACTTTGGGTTTCACCCCTAAGTTGACATTTTTTTTCTTTTGATCTAAAAGAAAGAAAGATGTTTTTGCCTCTTCCACTACATTTCTGCCAGGCTTTAGGTAAAGTCAAATTGCAGAGTTAAGCTCTGTGATCAAGAGTTGACTGACTCAAGGTCAAGAGCTGACCGATTCCAGGGCATGCTGCTAAGACCCCATAGGGAAGAAAACCCACCTTCTCTGAGCTTCAAGAAGATAATAGTCTGCAGCCCAAACCCTCTTCTCTTCATATAACCTTTAATTTAATGGTCTCTCCTTTTGACACTCACTTTCCTACAGTACAAAGAACTCCCCTCTCTCCATTGGCATGAACTCAAAATCCTCCTCATACTAAAATCTAAAATTCTACCGGGTGATCCTTCTCCTTGTACCAATCTGGCATTGCCGAATTTTTCCCAAATATTTTCTGAAGGTATTTCAAAATGTTGGTGTTTGGGTTTTTTTTAACATTTTTAAAGGAAGTATATTCGTATCTTCTGAGGTGTAAAGCAAAATACTTATGGTTATGTGGATGGTTATATTTGTTCTGCATGTTCTCATATTATTCTTCAGTGCCAAGCATGATTCTTTAAAGATAAGTTTGTTTCTCCAGTCATTTAAAATATTGTATTTGTAGATAAATATTTTATTTAGTGATAACTACAATTAGAAAGTATCAGTATCTTTTCTGTTTCCTTGTTTGTTTAGCATTGATAATAAAATAAGATTTTACAATCATTTTGACGGGGAAAAACTTAAGCATGCCTCGTAATTGACCAACTCTTCCTGCCTTATTCTGGTATCATTTGTATCTGAAGAACACCCAGTCTCTAAGTGAAAATAAATTTTGTAACATTTAAGAATCATTTGTTTATATAGATTTTGTTGACTGACTTTTGAAGAATTTTAATAGAAAAATTTATAAATACTGATTAACATTTTATTATAAAGATACAGATAATGTTTGTTTTAACTCAATTAATTGGATGTGTCCTACTATACCTGCTCTCAATATAGAAAAGCAAAAGATGTCTGTGTGTGAAAGACTGTCAACTTCAGATAGAAATGGTTCGTCATTGGTTATTCGTCATTATCATGCATTTAGCCATAAACTATTGTGACCAGGAAGAGAACTTATTTTGATTTGTTTATTAAAGAGAATTGTGAAATGTGTTTTAACAAAATTAAGAGAAAGAGTACAGTACTCTTAGTAGCCAGAGAGCAGACCACTTTGCTTTGTAAATTACTTTCCTAGAATTACATACAGATTTTTCTCTGTTTATTTTCAAAGTATGTGCTCACTGGAAAGCACTTGAATTCTTTCATTTTCGCTATTACTGGGTAATCTATTGGAAGTTAATAATTAGTAAAATATGCCTCTGACAAAGGCCACCTCATGGATATAAATCCACTTTTTAAGCTTTTGAGCATGTGAGTTTTGAAATCTAATCCTTTCTGTGGAACCTTAGGAATTCTTATTTTTTTCATTAAAACAGGGGCCAGATGGATTACCCATGCCTGGCTGTTGGCAAAAGGTAGGCCTTACGGAATTATTCCTAAAAAGACACTCTCTCCCTTTCACTTTACCTGGCCTAACCTTTTCCATTGAGAACAGACCTATCCAATTTGAAATTTGTTTCTTGTATTAAAAAGCAAGGGAATGTGGTGATGGTTCACGGGTGATACGGTGGTGGGAGACTACAACAATGTAAGAAAAAAAATTCAATAAACAAACAAACAAACAAACAAAAAACCAAATTCTTCTTCTCCAGAGTATCTTATGATGAAAAATTCACTGCTAGTGTATTCCTAAATGACTAGTGGAAACAATACTTTTGGTCCCTCCCTATCAAATACTATGTTTTGAATGGAAAAGGCCAGTGCCTGCTGATTGTGATTTCCTTGTCTTGCAAGAAACTCCTTCTCCTACTAGTTAAAGCTATTCTTCGTTGTGATAGCTTTTCTGTGAATAGCTGCATATGTAGGCAAGGATGCAAATACACGGTAGAGGCCTATCAGTACCAGCCACACAGCTGAGAAAGCAGAAAATAGAAGCATGTTTTGGTTTTTTCCTTCACTGATGTCTTGACTTACTTAGGACAATCTGTTTGTATTTAATTTGTTTTTTTTTAAAGATTTGTTTATTTATTTATACATACAAGCACTGGGTACAGTCAGAAGCGCGGGAGGGTGAGAGAACTCACCAGAGCCAGAGCGGGGAGCAGAGCAGGCAGAAGGACCAAAGTACACTGCTGAGGGGAGCAGCAGGCGACAGGAGAGGTCTGCGCACCATGCGTGACCTTCCTCCAGTGGCCGGAGAGCAGCCGGGGATCGAACCGGCGCAGCAGAGGCTGCGGGCAGCTTCACAACCCAGCACTCAACCGCTGCGCCACCGGGAGGCCCTGTTTGTATTTAATTTGATATCCTGTATGATAGCAGCTTTTTTAGCCTCTTTGTCGCTGAGTTTGTATTTAGTATGGAAGACAGGTTATCCGCCATAGAGAACCTTCTACATACGAAACCTGTGTGATGAGCCCTTTCATAGAGGGGAGTCCTCACAATAACCCCCAGGGGTGCTGTTATCCTCAGTGATGCCAATGAGGAAATGGAAGTCAGGAGAGGTTCACTGATGCCCCAGGGCACAGAGGTAGTTGGGAATAGAACTGGAAGTGGACAATGTGGAGCAATGACACCACTAGAGGAGGGAAAAGAACAGTATGCATTGTGCTGTTGGGCAAGACCAAACCTTTGTACAAGGATAGTGTGACCCTGATTATAAAGGACCTCAAGTGTCTACTGAAGGGTAAAGGAAGACTACATAGGTAAAGATGAGCAGGGGTTCACATGAGGCTTTCATCATTTTGAAGTTCTGTAACACCTGTGACTCACTTCATCACTTTGGTCAGACATGATCCCTTGGTAAAGCAAAATGATGCAGGGTTGCAGAAAGACAAGGAGACAAGGAGAAACCTGAATCCCTTAGCTGCCTGTCACCCCATCAACTCCTGGTGAGGAGATCCTGTGTAAACCACTCTCTCTCTCTAGCTTAACCACTTTTTTTGCTCCTTGGTAGGGAAGAGAAAACCTTCTCTCTCAGTGGTGTCATTTATTTAGCAGCTTCCCGTACTCCGCTTTCAGGCTGTCAGATGCTCCACTCCGACCATCTGGGGTCAAGTGGCCATCCAGAGGGTGACTCTATCATGTTCCGCTTCACCCGCAGAAACGATCCTCCCCTTGGCAGCATTTTTTGTACCACCTGAGCTGGAATTATCATTTGATCTTTAACCTTTGACCTGTAATCTAATACTACGATGATTTTTTAATCCAGTCATTGGCACTTCTTATGTAGAGGGAGATGTGAAAAATTTAGTTGATCTGGCCGGTAACATTACTTGGAACTTAGGTTCACATCAGTTTGGACTCCCTCTAAGTCACTTCATTTTTGAAAAGTCATATTAATAGTGCAACAAAAAAGGACTCCTGATCTTTCCATTCATGAAATGGTCAGACCTGTTTATAGTCACATGAGTAGCATCAGAAATTCAAAATTTTCCCTTCGAAGTACTCATTTTTCCATAGACTTGATAACTGTTCTATGTAGGATTAAGGATCACATTTACCCAGAATCTTCCTATATAAAGAATAATTCATGGGTAAAAATTCACGATCACATCCCACACTCCCCAATGTCCTCAAATTGTAAATCATTGTAATCAAACTCTCCAGTACCCCCTCCTCCAGAAAGCAGACAAGCAAGCAGAAAAATGAAATGTTCTATCATCTCTTACGAGATTCCCTGAACTATCAAATTATTTTTTAATAATATTTTATTTATTTTTAAAGATTTGTTTATGCATATAAGAACTGGGGTATAGGCCAGAGTTTTGGGGGGTGAGAGGATTCACCAGAGACAGAGTGGGAAACCGAACAGGCAGATCTATTGAAATACACTGCTGAGGGGAGCAGCTGAGCAAGACAGGAGAGGTCTGCTGCCCCCATGTGGGTCAGCTTGCTGGTTGGCCAGGGATTGAACTCATGATGCAGTGGCTGGTGACAGCTTGACGGCACTGTGTCTTTAACCCCTGTGCCACCAGGGAGGCCCCTTAAATGATATTTTAAAAAGAAAGTCAGTGGACGGCTTTTAGTTAGTCCTGCTTTATGTGGACAAGTGGTCCACTTTTTAAAACACACATGTTTATTAGCTTTGACAACACAGTGGTAACTGAGTGAAAATTCAGATTGTGGCAACAGAGTAAATCCCAGTTATTAACGAATCTGTCACTTCTTTCATGCTAAACTATCTGGCTTTTGTTTAAATTATTTTTCTTTCTAGATATAGTTGTTTTCTAATTTTATCAATACAAGACGAATTGCTAAACCTGAACTGAAGACTAAAGATGTCCTGGTTCAATGTTTAATTGAACTTTATTTTGCCAGGTAGAGCTGACCAGTTTACGAAAACTTTCTACAGCAAGGTGGCAGATTTTTTTAATTAACCTTTAAGATCTGGAGAGGAAAAGAATCCTTAAAACTCTGTAATTTACTTAAAAACCATTGGTGATGGTACTCCACCATGCATCCATATGAAATCTGAAATAAGTACATCTTTGGAGAAAGGCATGTTTCCCATACACGGTCTCTGCTGTTGCTGTGATGTGGCATGACCAAGGGCTCAGTGAATTCCAGCTCCAAAGGTGACAAAGTACACAGCTTTTCAAGCATATTCAATATGGAGTCTATTTTATTGGAGAGGAAATTAAAAAAAAAGTTTTCAATTAATGAACCAGACAGCCTGTTTTTCCTCAATAAACTTGTTTTTGTTTGTTTTCAAGAAAAAGTCAACATTTCCAAGATCTGTTCTGTGTCTGAACCTCCAAGACCACTGCCCCTCAATTCTCTCTAACTTCACTTCTAGGAAAACTTTAATGCTGCCCGCTCAAAAGAGGGATTTAGGGATCCTTAGCTCACAATGGAGCCATGGACAGCTTGGAGAACTGAGGGCAGGCTGGTGCATCCATGGCAGGGCAGCACTGGCAAAAAGGAAGCAGATGGGGAGGTGGTGGGAGAAGGCAGCAGAGCAGGAGTCAGACAGCAGGACAGCCTGCTTGGCCATCCCCACGGTGCCTTTTCACTAGAGAAAATGATGCAAGTTCACATGGGGCACATGTTTCAGTGATGGCACAGATGCAATAAAATCCTAATTTTCTGCTTTCCCAGAAGAGTGACTAAGACAAGTTCCACAAACGTCTCAGTAGGAAAATAATGTGGCCTTGAACCCAGGATGGAAATTTTGGTGATATCCTGCAGATTCAGAACATTTACATATAGGGCACATACCAGCTGCCTGAATGATTACCAAGAAAATCTCTATTTAGGGTTCTACCAGTTTTCTCAAAATAATTGTTAATTTGGAATTTTTATCCTAGACTACTAATTTGATGTCTTTTGTTGTTTGTTTTTCTGCAGTGATGAATCTAACCCTCCGAGCATGAAGTTGTGTATATAACGGTCCACTTTTTATATTTATAGTTGAAAATCAAATTGCAGATTTGACAAGTCTGAGATATGTTTACATTTAGCTGCTTCTACCTGTTTGCAGTAGTACAGTGTCCACCGTTTCTTCACTGACATCCGAAATTGGGCAATAGGTGAAACCAGTGAGAAGCCTTGTAAAAAATATAGCTCAGTAGCTCTTTATTTTATGTGAAGAAATGTGTTTATATGAACCCATCAGTGATAGAGAATGATTTTTCTTGCTATTTCCTTATTTTGGGCTTGTTAACTGCATGGACAGAAAGTGCCATGAAATAATAGTTTACATGAATTCATGACCAAATAGGGACCCCAGCTATGGAAATGCACTGTACTGACTTCCGAGTTCCTTGTCACATCCCTATTCCCAGCACGCTGAGCACTGACTCAGGTGCACGCCACCCATGGGGTCCCACTAAAACAGCATGACTTGGGGGGCAGCTTTGGATGCTAACATACTGCTTGCCAAGTCCTTGGGGCACATCTGAGCTTTTATTTCCTTTGTCATCTCAAGGGGGTTACACCGTGGCTTATTGCCAAAAAGAGATAAGGTGGCAGAGAGCACGCACGCAGATGGTCTTGTATTTTGAGGGAGTTGCAGTCCAACTGTTGATCTACAGCTTCCAGTTTTGTGGGCGCACACGGCCACCTCCATCGAAATGCCAATGGCTGAGCTGGTTGCCGACGCCCTTTGCCCTTGGGCTGTCCTTGGCGGTGAAGACAAAGCAAGAGGACCCTTCAGCATCCTCCGCTGGCTCTCCTGTGACCAAGTAGGAAAGAGGTTTACAGACGCAGGCACCCAGGACCGCGGACTTTTTAATTAACTGGATCCCAGCCAGTATTCATAGTGGTGCTTTTGGAAACTAACAGAAGCATATAGCATTTCCTTTGAGTGGGAGATTCTTGGAGTGACAGTCCCTGTTCCTGAGGACAAAGGGTGTGTGCATCTCAGCAAAGCCCAGAATGCTGAAGAAATAACATGTCCCAGGAAGGGGTTAGCCAAAATAACTGTTCCTGAAGAAGTTGACTTCGCCCTTCAACCTCTACCGAAGCTGATGTGAGAGCTTCCCTTCCTTCCAAGATCCAACCCATTTCAAAGTTTCAACAAACTTCTGGAAACAGGAAGATATGTTCCCATTCTTTTTAGTACTTTTTTTGTTCTTTCTTTAGTCCCAAAATGTAAAGAAAATATTTGTTTCCATTTTTGATACATTTGTTTTGAACAGTTGTTTTTTTTTTTAAAGCAAGGTCACATCATCATAACTTGGCACAAAAGTCAAGATGATCTTTTGCTAACTTCTCTTGTTCTGAATAATGGAGAATATAAAAGCAGCTCCACTTTCAGGGCACTGTAAAGTGTCAAAATTATGTGATTTTTTTCATTACTTTTAAAAACTTTTTTCATGTGATGATTATAACATACATAGTGATTATTAAGATCAAGTTAAGATTTGGTCACATTAGATAGTATTAACTTATTTCTATTTCTTGTTCTTTTTAGACCTAAGTTTTATTTGTATTTAGATTTCTTTATCTTTTTTTATACTTCTAAATGTTTATTTTATCCTCTTATCCACAGACCAAATCTGAGATCTCAGAAAACTGTGAAACATAGTTGTCATAAAAAAAAAGAGTATTTTTTCACCTACTTGCTTAAAAAGTTACCTAACTTTTCTTTGCACTGGAAAGAGTTGGTAGCATGTTTTGAAATGGCTTATTCTAAGTGGAAAGGTCACATTAGAACACGCATCATCAGTGAAAAGTAATCACTCTTTCAGTCCATGGGATGATATAATTTCCCTCCTGACTCAGTGCCATTTTGTGGGGAAATTTCTAGTTTCATGCATGAGTTTTCACCATCAGAGGGGAAATGTAGCTCATCATTGGCTTATGGCAATGAAAGTTATGATTTAAGATCCTTGTGACCTCTTCCTATTATATAACCAAATGCTCAATTATACAAAATGCCTTCTTTTTTATTTCCATGAACTTTTTGAGGGCGGAAGGATGTTCAAACTGTTAATCTCACTGATAACATTTCTAGTAACATTCCACACTCTGAAGCCAATTTGGCATTTTTAAAACAGCAGAGGACCTATTCCAACCATCTCCTGGATGGCATGGTTAGGAAAAGGTATTGTCAAGTGTCTGAACAAAATTTGTCTTAATTGGTTTGGAAAAATGAACTGCAGTCTCTTCAGGAAAACAGATAATGTCCTGAGAAAGGTTCAGTGGCTTGCTTTTCTTTCTCCTCCTGTAATAGAAACAGGTGTTAAGATGGATCTCTATTTAATACTTGCACAGGTTAAAAAAAATACCTCAACACTGAAACATTTTACATGCAAAAAAAAGGTTTTTGAGCACAGCCCAGTCAGATATCTGACACCAATATCTGTTCTGTCAATTGTTCTATAATTGACTAGACCACACTGATTTTTATTCCATCATTCAAGGAAGGTGTAAACTTTATATTTCCCTTTTTGGGGGGAAAAAAGAAGGAATGGTGGTCCTCCTATTTGTTCACGGTCTTGGACACCATAGATAATCTCCAATTTTGCCTACTAAGATTTTTTCAATCACCCATTTTGTCATCAGTACAGAGATTCCCAGATAATTACCGAGTAAACTGATGAATTATGTTTGTTGCTATATGTTGTTAGATACTTGTTTTTCTTTAAGATTTCTTTCTTTTCATTTTTACTATGAGAGGATTGAGAAAAAATATATACAAGATGCATTGAAAGTAAGTCAAGATCAGGTTTTATTTTTGATAAGCATTTTTTAAGGATGCCAAATTGGCTTGTGTTTTAGCTTGTAAATTGTTTTTCATTCATGTTGGTGCTAATGTATTTCTTTTCTTTTTCATTATGGACAATGCAACTCTACTGTGGGTAATTGTGTTTCTCTGTTTAATAGCATTCCTAAACTGTTAGTGTGTGATTTTGTTTTTAAAGTTCATGAATTTTCTATGCTTGTGATTCAACGACCAGTCTTTCTCACTATAAAACAAAAACAAAGCAGTGTCTCTAGATGATGTGTCTACTTGGATCGAGGATCCTATTACTTTCACGTTCATTTCAGATACCAGATTCCTTTATTAACTTTCACTCTCATCTTTGACCTTATTTCAGTGTGATGAAAGCAGTGTTACCCAAGTATGCGTATGTTCACAGGGATCCCTGACATACAAATATACTTTTATTTTTTTTTTACAAATATATTTTTCTTTAGTTTCATTTTCATTATGAGCAGTGGTCTTGTAGGATTTTATTTTTGTGTTTGATTTTGTGAGGCTATCTTGAATTTCAACCCCAAAAAGTCTGTTTTTGAATTTATTTTCTATGATGATGTTCCGATGGGACAGTGAGAACTTCAGCATCCAGTAGTTCAGTCTACAAGTTCTTCGTCTACATGGAAATACACTTTGGAACATGATCAAATTAACAAGCCTGGCATTACCTTTGTCACTTAGAAAACATGAATTTTCTAAGCTTTTTTTTCTTTAAATGTTGCTGTTATAGCATAAAAAGTGAACACCACTTTTCATTCTTATTTTTTTTTACCTTTATATATTATCTTACCCAGAAATGTTATGCTTTTATGACGGGTGGTATTTTAGCATCCTCAAGTGAAAGATGATGGGAATATCCAGATGGTGATATTTGAAACCTTATTTTTCTCTTTCTTGATAATAAAATCACATTAATATTTAATATTACCAAAAATGAATTTTTTAAAATTTTTACCCAAACAAAACCCTGTTACCCTAGAAAGACAAGTCCTTAGCAACCTAATCTCATGTTTCCAAAAATAATCTGAAAACAATCCTGTGTAATTTGGGCTGTTGAGAAGCATTTATACCTAATGAAATTAACAAAATTCACCAATTTTGATTCTGCTGGACTGAGAATGGAATTTGCCTTCGGTCTCTATTTTTCCCCACTTTTGCTGAGATATCTTCATATTGGCTAGATTTATTATCTGCCATAGCAAGGATGCTCTTCTAACTTTAGTTTTCATGGATTTCTTTTTGCCTAATCTAGTACTAACATGAAATTTCTGATTTTTAAAAAAACATTTAAATGCATAAAATTCCCTAGGCTGCTTATTGACAGAACTGCCCTTTGGGGACAGGGAGATTTCCAACCTGATGTTATGTCTGACTTGCTGATAACAAGGAAAGTACTAACATTTCTCAAAAATGCAGCGAATATTCTCACCTAACTCAGAAATATATTAATAATTGGATTCATAAAAGAATGTCTTACACATTGTTGACATTTATGTGAATATTCTTTATAGTGTTGTAAATGTTTCATACAACTTAACATTTTAAAAAGATGTATGTATCAGATTTTCCTTTAGAAAATATATTTTTATTTGTATTTTTTACATTTTAAAGTTCATCTCTATGTGCAGCTATTTTTATATTGCCAAAAATCACATAAACACAAAATAAGAGGAAAGTGCAAAAAAATATTTTGGCAAGTATTACACTGCGTATTTTTCTTAATGTTTTGTGGGCCAGTCTCATGTAATTGATCATCCTAAGAATATGTTGTATGTTAATGCTGTAAATATGGCACAAACCTGTTATTCTCAGTAGTGTAAATAATTGAAAGATTGAAATCTCCCTGTTGGATTTCTCATTTCAGTTCCACTGTAATTTCTCCAGCTGATGTTGCTGAATCAAAAGACACAATGGTTTTGACTTGGCAGTTTGGAGATCATTACATTGTGTTCACTTTCTAATTTGTTTTTATTTGCTTTTTTCACTTGTTTTCAGGGTTCCTAGTTTGTGAGAAGTTGATCTTCGGAATTATTTTTACACTATTTATGACTTCTTTCACTCTGTAAAAAGTGTGTAATTATGACAGTATTAATCCAAACATTGATAATGAATTGTATTGTTATAAAGCTTTATTGATGTTCATGAAAACCTTGGCCTGTCCTCTGATTTAAACCCAGTCCACAAAAAATGTTACTTGATTCTTCTACAGTGTTGCATCCCCACCTGTCAGGTACCTCACATCCCTAGATATGGTGGTTTTCTTACCAAAATAATGCTGTTGTTATTACGGTCGCATGCCTGCACTTCCCCTCCAAGCTCACCACTCCTCCAGAATTCTCTCTCTTGAGGAATTAACCACCTTACACCTGAATCTTCCTTCCACCACGTCGAATCAGTCATCACCGTGTGGCTGGAATATGATATATAGCCATTGCTTAAATGTACTGAATGAATGACTGAGCCTCAATTGAAGTCTTGGAGTATTTACCTGTCCTGACTACAGGAGCGCACCTTCCAGCCCTCACGAGCAGTATTAAGCACAGGTGACCTTGCCACCTGTGCTTAAACACTCTTATTTAGTCTCTATGTCCCACACCTTTGTTGTTTTTTGTAAGGACCCATCATATATCCTCATCTCCCTCATCACCCGGTCACTCTTCATGACAGCTGCTTCTACCTGCTCTGTACACTGCCGACCCATCATCTTGATAGCATTTTAATAGCTCTTTTCACCAACAGAGGGCAGGCCCTGAATGCCCAGAAAAGCTGTGTATCCTTAAATGCCCTTGGGCCCAGTTCCCTCCTAAGCTCACCCATGATAAAGAATTTCAGGTACACATTCTCCGGGATAGGCATTGTATTTCCTTAATATGCAAGTTTTGTCTCTCAAATAATGTTCTCTTGAAGTATCAGAAAGCAAACAAATAAGCCCACTAAATGTTTCTACAAGTCCCATTCTCAACTAATACAAGCATGAAAACAAAACCTTACAGATACAACTTTGTTTTTCCAGGGAACCCAAGCAGAATGCACTAGTCCTACTTGAATTTACCAATATTGCAAGAAAGAGAGCAGCGAAAGGAGAACAGCCTGCACTTTCTCCCTCAACCTTTGCTAATGACTAGGTGTGCTTACAGAGCTACAGATCAGAGAATGGATCCAGATTTCCCCAAAGAACAGACATTTGGAAGTCAAGGAAAGTATATTTTAATTCATTTCTAAGCTTAAAATCAAGGAGCTATATGTTGCCCCAGCCACGCTGTCCAATTATCCATATTTTAAATCCATAGAAGGTATAACTCCACCTGCACACAGCCCAGCTTCAGATTCAGGTTCTCAGCCTGCAAACCCCTGTTTCTTCTATAGACCTTCCCCAAAATGAAGTGAGGTGCCCAGATGAAGGCAGCACCAGGCATCCCAGAGTTTAGGGGGGTTTCCCCTGATCTCCCACAATCTAGGAAATGGTGTTTACAAACCCACAGCACATTTGAGAAGGAACAGGAGCGGCTGAGGGTGATGTTTCCTCTCGGCTCAGCTTCACTTCCCACTCTAGAGAGTCAGAGTTTCCACTCTGCGGTGGGGACCCCACTAGGGAATTCAGCTGTTCCCCTCATTTCCACAGCAGTGCCAGGGTAACCCCGTTGGCATGTACCAGATGGCCCTGTTGTTTTATTTATTTTTTAAAAGGAAAGGGTGCTTGACCTTTGCCACTAGCCAGCCTCAGTTTCCCCAAGATGCTCACCTCTCTTCTTCCCCACCCCTCTTTGAGTCCTCATCTCTGGAACAAGAACTCCTTCTCCTTTTCCAGGCCTACAGCCCAGTGTCACAAAACTAATACCTAGAGTTCCATAACCAGAGGCTTTCTCAGGCAGCCTGCTTTCCTTGATGAATCCAGGTTTTGGAGCAGGCCCAGCGTCTGAAGATCCCAACCAGGCTCTCTCACTTCTTGTCTTTGGCAAGGAAGGGATTCAACATTGAGAACCAAAGTTATAGAAAAGCAAGAAATGTACTGATCCATAGGAAGGACAGGAAAGCTCTCCAAATGGAGAGAGGTCCCAAGTGAGGAGCCACTGGGGTGGGGAGAAGCAGGTGCTTATATGGGTATAGTGGGCAAGGAGTGGGGGTTTGGTAGCTGGGTGTCTCCACATTGTGTCTCCTGCCGATTGGCTGGGTCCATGGGGGCACCTAGGCTACCCATGTTACTCCTAAGTTTGTTCATGTAACTAGCCTGACTTCCCAAAACTAGCCTCGGCCCATTGCATTAGCATTGTTATTGTTCAGGTGTTGTGGACATTCCACTCTGCTGGGTTGGGGAGGGGATACCCTCCTGGTCTGGGATTGTTCTCCAACCAGACTGATAAATGGACCTAGAGCACCTGGGCTTGAGCTGGTGGCAGGGGAGCCTCCTGGTTCAATTGTTTGTCAATCAGGCTAAGTGGACTTGGGGTCTTGGGGCTCCCTGTTCCAAAGTGACTGACTATACCCATTTTCTAACTCCTTCCTTCCTTGGCACCTCTATCTCTGCAAGGAGACACAACTCACTAAGACACTGGCCCCTGCTACGAATCAGACCCAGATCCTTATCATCAGGAAAAGTAGGGGTTGGAGAGTCATTTCAAGGTTACAAAAACTGATTCAGGAAAACCCTAGGTTACTGAACTTTAAGTTTAGAATACCAAACACAAATTTCAAATTAGGCATCCTTCTACTTCCCTATTTTTCAGCTGGACATTGAGATTATATAACTTTGGCTGCTCTGGCCGGCCTCCACACCGCTGGGCCTCAGCATAAGCCAGAAGGGCACTCTCCTTGGCCAGGAGCTTGGCAGCCGCACAGCCTCCAGGCCTGCCAGTTCCCGGGAAGCTGCTTCCTGACAGCCTGCCTGGAGGCCTTGGCTGCCCCAGGCCCAAGCTCCATTATTGTGGTGTCACCCAAATTGTGACTAAAGACACACTGACATTTCTGGACTTTTTCACATAAAAGGGACCTAATGCATCTGCCAATCATTGCTGCATGAGTGGCTTAAAAAAAAATTTTTTTTTCCAGTTTTTGACCCTCAAACATAGACTTTCTCCAGAAAAAGCAGCTGATGCACTCTGTCAGCCAAACTGCAAGGCACTCTTTTAACACTCAGTTAGCAGAGACTAGCCTGGCAAAGTGAAGTGAACATAGAATTCCTCAGAAAGGAGTTCTGAGAATAGGGCAGTGGCACCCTGACCTGAACAGAGGGGCATGGATTTCAGAGCTTGACCTGACCCCACCCCACCCCAAAACAGCTGTGTGGCTTTGGGCAAATCCTGCCACGTTCTGAGCCTTACTATCCTCTGAAAATGGAGGACATAATACCTTCCCTGCTGTTGGGAAGTAAGAAAGGTGTTAGTTTAGCACATGGTGTACAGCAAGCGCACAGCAGGGAGGGCCAATCGTGCACAGATGTGACCACTGTCACGCTGGTCACTGAGTTCGATGTGGATTTTTTAAATGTTGGGTACTCTCTCTTTTACGTGAAAAAGTCCAGAAATGTCAGTGTCTTTGGTTACAGTTCACCGACTGCAATAGAGTATGATATGCTGGGCTCTGGGCTGAACACTAGGGACTGAGGGAGGCAAGGTCAGACCCTGTCTGTGGCTCACACATCTTTAATTCTGGGAGGAAAACAGGCCTGACCCACAGGATGACAGCTGTGTGTGGATGAACTGCAGGGCTGACGAGAGCAACATAGTAAGTACGAGATATTATGAACATACTAGAGATGGATTAGAGTTGGCTTCCTAAGCAGGGTAGGGGGGCTGAGAGGTTGAAGTCACCATGAGCAAGCATCATGGGCTCTGAGTGACAGGGATAAATTGTTCATGGCCACGGAGCAGGACCACGCAGCCCTGTGGAGGCCAGGTGCCTGCACCTGAGTGGACCAGAGGGGAAGCTGGTCACACAGGGCTGCAGGCCTCATCTGCAGGCTCCTAAGAACAAGAAATCATAAAGAAACACTCAGTGACCCAGTCTGTATATTAAATATGTCACTCTGGCTGCTGGAGGGGGGACCTAATAGGTAGTCCAGACTTGTCACCAAGAAACTAGAGGTATAATCCAGGCCAAAAATGATATCTTAGACCAAGAATAACAGAGATATGTTGCAATGGCCCCGTGTTCCAGCCCAGCTCCTATTACAGTGTTTCTCAAACTTGCCCCATGAGAAGTCTATGAAGTTTGTGAAAAATAGGGGTTCACAGGCTCCTGATATGGAGACTATCCAGGGAGAGGCAGGGGAGCAGAGACAGGGAATCTGTATTTTTTTGTTTGTTTGTTTTTTAAAATTTTTTTTTTTTTAAGATTCATTTACCCATGCATACAAGAAGTGGGACACAGGCCAGAGGTATGGGGAGTAAGAGGACTCACCAGAGACAGAGTGGGGAACAGAACAGGCAGACTGACCAAAGTTACACTGCTGAGGAGAGCAGTGGGCGAGTCAGTAGAGGACTGCTGTGCCATGTGGGTTTCTCCTTGGCCGGGGATAGAATTCATGCTGCAGTGGCTGCGGATAGCTTCATAGGTTGTGTCTCAACCCCTTGCACCACCAGGAAGGCCTTGTTTTTTAAATTTGTATTGTACCAACACTGGTTTACAACACTGCCCATGGTTTGGAGTACAGGTTCATATGTCATCAGGTGTATGTGGATCACACCACACCTCCACCAAGGCCCCCATGGTCCTCACCCTGGTCCACTAGGAATCTGCACTTTCAACAAGTGTCCCCAGGGATTCTGATCATTTGGCGAGTTTGTGTGGTGCTACCCTGCAGGGGCCTTTAAAGGAATTAAATGCTTCTAGGGATTGTACTTTTTCAATCTAAACAACAGGGATCCAGGACTAAATTCTTAGTTAACGTGAAGTTTTTCAGCTGTAATTTCTCATGTTCAGATGTCCTAAATCTGTTTTTATAAGTGTGCTCCTTGAAATAGGAGCTTTTTGGAATATTAATACATGAACAGCTGTCAAGAGAGGCAAGAAGCAGGGACTGCCTGATGGCAAACCTGCCAGGAGTACCTAGAAGGAGTGCCAGTCCAGTCCCACATTCTAGAAAATTCCTGCAGAGCTCATTGACCCTCCTTAGTCTGTTCATTGTTCAATTGGGACTTTGTGATTGCTCCCAACTTCTGTCAGCAGAGGAAAATATCAAGACTTTACACAGGTAGTGTCCTTGGAAAATTCATTTCAATATTGGCCTAGCAGCATATTATCCAGGAGGAAGAAGGCGCCCTTTTGTACTCTATCCAGCTATTCTTTCCATCAGTCATTTAAAAATGTAAAAACCATCCTTAGCTCGTGAATCTTACAAAAAAGCCAGTGATGGGCTTACGTGGCCCATGGAGTCACAGGTCGCTGACCTTTGCTCTAGGAAGTTGACACTATCTCGGAGGAAAAACTTTTCCTTACACTGACATTCTCAGGAGCAAAGACAAGCATGTGTCCACATACACTGACACACCCAGTGGGCAGTGAGAATTTGGGGGTTAGCCCTTATTTTAATAGGGGAGAAAGGGTACTTATGGGAAACTAAATGACTTTTAGGAAAGATAAATGGGCCCTTAGGAGAACAGATGGCAGACAAAATAGATTGGTGACAGTGTCTGTTTGGGTGGCCTTGTCTTCAGGAAATGAGTCAATCTTACCTGGATACGAAGCTTCTAGGAGAGGATTTATGACAGTAGA
Organism: Talpa europaea; assembly: GCF_964194135.1. Taxonomy (NCBI): domain Eukaryota; kingdom Metazoa; phylum Chordata; class Mammalia; order Eulipotyphla; family Talpidae; genus Talpa; species Talpa europaea. The sequence goes on along the minus strand of NC_140080.1, from coordinate 4,809,509 downwards.
GTTGTTTGGGGGGGGTGGGGGGCTCCGCTTTTAGGCAGAGATGGCAGGGGTCTCAGGAAAGAAGCCTTTTCCTGCATCTGTTGATTCTCACATGCCTAGAGCTCAGCAATACTGCTGCCCAGTGGGCTCTGCACAGTGGACATAAGCTCACTAGGAGTCAACTGAAGCCATCCTTGAGGCCCTGCATGGTGAAGGGCAGGTGTCAGCAGTTGGCTTCCTCAGTCTGTGAGGCTTTCGCTCTGGCTGAGGGTTCCAGGAAGAACTGAGGGTATTCCATACACAACCCCACCCGCCCCCACCACCACAGGCCCTCCCTTCCAAGTCCCCCCTACCACACACAAACCCGTCTGGGAGGCTCTTGGGGACTTCATTGGGGAGTGGGGGACTTTGGGAGGGAGGGAGGAAAGGAATAGTTTGATAGTCCTGCCGTGCCTCCTGGACACACTCACGTGCACACACACACAACTGCACATGCTCAAGGGGCTCCTCTCAGTGCATCTGCACTCCCAGGAGTGGCCCTGCCAGGTGCCTCCTGCTGTGAACTATGGGCTGTGTGCAGAGCCAGGAGCATGTGCTGACGCCAGCATGGACTCCTGGGTCAGGCAGTCACCTGCACTCTCGTGCAGTCTGTCGGGGGCGAAGAAGACCCTCTTTGGATAACGGTGGTCAAGTCAAAAATCTCCACACTCAGCATGTGCCCCAGATGGTGCTGATTTCTGGAAAAATCCTGTGAAAGGCAGAGTGGGGCAGGGAAGGAGGACAGGGAACATGAGGACCACACGCCATCTCAAGGATTATACAATCAGCTGCACTGTCTGCTGTCGGGGTCAACACTGTGCACTCACCTTTGCTCTTTCTCACCAGCAAGAAAATTAAGACCCGCCCTCAGGCTCTCACATGAGACTGCAGAGGGGGATTCTCACTGTCCCTCATCCTGTGAGCTGTGCCTCCTCCCTGCAGTCAAGCACAAGGATGGTCTGTGTGACCAAACCGGGGTGTTGGGAAATTCGTGACCTTCAGGTCACAACACACACCGCAGGGCGGGCCAATCAATAGGGTCAGCCACAAAGCTGAGCTGACGTCCACCCCAGGGGAGGTTAAGCATCCCGGTGCACACTCCCCCTAAAGGGTCAGGCAGTGGAGAAGCACATGAGAAAACAGACCCCCAAACACTTAACCATTTTTTGAGGGGGAAAAAGCATAATATAGGGGGGAGGGACAATGCAGGGAAGACCTCCACAAATAAGGTTGATTTTTACCAGACTTTATTATGGCATTATTGTGTGTCTGGTCTTTACTTAAAAAACAGTCCTTGGTACTTAGTTAATATTCTATATTCACATTGATTTTGAAATCAGTTAAACAATGAGGAAATGAACTTTTGTGCAACAGCAACTTGCTTTCCCCTAAAAGTGGATGAGTCTAACCAGCTCCCTTCTGGGGAAATGGTTAAGACTGAACAGCCTCAAGGGCTATGGCTGGTGAGGACTTTCATCTCCAAAACAAGGTATCAGGTCTTTAACTGCGTGCCCCTTTCGGTCATACAGTCAGTCAACAAACACTTATCAGTCTCCCCTTTGCCAAGAGCTGTGCTGTGCTGGGGCAAACTGATGAACAAGACAGATAGAGGCTAAACAAAGAGGGGATTAAGGCAAAGAACAGGGTAGGGATTCATTGTTATTTTTAATTAAGGAGAACTATTTGACAGAGAAGTCAAGAATGACCTTTCTGAGACAGTCTGTGACTTTTAAACTGAAACCCAAGCAAAGGCAAAGTACTTCAAGTGATTAAGAACTAGGAAGACCAGCGTGGTGGGTGGAGGGGAGGTGCCCAAAGTGAGCCCAGAGGAAAAGGCTGGACGTCATCAGATGGGTTACAAGGTGAAGAAGGACAAATCCTGCTGTTGCTGGTGGTAAGAGGAAGCAAGGAAATGACTTAGTGTGCTCTTGCCTGGGTCTCAGAGTAGATGCAGGTCTCATGCAGGCCAGGGCCTGATGGGAAGTAGCAGACAGCTGAAGGTGTGTTATGAAGCGAGTCCACAGGCCTTAAAAATCATTTGACAGGGGGATGGAATTGAGAAAAAGAAACTATGCAGGAATCCTAAACTTCTGGCATTTACTACCATGAATGCAACTTAAGCCATTAGATTGTTAATTTATTTGTTCATTCTGTTCAGCCAGAATAATGCTGTCCAGAAGAAAAGTAGTACAAGCCAAGTATGTAATTTTAAACTTGCCAGTAGCCACAACAAAAAGAGATACAAGAGTTTAATGAACACACTGCAGGAGTGATGTGTATTTTAATAAAACATTAATATATTTTACTGAATCCAATATATCTAAAATGTTATTTCAACAAGTAATCGATAATACAAAGATTTTGCTTCTTTTTTACCAAGTCTTCCAAAGATGCTGTGTATTTACAGACAGCACACGTCAACTTGGACTAGCCCCCTTTCAGGTTCTTAGTAACCACCAGTGGCTAGTGGCTACACACTGAACAGTGCAGACCCAGAGCCTGGGCCACTGAGGCAGGGTAGTTCAGTTAGTTCACTATCACTCTCTAGCAACCGAAGATGGGCTACAGCAGCGGGATACAGCAGGCATGTGATGTTTTGAATGAGTGCATCAATCCTTGGAGATGGGGGTTTATTGGAGGCAAGAGGGTTTTTTTGGGGGGGGAGGGGGGTTGGATCAATCATTTCATTTGGATTCCTTAAGTCTGCGGCGTCTTTCAGAGTTCTAAAGAAGCGATGTCAAGAAGGGAAGTGAATATGCAAGTGTGGGAGGAGGGAGATCTGGGTAGAAGTGTACACTGAGCAACTCAATGGGTTACTGACCCAAAGATTTATTGCAGATAAGCAGGGGACCACACCCTCAGATAACAGATAACAGCCTTGACACATTGCTTGAGGGCAGATGAAAATCAGAAATTGTGATGGTGTCAAGCAAAAGAGTATGTTTCAAGGAGAAAGGACTGGTCCTGTCCTGCTGAAAGGTCAGGTTTAAAAAAAAAAAAAGCAATAAGAAGATCAGAGCATTCAGCTCTAACAATAATCTTGCCCCACATTCCACAGCCATGATCTTTTAACACCCCCTTATAATGCTTTGAGTCAAAGAGAGATACCATTATTTTTTTAATACACAGAGATCTGACTTCCAAAAGCTCAAGAAACCCACCCTGTTTATGGAAGAACCAGATCCATAAGGCAAGATTCTTCTTCGCATTATCTAAAGAACATATTTTAAGTGCTGGGAATGACGGGGGACTATAAAGGTTTACAGAGGGAGCTCTGACCACCTATGATTCCACCAGGTCTAGGAGGCTGAAGGAGATCTACATTTGGCGGCTTCTTTCAGGATGGAACTAGACTGAGATGACATGACTGGGATTTCTTGCAAGTTTCCTAAGTGTCTTCTGTCCTTCAGTTATGACACCTAGAATTCTTATCACACTGTCACTCAGAAAGCTCCCTTTCTCAATGCGTCTTAGGCAATGCAATTCTACTCCTGCTATGTGTTCATATAAATTAATTATAGCTTTACTCAAGACAAAAGGTCATTTGTAAGCACTTATCAAGTGCATAATTACAGATAAATCTAAACTTTCTCAGCTGCTTTTTAAAAACACAGAAAAAAACACAACGATCTAATCTAACTCTATGGCTCTCCAGAGGGACGTCCTTGAAAAATACTTTACCTTTCCTGTGCCTCACCCACCTTATCTACAGAACAGAGGGGAAACCAGATGGTTTCTCCTCCTTAAAATAATTTAATTTAGCGTTTGCTTCCACAGCACATATACTAAAATAATTTAATGTTACAGCTAATTAGGGTTTCCTCTGTCCAACATATTTAACTTTAAATGTGATCAGTGTGCAAAGAACATGGTAGAAGTCAAGAAAAGTAGGAATAAACTTGAAATTCACGCAGATAGCTGTGTCCTCCCTCTGCCCATGTCAGTGGGTAACTTCAGGCTCATACCTCTGGGTTGTTTGGAGGCAGAATCAGGTAAGTCACGGGCCTATGTCCTGCAGCCTGTATAGTTCTAGAGAAATGAGAAATGCATTTATGGTTAAAGTAGATGTTTAGGGCACTGTGTACATTATGGCTCCCAACAAAATTCCGGCAGCGTCCCAGTTATTTATCTTCAGGGCACGTGACTTGTTACTTCTGCTGTTTGGGTAGGTGTGGGATTCGAATCTGCTCGATGTGGGAATGGAGACAACCATAGCGTTCAGCTCCCTCCATAAAGGCCTATCTGAAAGTTTGCAAGAAAATAATGGAACAAGAAAGAAAAACGAGAGGGAGTTCTCAGGCAGAGGACGAAGAAAGGCGAAGAGCAGGCAAAGTTCATAAAGTAAAGGCGAGTTGGGAGCAGAGAGGGGGTGGGGAGGGGCCGTGGGCACGCGCGGGGAGCCTGGAGCCAGGGCGCCCGGGGGCGGGCAGGGTGGCGAACGGGTGGCGAGTCGGTGACTTGCCCAGCAGGCACCGGCGGAGGAGGGAGGGCGGAGGTGGGGCTTGGCAAAAGACAAAGGCAGGGCAAGGCTTAAAAGGGAGATGCCCCCAGCCAGCTGATGCCACCAGTGACCTCCGCAGCCCGGGGGGCCCAGCGAGGTCCGGATCTCCCGCGGGCGCCCGCACCGGAGAGGGCCGCGCGCAAGGGCGCGGGCTGCGCGGCCAGCATGTGCGAGCTGTACAGCAAGCAGGACACCCTGGCCCTGAGGAAGAAGCACATCGGGTAAGGACGCAGCCCGGGGCTCGGAGACCCAGCCCGGAGGCGGGCAGCTGGAGCGGGCCGGGAGCCGGGCAGCAAGCGCGCGGCGCGCGGAGGATGCGCCCCGGCGGGCGCGGCGCAGCGCTGGGCTGGAGCTGGCGGCCGCCTGCCCGGCGCGCCCCTGCTGTGCGCATGCGCGCCGCCCGCTGGAGCGCCTTATCTGTGCGCATGCGCGCCGCCGGGCCGGAGCGCCTCACCTGAGCGCATGCGCGCCGCCGCCCGCTGGCGCGCCTCTGCTGTGCGCGTGCGCGCCGCCGTCCCGGAGCGCCTCACCTGTGCGCGCCCGCCGGGCTGCCTCCCCGCTCTCCCGCGCAGCGATGGCCGGGCGCCCGCGGAAGGAGAGGGGTGCCGGCTGAGGGAGGGGAACCCCGGGTGAGCAGCCCTGGGAGGAGAAGGCCGTCCCGGCGCTGGGCATAGCTCGCCCCGCCCGTCCCCCAACCAGAAGTTCCTCAGAGCGACCCCCTCAGACGAGTCCTGTGAGCCGCGAGCTCCGGCCGCCTTGGCGGGAAGGGCACCTGCTCCTCCTCGCGCGCTCGCCCGGCGGGGAAGGACTAGTCCGGCCGGTAGGAAGACTCGGAAAACACCTTCTTGCGAGTGGGGTGCCGCCTCCCCGCCGGGGTCACCCTCCGGCGCTTGGCTCTGCCCGTGTCAGGACTCGGGTGTGCCGCGCGGTGTAGACCGGGCGCGGTCGCCCCTGCGCTCTGGCCCTGGGGACGGGCCCCCTGTGCGGCCTCTGGCCTGGCAGGTTCTCCCGGGGGCGCGGGAGCAGCGCTTTGTCCGCAGCGAGAGAGTGTGAGCTGCTTGTGTATTTATTTGTATTTTATTTTTTATTAATGAATTTTTTCTTTCTTACGTCGGGTTGTCCCCATAGTTCTCCTGCCACCCTGTCCCCAGAGGGCTTTTTATTTTTTTTTTATTTTTATTTTTTTTTTTTATAGAGGCATGCTTTATTTATTTGTTTGCTGGTTTGTTTGTTTGTTTTTGTTTTATACATGCACTGGGTACAGTCAGAAGCGCGGGAGGGTGAGAGAATTCACCAGAGCCAGAGCGGGGAACAGAACAGGCAGAAGGACCGAAGTACACTGCTGAGGGGAGCAGCGGGCGGCAGGAGAGGTCTGCGCACCATGTGGGACCCTCCTCCGGTGGCCGGGGAGCAGCCGGGGATCGAACCGGTGCTGCAGAGGCTGCCGGCAGCCTCGCAACCCAGCACTCAACCGCTGCGCCACCGGGGAGGCCCCCAGAGGGCTTTTTAAAAGTCGTAGGTGAATACGAGTGGGGGCCCGCCTTGGGCAGCCCCCCACCCCCTGCAGAAGCAGCGGCATTTTGCAATATTTAGCCTGCGGTCGTTACCAGACGCGCGGTGCAGCGGGTGGGCGCGAGGCCACAGCAGAGTCAGAACCGTGTGCCCCGCGGACAAGTGCCTGTCCCTGGGCTCCTGAGCGTGCCCCCAGGGGTTTCTAGATGGTTTAGGACGCGGATTCTCTCCACCCCACCCCCAGGGAGGTCCCCACAGTCAAATTCCTCCTTCCTGACTCAGCCCCCTCCCCTTCTTCTAACCACTGCTCCTTTCTATAAATTTGCAATTCTGTGTAATTGGAGCAAAACCTGCAGATTTCTGGCATGAACTGAACAAATTCTGTGAAGAGACAAATGAGCTGACCAGGAGAATTTTACCTGAAGTCTGAAGGGCAGGGTGGAGAGTACTAGAAAACAAGGTGATAAATGTTTTATCTTAAGCAGTTTTAAATTTTTTTTTTAAGATTTATTTATTTATGTATTTATACAAGCACTGGGTACAGTCAGAAGCACGGGAGGGTGAGAGAATTCACCAGAGCCAGAGCGGGGAGCAGAGCAGGCAGAAGGACCGAAGTACACTGCTGAGGGGAGCAGCGGGCGGCAGGAGAGGTCTGCGCGCCATGTGGGACCCTCCTCCGGTGACCGGGGAGCAGCCGGGGATCGAACCGGCACTGCAGAGGCTGCGGGCAGCTTCGCAACCCAGCGCTCAACCGCTGCGCCACTGAGGAGGCCCAGCAGTTTTAAATTTTAAAATAAACTATTCCCAATAGTGAAAACACTTCCTAAACAGTTGCATATTAATTTGTTTTATATGCCTCTAATTCCCCCCAACACTAATTTCAGTGCTTGTCGTGGTTTTTGTGCAGGCAAAAATCACTACATGTATTTTGTTTTTAGTTCCTAAATGTCCATAGAGCCAAAATTAAAAATTTTCTGATGTTTTGATGTTGCTAAAATTTATAGTCCAGATAGTCACCCCAATAATCAAAAATTTGAATGACTTTACTATGCTCAAAAGGTTGGATTGGGGGTTGGCGATTAGAAGAATAACTGGATTTCATTATTTAATAATATCATTTAATATGTAATTATTTAATAAATAACTGGATATATAAGTGCACAAGTGCCACTCAAAATACATGGAAATGATCTCCCATAAAATCCCCTTCATGGTATTTAGCATTAAGTTATTTGTATTTAGCTTTTAGTGCTAGTCTTTTCTTTATAAATTAGATTAGAAGGAAAGAGACAGAGAGAACTCTTGGGCTCGAGCAGGAGAGGTCTACTTTCGAATTCTAGTTCTTTCACTTAGTGGCCATATAATTGAAATGAGTTTAATTTTCCTGTACCTCCGTGTCCTTACATAATGATATGACTAATAAGCCCTATTTCATGTGATTGTTGGGAGGATTAAATGAGACAATGTTTGTCAACATAGCTTCAGGGAGAAAAAAGTTTGCCTTCTTTTTTCCTGAGAAAGCTGAATTTTCCAAAGGAAAATTAGTTCTTGGTTTGTATAATTAAAGTTGTCAGACTTGGGGCCTCCCTGGTGGCGAGGCGGTTGAGTGCTGGGTTGCGAAGCTGCCCGCAGCCTCTGCAGCACTGGTCCAAGCCTCTGCAGCACCGGTTTGATCCCTGGCCACCGGGCGAGGGTCCCACATAGCGCGCAGACCTCTCCTGCTGCCCACTGCTCCCCTCAGCAGTGTATTTCTTCAGTCTGCCTGCTCTGCTCTCCCCTCTGGCTCTGGTGGATTCTCTCACCCTCCCGCACTTCTGACTGTACCCAGTGCTTGTATAAATAAATAAATAAATCTTTAAAAAAAAAAAAAAAGAAGGAAGGAAGGAAGGAAGGAAGGAAGGAAGGAAGGAAGGAAGGAAGAAAGAAATGTGTGCAGCGCCACCCATGGGGAATTAAGGTAAAAGGCTCTGGGATGATAATGAAAAAAACAACAGCAATCTGTCCCTCAGGTTGTTTTCCCTATCCTTTATGTAACTGTAAATTTCCACTGATCATGACCTTCATTGGAAAAGAAAAACACTGAGACTTCCTACCAGACCTAACCTTTCCTTTCATTATTTCTAGGCCTTCATGCAAAGTTTTCTTTGCGGCAGATCCCATCAAAATAGTGAGCGCCCAGCGGCAGTACATGTTTGATGAGAAAGGTGAACGGTACCTGGACTGCATCAACAATGTGGCCCATGGTAAATATCCTGTCTTGGTTGTGCCTTGAAGGGTGTTTATGGAGTCAGCAGGGTGGCAGCATAGATGTTTATCCCAGGAATGGATGTGTCTGCAGTGCCCTTGCCGCTCAGGGTCTGTTCACACAGGGAAAAGTTGCAGAAACACGTGGGAGGAAAAGAAGCTGGACTTTTTTTTTTTTCTTGCTTCAGAATCCCTCTCTTTTGCCAGGTCATTAGAATTGGAACTCATTTCTGGGATTTTTGTCTTCTAAATTTTAGTGGGACACTGTCACCCAGAAGTGGTCAAAGCTGCCTTTAAGCAGATGGAACTGCTAAATACAAATTCTCGATTCCTCCACGACAACATGGTCGAGTATGCCAAGCGCCTTTCAGCAACCCTGCCGGAGAAACTCTCTGTTTTCTATTTTACAAATTCTGGGTATGTCTCCAGCTGTCCTGCCTCTCTCCATGCCCACCGATCTCTGTATTATGTCACCCTTATTTTTCTTTTCCATCTGTGGTGGAGTGTGACATCCAGAATAGTCTCCTGAGATTCTTGCCATTTACTGAGTGACCACACATGGGGGACCTGACTCTTGTGGCTTTTTTGCTTCACTCCAGGAGCCTGTTAGGACTCTCAGTGTCCTGAGCCTCTTCAAGACACTGAAGAGCAGGTGTCAGGCTTCCCAGCACAGCCTGTATCAGCGGTGCCATGATTAAGATGTGCAACCACTGCAAATTTTAGAACCATGACTTCCTTGGGAAGAACGTGCCCTCCAGTGTCCCTAAAGGATCCATACTTACAGGCTATAACCATGGCAAACATATTCAAGTCCAGGGTTTATGTGAAAAACCAAACTAGTCAAATAACACACTTCTTCAGGCAGTAAGGTTAAGTGACTGCATACTCAGTGAACTGAGGTAGCTCAGTCAGGGCACGAATGAGGAATTTTGGCAAAGAAAGAACTTTGCTAAATAAGCTATAATTTTTGTAGGGTTTTTGATTGACTTGTTTTCTTAGGCAGTTCACAGCACAACCACAAAGAAGGAAAATAAATTCAAGAGAATAAATATGTTCCAATTTTTATATTCTGTAAATTCGAAGTATTACATGACAATCCTGTGGAATACTATACAGACATTAAAAAGTATGTTTTTGAAAATATATGCTAGTGACATGAAAAAGTTACAATGCAACATAACATTGGAAGGAAACCTGTATGTATAGCATAAACTCATATTTTAAACATATATTTTTGTATGTATTAACTAGTAAGGAATTCAGAAAGTTTTTGAAATATGATGCTTTGATCCACTTTTCTCTAGTCAGTGAGACGTTTCAAAAGCACATTTTTAACTAGAAGATCCTTTCTAAGGATCAAGATAATTGATAAAGCATTCTTGCCTTCAATAAATAAAATATCTTAATATTTGACTTCCATTTCTAAAGAATCCTATAGTGTCAAGGGGATTAGTCCCAAGGCAAGGCATTTTCCATACACTGGAGGTGAGAGAGCCTGACACAATGCAAACAGTAATCTTGAAGTTAAACTGGCTTCAGTCCTAATGCTTGCTCTACCTCTTCTTAACTGTGAAAATTTATTCCGGTTACTTAACCTCCTTGGAAGTCCTGGAAACAGGCTTTTTCCTTGTCCCTATAAAGGAGATAGCAGTGTAGTCATATCAACAAATACAGTAAAACACTTGGTATAGACCTGGCAGATACTTAACATGGCCCAAATAAATATACTGAGTAGTATATTTAGACTCTGAACCAGACAGAAACATTATGATCTTCATTTTATAGATAAGGACTTATCAAATATTGGATGAATACAATAGTAACCAAGTGAATGGCTCCCCGCAAGCCCATTCAGATGAACCCATTGCATATTTCTCAGTGTGTCCCAAATTACTCGACTACTGCTGTGACTGGGCTCCAGTGTGGCTTGAACAGCACATCCTTACTTTGTAGTGGCTCTCTCTCTGCATCTCCTTTGCTGAACAACTGCTGTTGGAAGGGTGGATTGATACTTACAGGATAGGCAAGATTGAAGGGGCAGCAGAGAACTTCAGATACTTCGTTTATTCATTTCTGAATAATTGGAGTTTTACCACTTTTGTAATTAACATTTTGAATTATTTTTAAAAGCATTTCAGCCAAACTCTCCCCTCTCTCTATTATCCTAATAGATCTGAAGCCAACGACTTGGCGTTACGCCTGGCTCGACACTTCAGAGGCCACCAAGACGTGATTACCCTTGACCAGTAAGTCCTAGAAGAAGACTTCTAAGAAAGTCCCTCTGAGACAAGTTTGCAGTGACTCATCCCATCCATTTAATACCATAAGCACAGAAGGAGGAGGGGATAGATGACATTGTGTTTTTTATTATGTATAGGGGAGTCAAGGCCTGCTTAGGCCTGGAGGATCCTTAATTCCTCCCCAGTCCCCATTGTTCACTGCTGCAGGGGCTTTATGTGACTCAGGCTAACTCTTCACATAGTCTGTTTATTTATTGAACCCCTATGATAAGATGAGTAACTATTTTTTTAAACAATAAAAAAATAACCAATATCCTAAAAATCCAAACCTTCATTTCACCATTGGGATTACCCACTGTAATTAACTTAAAAGGTAACAATTTAGAGTATGTTATAAAGAAAATCAGTAGTCCAATGAAAGTACTTTCTCAGTTTGTGGCGGTCACTGTTTAATCTTCCCTCTCGTGAATTGATTGCATCTTAAACATGAAATCTACAACTTTTAACTTTACTAACTTTCAACTCAACTTTACAGGGTTGAATTGAACATATGTTGGTTAGTATATTTGCTTTCTCTTGCTGTATAAAATTACTCCAAACATAGTGACTCTCACACAAATTTACTCTCCTATAGTCCGGGGGGTCAGAAGTCTGACATGAGTCTCATGGAAGGAACATAAGGTGTCAACAAGGCTGAGCTCCTTTTGGAGGCATGATGGGGAGAATCAGTCTCCTTGCCTTGTCTCACCTCTATGGGTGCCCTAATTCCCTGGCTCTGGGACCTCTCGTCCATATTGGGAGCCAGTCCATTTCATCCCTCAGCCTCTTCTGTCCTTTTGTGGCTTCTGTGTCTCTGACCAGCTGCTTTCCCTCTGCCAGCTTTTTTCCCTTGTGATTCCTTTGGACTCTCCAGGATTATCTCTCCATCTCCTTAAAATGTGTGTAATTTAACCATTATAGCAAGGTCCTCTTTCTATGTGACAGATTTTTAGACTCCAAAGACTAGGTGGTGGGCAGCTGGGGGTGGGAGGGCATTATTTTGCATACCACAGTTTATTTTTTTTGTTCTTTTTTATTCCCATTCTCCCCCACCTATCAACAGCTTTTCTAATGAATGTCTTTTATTTTTTGTATTCTTGAAAATATGTATTATTTTATGTGGATCTATTTTGTTTTACAAAAGTGACTATAGATTTCTTTCTGTTTCTGACTTCTTTCCTTCAGCACTGTTTCAAGACTCCATATTGCTGGATGTACATTTAATCAGTGCTGTCTGATAGAAATATAATGAGGAATTTAAATATAATTTGAAACTTAAATTGTTCTGGGCATCCCATTAACTGACATATCATTTCAACATGCAATCAGTATAGAAGATTTGGTATTTTCTTCTTCCTTCCTTCCCTCCCAAACCTCCCTCCCTCACCCCCCTTCCTCCCTCCCGTGTCTTTACAATCAATGAGTGTGTTACACTAACAGCACATCTCAGTTTAGACTCCTGCATTTCAAATGCTCAGTAACTGCATGAGGAACAGTGTGGCTTGGGCTCATGCATACCAACTCAGCCCCATGGATCCTTGGGGGATCACCCTTGACTCCCAGCTACACAAGCAGTGCTGCAACAAGGATCTTTGAACAGCATGCTCTTATGGACCTTTCTGAGAATTTCTTAGGGGAAAATACCCAGAAATAGGATCGCTGGGTGGTAGGGGCACACAGACATCATTGATATGACAAAATACTTACAGTTCCAGGATGGATGCAAGGCTCTACAGCAGGGCATAGATTTTCCCAATTTGCTGTGTTTTCACCAAAACCTAATAGCATCCTGCCTTCTATTTTTTCTTTTTTTTTTTAAAGATTTATTTTTATTTTTTTTATTTTTTTTAATTTATTTATACAAGCACTGGGTACAGTCAGAAGCGCAGGAGGGTGAGAGAATTCACCAGAGCCAGAGCGGGGAGCAGAGCAGACAGAAGGACCGAAGTACACTGCTGAGGGGAGCAGCAGGCCGGGCAGGAGAGGTCTGCGCGCCATATGGGGCCCTCTGGTGGCCAGGGAACAGCCGGGGAACGAACCGGCACTGCAGAGGCTGTGGGCAGCTTCTCAACCCAGCGCTCAACCGCTGCACCACCGGAGAGGCCCTCTATTTTTTCTTTATTAGGTATAAAATGGTACTAGTGTTTTAATTCACAGTTATCTGTTTATGAGTTTCTCTCTTCATATGTTTGTTTATACATGCACTGGATACAGTCAGAAGCGCGGGAGGGTGAGAGAACTCACCAGAGGCAGAGCGGGGAGCAGAGCAGGCAGAGGGACCGAAGCACACTGCTGAGGGGAGCAGCGGGCGGCAGGAGAGGTCTGCGCGCCATGTGGGACCCTCCTCTGGTGGCCGGGGAGCAGCCGGGGATCGAACCTGCGCCGCAGAGGCCGCGGGCAGCTTCGCAACCCAGCGCTCAACCGCTGCGCCACTGGGGAGGCCCTCTTTGTCCCTTTTTCTATGTAATTTGACAGCAAATTTTCATTCATACTATTACATTCCATCCTTTCCTTCTTGGTTGTTGTTTACTTAGAGACTCTACATCAGAGGATCTCAGCCTTCACTGGATTTTATAATTATCTGGAGAGGTATTTTGACAATGCCAATGCCCAGGCCCTACCCCAGAGCAATTAAAGAGAATCTCTGAGGTGGATCCCAGTGTTTTACATTTTTTGATGTTCCTACTATCCAGGCAGAGTTGAGAATCACCATTTTTGGCACTCACTCCTTTTATCGCCTGTCTTTTTCCTCTGTCCATGCTACCCTTAAATGGAAATTTTTAATTTTGATCCAATGAAATTTTACCTGATGGTTTATTTTCTAAGTTTTGTTAATAGCTTTCTTCCCCACCCCACCCCACCTACCCCACTCCCAAATCACAAAGTTGTTCTTCGTTTTCTTCTTCTCCTTTTATAATTGTCCTCAGTTGAACCCTACTGGAGTATGCTGTGGTACCTTGTACATGTGGATGTGTCTCTGAGCTCTCCTTCTGTCTCAGTGGCCTCTGTTCTTACTCCTATAGCAGGACAAAATATGCCTTAATCTGTAGCGGGGGAAGTCCTCCCTCTTTGCTTTATCTATTCATGGACTTCTTGTAATTACTTTTCTAGACCTCCCAGTTAAATCTTTGGCAAAAGATAGAGCAGGGACTATCATAGCCACCTGCATTTTAAGTGAGAGAAAGCAATTTCATAGCTGTGGTCACTTCTCAGTCTTAGTTCTCAGAGACACCTCCTCTTCCTTCCCAATAGTATTTGCCCAATTGATGCCATTGGACATGCTTTAGAAGACATCTCAGACAGAAACTCATCCATTCTAGGATATAAAGTTTTAAAATGTGCTAGAATATATCAAATATATTTAAAGAATACAGATACAAACATAGGAAGTCATTAAAAGAAAGAATAGCATTTTTTACGTCTAAGTAATTGGACTTAGCTGACCTAATAATCAAAAGAATTGCTTTTCCACTTAAATTAGCTAGGAGAATACATACTTGGCTTTATTACATGAATGAGAACTGAACGAATTAAATGGCCTATGTTCCCACAAACAATTAGACCCTAGGTAGTTAAATCTGGCCGAATGTTGAGATCCTGCTGGGATGATGTACAATTTTGTTTTACATATTCTGGTAAAACATCCTTTTTTGAGTGATTTTTGTTACTGTCTTTTCTCTTTTCAGCGCTTACCATGGCCACCTAACATCTCTAATTGAGATTAGTCCTTATAAGTTTCGAAAGGGCAAAGATGACAAGAAAGAATTTGTGCATGTGGTAAGTATTTTAGAAGCCAAGCAGCTGAATGTTAGCACAGGAAACAATGCCCTGTGATAATCCAGTCAATTCTTTCATTGAAATGCAACCACAGAAAGGAACTGAGTTCTAGAGTGGTGATGTGACCTGTTAAAGAGCAGAACATGACAGGATGAGGCTTAAAACCCATTCATGAGGATCACAATAGGCAAATTAGTGCTGCAGTTGTGACTACTGTCACTTAATGCAACTGCTTTATTTTTCTTGCCTGCTGGTTTCCAATTACCTTTTCTATCACTGATGCCAACTTGAAACTCAGACAGTGTGTCTGAAAATTTGTTCTGCCAAATGACATCGATGTTTTCAGTAAAAAGAAACCAATCAAGTGCTGAAACAGTGATGTTCACTTGGTGTATTTCCATTAATTAAGGATTAATAGACTTTCTTCGGAGAACCATCAATAACTCCTTTAAAAATTATGAGCTGGATCAGAACTAAGGTACTCTAGTTTTAGGAATGATTATAATTTGCAACATAGTTGATAATTGTTGTTTTTATTTTTCATATAGAATCATTAATATAGTTTTCTTGCATTGAAATTTTCAAATAATAAAATCACACTTGTTGATCTGAATTTCTCCTTCTGTGAATGGAGATGCAGTGTTGATTTGCAAGACTCTGGGAACAAATCCAAGTTCCTGTTCACAGTGTGAAGATTTTAGTAATCACAGAATTCAGAAACACTAAGCACAAAAAACAAAAGAAACTAGAGTTGCTTAAATCCATGTGATCACCTTTCTAATATGCTCTTGTGAGCAAATGCCCTTTTATAAAAGTTCTTTCATCAAGGAGGCAAACCCTAAGAAACTATCATTTGATGGTTTCAGGCACCAACTCCAGATACATACAGAGGAAAATATAAAGAAGACCATGAAGACCCAGCCAGTGCTTATGCAGATGAAGTGAAGAAAATTATTGAAGAAGCTCAAAACCGTGGAAGGAAGGTTTGTAAACATTTTAGCAGCTTTTGTAAAAAGTGTTTTCTACCATTGGAGAGGTAGAAAATTATTCCATCTAACTCCCCTTTCTGTTCTTCTCTGGTTACTTTCCACCTTGTTCATATTTCAAAAGTGCATTATTTATAACTATCAATTATATAAAACTATTTTTATTTATCCTGGAAATGCAATCACAATCTTCCTTCCAGAACTGGTGGCCTAATTCTGACCTTCCCAGTGGGACGCAGACTCTGATCCAAAGGGGTCAAGCAGAGAAGATTAAGAAAGGTGGAAGTCCAGGAACAGACTTCCAGCCGAGAATAGCTGGGAGTGAAAGGAGAGTAGCTGGGAATGAAAGGAAGACGCAAAGTCGCTCTGACGCCTTCGTACCACTGCAGATTCCGAGGCCCACCAGGGAGCCATGGTGTCTCCCTTAAACTTTCATGCAGTCACAGAGCCCCCCAGAGATAGCCTGACCTGAGTAAGTCAGGGCACAAAGATGTCCTTCCCATCTGGACCTGGATTTCTAAGGCAGATCCAGAATCCTCCAGCATAGGAAGAAAGTTTTCACTTCCTCAGTCTTGTTCCTGCTGTCTTCAGGTTCACACTAAGTTCTCAGCACACATGGGGGTTCCTTGTGTACGGCTATAGTTCCTGCTTTTCCTTCCAGCTGGCTTATGTCCGTACATACAACAATGAAAAACAATCTTAACTGAGATAAAAATGAAGCCGGTGCTTTTTTCAGTTCAGATATTTTTATCTTCATGACTGAAGAATCAGTTGTTTTTCTTAACTGTTTTTTATTTCCTTTTCTTCCCATCCTTTGATTTTTCATGTCTTCAATGAGCTAATTGTGTAGGGAGATCTAGTGCTTTACTTACTGTTTGAGCTTCACGCTCTTTTCCTCTTCAAAGGTAGTCTATACCTCTCTACACAAACTGTTTCCAGGAAAAACTTGACATTACTGAGATCCTATGGTCTTTCTACTACTAACAGGTTTGAATAGTTCTTGGGAAAAAATAGCATGCAATAGTTACTGAATTGAGGCTATCATGCTGACAGTACTGAAAGCAGTGAGCACATCCATATGATTATGGATGCTTCATAATTTTACAGCAGAAATCTTTTGAACTACTGACCTCATTTTACAGCTATTAAGTAAGATATTTTAACATAACCTAAGCTGAGGTAATACAGTCATTAAGTCTGGACTGGAACCTTGATTCTCTTATTACCTCATAGTCTGTGCTTTCTATTCATTCTTGAGTGTTATTTTCTACCTGTTGTTTTTCCACCTCTGAAACAGTTCCTCTGTTCCTATTGTGAATTGACTAATTCTGCTGAGTTCAGCCTGGTTCGGGGCCAGAACTAGAAATACAGCACAGTAACCCAAGTGTGTTCCTTCCCATTTCGTAAGTGTGGATCCCAACTTCAGGCAGCCCCGTTTCACCAGACCAGGGAAATCAGCCCTAGAGTGATGCATTTGGAACCTGCATAATTTTTTAGAAGCTCATATCAGAGACTGATCAAAACATCGATCTTAGTGGATGCTGTGATAACACTGCATTTAAATTAATGAGCTGGAACGCATCTTCTCTGTTTCTCATAGTAATTACCAAAAATTTCAGAAACTGATGCTCATCCCAGCTGCTTTTTCAGCATAGACATCTTTTCTTTATCTAATCTGGTGGCCACCAGTCTACTCCACTTCTAAAATAACCTGCTCTATAGGAAGTCCTCTTTATTTGGAGGTATGAGAGGGTCCTAATGGACTTTGACTCCATCTTCTCTTGTATAGATTGCTGCTTTTATTGCCGAATCCATGCAGAGTTGTGGCGGACAAGTAATTCCTCCAGCAGGCTACTTCCAGAAAGTGGCAGAGTATGTACTGGACTTGGGCATCCTTGGTGAAACTGAGGGCACCATGACAACTCTGTAGGACCGTACTGGTTGTTGTAATATTGACGTGCTTTCAGGCTGGCTGGTAAATAGCCACTTTGGAGTGCCCACCATCCCAGGACTCCTGGAACTCCTCCACCTTCCAAAGGTCCAGCAAATAAAGGGTTAATACATGGTCCAGTAGTGGGGGGCCTGCCTGCAGGACTCTGTAGCAGCCACTAACCCCCTTCAACCCCAGCCTCTCTGATTGACTGGTGTCCAAGCTTTTCGGATTAGTAAAAATTTGGAGATTAACCTGGCTGAAAACTACTTCTTGTTCACTTCATTCTTTTCCTACTTAAAATAATACAGCATTGCTTAAAGAGAACAAACCCAAATGATGTAGAATATATCTAACTGGAATATTCTGTGATTATATTTCAATCACATAGATGTCTTGGGAGTAGGGTATGAGTACTGAAATATTTTAACAAAGATTATAGACTCCAGGTTCACAACATTTTTTAAAGTTCTCAATCATCTGTGTGCTGGTGGGTGGGTTTGGGGATGCTCAGAGTGGTGAAGGCAATAAACTGTGCTGTTGCTTTTCAGATATGTGCGTGGAGCAGGGGGTGTGTTCATAGCTGATGAAGTTCAGGTGGGCTTTGGCCGAGTTGGGAAACATTTCTGGAGCTTCCAGATGCATGGTGAAGACTTTGCTCCGGACATTGTCACGATGGGGAAGCCAATGGGCAATGGCCACCCCATGGCATGTGTGGTGACAACCGCAGAAATCGCAGAAGCCTTCAGCAGCTCTGGGATGGAGTATTTCAATACGGTAAATTTTGATCTTCAACTTTTAGTGCTAAGAGGGATAAAAGAATGTATGTTATTATACTTCTTGTGATGTCATAAAAATAAAGCTCAGTATTGCCAGCTAATCACCCCGGGACACTACCCAAACTTTACTCTCACCATATTTCGGTCTGTTGGGCACAGTTCTTCTTGTATTTTTCCTTGTGTATATCTTTCCCCTTCTGAAAACATCCTTATAGTTGTTCTGATGACAGATGACTGCCCCTGTAGACTGAAGAGGTTATGAGACATTATTTACAGATGATAGGATTCTTTTTGCTTCGTATCACATTTATATCCCAAATACTTTCACAATGTTTAGATGGTCTAGTACTAGAAATGTTACATGGCTGCCTTTGGGAAATATTATTTCCTTCCTTTTATCCAAAAATGCCATAAACTTTAAAGTTGGAAAAATTAAGCCTGTGTGTGTAATTAAGCAGTGTGTGTAATAGGATTTGTTCCAACTAAAGGTAAGGTTCAAATCTAAACACATCAGTTATTTGGAGAAAATGTCATTGTTGTTTTCACACAACTGTTTAAGGGAAGAATCCCATATTCCCCTCACTGAACCATGCTTTACTTCCCAACATAATGTCTGTTTTTTTGGTGGGATGAACCAATAAATTCCCTGAGTCCTTGGTACCAGTTACACAGCATGGAGAAATAAAATGCATTGACCTTTCACTTGAGGCTGAATAAAGAAATTGTGTCATATTCTAAATATAAGAAACAGTATCACAGGAAAAAATTTTATTAGAATCATGCATGCATTAATTGGAAACCAGATTTCTCACATGAAGCATTATCAATAGTTCAAGCGTTGTGTTGTCTCATTTATGTTTTTTCCCTGAAGTATGGAGGAAATCCGGTGTCTTCTGCTGTTGGTTTGGCCGTGCTAGATGTAATTGAAAATGAAGATCTCCAAGGAAATGCCGCAAGAGTAGGGGATTATCTTATTGAGTTACTGAAGAAACAGAAGGCTAAGCACACTTTGATAGGAGACATCAGGTACATTTGTCATGAAGTTATGTCGTTATTCATTTTTCCAAATGAAGATAGTTTGTTTTGTCTTATTAGCTTAAAAGAGGTTACATAAAAATTCAATCTATGAAACACCAAAAAACATAGAAAATGAACATCATTCTTAATCTAGAAGCCAGATATAAGCTCTGTTAATGCTGAGTATATAGTCTCCTGACGTTTATGTATTTCTTTTTTTTTCCTTTTTTCTTTTTTTTTTAATAAACCTGGCATCATTTCAGCATCTAGAAGATGAAAGGAACTTAAAATAACTCCAAATGTTCAATCAAAAATTATTTTAAATGATATCCTGGGAATCTCAGTATTTTTCACACGCACATATATATAGACATTTATCAGCATTGATATCCTGAGAAACTAAATAGCATGGAAAAGTTATTGTTTAGCCTTTTTTCCTGAAGTGGGAGGAAAAAAACTGGATGACAAATGCTAACTTGTTTCAGAAACCAGAAAGAGTTGTGAACTTAGATTCAATAGAAATTACCCATGAGGGAATCATATTCAGCTTCAAATTTAGCTGAAGTTGGAGGACAGTGTTAATTCTTTGTACAGTGCAGTGTTTATTATTATTGTCTCAAGTTACCTTTTTGCATACCCCTCAGGGGCTTTGGCCTCTTCATCGGAATTGACTTAGTAAAGGACCATCAGAAAAGGACCCCTGCCACAGCAGAAGCGCAGCACATCATCTACAAGTAAATGGACCCCCCCACGCCCTGCCTGTATGCTTTCTTGGCTCTTGACGGCCACCCACTTGAAAACTGCTTTTACTCCCTCTCTTCTCCAAATAAGGAAAGTTTTAAGAACTCGTGCAATTTATAAATGTGGGTTTCTTGTGTACAGAATATTACCTGCCCTATGTCCTCATCATTCTTAAATAATCCTGGTTCCCCTTTGTGCTCACGTATATTTCCTATTGTGAAGTATTTTAAATTGTTAAGTATCTATAAATAGCCTTCATTTTGTGTAAGGTGTTGCAGTATCTAGACAGGATCTGCCCTCTTCATGAATTATTTAGTAAAAGTCAATTAGATCTCTAAAATTGTTCATTTTGTTTCAACAGGATGAAAGAAAGTGGAGTGCTCCTCAGTGCAGATGGGCCTTACAGGAATGTGCTTAAAATAAAGCCACCCATGTGCTTCACTGAAGAAGATGCAGTGTTCATGGTGGACCAACTGGACGGGATTCTGACAGGTCAGTCCACAGATCTTTCTGAGGCCTCCTTGCCCCTGCCTGCCTTGCTTCCCTCCCCGCTGGCCTGGTCATGCATGACTTCACGCACATATTCAGAGCACAAGTGGACTAGGGGGGAAATGGATATGTAACTTTGTGCTTGGAACTGCAAAAAAGATAGCTGAAAAGTAACTGTGGACTCTTAGTTATTCTAAATTTGGTTGGCACTCATACCACTTCAATTAATCTATCATTTATTTTCACTTTCTACTATTTAAAACCCATCATGTCTGTTCTGTACCATGCACCACACACGCTGCATTTTTGGTGTTTTACACTGACCATGAATACGTGAGACACCTCTAATAAAGTCATAGGCTGCAGGTTAACATTTAACTTGCTGTCTGCTGAGTAGTTTGACTTTGTGTGCGCTTCACTTATCACAGTTTAATTTTTGAGGACTTCTGCTTGTCATTCAGAATTATAGCCTGTGATAGGAATTTAACTTTTGTTTACCTGTGTTATGGAAGTAACTTACTTTTATCTTATGTTATGACTATAAATTGAGATTGTAAATTAGCAATGAAGAACAATGCTGAAAAACATAAAGCACTGTGGGCTGCTAGTTCATTTTTGTTGTTGCTTTAGTTCTGTTTTTAAGATTCAACCTCTGCTCCCTTCTCAGCCTTTTGGGGTTAGCCCAGGCTAGAGGAAATGGGTCTAGCCCAGGTTTATATTCCTGAGAAACCAGGAATTGGTGGCGCATACCGGATAAGTGGCAGCCTGAGTTCAATGATATAGTCATTGCCTCTGGACTCAGGGAGCATTGCTCATGTGCCTGCCTGTCCTCTTGCAGTCCAGGAGGAAAAAAAGTACAGATTGGACAAATCTATTACTATTATTTTAAAGTCATCTCAGAGCTTGGACATTATTGGCAGTGGGCCAGAGAAATTTCCTTTGAGTAAAGAGAATTAGGTTTAGTGCTCTTTGTAAATGGTAGTAATTTTTGGGGTGCAGGGAAAATCCCCCCATTCCTCTGAGTACTTTTGGTGTGCAAGTTTTGACCATAGGTTTTAATGATGACATCATTAACAGTACTGAAATTTATTTATTTATTTATTTATTTTAAAGATTGATTTATTTATTTATACAAGCACTGGGTACAGTCAGAAGCGCGGGAGGGTAAGAGAATTCACCAGAGCCAGAGCAGGGAGCAGAGCAGGCAGAAGGACCGAAGTACACTGCTGAGGGGAGCAGCAGGCAGCAGGAAAGGTCTGCGCACCATGTGGGACCCTCCTCCGGTGGCCGGGGAGCAGCCGGGGATCGAACCAGCGCTGCAGAGGCTGCGGGCAGCTTCGCAACCCAGCGCTCAACCGCTGCGCCACCGGGGAGGCCCAACAGTACTGAAATTTAGCTAAGGAGGGAGGGACTAGCAAGAGGGCTGCGAGTGTTAGTGGATCATAAAATTTATGTGGAAAATAAAAGATGGTGTTGGGGTACTCTAGATGTTGGCTCTGCTTTAAGACAAGCTTATCTGATTAAAGGGTGACTTTTGGCAATGGTCCTAAATCTGGGTAGTCTGCATTCTTTAAGGTCGTGGTATCAGGTTCCCTGAGGCCCAGAGGCCTTTAGTAAGCATAGCTCCACATGCAAAGATGATATGTACATCTTAGAAAAAGCCTATTTGAGCATTTTGGGAAGGCCAGTCCTACATAATGAAATGCTACAATGTAGTTTAAAAGCAGCAATTTTAACAGTGGCACTTTTAAATTAAGGATCTACTCTTCATTAAGGATCTTCCTATAGAGCCCCCCAAAATTTATCTTTTAAACATTTGTATTTATTATCTCTGTTATCTCTTCCTTGGTGTAGTTTTAGAAGAAGCCATTGGAGGCAAAGCTGAAAGTGTGATCTCGGAGAATACTCGAGGCAGAGCAAAGGTAAGGGTCTGCTACTTGATTTTTAGAGGAAAAGCTTTAAGCTTTGCAAAATGAAGAAAAAAGACTTGCAAATTGTTTAAAAATGTACAAAGAACAAAATAGCCTATGTTAGGGTTGACTGGCTGGTGCAGTTTTGAGTGTCATATTCTTTGTAAGGAATAAAGCCAAGGAAACATGTTCCGAGGACCATTCCCATACCCCAGAAGTCCCTCAGGCCTGCAAAAAGGGTCTTCACAATAGAGACAGAAATGATAACAAAAGTCAAAACTACTTTCTGTTGTCTGCAAACTGATTGACGGTTCCTGGGGTTCCCACACAGCACTGTAAAATCCATGGAAGCATTGGCAGCATGGTCCAGTTCTTGGACTCTGGGGAAAATATTCTGGTTCACAGAGGGACGAGGGCTCGAGGAGGGCGGGGGATGGGGTGTTGGCATAGAAGGCTTGGTGGAAGGTAAGTGAAACATGCACATATGGAAGTGTAAACATGTACCCCCAAAGTTATAGACATGCAAATGGCTGACAGTAAAATAAACAACTTAAAGTGGCTGATGAGCCTGGGAATCTCTGGCAGCTTGTGGCCTAGTTTCTGCATTTGATGTGCTTCCAGCCAGAGCCTTTCCATTCTCTCCCTGAGCTGCCCAGGGTGTGAGAAAGAGCTCCCGGGTCTCAAAACAGAAAGGCAAAAACTTGAGAGGCTTTGTTGCATAATTTGTTGTTTGTTTACGCCTTTGATGCATAAAGGAACACTCAGTGCTGAAAGACACCCGCACAGTCAGCAAAGTCCCCTTGGTCAGTTGGAATGAGAGCAAATGATTTGCTAACAGGACTGCTTCTGTCTGTGTGAACAATATAAACCAAGTCTAGAAATCAGTTCTTATCTGTTGTTTAAGAGGGGGGTGGGCGTATCAGGGGGAGGGGCCCCGATGGACTGTGGTCGAAGACCAAGGGTACCTTGGTGGTGGGTGTGGTGTGGGGGCATATAGTGAGGAGCCTGAACCTGTCCCCCTAGATCACATGCAGTGTTCTAACCCAGTGTACCCTCCGTTAAAAAATTTATGTGAAGAAACATTAACTATCATGCCACACCTGCTGAAAGAGCTGGCTTCAAGAAGACAACAGGTGTTAGCAAGGCTAACGGGGAACCTTTCTGCACTGCTGATGGGCATGTGAATTAATTCAGTCACTACAGACAATGATATGGAGATTCCAAAAAAAGAGAGAAATAAAGAAGGAAGAAAAGGAAAAGACAGAGAAATGAGGACTGACTTTTGAAGTCTAGGACTCGATCACAGCTGTAAGGTCTAAGCAAGCACTGAAAAGGAGTTTACCAAAAAGGGATAGTCTACTTGGGAGCTAGGAAAGTTCACACATGTTTTAAGGTTGACACTGCGGTCAGGGAAGAGCAGCCAGTGCTGTGGCGTTGGGATTTCTGGCCTGCAGAGCCAGCCTGCAGGTGGTCAGGTGTAGGGTCCATGGCCCTCTGGATCTATACCCTGTCTTGCAGCTGCCTAGCGAAGCCCACGCAGAACTGGTCAGTGATGGCACCAGGGATCCCAAAGAAAGTTCCAGTCGGAAGAAAAATGGAGTATG
Source organism: Talpa europaea (assembly GCF_964194135.1). Classification (NCBI taxonomy): domain Eukaryota; kingdom Metazoa; phylum Chordata; class Mammalia; order Eulipotyphla; family Talpidae; genus Talpa; species Talpa europaea. The sequence continues at coordinate 4,785,722 of NC_140080.1, read as the reverse complement.
TGCAGATAAACATTCACTGCTCAACAAGAGGCTCAAGACCTGAGATGTTGGCTTTTTAGAGCAAGCCAAGTGTCCGGAGTCCCCTGGAGCAAATGCCGCGTCCCCTCTGCGACTCCCCCAGCGGCACCTGGAAAAGCAGAATCTGCATTGCATTTAGGTGTGCCGATCAAAGGTGAATGAGTAACACGAGTAAATCAAGTGGTGATCAAACCACGCCAAGATGGTTGATTCAGCCGCTAGCTTGTTAATTCCTTAGTGAGATTTCGGAATGTACGAAATTCATTCTACTAAATTTAAGCTTCAAATTGAACATGAAGTTGGCAGCTTTACTTCTTATGTTTAATGTTTGAACTTTGAGAGAACAAAGTTCAATAGGTTTCTTAACTCTGGACACTTAGTGCCTTAAAAGATGAAATCTTTAGTGATTTAATTTATAACTATATTTATGAATTATAACAAAATAAAAGATATAAGCCAAAAAAGTTTACTCTGTAAGTGCTTGCCCTTCTTTTGCAGAGCATATTAAGGCTTTGGGTGGTAAAATCAAAGCTGTTTGAAACCATCACGTCCAGCAGGTTCACAGGGGCGTGAAGGAGTCAGTCCTCTGGCGGGGAACTAGGTGATCACCATCCTTTTGGGTTTAGGGGAGTTTAAATAAGTGAGGGGACACACACTACATCTGAAACACTCAGAAAGATGTAGCTGGAGCAGAGCAGCAGCAAAATGTGGTGTCTGTCATCAGGAAACCTCAGCTCTGTGTACTCACTGTCAGCTTGGCTGGCCACTGTCAGCTAAGAAACGAACTTTCAAACAAACATCTTCCTCTTCTCACCATCAAGTTTTGTCATCATCTGTGGACACCCTTGCATACATACACTTCTAACTGTGTCAGGGAGAGAGAGTCGATTTGGCAAATAATCAAATTACCATCAGACAAATTGACAAGAAAAATACTCCAAAAAGACTTAATAATCACATGTATACCTCCTGTGTACATGGAAAGAGGCTGGTAAAAATTGGTAACCACACTCCTGCCATGACCTAAATCACCTCTTTAAATAACTCAAGCTACAGACAAAGGATGTGGAGCGAGTGGGGAGGTTGCAGGAAAGGTGCAGCCAGCAGGTATGACTGCTGTTTCTTCCACTGATAAAGGGACTTAGCCTTCCTGGCAAGAGTTCAGGAGATGAGGTTCAGGGTGGGGATGCCTTACAAAGGGAGCTTTGCCTTCCCCTGTAAATGTGTCCTATAAGAGTGCCCTCCACCAAGCTCTCCGAGGCACTCCTGGGAGTGCCTCTTGCTTCCCTCCACCAGACATTAACAAAAGGAACTAAAGATACCCAGAGTCCCAGGAGCCCCTGCCTTAGGAGCATGGTACCATGAACATCCCCTTGGACCTGCTGTGCTGACAGAAAGTATTCGTGTATCGCTTCTATTTTCCTAATAGTAAATTGTGTGTGTGTGTGTGGGGGGGGGTGGTTAGAGGGAATAAAAAAGAAATAATTTTGCTATAGCTGTTGCATGTAACTGAAATTACAGTAAGAGAAATTAACAGTAAAAAGCTACCTTTCTGAGTTTGTCATATATAAAAATGCTCTGAAAATACATAAATACACTGTCGTCCTGAGAGGCTGTCTCAGTGGTTCCTGGTTAGATGATGCTGAACTTGGGTCCCAGGAACTGGCAAAAAGGAAAGGAAATGGCGGTCTCTGGGTTTGCCTTGGGGAGCAAGATAAGGAGGTAACCAGAGCTTTCACAGGCAGACCAGGACCTGCAGGGCAAAGAGTATCCAGAAGGAAAGTTGTGCTGGCACTAGTGACCAGGCCCGTGACCCATACGGCTCTACACCCTGGCAGGGACTCCCTGGGATACTGTATCCTGCTTGAATGGGGCAGTGAATCCTGATGGCATACACCCTTGGCTCCCACAGCCTACCCTGACCTGTAACAGAGCAGCTTCTCAGTCCTCCCGGGTCTCTCTTCCTGAGGGAAGACTTAAAAGTCACTGCAAATTTTCTGAGGAGAGCAAACACCTGCCATCCCAAAATATGTCCTCTTGGCATAAGATTCATTCCGTGGAGGGACCTTGAAGGCTGTGTGAAGCTTGCTTTTTTCAAAAAAAGGGCATTTACATGGAAACCTCTCTGCAAAAGAGTGCCTCCTGGGAAGACCTAATATCCTTAACTCTTTTCTAGGAGAAGGCTAACATATCTTCCTTTGGCTAACATATCTTCCCCATAAACTCCCTAACTGGCCTTCCCTTTCTCCACCCTAGCCCAAAGTTACCCCTCTTGGTTATTTAAGATGGCTTTCAGCAGTTTACTTAATCATGGTGGGTCTCTTCCTTGTCAGCAGGAGGTATCCACATTACTAAACTCCTATAGGACATTTTCTCCTATCTGTCTGATGCATGTTTGATTATTTGCCAGCATGGAAGAATCTAGAAGGCTTCTCGATGAAGCCTTGACAGCCACAACTGGTACTAATTGTCTCCTTCCTCCACTGTAGAAATGCCACTCACCCTCAGCTATTACTTCCAGATGTCCTGCTAGTGATAAGACTCAAATCCTCATCCTAAGGTGTGTGAGCCCCTGGAAACCAGGCCCTTCTCAGGCCAGGGCTGTGGCACTGTCTGTCCACATTACAATTAGGTAATGGACACCACCGGGCACCCAAATCTCACCTATTGTCCTGCCTCCCCCACCTCAGGACAGAGCTCCACCAACTTCTGCTGATCAAGCTCAATGAGCCCTGCCAAGATGGTCACACCACAGCTGCTCCCTGAACAAGGAGTCCAATAGGACATACGCCTAATAGGACATCCGCCTTGTCCCTTGGCAAAAGTGCATCCTGCAGAGTCCAAAGTGGGAGGGATGGGAAGAATAAAATTCCACTGAGTCGTTAAAGGACCATCACCTTCCCCCTTGGATTCAGGGTCCTACTGCAGACACAGGGCCTTAGAAAATCCTGAGTCAGTGCAGATATTGTATTCTGAAGTGACTGAACCAAGTGTTCCCTCATCTTTAGAGATGAAGCTGGGACTGGTCCTCAGGTAACTTGGACTCCTGGGCCAGTGTTTTTTCTTCTACACCCTTTAAAATTGTTGAGGTCAGAGGCATAAAAGAATAATCAATTGGCATGGGAAACAAATGGAACTACATCAAACTGAAAAACTTCTGCACAGAGAAAGATACTGTCAATAAAAAAAAAAAAGACACCCTACTGACTGGGGGAAAATATTTACACATCATGCATCTGACAGAGGGCTGATAGGCCAAGATCTACAAAGAACTCATAGAACTCAACAAAAAGGAAATAAAGAACCCAATCAAAAAATGAACAGAAAAGCTAAATAGATATTTCTTCAAATAAGACATGCAGATGACCAATAGGCACATGAAAAAATACTCATCACTTATCAGGGGGATGCAGATCAAAACCACAAAGAGATACAGCCCATGCCTGTGAGAATGGCCCATATCAAAAAGACTAGAAACCGTGTTGGTGAGGATGTGGAGGAAAAGGAACTCTTGTATTTGTTAATAGAAATGTAGACCGATCCAACCCCTGTGGAAAACAATATGGAGATTTTTCAAATATTAAAAATAGATCTACCACGTGATTCAGCGATTACATTCCTAGATATCTACTCCAAGAATGGAAAAACTAATGCAAAAGGATATATGTACTCCTGTGTTCATTGCAGCACTATTTGTAATAGACAAGCTGTGGAGACAACCTAAATGCCCAAGGACAGAGGTGTAGATTAAGAAGATGTGGTATATACAAAATGGAATACTACTTAGCTTTAACAAAAAGATGACCTCGTGCCATTGGCAACAACATGGATGGAAATGGAGGGGATGTTGCTAAGTGGACTAAGTCAGAAGGAGAAAGACAGATACTAGATGGTTTTGCTTACATATGGAATATATAGAAACAAAACAAAGGGTCAGACAAAACCAAACCAATAATAAACCCTAGAAACCTGACTGAAATTGGGGCTACAAGACAGGGAAGGGGAAGGAGCACTGCGGAGTATGGAGGAGGACTGTGGTGCCTCCGTGATGGGAATGTGCGGTAACAGACATCCGAACCACAGGCAGTGTTGTGAACCGATATCGATTCAATTTTTAAAAATGTAAAACAAAACAATAGAAAGGATAATTAACACACATGGTCAAATCCCGACACCCGATCTCCATCTCCCTTTCTGAATCCTCATCCTGCCTCACAGAGATTGTGGCTCAGTTTCATAAAGTCAAATCCCTGTGAAAATATCCAAGTAAGTAAAAATATAAGCATGAACATATGTGTGTATGAAAAGCAGAATCACTAAGATATACATATACCTAATGATTCACTTAAGTAAAAATTAGATAGATATAAAATGCAGATATATATTCTAGTGGTTCTGCTTTTATTATTGCACATTGACTCATAGGTGATACAGAATATGTTATCCTGTCATAAAGGAGTTGATCTAAAAACTCATACCAGGATAACAGGAAAATCTCCAAACACTAGGAAATTCAACAGCGTACTTTTAACTTAAGGCTGGAACACGTCTCAAAGGATATGAGAAATGTAAATGCTGGACACTGTTGGGATGCAAAGGGAATCATCCGGCACCTATCTGGGCTTTTCGGGGCTAGCAAATAAACAAGTATCACAGGGATTGAGAAGGGAACTTGCCAGAACGTTTAATAGTAACATGCATCCCTCTTGCACATATGGGAGGGACCCAGCAGGATTGCGTAACTGCCCACGTGACTTTGACCACCATCTTTAATGGTTTAGGGCCGTTGTAGGAAGATAGGGAATAGTTGGTGAGGATGTTTATCTGGTAGGCATGTTAGACGTAAGGCAAGCAGAGTTACCTTGAGCCTTCTTCAGGGAAAAAAAGGTAAGATTAGGTCTGCCTGGGAGAAGACCTAACAGGGAGAAGTTTACAGATAAATATCAAAAGCAACCGCCCCCCAGCCTTCAGAGCCCCTGTCATTAAATAAACATCATGCCAAAAAGATATATTTTGGGGTGGCAGGTTTTTTGTCCCCTACAACCTCAAATGAGACAACTTTTCTTCTCCGTCCTAGCTCCCCCCACCAACTGACTTGGGCCTCGGTACCTTCAGGTACCCCCAGCAGCAACATCACAGGACATCACCAAAGGTCAGCAGGAGAAGGTGGGTGGGAACAAGCAGTCCTGGGCCATGGTTTGTGCATCCTCCTCTTCTTCCAAACCCTCAGCTAGGAATTATAAGCCAAGTCCCCTCTCCCTCCTAAAGCTGCTTCCCCCTGGGGTGTAAAGCCTGGTGAAGCTGTGTGCAAGAGGGTGCTGGACTACATTTGTGCTATACCTGCCTCCACTGTGGTCTCTTCTTTCGCACACCCGTTCATCCCAGCCCCTTCCCCACCCTTTGCCAGCCCAGCCCTGAACTTGAGGATTGTGAGCTTTCCCAGATGCATGACCCCGCTGCTCTGGATATTCTTTCTTTTCTTTTTCTTTTTTGGGAAAAAACACTGCATTTAGACATTAGATAAGTTTCAGGTGTACATCTTTAAAAATCAGCATTGCAATCATTTTTGTTGAGTGTTGTCAGGACTCAAAGGAAATCATCTTGTACCCTCTGGGTTCTTCCCATAAGAAAGCGAGAAAGTCAAAAAGAAGGTTAATAACAACATCTGTACCTTCGGTAGACACAGGATAGATACAGCATGACTGGGTAACTCCCCATGTGGCTTCAGACATAGCATGTTAAATAGCTAAAATATAGGAGGTCGGCAGCAAGAAAGGCAAAGGTCACTTAGGGAGGTTGCCAAGGAAGGCACAGTAAATAAAGTTAAGCAGATTTGGGGCCTCCCCGGTGGCGCAGCGGTTGAGCCTTGGGTTGCGAAGCTGCCCACAGCCTCTGCAGTGCCGGTTCGATCCCCAGCTGCTCCCCGGCCACCGGAGGAGGGTCCCACATGGCGCGCAGACCTCTCCTGCCGCCCGCTGCTCCCCTCAACAGTGTACTTCAGTCCTTCTGCCTGCTCTGCTCCCCGCTCTGGCTCTGGTGAATTCTCTCACCCTCCCGCGCTTCTGACTGTACCCAGTGCATGTATAAATAAATAAATAAATCTTAAAAAAAAAAAAAAAGAAGTTAAGCAGATTTGGAAAAGAGATGAAGAGATTAGATCTTCAGGGAAAATATGTAGAACACAATTTTCCCTCCTAGTCCACACAATACCCAAAATCAAATGGGGAAGGAAAAGCTCACCCTTGTTTGATACCCAATAGTAACAGAAAAAGGTTGATCCTTTCATTATAGCAGTAAGCAAATGTCCTCAAATTTTGATGGTGTAATTATCACCCTGAGACTTATGTAATACGCATCTTCCTGAGGCCTACCCTTAGAAGTTCACTTCAGGTGTCGGCATTTTTATCAGTTACCCCAGACACAGGTAGTCTCAGGACCATGTTTTGGAAAATCCTGGGTTAAAATGTTGAGGGGTGTTCCTGTAGCTAAGAAAACTGTTGTTAAAAGATCAATAACAGAGCAATGAAGAGCCAATTCTATTGTGGACAGATCAAGCCTCAAAAATTATAAGTCAATTACAAGGTGATTTTTTCTTTTTATGAGATTAGCCTGTGTTACTTTGGAGAAGGTGTTGGTCCTTCGGAGATAGGTGTTCACACACCCATTTATTCTCTAGTAGGTAACTTGTGGACACTTAGAAGAATAGGTGCATATATGCAAATCTTCCCTTGCAGGGAGTCCTTAAAAAGGATTAGGCTTAAGGGCTTCCCTGGTGGCACAGGGTTTAAGACACAACCTATGAAGCTGTGCACGGCCACTGCAGCATGAGTTCAATCCCCAATCCGTGGCCAGGGAGCTACCCACATGGTGTAGTAGGCGTCTCCTGCCTCACCCGCTGCTCCCCTCAGCAGTGTATTTCCATTGATCTGCCTGTTCTGTTCCCCACTGTGTTTCTGGTGAATCTGCTCACCCACCACACCTCTGGCCTGTACCCCAGTTCTTGTATGCATAAATAAATAAATCTTTAAAAAAAAAAAGGATTAGGCTTGGACCCACAGCCCCCTGCACTTTCCCCATCTGGGTCTTCTTGAGGGCATGCCAAAGCCCACCGAGCACCATCCTGAAGTAGATTTTTTTTTCTTTTTCACCAAATATAATAACATAGTGACCCTTAATGTGCAGGGGAAATGCATCGGAACTTCAAACAGTAATAAACTGTGACCCAAATTTATCTTTTCTAAAATAAACCTAGTTATTCCAATCTTGCCTTGGGAGAAATAGGAGAATATTGAGTCCTCCACATAACCCAAGGTTACCTTTGGAGTTTATATTTTGTATAAGGCAGCTCAGGCTGCTACAACACAACACCGTCAACTGGGTGGCCTGAACAACACACATTTACTTTACCAGAAATCATTGCTTGATTTCTGGTGGCATCCTTCCTGCCGTATAGACTGCTACCTTCCCCTGCCGCAGAGGTAGGCAGAGGGGAGAGGGTGAAAAGGAAGGAGGGGGACAGAGCCAGAAGGGAAGACAAAGGAGAGCCATTTTGGTTCTCTTCTTGTAGACACTAATCCCCTCGCAAGGGCTGCGCTCTCATGGGTTCATCTAAACTTGCTCTCAAAGGCCCCATCTCTGATTATTACACCCTTAGGGGTTAGGCCTTCTGTTGCAGAATGCATCTCTGAGAAAGGGGGGCGGGGAGCATCGCGCTACAGTGGCCCGAGGAACAGGTACCATTTCCCTGTCTGCACTCACTTTGAAGCCCCTTGGATTACAGCTCCCCATGTGAACTGGACTCCCGAATGGAAGTTGGGTGGGGAAGAGGAGGAAGGAAAGAAAAGAAATCTAGCTCAGGAAATGAAACCTAAGCGCTTCTAAAACACTTGACCATGCTGGGCTCCGACTATGGAGAAAATATGAATTAGTAAGCTTGACTCCAAAAGTACTTGAAATCCTCCCATCGTGAGTGTTTCCATGTGTGTTTGTGAAAGCTTTACAGGTCAGAGCCAAGACTGATAGAAAACAGTCTTATTTCTTTATGGCATGTTTGCATTAGATAGTCCTGCATTAGTGTTATATCTGATCTGGCTTGATCCTGGGTCATGATTTGGGAGTGCGGATGGATGTGGTGCCTGGAGAGGGAAGTGCTTCGAGTCCAGGGAAAAAGAAGCAGAGTGACCCCTGAGTCACCACATGGCTGGGACAAGCAGGGAGACTTCCAAATGAATGGGCAGGAAAGTGGTCTTCTCTCCCAGAATGGAGTCATACAGCCAGCTTTCGCTGATGAAAGCCACGGGTTTTAAACAATACCTAAGGCTGGGTTTTCCCAAAAGCAGATACACAGACAAGGTCCTCGGGGAGATCCTGTGCTGTGGACACACTCCCAGGAAGGGAGCAAAGCAGTGACAGGGGATCCTCCACTCTTGTGTGGATTTTTGTTTTCTAAGTTCTATGAAATCATTAAAGGCTTTTGAATATTAACTTTGACTTCCCACAATTTGGAATTCCTGTTTATCTTTTCTTCTAAAAAAGGAGACCACCTGGGTCAGTGGCCTCCGGGCCCCAGGGCGAGCCCCAGTGCAGGGTTCTCCTTTCCTATAGCCGAGAGCCAGCATGAGGCTTAGCCGGCACAGTCTGTGTGTTCTTGGGTCAGGCCTCACGGGCACTTCTGCCGGCCTCACTGAGTCTGGCCTGCTTCTTGGGAGCAAACGTGCTCTAAAAGCCAGGGGGCAGGTCCCAGGTTCCACATTTCTGGGACAGGCATCTGACTTCCTTTCACCTGTGCCCTATCCTTCAGGTTGTCTTCTTCCTCCCCGTAGAAGGATGGGTTCCCCAGGAGTGGGCTCTGATGAAGGCATTTGTGTTAGCAGTTTATCTCAAGACATGCTGGCAAGGCAATGGGGAGGTGAGCTCGGGACTCCACGCCAATGTGTCTGTTTCAGGCTCAGTTTTGTTCCATCCGTCTGTTTGCACGCCCTGGGGCAGCCGCACTGCCTTCATCCTGTGGCCTGGTTCTGTAACTGGCAGCAGAGGTTCTCCCACCTTGTCATTATTCTTCTAGACTGTCTCACTGATTATACATACATACGTATCTATGCATGTATGTATGTAACATATATATATTACATCATCCTTCATTTGTACAATGTAGGATTTCCCATGAAATTCCCACCACCAAGTCACCGTGCTCCATCACCATAGTCCCCTGTGCTCTTCCGCCCCTGTCATGATCCCTAACCCTCCTCCTCCCTGTAGGATTGTCTTGCTGATTCTTGACCCTTTATCTTGTCATATAAATATAGAATCAGCTTGTCAAAATAATTATCGGCATTTTGATTTGATCTGTAGATATTGCTATATCTATAGATCAATTTGGAGAAAATTGACATACACATAGTATAATTTCCTTTATAGAAAGTTGAAGCCTCATAAAAATGAATGCATGGTGTTCAACCATTGATCGTTATAAAATGTAGCAAGAAATTGATAACCACAGAAGTCCGCAGAATGCTCACCTCTAAGGGGGAGTGGGGGTTACAGAAGGAGCCTTTGTTTTTTTCCTTGACTTGAAGTCAAGAAAGTCTGCCTTGTAATTATTTATTGAGACATGGATTTATGGTTCAGTTAATTTTTCCATGTATATTTTATCATGAAATATTTTTAGACTCTAACTCTGCATCTTGCTAGTCGTTGCATAATTTTTGTTACATTGGTTTATCTGCTCTCTTTCCTAGTTTTATTTGTAATGTGGAACTAATAACTGCATCACAGATTTTTCTCTCATTTTTTGGAAAGGATTAACTGAAATGTATTAATTCTAAGGGAAGGAAGAGAGCAGCTGCTGACCCACCAGCTGTGGTGGCCAAGCCTGGGCTCTGTGAGAAGTGAGGCCAACACTACCTGGTCTGTGGCTAATGGATGTGTCTAGGGAGGGGTGGGCACCCCAGAAATGAGGCAATTGTCATGTATTACTTTAGGAGTTCCCCTTCACACCCAATCCTTACAAATTTGGAAGCAATCAGGTAATATCTTAAGTTTCTTTTTTTTTTTAAGGTTTATTTATTTAAGATTTATTTATTTATTTATTTTTAAGATTTGTTTATCCTCTGGTGAGAGGATTCACCAGGGACAGAGTGGGGGAATCTTCTGAACAGGGGGAATCTACCGAAACACATTGCTGAGGGGAGCAGCGGGGAGACAGGAGAGGTCTGCTGCGCCATGTGGGTCAGCTCCCTGGCCAGGGATTGAACTCGTGCTGTAGTGGCTGCCGATAGCTTCATAGTGCTGAGACTTAACCTGTTGCACCACCAGGGAGGCTCCCAAATTTAAAATTTTTTAGCAGGATTATACCAGATATCTCTGCTTAAACCACATTGCAAATAGCATGTAGGATAGTGGCTCGGACATTACAGGTAATCCAGAAATGCTGCTTTTCTCCCTCCCCCCTGAAAATTCCTAGTGGGATCAGAGAGGAAAGGAGAGGACAACCTCTACAGGGTTATGTATCCAGGAGTCCCCTGCACATGGCCTTGGACTCACGCTCTTTCCCGCACAAGAGCAAAGTTGACTGGACAATGAGGTAATCTACTGGTCTCCCTTGACATCATGACACCTGTCAGTTTCATCACCTTAGGTGTAGGGCAAAATGAAGCTCAGTCAATAATGCCTTTCACCAAACAGGCTTTTGCCTGAATCACCAATTGGCAAGGGTGCTTCTCCCCACCCCTCTCGCCCTGTCCTTGGCTCTAGAAGAGTGAACCTGTAGCCCTTGACCCTGCTGGTGAGCACTGCCAGATTATAGCAGAGGGTGGTAATGTTGCTGTTTTTAATAATTCATTCCAAATTGAAATCCCTTCAAAACAATGCCAGGGATACCACAAAAAAATGTAACTATGTGAGGTGATGGCTCAGTGAATGAGATTATTGTAGTCCTAGTGTACGCATATATTCATATCTTATAACTTCAGCAACTTCTTGACCGTCAGGATCATAGTTTATCACAATGTGCACACTGCAGATGTACATTTTCTCTTCTCATCTCTGCAAGTATCTTGCCACGCCCACCACCCAGTGTCCAGTCACCACCCACCACCCACCTGTCCTCCTTCCACCTACCCCCTCCTTCCTCCTTCCTTCTGTTGTCGGAGTCTACCAGCATTCTGTTATTTTTTGTTTTGTGTGTTTGCTTCCCCGCCCCTTCAAAATCCACAAATGAGTGAGATCATAAGGTATTTGCATCATCCTTTCAAGGTCCATCCATGTTGTCACAAATGGCAAAATTTCTTATTTTTCTTTTTTTTTAGAACCTAGTCGTAGTCATTTGTATATACATGCCACATCTTCTGAATCCAGTCATCCAGTGTTGGGCACTTGAGTTGTTTCCATGTTTTGGCTGTTAAAAATAGCTGTGCATATATCTTTTTGAATTAGTGTTTTTATATTCTTTGGGTAAATAGAAGTGATTGGATCATATGGTAGATCTACTCTTTTAATTTTTTGAGGAACTTCCATACTGTTTTACCTAAAGGCTTCCTGATTTACATTCCAACTAATACTAGGTGAGGGTTCCTTTTTCTTTTCATCCTTGCCAACACTCATTTCTTGACTTTTTGTTTAATTGGCATTTTTATTTTTATACAAGTACTGGGGTACAGGCCACGTGCGCGCGAGGGTGAGAGGATTCACCAGAGACAGAGCGAGGAGCAGAACAGGCAGCCAGACTGAAAACACTGCTGAGGGGAGCAGCGGGCGAGGCAGGAGAGTTCTGCCGCGCCAGGTGGGTGTCTCCCTAGCCAGCCAGAAATCAAGCCCATGCTGTAGAGGTTGCAGACAACTTCACAGCACTGTGCTCATCCCACTGTGCCACCGGGGTGGCCCTGTTTCTTGACTTTTTGATAATAGTTTAACCAGTGAGCGGTGAAATCTCATTATGGTTTTGATTTGCATTGACCTAATATAAGTGACGTAGAGCATCGTTTCATGAGTCGGCTGGCCTCTTGTCAGTCTTCTTTGGTGAAATGCCTATTTAGTTCCTCTGTGCATTTTAAAATCAGATTGTGTGTTTGTTGTTGTTATTGAGTTGTTTATATATATTTTGAATATTAATCCCTTGTCTCATGTAGTTTATAGATATCTTCTATTTGATATGTAGTTTGTAGATATCTTCTCCCATTCAGTAGGCTGCCTTTTCCTTTTGATATTGGTTTCTTGAGATGTGCAGAAGCTTACTATATAGTTTGAAGTCCCATTTATTTAATTCTCTTGCTGCTGGAAACTAATCCATAAAGACATCACTAAGGTCCATATCTAAGAGTTTATTGTCTATGTTTTCTATGTGTTTCATGGTATCAGGTCTTACATTCAAGTTTAATCCATCTTGAGTTGATTTTAGGATATGATATGAGATAGTGGTTTAGATTCATTCTTTTGCCGGTGGCTGTCCAGTTTTCCTGGAACCTTATCAAGGAGACATTCCTTTCATCCTCCTCATTCTATGTTTTTTTTTAAATGAGGTTTCTTTTTTTTTTATTTTTAGATCTATTTATTTTTATACATGAGCTGGGGTACAGTCCAGAGGTGCTGGAGGGTGAAAGGACCCACCAGAGGCAGAGCAGGAAGCAGAACAGGCAGATGACAGAAATACACTGCTGAGGGGAGCAGCGGGCATGACAGGAGAGGTCTGCCACGCCATGTGGGATCCTTGCCGGCTGGGATCAAACCCACACTGCAGAGGCTGTGGACAGCTTCATAGCATGGCGCTCAACCCGCTGTGCCATCGGGGAGGCCCCGTTCTATGTTCTTGGCTCCTTTGTCATACGTTAGTTGCCCATGTATATGTGGTTTTATTTCTGGTCTCTCAATTCTGTTTCACTGATCTATGTGCCCCCACATACCATACTGTTTTGATTACTATTGCTTTGTGGTATAGCTTAAAACCAGAAAGCAAGCCACCTTTGTTTTTGTTCTTTTTTCTTAGGATTATTTTGGTTACTTGAGGTCTTTTGTGGTTCCACACAAATCTTAGGATTTTTTTGTTTTGTTTCTGTGAAGACTGTCATTGTCCACTCATGTTCCTTGAAGGTTACTTAATCACACATCTCACCAAGTCTGTTTTGTGCCCTAACCCAGACTTGTATATGATGCCCACTTTTACAATCAAAAGCTTCAGCATCAGAACTCAAAAAGTGCAATACTCTGAATCTTGGGGTGGTAGAGGAGCATACCATAGTAGCCACAGGCTGTTTCTCAAAAATGAACTGACAGGGGTTTAGTGGGACACAGAGACTGAGTGGAGATGAAGGGAATGCATACCACATGCACACTGGAGTCCCCTTGGGAATCTTAACAATCATGTGGTCATGGCCCCACCCCACAGATGCTGATGGAATGGGGTCAGGATTTTCGAACATTCCAGCTCTCCAGGTGCTCTGTTGAGCAGCTGAGACTGAAAATCACTGGCTTAGAGAGAAACACTGCTGTGGAAGTTGGGCTGATTTTAGGGTAAGAAAAAGGCGATGAAATTATGTTGACTCAACTTCTTATCCTCCTCAGTATCTAGTTTCAGGTAATGACTGTCTTTCAAGGTGCCTTCCTTTCTTAATCCCCATTCCTCATGTCAGTGTGCAGATTTTATAGCTGAGGAAACTAAAGCACCAGGAGGAGAAGTAACTCCACTAGCAACAAACGACTCCAAAGGCTGAGTTCCATCTCTTTCCTCCTCCACGCATTTTGACTTTAGTGAGCTTCAAGATCATGGGGTGGTTGCTAAGAAAGCATCCTCAGTCCTGCCACACCGGCATTGAATTCAGTAGATTTAGGCCCATTTGGGTCTTTCTCCCCAGCCCCCCAGGTTAGCCTGATGCACGAGGGCCACAGACACCTTGGGAGGAGTTTTCCAACTAGACAGTTTGCTATAGCACAGAATCCCCAACATAACAGATGCTCAAGGAGAAATGCCCAAAGGAAGGGGGTCAGGGAAGCAGAAGAGGGACAGACTTGGTACTATAGTAACAGTTGAGTAATAATGATTGAGTAATAATGATTGAGTAATAATTGTGGCTTCTCTGACACAATACTTTAAAAAATTAAGGGATACACTGCAGCACATGTTGTTTGTCAGCTTTTCTTCCTCTTGGATGTCAAAGAGCTGATAAAAGCAAGGTTAAATGCCAGGCGTGGGAAGGCAGGGAAGGGGCCAGCCAGCAGTGGGAAGCCAAGGGTGAGGTGGGGGCTGTATTCTTCCACCCAGCCACCAAGATGGCCTAGACACCAGCAACAGAAACATCACCTTCCAAAGGACAGATCTGCAGCCCAGAGGAAAATTCCTATCCTCATACCTATTTAACTTGGTTTTGACACCCATGAATAAAAGCCTCCACTGAGACATAAAATTGCAGAGGATTACGTCTGCCATTCCAGTTGGCATGCCAGCTCTACTTAATAAAATAGTACTGTCTAGCAAGAAGGATTCCATCTAAGAAGTCATGGGCAGACTGGCAAGAGGAAAACAGATCTGGAGATTAAATGAGTCTTCTTGCACAAGCAGGAGAAAATCATTCTTAGTTACAGACCACCACCCTGAACATCTCTGTATTGAGAAAGTAATGATTGCCATGCCCCTGTGGCACATAATATTTTGTCTAACCACATTTGTGGTCAAGAAGGAACAGGGCAGTCCCTCGGAGTCTGTTCACTGCCAAGGGCAGAACATGATCAAAATACTGACAGAGGGCCAAGCCGCATCTCTTCCTGCTTCTCCCTCCTCCCCAGTTTTCTCCCACCACCGTAAATTGCCTGTCAACCCCAGTGCAAACAGCAGAACAGCCACCAGAGACATAACTTCAGTATTTCCTCCTTCAGCCAAACTTATTTGGGTACAAATGGCCTATGATGGACTTTAAATATGTGTTTGTTGAATGAATGAATAAGTGAAAGTATTAACCTCAAGACAGTTTGGGAATCAAGGTAAACAACATAGCAGGACAAAGACGAATGCTTGGCATTGACTATAGTAGCTGCTCAATAAACGAGTGTTAAGGCACAAGGGAAAAGTACTCGTTCAGATGCTGGACCAGGTGAAACATATTTAATCAACCCCCCAGGGTCACATTTCCAAAATGTTCCTAATGCTAAGATGCATGTGGTGTTTTTATTAGAAATTTACATCCCCAGGCTCCTGCATGTGGATTCTGTTTTGCAGATCTACTCTCTGGTAATCTCTACTTGCAAAATTCCTAAATGCCCCAGGGCCAAGGAGTGAGGGTAGTTTGTGAGTTTTCTTCAGTGTAGTGGAGTCTGACCGTTCAGCAAATAGTTCTGAGTTGCTACCGTACACCAAGCGTAGAACCAGGCCCTGGGCACATGGCAGGACGTGAAAAACAAGGTCCCTTCCTGAGGGCGCTCACCCTAGGGAGACTTAGTACCCATCAGAGGGAACATGGGAACAATCCAAAAGTATCTGATACCAGCACAAAACCCACCTTTATAAAGGTCCTGGTCTGGTGGATGAGAAGGGGAGAGGCTAAGCCGAGATAAACACTCTAGAAAGGATTGAAGTTTGAAATTTTGCAAGCTGGGGGAACTTTTGTTAGCCATTTTCTTCTCATTTTCAGTGCCCAGGGGGGTGGGGCCTGAGAAGGGAAGTTTTACAGTATTTGCTGGGAGGTGTGTCTTTGGGGCCGGGGTAGGGAGTGGGGCTGGCTTCAGTGACCAGGGGCCGGGATCGTGCTTCCACATGACATCCAGAACAGGAATGCATCTCTCCCTGTGGCCCCTGGGACTTAGAAGGGTTTCCAGAAAATAAATGTAATTACTGTAACAGATGAGTGAAGCTTTCACTGCTTTCAGAAGACCATCTGCTGGGAAAGTCCCCTCAGGGAGGTAGTGGGGAGCTTGGGGCTGAGTGTTTCCATCTTTATCACCAGTAGAAAGTAGGTGGCCTTTCCACAGGGCGGGAGAGCAGGAAGTGCCAAGCTCTGGAGTTGGGGCGGATGCGCTAACGGCCCTGCTGTGTTAGACACCGGAACTCCTTGAGCCTGAGTTCTCACCCTCAAGGTCACTCTGGCACTGTAATGTGTGTGTGTGTGTATATATGAAGTGCTTAGTAGATTTACTGGGCTGTGGTAAGCCAGCATGAAATCATTCCTATTATTATCTTTATAGATGTGGGTGGGAGAAAAGGATAGCAAAGACCTGTGCGTCTGTGGATATGGTTTTGTGTGGCTGTCATCTTGACAAGCTCCCTACCTTGGTGTGGGGTTTGGCATGCCCCACGTATCATCCAGGTGTTCTACATACAACTGGCTCATTAAAAGCCTTCCTTGTTCAGGCCTCCCTGGTGGCGCAAGGGGTTAGATCTCAGCACAATGAAGCTATCCACAGCTACTGCAGCAGGAGCCAACCCACATAGAGCAGCAGACCTCTCCTGTCTCACCCACTGTGTATTTCAGCAGTGTCTTTCAGTAGATCTGCCTGTTCTGCTCCCCACTCCTCTGTCTCTGGTGAATCTGCTCACCCCCCACACCTCTGGCCTGTACCGCAGTTCTTATATGCATAAATAAATAAATCTTTAAAAAAAAAAAAAAACAACAAACCTTCTTACATATGTCTGGAGAATTTACATAACTGTAAGTTCTGGAGTAAATGGAACACACCAAGCATTTCTATCCTGAGCTGAAGAATGGGGTGGGGGCCTGGGGAATTGAGGAGACAAGAGGAGGTGAGTCCATGGACAAGAACTGGCCCAGCCTCAAGACAGGCTTCTCTGATAAAAAGGTGATTTTTATCAGCTAAAGGAATGGGTGAGTACCTGGCCCGGCAGGGCTGATGCCAGGGCAAGGCGCAGGCAACGCTCGCTGAATCCTAGAGCTTCTGTGAGTCCTTCCGCCCTTGCAGATCATCTTTTCTTCCTGGTCTTCCTTTGGGCCTCCCCACCCCAAGTCACCTTTGCCTTCATCTTGTCTCCAGCCCCGTGGATGGTTCCTTTGTCACTGGGTAGTCTGCGTTCTTTAATGTCATACTAGCACTTCCCTGAGGTCCACCACATACCTCTGTTGACCTTAGTGCCACCCACCAAGGTGAGATGTACTGGAAACAGCCCCTCTAACATTTTGGGGAAGGCCCATTTGGGGGAAGGTCTCAGTAGGTGAAGGAACCACCTAAGGGGCTAGAGACAGGATGAAGGCAGCAGGGACTTGGGGTGGGGGAGGCCCAGAAGAAGACCAGGAAGCAAAAATGATCTGAGTGAGGGTGGAAAGCCTCAGAGAGGCTCTCTGTTTCAGTGAGCTTTGTCTGCATCTCGACCTGGCATCGGCCCTGCCAGGCCAGGTGCTCGCCAGTTCCCTCATTACTGAGCACCGTTGCTGTTCTCACTGCAGGCATTTCATAAATGCCTCGCCTGGATGAGGAGCCTGGGTAAGCTGACTCTGGGCAGGTGACTTTACCTTCATGCCTTATTCATCACTAGAAGCGTGCGATGTCCTTCTTCTATCACAGAGGTGCGTGAGATAGGGATGAAATCGGGCCCTGTGGTGTGCTAAGAGCAGCGCTGGGAGGGTGGGAAACACTCATCAAATGTTAGCTCCTGCTTGTTATTAACGAGAGGCCACCGAGGAGTCCCACTAGGAAGGCTAGTTTTTGCAGATTATTAATTCTTTCTGTCACACTGGGTTCGCGATCATGTGATTAATAGCTTTCCCAGATCTCAGAATTCCAGAGCTTTTCCGTCTTCCTTCTCATGCTTCCCATAAGATGCTTCTGTTCTGCCGCATTCTGTTTCTCCCCCTCCCCTTGGCAACTTCAGAATGCCTAGTCCTGTTCAGTGTGCATTTATTTTCTTCTCGGACTTGCTCTCAGGGATGAGTCCTTGCTTCTCAGTCCTTGCTTTTAAGACAATTAAAAGTGCTGCGTAGAAAGCACTTGCGAAAATCCATTTCTTTCCCCTCCCTCTCATCTTTTCTTCCAGCCTGACTTTCTGTTCTGGAGATCTCTGACACACGGTAACAGCGTCTGGCTCATCTTACGGTGATTAATAGATTTGAATTCATTCTCATGCCCTTAAACTGATGACTCTCCCAGGACTCAACACGAGATTTACTTATCCGTGAGCTGCCTCTCCGTGGCCCTCAAGCCTCCCTGTCTCTATTTGCCCGCCTCCGAGGATGGAAATCTCATCAGGTCCCGGCAGACCCCACAAGGGGATTGTAAAGGTTAATGAGGCGATTTCCCAGCAGTTCTCTGAGTGCCGAGAGCGTATGAATATTATTCTTCAGGGTTATTGAGGACTTCCAGTGCTTCTAAAACAGCAGACCTTCCCCTCAGGCTGCTAGATAAAATTTCCTCCTTTCCATTTTTTCAGATTGCAGGGAATTCAGTTTCTTTCGTCTTTTGAGTTGCGTGAAACCTGTGGTTGATTATCTTGATGAGATGGAATTCTGAAGCCTTTATGTAAATTTAGATACATATGTATAAATATGAGTACTGATATGTATTTGGGCATACATATGCATAAAATTTACATTACTGTACCACATTAGTGTAATGCTAAAAAAAAAGAATCCTTCCCAGTGGAAGTTTCTGAAAGAATAAATATTCGCCTTGAGAAAGGACCGGATCACTATACCGGCAGCCCAGTACCTGAATTCCCCTTAAACATCCTGTCAAATGTTAACCTGTCTGTGCTTGAAGCTCACCGTTGACGCTTGCTCCATTAAATTAACTCCCTGACATGTAGAGAGTTCGCCCTTTTGCAAGAAAAGGGTTGTTTTGGTTTGTCTCTTCTGCCCTGAAATCTCACCACCTCCTCCATCCTTGCTCCCTCAGTGGCCTCTCGATTCCTGCTCTGCTGAGAACAGTCAAGGCACCACCCATCACCACGTCCTGCTTCAGGGCACTGCCCACACTTCTCACACTGCCATTTCCACCATCCACTTTTCTCTCTCTAGTAAATCCGTCTCATCAGCTTACATGCATCCTGCTTGTGTGCCTGTCCTTCGGAAAAGTCTAGACCCCACTGGTCCCTTTAGCTGACACTCCTGTCTCTCCACCCCTTTCAGCAAAAGTGTTTGAAAGCATTGCCCGCACCCACTGACCCAACCTCACTCCCCTCAGTCCATCACAACCACCTCACATCCAGGTCCCCCACCGCACACACTCCTTGAAACTGCTCTTGTCAAGGTCACCAGTGACCTCTACATTGCTCGACCTACTGGTCATTTCTCAGTCCTCCCCTGACTTGCCTGGGAGGTGGTCTTGCCTGATACCCTGGGTCTCTCCCCCTTGAAATGCTTTCTCTCTTGGGTCATCATCGTCTCTCTCTTGTGGCTCCCCCCATCAGTGCCCCTGGAGCTCCTGTCTTCATGGCCTCACCTAAGCCACTGTCGTCTCTCACTCGTGGTATCGCAAGGCGCCTCTTAACTGTTCTCCCTGCAGCTGCTTTAGCATGGTGTGCTCACCCCAGCAGCCAGGCTGCTTCTGTAAATGGTGTCAGTTTGAGTCACTCTTCTGCTCAAAACCCTCCAGTGTCTTCTCACCCCGTCTCAAGTACAAAATCCTTGCGACATCCCACAACAGGGCCAAAGTGGCAGGAGCCCAGATTATCCTTCTAACCTTTTTTCTCCTGGCCTTCTGCCTTTGTTCGCTCAACTCCAGCTCCTTGGCCCCTTGAACTCACAGGCCCTCTTCTGCCTCAGGGCCTATGTACTTGCTCCTCATACTCTTCCCCGTAACTGGCTCCGTCATCACCCCCATTTCTATGTTGAGGAGTTCCCATCTCCATAAGGCTGTCATTGACCATCCTATCATAAATGGTAAGCCATCCCCCAAATACATATTCTTCTCTTCTACTTGGTTTCTTCTTTATATTTCTCATTTCTACCCATCCGTCTCTATCTAAAATGTATCTTTCATGTTTATTGTCTTACTTGGTACCTAAAACAATATCTGGAAAATAGTAAGTGCTCATTATAAGTATTTGCGGAATGAATGAATGAACGAAACACATAGATAAGTCAGCTTGTGGTAACTGGTAAATTGTTAAGAAAATAGAATTCAAGTATGGGCATCAAAGCCCCTCTCTGTTGTGCATTAAAGCATGTGTGCACGTTGTCCATGGCTGGGCTGATGAAGCCCCTGACCCAGGGTCCTCACCTCAGCGCTGTAGCACCAGGAGTGGACAGCACCCACGGGTGTAGCCAGGGCCTCTGACTGAACAGAAGCGCAGAGGACCACTCTCCACCAGAAGGGCTGGTAGCTAATCAACAGAGGCAAATGGGATTTTGTCCTTTTTCAGTAGTCTACTAGGTTGTCAGGTCTCTGTCTTAGTGGATTTGCTTCATGGTTTCATTCCCAAACCCACCCAGTAGTGACTTCTATCTTGACTTCATAACTCATCAAGAATCTGGCTGTATGGAGACTTTTCTGCTCCTTCTTTTGCCTCCATGTCAGCCGGGACATAAACATTGAAGTACAGTGCCCTGATTCATTCAACAAAAGTTGGTAGCTCTCCAAGATTCAAGTATAGTGTAATGAATGCAAAACCAAATATGGCCCAGTTCTTGCCTGTGAGATAGTCTAGAAGGGCAGGGAGTGTAACCAACACAATATTATGTGCCCAGGAGTGGACCAGGAACCAGGAACACTGGGCAGAGGGCATGGTGCCTGCAGGGAGAGTGAGCTGGGAAGGCAGAGGAGGTGCTGACTAGAAAGAAAAGGTGCCTGGCAGTCCAGGAGAAGGTTTCCTCCACCTCCACCCCCCAAGGCTGGGCTCCCCCCAGCACATCACACGTGCTGCCTTCTGCTTGTCTTGAGTGTGAACAATGCTCCATTAGAAATAACTGAGGTTTGGGCCTCCCTGGTGGTGCAGCAGGTTAAGTGCAGTGCTGTGAAGCTGTCTGCAGCCTCTGAAGCCCAGGTTCGATTCCTGGCCAGGCAGGGAGATACCCACATGGCGCGGCAGACCTCTCCTGTCTCGCCTGCTGTTCCCCTCAGCAGTGTATTTTGGTCATCTGCCTGTTCTGCTCCCCGCTCTGTCTCTGGTGAATCCTCACCCTCTCGCACCTCTGGCCTGTACTCCAGCTATTGTATAAATACACTTTTTAAAAATTCTTAAAAAGAAAGAAAGAAATAACTGAGGTTTTCAGAAAATATCACACACTCTTTAGTCACAGCATTCAGCCCACCCCCCAGGAACTCCCTCTGTGGTGATTACCAGACAAAGTACCCAGGATAGGGCACTTGAGCACCTGCTGGGTCTCCTGCCTTAGACACTCAGCCATCTGAGCCCTGAATTTGCAGGCCAACTTTGCCCAGATAGGCAGTCAGTGCCCTAAGAGGTGACTGCCCTGCCCACCCACCCACACACACCCTGTCAGGCCACCCTGCTGTCAATCAACAGGACCCCATGTGGAGACCTATCAAGTGAATGGATTTGATTCTCACAGATATTTCTGGCATTTTCCAAGCCAGCCTCCCTGCCCTCCAGGCTTGAAATGGGTGACCTTGCGCTGACCTATTCTTCCCTGCCCTACACTCACTCACCTGCTGATTGCAAAGGGCCTATGTAGCCAGGAGATCTGATGACACCCCCACATCTACACAAGTCCTGGAGTCACCCCAAACTTTGTTTCTAAAGAGGCGCCGAAGTGACTGCAAATGGTGAAGCAAACTCCAAACAGGTCTTGTCAGGGCGTTGAAACCCATCACATTTTGGCATTGAAGTGTGCCTTTTCGGAGGCTCAGGGTATATTCCTTGTTGAACCAGATTCCAGGTGGTTCCAAGTCCAGAACAAAGGGGATGGACAGAATGACACACTGCATGCTCAGAGCTTCATCCTCCCTACCTGGACTCAGCGCCAGAGCGAACGCTCCGGTCAGTGGCATCCCGCTGTCAGTAACAGGAGTGCATTCTAAGAACCGGGAGGAAATGACTGGAAGTCTTCTGCGCGGGCGAATAATGGGCCGTGTGTGGTCTGTGCCTGCCAGGAGACTGGCGGGCCTGCAGCCCCTGGCTCAGGCTTGAGTTCTTTGTTCTATTAGCTCCACCATGCCCTCCCCCTGCCTTCTTCTGTCACTTTTATTAAGACTCTACCTACGTCGCCTTCTGCTTACAAACACCATGGAAAAAAGTCTGATTATATCACTTCCATAAGCGAATGTATTTCGTGTCAGCCTCGAGAGGGGCCATTAGTCTGTTAACAAGGCAGAGACCAGGACATAAGGGCCTGCCAGTGATCATGATGCCAGGAGGGGACAGTACAAACAGCCTCACGGCTGTCAAGACACACAGTTTCCAGCCTGTTGGTCTCTGAACTATTCCATGAGAAAAGCATCCTTGGGAAATATCATGGAGAAGAAAGTATTAGAACTTTGAACATGCATGAAGGAGCAAAGAAATATTTTATCTTTTTCAGTTTTGTGCTCGGAACCTGGGCTGGAAATACCCAATCTACAGAAATGCTTGAGGGATTTAAAACAGAAACACCAGGCTGAGTATAAGCTCACAATTTGCTGTGAATGGTCCTTCCCTTCCCCTGAATCATAATCTCACGTACGATGAGTTTTTAAATGCAGTCAGCTCCTCCTCAGCTGGCTATGGGTCTGGCGGTTCCCCGGACCTAGGTGGGAGTGGTGGCAAGAATAACACGTAGTGTTTACTTAGGTTTACCGGTATTAATTCCTTCTGTACTCAATTCATTTTCCTTCCTGACACTTGTTGACCTGACACACCTATCTTTGTTTGGCTCTGCCTCCCCCTCAGAATATATTCTCCATGAGGTCGAAATGTTATTTTTTTTTTTTCAAGATTTATTTATTTATTTATACAAGCACTGGGTACAGTCAGAAGCTCGGGAGGGTGAGAGAATTCACCAGAGCCAGAGCGGGGAGCAGAGCAGGCAGAAGGACCGGAGTACACTGCTGAGGGGAGCAGCGGGCGGCAGGAGAGGTCTGCGCGCCATGCGGGACCCTCCTCCAGTGGCCGGGGAGCAGCCGGGGATCGAACAGGTGCTGCAGAGGCTGCGGGCAGCTTCGCAACCCAGCGCTCAACCGCTGCGCCACCGGGGAGGCCCTGAAATGTTATTTATTGTTATATCATCAGCATCTGGAAGAATATTTGACAGTACCATTTCTTAAATATTTATTCGCTACACAAATAAATTAATCCTACGCACTATATATATATATATATATATATATATATATATAAAGATTCCTTTTCCTTTGAGGTCAAATAAAGACATGTTCCTGAAGAGCTCCAACACGCTTAAGAGCAGAAGCTGTGGAGGCACACTATGTAGAGAGATTACCTAATGGCTGTGCAACCTTTGAAAAGTGACTTGACCTTTCTGAGCCCAGTCTCCTCATCCATTGAACAAACCTAATCGCACTACCTCATAGCATCACAGTGAGGATGCAGCGAGTCAATATGTGAACAATTCAGGCACACAGTATGTGCTCAATGAACATGGCTGGCCTTACTACCTATACTTCGTGGAACACAAACCTTTGAATATTAAAAGAAAATCCTCTAGGGACAAAAATTAGGGCTGTAGCAGGTTAAAGTCCTAGGGGACAGAGTGCTGTACTAAGGCTGGTGAATCAGCACTTTCCTCTCCCTGTTTACTCCCTGTCTGTCCAGAAACACTGATTAACATACTCAAAGGAGAGATCCAGGATGAACTTGAATGACAGGGAAAGCAACCAGCCCTCTTAATATACAGGCCATTTCCTTATTAAAGGTTTAGTTTAGTAACAATCAGATGATGTGACATTTGTGGGGAGGGGGACAGGAGGAAGGGCAACGGAAAAGCAGGCTGGCATGAGCTGGACCCCAAAGACCCAGAGGAGCAGTGAGGATTCACCCTCTCTGGTCCATCTGCTCTCAGAGTGCTGACCAGGCGTGGCACCGGGGAGGGGGCACCACGGGCGTGGTGCAAGCCAGTGACATAGCCTCGAGGGTCACTCAACCTCCGGCCACCTGAGAGCAGAGGTGCTGACACCCATGGGAACGTGACCTTCGGAGGGGACGTGTGCGCTCACAGTCATGAAAGAACCAGCCACTTGTCCTGGCCTACCTCTGACAGGTTACTTAAATATTTGATGAACTTTTACTGGGTTGTTGAAACAGTTGGAAGTGGTATTGCCAGCCAAAGTGCAGTTCCTATCTTGAGACATGTCTTACACAGAGAAGTTAAAATACAGTAATACACCCACCACCCTGTCACTGGATGTGGCTCTTTAGAAAACAATTTATTGAAATCGTGATATTGGAAATAATATTAGAAAACTACAAGAGAGCATTGAGAAAACAAAGTTTCAGTAACCTCTGCATGTTTCTATTTACTGTTTTGGAGCATCAGTTAGTTGGCGGGGTATAGTATTTGTATGTATCTGTTTGTAGAGACAGGATTCTAAGTATTAAATTGAAAGTAATTAAGTACAAATTGAAAATGTTACTGAACTTCCCCTGGCTTCTAGATCCTGTCTGTGATCACAGTCACCCTAAGAAGACACATTTTCTAGGAGATTCTCAATTCCTAGGAGGTCCTGAAGCCCCCAGGAGATAAGATACAGGAGCTGGGCCACCTAATCACATAACGCTGGGTCCAAATCATGGCCCTTAGGGTGGGGAACTGTCTTATTCTTCCCCAATCCGGTTTCCCAGGGAGAGGTTTCTCTTTGGTAAAATGGCACTTGTGCCCCAGACACCTCTGCCTTGAAAACCATCCACCGAAGGGCAGAGCTACCTAAAGCTGGTGCCCTGGCAGGGTCGGGCTAAGGTGCGCGGGGGCGCCCAGGAGCGCTGCTCATTGTTCCTGTCAGGATCCCCCTCTGCGGGTAAGTGCCACTGATGCAGCTGCTGCTGAGAAAAATCCACCGGCCGAAAATAAGAACAAAGAGGGTCAAAGAGAAAGGAGCTGTTAGCGATCATGGGGTCCAGTCCGTTTATTCTGCAAAGGAAGAAACTTACCGCACTGGTGTATTCCCAACTAGGAGAAATGGGAAAAGTCAAATCGTGTGTCAAAATTACAGTTCACCTAGAATTTTAGAATTTTTGCCCTGGAATTTGGGGATTCCTTCTACAATTCGTAGACAAATCTGTGGCAGCAAATGCATTAATAAACAATGGTAAAGACTCTCAAACAATAAAATCGCAGTTCACCTACAGATAGCCTGGACAGTAGTGACCGAGACAGGCCACGAGTGTGAAATATAAAAGGGGATTGTACCCCGCTTTTCGCCGAAGCTCCGCTTTCAAACTGTGCCCCGCTCTCTCAGGAAAAGGTGAGAAGGGCCTGGATTGAACAAATGTGGTTTCTACCTCGGCGGCTTCTGACTGGATTCATATCCTTCTCTCTCAAGAGGGAGTCACGACACCCCACCCAGGGTGCCATCACCGTGGCGCAGCAGCAGGACCCCAACATTGGAGGGCGGGGGGAGGCCGGTGCTTGCAGCTGTGGTGGATCCCATGGCCCGGGGCTGCCCTGCGGCCTGGGGGAGCTGCGGGGAGCCCGGGGTGGACCGGACAGCTCTGTCCATGGAAAACAGGCCGTGCGGCTGGAAGACGCCGTGGCGAGCTGCACGGACACGCCGCTTGCAACATCAGCTTAACAACAAAGCCTTTTTGGGAAACGTGGGGGACATTTCTTGGCTAAAGTGGGGTTTAAGACAAGCCTCGTTTGCTGCCTAGAAAGACTGCGCTAGGCTAGTTCTCTAAACTGGGCTCAAAAACAAAAACTCCCAGGCCTCCCCTGGTGGCGCAGCGGTTCAGCTCCGCGCTGGGAAGCTGCCCGCAGCCTCTGCAGCGCCGGTTCGATCCCGGCCGGCCTGGGAGGGTCCCACATGGCGCGCAGACCCTCCTGCCGCCCGCTGCTCCCCTCAGCAGTGTACCTCGGTCCTTCTGCCTGCTCTGCTCCCCGCTCTGGCTCTGGGGAATCCTCTTACCCTCCTGTGCCTCTGACTGTACCCCGGTTCGTGTATAAATAAAATAAATCTTTTTAAAAAACCCAAAAACTTCTCTGGCGAGCATGTCATGATGTATGGCTGCAGGAAACCACTGGACACTCTCCGCGCGGGACCCCCGAGTTCAGCGGCGCCCCTGCTGCTGTCCTCGCCTGTGGGCAGCGGCCCTGGCGAACCCCGCCTTTCCGAGGCCCCTCTTCGGCCGCCGAGGCCCTGCCCCGCCCCCGACGCCTCAGCCGCGCCGCCCCAGCGCCCCCTGCCGGCGGCCCGCGGAGCTGCTCGCGCGCCAGTTACAGCCGAAGCTGACCTCGGAGCTGACACCTGCGTTACCGTCTGTCCATCTAGGTTAACCAAACCCTTTAATGTGAACAAATGAGAAAACCACGGGTGAGTTAGGGGAAGCCTTGCGGTGGCGAACCCAGCCCATGCAAGTCTAGTTTTCCTTTTTTAGAGCTTTGGTGTAAAAGCTGACCTTGCTTGATGTCTGTCTGGGCACTGCCCAGTGTCTGGCATCTTATACACATGCTTTATCTTTGCTGTATCTCATTCTCCACCAGAACATAAGCTCTATGAAGACAAAACCAATCTCTTATTCACACCCACCCACCCCCGCCCCCAATCCTCAGGGCTGGCTGGCATAGAATAGGTACTGAGAACTTTTTGAATAAATGAATTTTCAAACTTAATGAAGGGCTTCATCTAGATCAGTTTTGGAATTAGAAAGGAAAATTTCACCCTAGAGAAAATGTTACTGCAAACCTAAAGATCGTAGAAAAGAATTAACTTAGAAGCTGGGGGAACCAAAAGGACTAGCCAGAAGAACTGAAGGGGAGATTAGGCTGGTCAGGAGCGGGTTTTAGATGTGCTCAAAGCTTGCAAGATGGGACTGAATAAGGAAGAGTAAAGGGTTAATACCATCAGGCAATTAAAAAACAAATACAGGAGGTGCTAATTAGAAAAATCATTTATTTCTGCTCCTTTCATATATCATGTTCAGGAAACGCTGTCTCACACACAAGTCTAAAGTAACGTGCTGTCACACAGGTGTAAAGGCAAAGCACCAGAGACGAAGCTGAGCAGGTCCAGGGTCTCGGCCGAGGGGCTCTCACTTCCTGATTTGACCTTCGTTTCCGAAAATCAGAAATGTCATCTCCAAAAAAGTGTTAAGGGAGGTTTGTAAAAAATAATCACTTTATTCAGTATCATAGTTGTAGAAACGGAGTATTTTTTTTCTTGAAGAAAGGACGAGCTAAAGAGAAAATGCCACTCAACCTTGCTGGTACATCAGGCTGGGTCATCAGGGAAATACTGTGAAGAGCTTTGCTCTTTGACGCCAAGAAGACTGTCGAGTCCAAGCTTTAATGTTCTTCCTGTTCTTCCTGTGGTTTCACTAGATGCTTCTTATCTGCTGCTTTTCGTCCCTTTCCACATTTCATATCAGAGGATTGGTACAGCCTTTAAAATTTCATTAACAGGAGCAAATCCAGTTTCCACTGATTCCTTCTCAAAAGGCACTCTAACCCATCAGATAGCCTCTGTAGAATACATTTCATAAACACAAAGAGTGAAAAGGAAGCAACATTTCAAAGTGCCCAAATTTCATAATAAATCAAATGACAATCCTTATGATCATTATTTTGACCCTATACATTATTGGGCCTCATTTTTATTGCCCCTTCCCCATCCAAGTATAAAGCTGCAAACTAACATGCTAAACAAGCAAACAACACAGAATGGAAAAAAGAAAGAAATGTTACCTTAAAGTTAAAAGTCACCATTTCGTTTGGACTCTCACCATTGCAACAAAAATAATAAACCTTTCTATGGAAAGAAGCATCTTTGGATTTTCTGAAATCCTATATTTAACATGTTCCCTGAAAAATGAATTTACTAAAAAAAATGAATTTCTTTGGCGTGGTATGCTTACTCAGAGTTCCTGCAGTTTACCAACGCCTCCCCACCCCCCGCCCCAGGTAAAATCAGGACACAGCGAAGTATGCACAGACTGGTCCACACTCCAAATTAATGGCCCCCAATGGATTTATAAAAGTTGCCATAAAACTAATGTATTTTTGTTTCAAAGATACTTTAAGTTTTCTGAATCAAAATGATTTTACATATATATCGTTTACATACGCACACACATAAATTTTATATGCATACATTATGTTATATATTAATTATATGTATAATTACTTCCCCATCTTCTTGGAGAGCCAAGAGCTCTCCTTTTTCATCCAAGGTTGAATGGGCTTTCTTCAAACTAATATTCAAAGAGCTGCAGCAATTAATGGCTGGGAAATAATCCCTAATATTGTTATTATCACTGCAATCCTCTATGTTACAGATTAACCAAAAAAGATTTTAGATCAACAGCATCTCCAGTGGGTGGTTAGTGATGCAAAATGTCTGAATTTTCTCACAAGCGTGCAGGGGGACAAGTCAGGGAGACCTCACAATCTCGACTTTGTCACTAGCAACAAAGAAAACCTTGAGCAAGTCACCAATTTCTTTGGTTCTCAGAATTTTTCATCTATTTAAATGAGGGTTAGATTAAATCCAAATTTAAGACTTTTTGTTATCCAGGTAATTATTTTACAGTTTGCAACAGCAGTTGAGTTGCTGATTAGACAAAGCACTTAATAACTTACGGTAGCTTCATTCTCATGAATACCCTCGCCATGAAAAAACTCAACAGGACACAGACGAATCCAATGAAGAGAAGAAGGAATCTATTGAGTTTTGGAATATTTGGTGCATTGGATCGGTCCAGGATTATGAAACCTAAACCTCCCATTGTAAATAGGAAGCTGGACGCGAGTCCTTCCATAATGTATTGTCCATTGACTCTGAAAAAGAAAGACCAGAACAAAACAGTAAATGAAAATTCCCAGAAAAACATCAAACTTTGTCCTTAGATTGAGAGTCCCAATTCTGCTAAAACATTTTTGTGTGCATACTTTATTCTTATCCTTATAACGACTTTACTACATTTCTGGATATTCATTTTTCATTCATTCAAAAAATATTCATTGAAGAGTTTAGTGTTATCAAGGAGTGCTCTCAGTTCCAGGGATATTACAATGAACCAAACAAACATGGAGCTCTTCATGGAGCATCCATTTGAAAACTTATTCTAAAACTTCAACTGTTGGGCCTCCCTGGTGGCGCAAGTTAAGATGCAACACTATGAAGGTGTCCGCAGCCACTGCAGCACAAGTTCGATCCCTGGCCAGGGAGGAGACCCACATGGCGCAGCAGACCTCTCCTGTCTCGCCCACTGCTCCCCTCAGTAATGTACTTCGGTCAATCTGCCTGTTCTGCTCCCCACTCTCTCTGTCTCTGGTGAATCCTCACACCCCCCGCATCTCTGGGCTGCACCCCAGCTCTTGTATGCATAAATAAATATTAAAAAAAAAAAACTATTTGATACATGAACCTTTCTCCCCAAAATTTTAGTCTGGCTTTAATAAGTCATACTCAAATTGTGCCTGTCAACTTCAAAATAATTTCCAGTTGATTAGAAACGTTTCTTGAAGGTTGCTAATAATTAATAAACCCTGTTTATTGATTTTTCCAGGGATACAGACCTTTCATCAAATTCTCAAGAGTTCATGGACCCCAAAAAGCAAATCTCCCTATTAAAGGGATGCACCCTTGTAAAGAAGGTATGTGAAGTATTTAAAGAAGGTATGTGAAGTATTTTCTGTTAACTAACTGCTTTAATTGAAAACATAATGCACCGGGTTCAAAATTCAGAGGGCACAAATGAGGGCATGGTTAAAGGTGCCCCTAACCATCAGGATCTGTCAGTGATACCCCCCTCTATATATCATATAAAGTCTGTAAGTATTTCACTTTGTCGGTTCACCCTCTATACAAATGTCCAGTCTTTGACATTCAACTTGCTTTACTATACATAATGCTCTCAAAGTTCCCCCACTTTGCTGTAAATGGCAGCATTTTATCTTTCCTTACGGCTGAGTAGTATTCCATAGTGTGGCTAGACCACATCTTCTTGATCAAGTCTTCTGTTGGGGGATTTTTTTCTTCTTAAGTAGCCAAATAGTATGTATCTTCAGCTCATAGGTCACATGGTTTGCTCACCCTTACCACAGTAGCTTGAAAGTAGACACAGATAGGATATAAGCAAATGAGCAGGCCTAGTTCAACACTATTTACAAATACGTACCTATAGTTTGCTAATGCCCAGAATAGTTTATAAATATATTTTAAACTGACGTTTTCCTTCAAAGAGGTATCATTGTGGAATATTTTATTCCAAATGCCCTACTCTCTGTCATTTCTGAATTTATTAGCATTTAAAAAAACCTCCTGTCTAAATACAGATGGACCACAGAGATCTCACTGTATTTTTAAATAGCAGGCATGCCCCAGCAGCCTTCTTTCCCACCAGCAAATCATCCCAAAAGGTATCTTTTACCTGTAGGCCAAGAAAGCTACTGGTCTCTGATGTCCATGTTCGTCAGTCATAGAGCCAACACTTGGAGGTTCCACAATCACGTCATAAATGATTCCTATATGAAAGACAACATATAAACTGAATTGCCTATTTAAAATAGGATGAGAGTTTTCATCTCTTTCAAAAGGTTCATTTATATTTAAATAAGACTTTTGATTGCATTATTATAATCCAATAAAGGCCAGTTAATTTTCTAAACTTCATATAAACCACTTAAAAATTTAATTCAATATTTTAGTGTTGTTTCTATAAATTGAGGGGTAACAAGAGATATGTGCTTGATTAAGTGTAAAGTAAGGAGACATTTTAAATGACACCATTAGTGATTTATGATTGCTAATGACCACCATTATGTCATAAAGTCACTGTTACCATTAATATTAATGGCCATCAACATGACTAATTTCCTCAAACTCCCACTGTCAACATCTACTGTTTAGCTAATCCACTGTTCTCCAACATCCTCACTGCTGGTTTTTTTTATTTTATTTATTTATTTATTTTTAAAAAGATTTTTTTACTTATACATACAAGAACTGGGGCATAGGCCAGAGGTGTGGGGAGGGAGGGTGGTGAGAAGATTCACCAGAGACAGAGTGGGGAACAGAACAGGCAGACTGACTGAAATACACTGCTGAGGGGGGCAGCGGGCAAATACGGAGAGGTCTGCCGCGCCATGTGGGCATCTCCCGGGCCGGGGATCGAACTTGTGCAGCTTCCTACGTTGCGTCTTAACCCCGTGCGCCACCAGGAAGGCCCCAACTGCTGGCTTTTTTAAACCTTATTTCTTTTCAAATTATATTATTTTTTATTGAGGTAACAACACTATGTATAGTTTAGAGGTACAGATTCATACCCCTCAGGTGTTACGGTCCACCACACCTTTTGTTAAGCATGGTAAGGCTGTGTCTCCTTCACCTTTCACTTATGAAACAGTCATTCAGGAATTCCCAAATCTCCTGCCATACATAAAGTGGCACCACCTCTTACCTCTGTTTCAGAGTCCCTCCTCCTAGCAGTGTGGGGTCCCTTCTACACCATCCCACCCCCTCTTGCCATCCCAGACACTTTGCTCCTTTGGCCATCTCTCCCGTTTTCAACCTCTCCTTCGTACATCAACCTTGCCTGGACTCCAGAACCTCCTAGCTAGCATAATTTCTATGCTTTTTTGAAAGAGAGTCAGGCTTCCTTCCGGGAACATTCTTGGTAAAGCTTCTGTCCATCATTCAACTCATGCCCCTCTGGTTTCCGCCATCACTCATACTACTCTTGCTAAGGTTGCCAATGACCTCCATGTTACCAAATTTAACAGACACCTTTCAGCCTTCCTCTTTCCAAGTTTCCCAGCAGCACTTGATCCAGTTTACTTAATTCTTTTCCTTGGGAGAGAAAATGGTTTCTCATGGCTCTTTTGGAACACGCTTGCATTTTCTTGTTACATCTCTGGCTGAAGCTCCTCTTGATAAAGACACTAAATAGGTATCCCTCAGAGCTGGATCCACTGTCCTTGTCTTTCTCTGCATTCCCCCCTGAACTGAACTCATCCGTTCCCAGGCCTTTCAATTCTTTGTGCTAATGACCTATCTCAATGTGCCAAGACCTATCAAATTATGCTCGCACCAGCAGTCTTAGACATTAGCTTCTAGTGGCCCGTGTCTCTGTTCTGCAATATTTGACTCCAGAAGGGAGTTCAGGAAACATCTGTTAATGACTTTCACATAGACCTCTTTTCTCAGTTTGAGGTTCCCGTTTACAAACTTGACAATCCAATTAATTGTAGTTCATGACGTCAACTATTATATATCTACGGTGACCTCAAGTTCACCATTCCCCACCAAAAAACTTCCTTTCTTTAAACTCAGAAAACAACACTGGCATCTACTCAGATGTTCAAACCAGACATAAGTAAGATGCCTTCACACCAAATCCAGGGCTACTGAATCTACTTCCAAAACAGCTTTCAGTACACTTCTCATTTGCAGTGCCACCAACCTGTTCTAGTCTATGTCACCCACAAAAGCCACCTAAATGCTCTCTGTATCCCCTTTTGGCCATACTTTCCCTCTGCCTAGCAAAACCCCCACCCTCAGATGCTGGCCTGCAATGTCATGTCCTCAGGAATCACACTCCAATCTAAATGTCACTTTACTGTCATTGTTTTCTCATCCCCCTTTGTTCATTACCTTCAATGCATTTGTGACAATTTGTAGTAGAAAGAGTAATTTAATGGGAATAAAATGTATGTGATATTTAACATGTCTCCACTGCAACAATATTACGTCTTGGAGTTTCCTTCACTGTTATCCCCGATACCTAATGCCTAGAACTTAATAGGGATTCAGTATATATTTGCTGAATATTTCTCAGCCATCAATATGTGTACAGTCAGTTTTGGGGAGAGATTCCTTTCCAGTGGCAAAATCCATCCTTTGTACAAGATACCCCATTGGCCTCCACCGTGTCCTTTACACTGCCCAAGGGCAGACAATGGAACAAGTGGCTGGAATGAAAACAATGAGGTAGCAAAGACACTGACCACATGGAATGTAAGAGTTACAGGAATGAGAATAGAAGAGAGCAGATGAGGAATCTGTCACTCTTTTTTAAAGCTACATGCATTTTGAAATTCACTTATGCAGCACAGTACCTATTACTGTACTGATCAATGCTAATGTCATGCTAGAATAGTATCTTACCAACACGAAAAACTACTTAGAGTGTAATGCATTTAAATGAGTTTATCTTGACTGTCATATTCTAGATATGGGAGGAGGATGCATTCAAAGGCAGGGTCTAGAACTAAGCCCTGATTCAGTCTCGGTCTCTCCTCTCAACAAAGGTCACAAAACAGTAGGAAATCGAAGATGTCTATGATGGTGCCCTTAAAAGCAGAAGCACACTGGCTGTCCTTAGTCTGTAGGGTTTGGTTTTTATTTACAATAAAAGAACCCCACTTCCCAATACCTAAAAACACAGCAGCAGAGTCCAGTCAATCCTGGAACTGGGCCTTAAGAGGGTGGCGGCTCTGAAGAGACTGCAGAGGGACTGCCAACTCACCACTCCGTAGAGCCACGCCCCTTTTGCCCCTTTCCACTTGAAGGACAGATGTAAGGGGAATAATTCAAAATGAGGACAACATCGTACTGCTATTTCCCTTAGTTAAGTTCTCAGCTCCTGCCCTGTGAAAGACAATCCCTTCTGCAAATCTACCTCCAACCTCAAACAGCTACCAAAACCGCGGGCTCGGAAAGTTCCAATCATATCAATTGCCGATCGGAGGGGGAAGCAACCCCGGACCTTCAGGTCCGAGCTGACCAACCTAAGGCCTGTCCAGTCTCCTCCAAGCTCCAGGGTCTGCCAAGGGCAGCTGCCAGTCCCAGCCCTCTCGAGGACCGTGGGAGCTGAATGGGCCAGACCAGATTGCCTCGGGACCCTGCGAGGCCGCTTAGGGCCAGCAGCAAGAAGAACAAATCTGGGCTGGAAAAATCTGCTCGCCTCGGAGCCCCAGGCTCAGCGGCCAGGAGGGGACAGGACGGCCGAGGCGGCGGGGCCGAGGGGCCGCGTCCCGCAGGACCCGGCCGGGGGGCGAGCCGCGGAGCGCCGGGCAGAGTCGGGGCCCCCGTTACCTCCGGTGATGAGGAAGTAGGACACCACCACCAGCGCGTACACCGTCATCGCCGACGGCATGTGCACCCAGGGCGGCTTCTTCAGCTTCAGGTTGGGGCACTCGAGCACCAGGAACGGGACGCGGTACAGCGTCTCCATGTTGGCGGCGCCGCGACTCGCGCCCGCGCCGCCCGGAAGCGCCGCCCCGCGCCTGCGCACGCGCCTGCGCAGTGCGACCCCCGCGGGTCCGCCGCGCGGGGAGCGGGGGCGGGCGCCCCGGGGCGGGGGAGGGCGCCCCGTAGAGGAAACAGGCCGAGGAGGCCGTCTCGTTGACGCTCGTCTGGACTTTTGAAATGGAAACTGAACAAGAGGACGACGTTTGCCGTGGGCCAAACTCTTTGTTTTTGTACCTTCAAGGACCTGCGGGTCTTCAGACGTGGCCGAGCCAGAGACGCGCAGGACGCCGCGGCGCGCCGAGCCCCGCCCACGCGCGCACGCACGGGGCCTGCCCGCTGATTGGACGCGCCGGGCGCGGCCGCGCGCTGATTGGACGCGCGCCGCCCGGGTTCCCAGGCCGCGAGGATGAATGGGGACGCCCCGGCCGCTCCGCCTCGGCTGTTAGCGGCTCTTTCAAGGGCCTGGGGCAGTCCTGGGTTCCCGGTGTGTGGTGGTGATGATGTTAATAATAACTGCTACAAATAACATGACCTGGGGCCTCCCTGGTGGCGCAAGGGGTTAAGCACCGCACTATGCCGCGGTCGGCGGCCTCTGCAGCATGAGTTCGAGCCCCGGCCGGCCAGGGAGCTACCCACACGGCGCGGCAGACCTCCCTGTCCACCCGCTGCTCCCCTCAGCAGTGTCTTTGGTCCATCTGCCTGTTCTGCTCCCCGCTCTGTCTCTGGTGAATCCTCTCACCCCCTGCTAGCCTGAACCCTGGTTCTTGTATGCATAAATAAATAAATCTTTTTTAAAAAATTTAAAAAATAACGACCGAATTTTTTAAAATATCCAATCAACAGACATTGCAGGACGCCTGAGGCTGCTACCTCAATGGGACCAAAATACTCTTCTAAATAACAGGTGTTCTCTGCTTGCTTTGCTGCTCCCTCAGCCATCCCTATCTTCGTAAATGCCTAGGTCGCTCGAGCCAGAACCTTTAAGTCACCTTGCTTTCTCTCCTGAGGTAAACCTTCACTTCCACAAAATACCAGCAGCTCTTTGGGGCTGTGCCGTAGTATCGAATTCAACCACTTCTCTCCATTCTGCTGCTACCACCGTGGTGGAGCCATTATCATCTTTTACTGACCTACATTATAATCCAAGTGGATGAAAATACATGATGGCGAATTAGTCTTTGGGGATGGACATGATGGCCTAAAAGCTTCTTTGTTTTTATAGAATCCCTTGAGATTCTTTAGATGCCAATTTCCTTTTGGAGTAAGAGCTAAAAGTGACTGAATTATAAAAATCCGTGTGTGTGTGTGTGTAACCTTTATGAGTCCATGTTGCTGTTTTTTATTAGTGAGCCCATTTTTTTTTGGTAAAGATTTATTTATTTATGCATACAAGAGCTGGGGTACAGGCAAGAGACGTGGGGGTGAGAGGATTCACCAGAGACAGAGTGGGGAACAGAACAGACAGATTGACTGAAAACACTGCTGAGGGGAGCAGCAGGCGAGTCAGCAGAGGTCTGCTGCGCCATGTGAATTGAACTCGTGCTGCAGAGGCTTCGGATTGCTTCATAGAGCAGTGCTTAACCCCTTGTGCCACCAGGGAGGCCCAAGCCCATGTTCCTTTTACAGGATAACATGAATTGACCTTGCACTTTTAGTTAATAACTCAGTTATTGAGAAATTGTGTAAACTTCACACTAAAAATATTGTAGCATATAATTCCAAATACAAGTGGGCCTTGCTGCTCAATAGTGAACTTATCTGCAGTTTTACTCTGCTGTGTAGTAAGGAAGGTATATTAATCTTTTTTGGGGGGTCACTA
The DNA here is from genome assembly GCF_964194135.1 of Talpa europaea. Lineage (NCBI taxonomy): Eukaryota > Metazoa > Chordata > Mammalia > Eulipotyphla > Talpidae > Talpa > Talpa europaea. Next base: position 4,749,661 of record NC_140080.1, on the reverse strand, counting down.
ATAATACCAATAATGGAGTGAATTTATGCAAGACTTGCATTTATACATAGGAAGTTTTTCTGAAGAATGTAAAGCAAATGTTTCTGAAATTCATCTGGTTTTATACATAAGAAAAGGTTTGAAACGAGTAAGTGGTGGCAGGAGGAGCAGGTTACACAGGGAAGATGTGAATGGTAATAAAAAAAAAAATGATAATGAAGATTGGATTTCTCTCACCCAAACCATGGCTGGGTGTGAAAGGAGGGAGAAAGCAGAGGTGGTAGCAGAGAGCGGTTTTTAAAGATGGTGTGACTTGAGAATGTTTACAAAAGATGAGGGAAGAAAATTGTGGAAAGGGAAGGAGTGAAGATGTCAGAGGGAGGGACGTGGGTAGGTAATGGAGCAGAGTTAGGACCATGGTGTGTGGATGGAGCTCACTGTGAGTGAACTCTATTGGGAAAAGATCTGAACCATCTTCTGAAGAAAAAGAGCAGAAAGAAGATCAGAGACATAAGGTAACCAACACTTAGTATCTATTGGCACATTAGGGTGTCTTATATAATCCAATCAATAGGTTCTATTGATAGCATTTTTCAGATGAGGAAATAGACCCTATAGAGGGGGCAGAATTTGTGTGGATATATGTTCATATCTCTATATGTGTTTATGCATATATATGAACTTCTGCAACATATATATGTATACATGTAACCTTTGATTATACATGCTCTATAATATCATATAATCAAATATATTTTGTGTATTACTTGAGATTAAACATATCTATCATATATATCATACACATAGAAATATTAAAAATTTGAAAGGAAAATAACTAGATTTGTTTTGCCTCTCCTGCAAGTTGTGGCAATGCAGCTAAAAACAGCCTGTTTTTTGGACAGCAGCCCTCATGTAATGCCTCTCAGTGGCCACAGCAGGGCAGTAGTTCTCTTTTATAGGAATCACAGTGTACTTGGCCAAAATGTATGTCTGCTGTCTTGAGATTTGCAAACTCCATGCACAAGCATAATGGAAAGGCAGACTTATTTAAAAGGAGCCGCCTCAGTGTTGTGATGGTGTAAGCACGATGGAATGTCACATCATAGAAATGGAGACGGCTGCTCCCATGACAGCCAAACACGGCTTTAAAATGCAAATGGTTTACTCTTTCAATGATGAAAGAAAAATCTTGTGAAAGAAACATTTTTAGATGAATAAAATATCAAACCCAGGATATTTTCTTTCACATCGAGCCTCACAAATCACATACCCTTATGAAAGCAACAAAAAAATACAGGTGTGTGTTTGGCAAGTTTTGGCTATTAAATATTAAAAATTTTATAGTTGTAATTTATTGTAAATTGTTCTTATAATTTGCACTTATAAAGTAAACATTGCATTTTGTTTTTCAATACAGAAACTTAAGATCAATAATAGAAATGGCCGAGAACACCATCATACATATAAACCTGTTTTTTTTTTTTTTAAAAAATGACACATTCTAACTTGCAAAATTCACAAAGGGTTTAAAAAATAAAAAGTTAGTGCCATGTTCTCCTTATCTTCTTTCTTTCTCTATTCCTTCTCCCTGAAAGTAAACACTCTTAATCGATTGTGATGGAAGAATATTTTTCCAGGGAATGTTTTACTCCAACATTAGGAATGACATTTAAAGCAACAGACTTTATTTAGTCTTTTCAAAAGAATATGAACCAGGATCCAGGTTACAGTTTGGTTGAACATGGAAAATTCGACCTCAGGACCAAAGGCTCATGTAAATAGCCAAACACGGGGCCTCCACCGCAGACACTTTTCAGAATAAGAAATCAAAGCACCTTCTCACCTCCAAAAGTGATCCTTCCAGAGGTGAGGCACTTGAGGTGTTTTTAAACAGCAGCTGCTTCGGCTGTCTACCAGAAGCCCAAGAAAAGACCACTGTCTCCAGGGCTGTCAACTTGGCCCTTTTGTACGCAGTGAGGTTGAGTTAACAAAACAAAAACAATTCTAGCTTGAAAATGACAAGGGACTCTGAGACATTGATTTAGCCATCTTTGCACACATTGAAGAGAAAAGTATGTTTTATATATATGCTGAAGCAAATATCTAACTTTTTAGAAGGTTGTAAAATATTTCCATATGTACATTATATCAAAGTACTTTTCCCCCAAGTTCGGTTGAAAGGAAATACCCAGAGCATTAGGCCCATCAGAATAGAAGTCTCCAGTTGTGGTTTTCAGATGCCCTGACACGCCTCTGCCCAGAACTAATCAAATGCAGCTTGGCACTTTCAGGGTGTGTGTGTGTGCGTGCAATTCCCTACAAAGAGGAAAAAAAAATCATTCAGGCTAAAACATGATATAGGAGGGTAACATATCAGTTGACATTTTGGTTTATTTCCAACATTATCACTTGTCTTTAATCATTCTAAATAGAATTCTCCATCCTGGCCATCTTGATGTACTTTGTTTCTCAGTAAGTAGAAGCAGCAAAGGGTCATGCCTTCTATGGTGTGTAATGTGGGGTGCTTCATTGTCCCCTTAGGGCCCCTGAAATCACACTATCTTCATTTTATAGGTGAGGTGACCAAGACAGTGTAGAAAAGTTGCTCTGAGCTCCCTGCCTGGCTGGTTAGTGGCAGCCTGTGATTTAAACCCATATTTGCCCGACAACCAATTGTACATCCTTCCCTGCATGTTTGTGAAAGGGCAGGCCCAGCTCCATCTCAGTGAGAACCAGGTAGGCTGTTGTAGTGGCAGGAAGGGGCACAGGGCAGGATTTCTAATCCAGCAGACTGGGTCAAGGAGGAGAGAGTCCTTGGAGTCCTCAGTGGCTTTTCAGGTTTTTATTGGGATTTACCAGGTACACGGCAGGCAGGGGTGCTGGGGGCCGTGAAGCTTGCAAGTCTTCACTCTCTCTGGGCTCTCCGGCGTTCTCTCGCGTTCTCTCTGCTTCTCGTGGTTCTTTGTTCTGCTTCTCCTGGCATCCCCATGACACCGCCCTTATAAGCCCAGTCTTAGCCCAGGTGAATCCCAACTACATATGCCCACACCCTACTCCAGGTGCCCGCCGTCAGGCATGCATTCGGGACCGCAGGATTCCGATATCTATCCTAATGGTGGGAGGGCAGAAAAGCCTGATACTTTTTGCCTTACCCTACAGCTGTTTTGTTAAAATCAGGTTCCTGGCCCTGACTTTCAGAGATAGATCCTGATTGAAGAAGATGTGGAGGGGGGCAGGAAACTGCATTTGAATCTCCCCAGCACATTCTTAGTGATTCTAAAGTGTGAGAACCATTCTCTTGTGATTCAGATTCTTGAACACAAAGGGCAATTTCATGTGAGCTTCTGGCAGTTTTCATGTGCCTGTCACCTCTGACCACATCCGTGGCATTACCTGTTGGCTCTGTATTGGTATTTCAGAGTGATCCTGGGCTCCCAGCAGATTGAGTTGCCAGCTTCACCTGCTCGAAATTGCTTCAGCAGAAGTCAGCCTTTCAACTCACCATCGGGAATCAGAAAGTGAAAATGTCAACGGTCCAAGAGGAGACACATGGTTGGACTCATGATCACACGAGGGTAGGTGGCAGGTGTGTTCTGAGATTAGGTTTTTTTATTTATTTATTTGTTTGTTTGTTTTATTTATACATGCACTGGGTACAGTCAGAAGCGCGGGAGGGTGAGAGAATTCACCAGAGCCAGAGCGGGGAGCAGAGCAGGCAGAAGGACCGAAGGACACTGCTGAGGGGAGCAGCAGGAGGCAGGAGAGGTCTGCGCGCCATGTGGGACCCTCCTCCGGTGGCCGGGGAGCAGCCGGGGATCGAACCGGCGCCTCAGAGGCCGTGGGCAGCTTCGCAACCCAGCGCTCAACCGCTGCGCCACCGGGGAGGCCCTGAGATTAGGTTTTTAAAGAGATGGAAGAGGATGCAGAGCTAACCTTTATTAAGTACTTCCTAGGTGCCAGGTACATTTGAGCTTTATAACGATTTAGGAATATAGGTATTTGTGTTCCTAATTTGGGGCTTCATAAAACAGACTGAGGGGATTTATGTAACCTCTCAAGGTCATGTGAAGACTAAGTAGTGGAGTCCAGGCTTTTTCCAGGGCAGCAAGCCAAATGCTGGCTTGGCAAGGAGGAGCGAGGAGGGAGGGAGAGTGGGGACTCGGAGACTCCATATCCTCCAGAAATTCTGCCCCATCAGAGCCAGCATGTGCCTGGGTACACTCAGCAGACAGTGCATGTTTGTTGAGTGAGTTGAGGTGAATTCTTCAGGGACCAGGGAACTTTCTTGAAACCCCTGGTGCTCCCCAATCACCCATAGTGGTGGTTCTCTAATTTGCTCAGGAAGCAAAGCCCTTAGCAGTCATTTCAAAAATTTTATTTTTATTTATTTATGCATATAAGAACGGGGGTACAGGCCAGGGGTGTGGGAGATGAGAGGTTTCACCAGAGACAGAGTGGGGAACAGAACAGGCAGATCTACTGAAATATACTGCTGAGGGGAGCCGCGGGCGAGACAGAAGTCTGCTGCATCATGTGGGTCAGCTCTATGTCCGGGGATGGAACTCATGCCCCAGTGGCTGGGGATAGCTTGATAGTGCTGAGCAACCCTATGCCACCAGGGAGGCCCAAGCCCTGAGAAGTCATGGCATTCTTCTGAGAATAGATTTTTATATTATGCCATATATCTCATTTCACAAATTAATTTATAGATCACTTGGGTGATCACGAATAAATCACTTGTGTGAAAACAATACTGAGCACCAAAGATTTAGGAAAAAATATAAATCAACAAATTCACCCATACATCTACATTTTTTGGTAAAAATTGACACTCTTGAAATAGCTTGTGGAAGATTAAACTATTTGCTATTGCTTTTTTCAAAAATGTTGAAATTCTCCAGATCATGCTCAGAAGAAAAGTATAATCTCCTTTGGGTTTATATAATGTTGCATTCTTGGAAAGTTTAGTATTTATTAAAACCATGCCAAAAAAAAAACAACCAAAGAACATTGTTCATGTTTTAATGGAGTTTACCAAGGCTTAGGTAATAGTAAACAGGCTTTTAACCTACCTAATGTCTGGTTGGATACTGGAAGTGTTTTCTCTTGGGCTTGCTTAGGTCTCTCAAATGGGAGGTGCCCTGGTGCCGGGAGAGCCCACAAGCTACACCCTACAGGCCACACCTGGCCCAGTATCATTTTTTGCAAATAAAGCTCTACCAGAATACAGCACTGCACATTCTCAGACTGCTGCCACCCCCTTCCATGCTATATTGATGGACCCCTATAGTTGCCCAGAGACCATCTACTTTACAAAGTCTTTTTTTTTTTTTAGAGATTTATTTATTTATACATACTAGAACTGGGATACAGGCAGAGATATGGGGGGTGACAGGATTCACCAGACAGAGTGGGAAACAGAACAGGAAGACTGAAGAAATACACTGCTGAGGGGAGCAGAGGGTGAGACAGGAGAGGTCTGCTGTGCCATGTGGGTCAGCCCCCTGGCTGGGGATCCAATCGTGCTGCAGTGGCTGCAGATAGCTTCATAGTGCTAAGACTTAACCCGTTGAGCCACCAGGGAGGCCCTTACAAAGCCTTTATCCACTTGCACTAAAATGCAATCAATCCTGAATTTTCATCAAGACCATATTTGGGTTTTCAACATGGCCAGCTGTAAGCTTAGTTCCAGCCCCAGAGAGAAGGAGACTTAACAGCCCTGAGGCTACTTACCGAGGCCAAGGAATATACAGGCGAAAGATTGTCAGGGGAATTCAGTCAATAATTTTGATCCTTTTTCTCCTTAATGGCAGGTTGGTGCCATGATCTAGGGGAGTGCATAATTTAAATATCCCCTAATGCAGAGGAGTGTCTGTGCTTTTTACAAAAACAAAACAGGAATACTTTTCTTTCATGGTGTTCTTTTGGGAGGAAAAGGTAGCAGATCTTTTGGCTGTGGGTTACATAGGTGGACAAAGAGTTACGTGCTGACAGGGAGGCTCCTTCCTAGTGATTAACAATTTGTTCACGTATTTCAGATATTGGGTTCTAAATATTGAGAGGGAATTAAATTTTTTTGTTTATATATATGCAGGAACTGGGGTGACGGCCAGAGGTGCAGGGGGTGGGAGGATTCACCAGAGACAGAATGGGGAACAGAACAGGCGGATCTACTGAAATGCACTGCTGAGGGGAAGCAGCAGGTGAGGAAGGACAGGTCTGCTGCGCCATGTGGGTCAGCTCTTTGGCTGGGGAGCCAACTCATATTGCCAGTGATAGCTTGATAGGATTGAGACTTTAACCCCTGAGCCACTTTTTTTTTTTTTTTTAATTTAAGCTGTAATTACTTTAAGCATTTGGACGAGTCAGTTTTGATATCTGGACGGTCTCCCTACCTGACATCTAGCTAAGATGTATTTATCCTTGCTCTGAGCTTAAACATCACATCCTTGAAAAAGCCCCCCTTAACTCCCCAGGAACTTCCTTTCACAGCGCTGTATGCTTTCCCTTTGTGATTCTTATCCCAAAGTGTACAATTAAAAATGCATCTGAATCCTCACTTAACATATTCTCCCTATGTACCACCAGAGCAGCGGAAGTCTGCTTTGTAGACTTCATATTATATTAATACTGTGTTACTCTTTACCCAGGAGAGGAGTTTCTGGAATATAACATTAGTCTACTAAGTATGTTGCGTGAATGAAAGCTACAGCAAATTATAAAGGAATGTAAATGTACAGCAACAGTATATAATCCTTCAAATTAACCAGATACATCAAGATTGGAAATAATTAAGCAGCTAATTATTTTGGAAGGTAATAAGCATAATAATTTTGAGTCCAAATTATTACAGATCTTAACCTTTAGTAAGAAAACTCGTGAAAATAGTTGTAAATTTTCCAATCCTAGTTTATAATGGTGTTTATGTTATCTTGTCCATATTGCTGGAAGAGATGAAACTTTCACCTTTGCCAGATGCTTACTTCTATTTTCATCTACATTCACACACACAGAACTGGATTCAATAAAAGGTTCATTTTGTATTTTATAAAATCAAACCCCAGATTTTTCACAGTCAGTATATAAGCATATACACCAAAAAAATGTTTAAGTGCAGCTCACTGTCACATACCTGACCCCTATGCAGACAGCATCACATTCAAGCTTTGATAAATCGTAACCTGGGTAACATCTAGCAACTTGGAGAGGGGGAGGGGAAAGGATTTTGTAGCATTTGCCTCTTGCTCAGGTATAAATACTGTCATAAAGTCAATGTCAAGGTAGCTGCCTGACCTTCCTGAACAGAGCTGGAAAGAGATGCACATTGATGGTCGCAAAATCCACGAGCTGGCTGCACGCACCACCGGTGCTGCTGGAATTCTTAACAGTTACAGGGCTCTGACCAGTAACAAGTAATCTAACTGAGAGAATTATCCACACTCTTACTCCGCAAGAATTATGTATGATTTTAGTTGGTGTGATAACATACACAGTGCTCAGTTAAGCTGGAGCATAGCTGCAGCTATCAAAATTGTGGGAGCCCAAGCTGCAAATCATTAGGGTGAAAACTGTATGTTATTACACTGCTGAAAATAAACTTGACTCGCTTACTTAAACATATGGAGATTTTCTGCTTTAAAGGGTAAAAGGCCCCCTCCCCCCCTCCAATCTTTCTAATAGAATTTATAAGCAATTCAATGGAAGGAGAAATACTAGACTTTAAAAAGAAACCACTGACTACATTCACATGTCTTTTTAGGAACCTGTCAAGAATACTTTAAGTCACACAGAGAACTGGATTCAATAAAAGCTGTTGCTTCTTTTTTTAAGGCAAATCAAAACCCACAACAGTTACAGAATCCACTTTGGTCACTTGCACAAAGTAGGTACTTCGATTATGCCAGTGAATGTTCTAGGTCTTCACACAACCAGAAATGCTCAGCACTTCTGTGAATTTTGGGGAGAGAGGAAAGGTGAAGAGGGCAGGCCTAGCAATGGTTGGGGGTGTTGGTGGTGAAGTCCTGGCTGTGGTCAAGAACTTAGAGCCTGGGAGGCACAGAAATGCGCCTCAACCAGGCGCATTTTATATTCCTGGTGCTATGGACTGTCCTCCCAGATCCTGCGTTGGAACCCTAATGCCCAGTGTGGGGGTATTTGGAAGTGAGTCCTGGGAGGTAATTAAGTCTCAGGGATATAGCCTTAACATGGCACTGGCTAGTTTGAGAAGATACAAGGCTACTGTCTGCAAACCCAGAAGGGACATCACCCAGAACTGGATCAGGCAGCACCCTGATCCCAGACTTCCCAGTCTCCAGAGCTGAGAAACGTCGTCGTTTGAGCCACCCAGTCCAAGGTAATTTGTTACAGCAGCCCAGGCAGGCTGAGACTCTTTGGAAACATTCATTGTAACCCTGATGATTATACTCAACTAAGTATTGTACTTCAAGACAGCTTAGGAGTTTAAAAAACAATACGCATAAATGAAATAATCAGATACATAAGAACACTCTCAAGTGTTAACACAGAGAACAATTGGAAAGAGCCTAGATGTTCATAAGGGACTATTTAAATTAGGGCACAGTACCCCTGCCTGCCCCAACAAAACAAAACCAGATTACGGCACATGGATTTGATGGCGTATGCAACCACTAAAATTATTTTCCCAAGGAAATGTTTTCTAGGGTTAAGGGGCAGAAGAGGGCGGGGAAGGGGAAGGGTTAAAAATACATATGTAGTATGCTGCCAACTTTGATGTTGTATCCTATCTTTTGCGTAGAAAACAGAATGGGAAACATCAAACTTAAAAAATGATTTATCTGTGTACTGAAATTCAAGGGGAATTTTCCCTTGTTTTCCCATGCTTTCCAAGATGTTATAAAAATGGAAATACTCAACTTAGGAAACTTAACATGAAGAATTCTATTCAGTGTATGCAACTTTAATGCTTTAGCTTACTCAGATTCCTTAGTTAGCCCACTTATTTTGCTAAAAACTTAAGTCTTCACCAGTTAGAGACTGTTTGAGGAGCTCTGTTTTCTGGAACTAGGAGTGGTAGAGGGAATGGCTGTGAGGAAAGAATTCATGCTGGGCTAGCACAATCAGGCTTTCCCTTCAATGACATCTGAGGCCTTGAAGGTATCAACCTACAGAGCAATCGACAAGTAGCTGAACTTAAAGGCACAGGGTTTCTTGAGGGTTACTCATACTTTTAGATTTCATTTAAAAGCACACAAGATCACTAAACTTATCTGTAGGACAGAATACAAGTCTCACAAAGGGAGAAATGAGGTGCTAACTCCTCTCTCTCAGAATCCAGTGGTTTTCATAATTATATCTTTTCATTTAATATTGAGGTTAAACACGCAGAGTAACTGCATATCGTGGTTAGTTAATCCTTGGGATGACAGGAATTTGGGGAAAACCTATGGGATCGAGCGCCTGAGACTTCGGATGTTGACAACAGTGGCCTCAGATGTCATTTCTTGTTATTAGTCTTCCTTGGGGCTGCCCAATCATTAGATCTCATGACCAAATACACATTTGCCAAAATTCTAGCAACACAAAATGTCCTGGGTAGTTATCACCTATGAGCCCATCTCACCTATAAAATGGGGACAATAAAGGTGTCACTGGACAGGTGGGAATATTCAAGGATGCTAAGTGCCTTGTTGAAGCGCAGGGCAAGTCTGGTCATTTATGAAGTATTGTCAGACATTTCAACAGCTGGATTGCAAATGCCAGCTATTCATTGAGAGGTCACTCCTGAAAAAAATATTAAAAATCACTTCTGCCAAAACAAGTTAGCTGGCAAGAGATGCAGACAAGAGTTTTGTGTTCTCCCTCCTAAGGGCAATTATTTACTGTAATAATAGGAAACTCTTGTGCACAAGCCATGTGAGTCACAGCATGCCTTAAAGTGAAGTGCTGTCTACATTGAGGAAAAGGGCCGACAACTTTCAGAGTCTAAATCTCAGGACTTGTTCAAATAGCCTGTGGGGCAAATAGCCTACTCTCTACATTCCTTTTAGATGGTAAATATGTTTGATATGGCCTGAAGAGAAAACGGTCTTGGGAGACAAACGAGTTTTAAGTATGTGTGTTATTTGGCAGGTACTATGTATAGCTTAAGTAATGTAGGAATGAACTACTAAAAAATCTCCATACCCTTCCATCATTAAGAGTGGTCAGAAAGTACCATGTAGCTTCTAAGAAATACTCTAGCCTGGCTTATAAATCTAATGTAAACTCAGATTAACTAAACCCTGAAAGAGGCTATTAAAAATGTTCCAATTTGAGCACCATGGCTTCTGTGGTGTAAACTGTAGCGAAGGCAGTGCTATGGAAATGACCCCATGGTGTTAAGAGAAACATGTAGCCCGTGTTGTCAAATGCCCCAAATTTCCGGTGACTAAGGGAAAGAAAGGCATTGGTTAGGTTAGAGCTACCACTGAAACTACAGCAACCAATGATTCTAAGCAAAAGCAATCAATTCAAATTCAAAGTCCGGGATCCACAGAAACCAAACCTGTACACTAATGCATCACAACAGAAATGACAGAACAAGACTTTAGATTTTTTTTATTATTCAAAAAAGCTTCATTTTTATTTAGCTTTCTGACTCTGTGCTTGAGCCTTCAACACTTTCACAACGATTTTCTGCTCCTCAATAAGAAAAGCCCGCTTGATCCTAGAAAGGAGAACATTAAATGAGTACAGTTTCCAAAAAAGAACTTTATTAACACATGGCAACAACAGTACCATCAACAAGAGCAAGATAAAGGCACTCAGAAAAGTAAATGAAACCACAAGACTAAAAACTTCAGCAGAGAAATGATACGGATTCTTTCAGTCCATTTCCTGGCTATATGGGCATTCAAAGCAGGCTAGTTTTCTGTCCTCGGCCAGCAGCACCTGTCCTACTCTTCTGAGAGGCGATAAACTCCAAAACCACCCCCACAGGAACTGCTCCCTGCCACTCTCATTTAACCTAATTTATTATAATCCAGGACTAAACATCTTTGATTGGCAAAATGTCTTTGTATGTTTTAGCCTCATTATTGAGAATCTCCAGTAAAAAATACGGAAAGAAGGAATTATGTGCTGGGAACCAAAATGAAGTGGTAAATGTTATTAGCAAGAGGCATTTCATCAAAAGCAAGGGTTTGAGGGACTATGAGTTAATGAGTTCCTATGAGCTGCGGTCTTTTTTTTTTTTTTAAAGATTTTTTTTTTGAAAATTTATTTATTTATTTATATAAGCACTGGAGGGTGAGAGAATTCACCAGAGCCAGAGTAGGAAGCAGAGCAGGCAGAAGGACCAAAGTACACTGCTGAGGGGAGCAGCTTCGCAGCCCAGTGCTCAACCGCTGTGCCACCAAGGGAGGCCCCGAGCTGTGGTCTTGTGGAAAGGGCCTCTGTCTTATGGCACAGGAGTGATCCCATACTTACTTCACATGGTTTCAGAAATACTAAGTTTGGAAGGAGTTGTAATTTCTGGACTTCAAGCCTCCATTTAGAGGAGGAGCATTCTATCCCATCCCCATTATAGCACGCACAGGTGAGGGACACATACATGCTCACTAGCATTTGCTAAAAATCAAAGTCACCCCCAGACAAAAAGCAATTCATTCTCCAGGGAAACCTGTCCCACCCATGGCACCAAGGCTGTAAACTATTCTCAAAGCTCTAGCATTTCCAACACCTTCATTTCCAAGATGATCACACTGGAGAAATACAACAGATGTCACCCTTACTCAGGAAATAATTCCCCTAAACTTACCCAGAGCAAAAACAGATGTGTCCAGTATCAACAGGTAATGCTAACCATCCCTAGGTTCCCCTATAAGTCTACATCTAAATCTTTAGGAACGAGGGCCAGTGAACCTTGTTTTCAATGAATGTGTCCACGTGCTTAGAGTCAACCAAGTATGGGAACCAAAGACTGGCAAAGGGCCCAACACCACTTGTTTGAGCCTCATGACCCAGTCACCTCCAAGGCACCTTCAACCTCATTCTCAGTCCCACATCAGAATCCCAACAGATCAATGCCTACACTGACCTCTGAACCTTTAACCTAAAATTTATTCACTCATTATTCTACTTGAAATAACTGAAAAGCAACTACTCCTCTGCACCAATTTTTCTTGTGGAGTCCTATCACCTCTCAAATCCTTTCTGTTCTCTTTGGAGATAATTTAAAGTAGCCAGTGGGGTTCACAAAGAGCAAGGGTCTCCACCGACAATAAACACTGGCACTGCCCCTTCCCACCAGTTATGTGAATTTAACCAGTGAGGCCTGATTCCAACAAGAGTGAGAACAACTCTGCCCTGGTGGACTGTGTTCATCGTATAGATACTAAGCAAGCGTTACTGATCATCTCATCAACTCTGCTGCTTCCAAGACACTACCACCACTTTGACACATCCCAGAGACCCAAGTGCCACACCCGGAACACGCTCCTACCCCCACTTCCCTCTGCATCCTGCCTGCTGGTCTTAAAGCCAGTATCATTTCTTTAAGCTTTGAAAATGGGAAAATGTTTCAAGCACTCGCCTTTTTTTCAAGGAATGACTTCACTAACCAACCACCCCTGGGTTTTATCTCTGGCATATCACAGGTTTCCTGTGCCCTGTTTAAAATACATCAATGCCCACACCTTTGAGACCTAAACTAGAAATCTGCCCCCTCTGCCTTTCTTGATCTGCTCTTTTCTTGTCTACTGATGCCTGCGCAGTGCTCTGCTGCAGCCACACCAGAATCTCCTCTTCTGCTCCATCGACCTGATGACCAAATCACTAACAGTTTTCTACTCACCTCTCCCCAACTTCAGGCCCTTTTAATTTCTACACCTAGCACAAAAATGCCCCCCAATTCCAACTGGATTAATCTGAAGTGGTAACCTTCCCTTTAATTTGTATAGCAGCAAATACCCACAGTCAAGGAAAGATTCTTAGGGATCTTCCCTTATTTTTCACAGTATTCTGCTTAGCACGCAGTGTAACACTCTCTCACACAAATACACACATGCTAAAGAAAGTCTACTGACATTAACAGTAATATTTACCTGTCCCGGACACATTTAGCACACATGGAGCCACCATAGGCCCGGCTGACGTGTTTTTTCGTTTTAGACAGTCTCATAAGGACTTTAGGTCTCACAGCACGAACCTGCATAAAGAAGAGAGATTCTTTTGAGATGCTTTCCCAGAAAAAGAAATTGCCCTAGGTTTTTGGTAGGTAGTAAGTACAAACACTGAACTACATTACAAAAGTGGTAGGCTATTTATCACAAAGGCATTTCCCTGACTTTTCCACGTAGGTTTTTAAAGAAATAGTAAAAAATTCACCCCTGTTCTGTTATTACAAGTACCGTGATCGCTTACCCCTCGAAGACGGCCTGGGCACACACCACATGCAGATTTTGGTGCTTTCCCAACCTTCTTGGTATAAAGGTAAACAATTCTATTGCCGGGCGTGCGGGACCTGGAAGTGGGAGAACAGATAATAGCTCAGCATTTTGCAGCACAAGCGACAATACATATTTTAAATCGGAGACATACTTACAGCCTAGTTTTGTTCGAGGCTGTATTGTAGGAGAGCCTACGGCGGTAGGTCAAACGCTGGACCATCCTGAAGGCCTACATAAGGGAATAAAACTGCATTATGGAATTCACAACTTAAAACAGCATCATAAAACTTATACATCATCCATATCTAGTTCTATGTGGAATATCTTATGCAAAAAGGAGTGTAAGTAAAAGATTTCACGTTTTAAAACACACACACACACAGAGGTTGGTAAGAAGAGTAAGAGGCAGTGTTTGTTTTCTTGATGGTAATCAAATGGGGCTCTTGATTAATTCACATTACCAGGCTTCTCGCTCAAGGTCTGTCAGAAGGGGTGTCTGCAAAGCGCTACCAATACGCATGTCTGAGAAAAACTGGTTTTAAGGGACAGCACACCTGAGCATATACCGGGAAAATCAACAGAAACTCACTGTCTAGTTCCCATAGCTTTCATCAGGATTAAATGACAGCAGCCATCCCGGCCGACACAGTTCTCGGCACATACACGAGGGCTGTGTCCCGCCCCAAGGCAGCATCGGGGTGAAGCGCCGAGACTAGTTTTGGTACCAAGAACAACGTCACCGGGTCGTGGCTGGACTAAATGTCTCATTTATCAACCCAAAATAACACAAAACGTCACTCTAGAGTCGACTATGCACATACGCACACGAACGACGCTGCTTTTCAGTGAGTGACCCCGGCTGGCATAAAAACACACGCAAGACTTGAATCAACCTAAGTTCCGTCCCCCACGCCACCGGCCCCGGCAGAGCGAGCTTTCTGTGCCCACGACCCGACCGCCCCCACAAATCCGTAGGACGTCTCCCAGGCTGGCGCGAAAATGTGGGCCTAAGGCATAAGCACGTCGCGCGACTTCGCGGAGACGTAACCAGCTAGACCACAGCTCGTCGGTCTCCAGACCTCGAAGGCGCCACTGTCCCGGCAGGGGAGCTCCGGTTACTCCGGACAGAGGGGCGGTCCGAATCGAGGGGTTTCCAAGCCAAAGGCCGGGGACTTGCTCGCCACTAGACTTCCCTCTCGAGCCCTTACCCCCCACGCCAGCTCAAAGGCTGCGCCTGAAGGCTCCCGGTTCCCTTAGCTCGCCGGATGGCGGCCGATCGTAAAGGGAGCAGAACTAGGAGAAGTAGAAGAACCACCATACCTCCAGACAACGTCCCCGGAAGAGGAAAGAGGAAGAGCTAGCGAGTTCATAGGTCAAATATGGCCGCGCAGGACAGGAACTTACCTCAGAGCCAGAGGCGCGGCTGAGAGCGCGCCGCCATGTTGTACGGAGGCCCCGCCTCCCCGCGGGTGGGCGTGGCTCTGAGTGCCGCCATGTTGTACGGCACGCGCCACGCGGGCCTCCGCGACGCCTCAGACGCTCCTGAGGAAAGCTCTAGAAACTGAAGCCCTGACGGAGGAGCGGCATGGGTCTGGGCCGTAAGAAAGTCACTTGACAAAACTGTTCTCAAAGGGCCTACCACATGTTGCACCCGAACTGAGCCAATATGGGGGTCGCCCCAAGTTTCCGTCCCAGTCCCGACTGGACCAGGGGATCTTTGGGGAGTTGCTGCTGCCCCCGCGCCTTCCTCTTCCCTGGCGTCCGTCGAGGCGCGCGGTTTCCACAGAGAAGCTGGAGCCGGTGGCGGCCCTGACGGGGGTCGCGCCCCGGCTCGGGACGGACATGCCCGGGCGGAGGCCGCGGCCCGTGGGCCCGCGCCAGGCGCTCCCGGCCTGCTCCGCGCGCCCGTGCGGCCTCCCCCGCGGCGGCGAGCGCGCGGGCGTTCTGAGGGGCGCCCTCGGCCCCCTCCCTGCGGCCGAGCGGCTCGGGCCGCCCCAGAGAGAGCGCGCGGGCCCCAGAGACGCCGTCCACGCGCAGCCGCGCCTCCAGCGCGGGCCCGAGCGCCAGGCCCCGCCGCCCCGAGCCCGCTGAGGAGGCCTGTGGCGCGGACCCCCCGCCCCGACGCGACCCCACCCGAGGGCGCCGGTCCCCACGCTGGAGCCTCGTCCGGGCAGGCGGCGACTGAGGACCCCGGGGAGGGCGGACGAGAGCGGCGCGGGCCCCGCCAGGTGAGGAGGGGCCGGGGCGCTGAGCCCCCCCGCTGAGCCCCCCCCCCCCCGCCCGCCCGCCCGCCCGCCGGGCCTCCCCGGGGTGCCCCCTGGACTTTCATCAATTGTTCTGCGTTATGTTTTATTCTTTTTCTTTTTTTAAAGATTTATTTATTCATACAAGCACTGGGCACAGTCAGAAGCGCCGGAGGGTGAGAGGATCCACCAGAGCCAGCGCGGGGAGCAGAGCAGGCAGAAGGACCGAAGGACACTGCTGAGGGGAGCAGCGGGCGGCGGCCGGGCCGGGGATCGAACCGGCGCTGCAGAGGCTGCGGGCAGCTTCGCAGCCCAGCGCTCAACCGCTGCGCCACCGCGGAGGCCCGTTATGTTTTATTCGTACTGCTGCATAGAATTCCATGGAGCCGGCAGACCGCACTCTCCTGTGTGGACGCTGGGGCTCCTGAGTTTGCACCACTGTGAACCAGGAGGCTGCGAGAGCCCAGGACGTGTGTGTGGGTGACGATGCTGTGCAGCTTCCAGTTGGGTCTATACCTCGACGTGCTGGGGGGGCCCAGAGTAGGGGGGGCCGGACGGCACCACGGTTTCTGCCCCTTGCTGATCCCCTCCTAATTACATTACACGGCACAAGGATTTGCTTTTAGTCATTAATTTTTTAAAAGATTGATTCATTTATGCATACAAGAGCTGGTAGTAAAAAAATATAGAGGTCAGAAAAATAAGATAAAACTCCTTACTTTGTGGAGCAAAGTGGTGTGGGGGTGAGAGGACTCACCAGAGACAGCGGGGAGCAGAACAGATTGACCAAAATACACTGCTGAGGGGAGCAGCGGGCGGCAGGGGAGGTCTGCGCGCCATGTGGGACCCTCCTCCGGTGGCCGGGGAGCAGCCGGGGATCGAACCGGCGCCGCAGAGGCTGCGGGCGGCTTCGCAACCCAGCGCTCAACCCCTGCACCACCGGGGAGGCCCGGTCACGCAATTTTTTAAAGCCAAGATCTACTATCTTTTATACTGAGCCTCTCTCATCCACTATTATGTTGGAATAAGAATGATCTGTATTCATTCTTTTTTTTTTTTTTTTTTTTGGTGGAACCCTCACCGGTGGCTGGGGAACAAACCGGTGCTGCAGAGGCTGCAGGCAGCCTCGCAGCCCAGCGCTCAACCACTGCACCACCAGGGGAGGCCCTCATTCATTTTTTAAATTCACTTTTTTTCCTTTTATTGAGAGGACATTGGTTTGTATCACTATATAGGTTTCAGGTACACAGTTTCTCACTTCAGCAACTGTAGATTTCACACTACACCAAATGTCCAATCACTCCCCACCACCACCCAATGGGCCCCTCTACCCATACCCTGTCCTTCCTTCCCCATTGGTAACCACCATTCTGTTTTCAGAGTGTATGGGTTTGTTTTGTTTTGTTTGTTTAAATGTTTTTTCTTTTATAGAGGCATGTTTATTTATTTGTTTGTTTGTTTTGTTTATACAAGCACTGGGTACAGTCAGAAGCGCAGGAGGGTGAGAGAATTCACCAGAGCCAGAGCGGGGAGCAGAGCAGGCAGAAGGACCGAAGTACACTGCTGAGGGGAGCAGCGGGCGGCAGGAGAGGTCTGTGCTCCATGCGGGACCCTCCTCTGGTGGCCGGGGAGCAGCCGGGGATTGAACCGGCGCTTCAGAGGCTGCGGGCAGCTTCGCAACCCAGCGCTCAACCGCTGCGCCACCGGGGAGGCCCCTTCTTAGCATCTATAAAGATGATAGTGACATTTTCTCCTTAGCGCAGTTAATGTAGTGAATAATATTTGGGTATGAGGAGGTGGGGAATGTTTTCTAATCTGCCGAAGACCTCACGGTGTCCCTGTCTCACTCCACAGGAACAGCTCTTGTCTGTTCTTCTGCCTGGAATGCTTTTCCTCCACATCTCCATGGCTCACTCTCATTTCCTTTACTTCTTTGTTAAAGGTCACTTTTTCAATGAGATCTTTTCCTAACTACGCTTTAAACTACATTTTTCTATCCTCCATTGGTACTCCTTGTTCCCATGCTATTTTTTCCTGCACTTACCACTTTTCCAACATGCCATATATTTACTGTGTTCAGTATATGCTGTTATATATCATTTGAACTGTGCTCCACAAAGTAAGGAGTTTTATCTTATTTTTCTGACCCTTATATATTTTTATTACCGAAAACAGTGCCTGATCCATAGTAAGCACTCACAGATATTTTTTAAGGTATTGAATGAGATTGGGGATCTGTCAAGGAACGGTGAGAGAGAGCTTTTAGACTTGAGCCTCCTATTCAAGAAGAGCTTGAAGAACTGTGACATTATTTTGGGATGGGATTACATTTGCAGTAATTGAGATACAGCAATGAGGCGGAGAGATTTTCATTGTAGAACTGATATGCTTTGCCCCATTCCTGGATGTCCCATGCTATAGTATATCATGAACTAATGCATTTTAATAATCCTGTCATGATTTATTAGCTCAGTTATATTACACTGTATTCTGTAAGCATTAACTGGCTCCCTGTAAACATTTAAAATGTGTCATGGTCTTGGTGATCTTGTTTTGGCGTGTTTTCATGTTTCAGTTTGTACTGGGAACTTCCAGAAACGTGGCACGAGAGACCCAGGCATTTTTCAGTCTGTCAGAAGCCACATACCTGCCACAGCTTTGGGTCTTCTGAACTGCTGTTAAGCCTAGTTGACTGTGTGACCTGCGTCTCTGATTGCATTGCCAGTGCGAGCTGTAACTCAGAGATAATTTTTGCAACAAAGAGTTAAAATTCCAGAGCATTTTGACTATTCTGAATTTTAGAAATAGGAATTTGAGACAAATTAGATTTTTCTAATAGAAATGTTCTGAGCCTAAAGCCCTAAAGGGGAGTAAAGAAACCAATTAACTTTAATTTAAATAATCATGTCTTAAGTAGCAAATGAACCAAGTTCTATTGTTAAAGGACAACTGTATTAAATCCCTGAAAGGTTGGCTTCAAAATGACATTAATGCAGTGGTTTCATGTCTCATTAATGAAATAAGTTTCTAGTGGTCATTGCAGCCTCTGTTTGTTGTCTTACTAGGCATTGTGACAGAGCAGGAGAGGGGAAAGATTGAGAGATCAAGGACGAAATAGTTGTGTGACATTCCTCCTTGAGGTTCCCATTGTTATTAACTTTTTTCGAAAGCAACAGAACAAAAAGGCTAATAATTGTGTTCCTGGGAAAAAATACTGCAGGCAAATATGAGAGCCAGAGCCACTTCGTTTCTTATTCCAGAGCTTCTGTTTATATTTGCTATTTAAAAATTATATATTTCTGAGGATTGATTTCACTATTTATAACTACAATGACTGAATTTCAGCCAACGTCTATAGACGTTAAAGCAACCATCAGCAGTGTATTGTGAGGTATATCTTGTGCTGAAACCTCACAGTGGGTTTATGCCTGGAATGTCTTTTGGATGAGTTTCTGTAATAAAGAACAAGGAACCTGGGTTTGGCACACGGAGAGTTTCAAGCTGAATTATGGGAAGCTTCAACCTGTGCTTGAAGGCTTCAAAATCTTCCCCTGCTTTTTTCTTCCTCAAGTGCTTCCTTAGTGACCTTAGGGAAGCAAGTTTACGTGGCTGAGACCGTCTCCTCTATAATATGGGGGTCATTATCCTGAATTCCCAGCGTACTGGGAGAATGACCCGAGGGGAAGCTATGCCTGGAGCTGCCCCACGGTGAAGCTTAAATGGCCACCTTGGTATTGGTTACTAGAAATGAAATGCTGCTTTCTGTTCTCTCTAATTAACCAACTGTGTTACATCTTGCACTTTACTACGTTTGTTGTGTTTTCGGAGAAACTTTCTATTTCCTTGTGGTATTTTGGGGAAGAAGTTATAGTAGCTACTGTCAGGTCTACCGAAGTGAAAACAGTGTGGATTGGCAGAAAAGGGCAAACATAGTTAAAAGTGGAGGTAGATTAAAGCCTTGACTTTCTGGAGATATTTTTTCTTCAGAACATAGCTATTGCCTTTCTGGCAACAGGGTCCCGTGCTTTTGTCCAATTATTTATGCAAATTAAGGCAATTTTCTTCCTATGAAGGACTTGGTAAAATGAAGCTATGGAAAAATGCAGCGCATTCCACTCTTGCTTGCTCAGCAGCATTACTATTTTGTAGCAGGAGGAAAAGTAAAATTGCAGAATGCTCCTCCTCCCCCGCATAGAAAGTATATAATATCATGTTTATGTTGAAACTTTTTCTTACAAAATGTCATAACCCCTTACGAAAGAGAATTAAAATCCAGTTATTTTAATTTACATCTAGCCACAAGATAAGTAAAGTTATCATTGAAATTCTAATTAAATGGGATGATTGACTAAGGTAGCACATCAAAGAAGAGAAGTGAATATGATAAGTCGAAGACTTATTAATTAGTCTGCGTGGAAGAAATTCCAGGGATGTCAAGCTGAGCCTGCTGCAAGGAGAAAAAAAGCAGACAAGAAAACGTTCGTTTCTTTGAAGTTAGGAACTGAGATAGTGATGGAGGTAATTGTGTCTGACTGGATCCAGTAATGAAGAGCTGTAAATCAGACCTCAGAATCGAAGGAAAGATTCAAGTAACGCATGTGGCTGCCCCCCTGCTGCGAAGAAACAGAATGCAGAGCGCACTAATTGACCCACCCTATTTCCCAGTAGTTCTCTGTTATTATTTATTAATTTTTAATTTCTGAATTATTTACGTCCTGGGAAATTATTCTTGACAGCCTGTTAGGCGTGCCAAAGTTAATGGAGGATGAAAGGACTGGTACCAGAATTAGCAGGGATGTAGTCACAGGCTACTGGATTTAATGATTTTGGAAAGAAAAATTGATTTCACACAGCGTGTCACTTTATACTACTTTAGGGATACACCAGCTATTTGATTAATTGAGGAATAACCAATTCAAAGTATATTTGAAGTGTAAATGAGTCACACT
Organism: Talpa europaea; assembly: GCF_964194135.1. Lineage (NCBI taxonomy): Eukaryota > Metazoa > Chordata > Mammalia > Eulipotyphla > Talpidae > Talpa > Talpa europaea. Next base: position 4,729,081 of record NC_140080.1, on the reverse strand, counting down.
GCTCAGCTGTTTATTTTTCCCCCTTTCTGAGAGATCTGAATTTTCCTGAAGCTCATGATTAAAAGCTGATGAAGACACACTCATACGCTTTGAATGCACACCTGTTTGATTTATATTAAAATCAGAAGGGAGGAAAACCCTGAAATAAGAGAGAAGATATTTTCACTCTTCTTTCTTCCTTCTAATCTCTCTCTCTCTTTCTCTTTTAAAAAGATTTATTTATTTATGCATACAAGAGCTGGAGTATAGGCCAGAGGTGTGGGGGGTGAGAGGATTCACCAGAGACAGAGTGGGGAACAGAACAGGCAGACTGACCGAAGTACACTGCTGAGGGGAGCAAGCAGGCGAGTCAGGAGAGGTCTGCTGCACCATGTGGGTTGCTCCCTGGCCGGCAGGGATCGACCTTGTGCTGAGAGGCTGAGGATTGCTTTATAGGTTGCATCTTAACCCCTTGCACCATAGGAGGCACCCTCCCTTCTGATCTCTTTATGTGAATCTTTACTCCAGTGTGTAGTAGCGCAGTGATTGCGACCTGCATCCGTTAACAGCAGACTCCAAAAAATTTCTCTTTTTTCCCATGGCCTGGGAGCATGGTTAGAATGAAGCAGTGCTTGCTAGTGAATAGAAGGAACAAATAGAAGAAAATTGTATTAAAGAGAAACAATGGCTTTACTGAATAAGAAAGAATATTAATCTGGTTGGAAGATGAGTCAGGCAAAATATGCATATCACCACCCGACCTTAAAGCTCTGTGGCTTCTTCCTTTCTGGCCAGTCTCATCAGCTGCTTGGTGTCTACCACTACCTTTTTTGTTCATCTCTGTTTGGCTTAGTTCCCTGACTGGTCTCCTTAAGTCAGATTTCCTCATCCACTGTTTTCTTCACCAGTGCTTCTCAAAGTTTAATGTGCACATAGATCCCTTGGGGGGTGGTTTACTCTTCAGGTTGAGATTCAGTGGGAGGGGTGCTAAAATTCTGTTTTTCCACATAGGCTTCCAGATGTAGCTCATCATGGTTCCTGACTAGTCTTTGAGCTGCAAGGTTTTGCAAAACTCTGACAGATTCATTTTTCATTAAAATATGGCTTCAAACGCTCTGCTTTTAACTCTCATTCAGAAACCTCAAGTAACTTTCTGTGCCTACAGTTAAACACAGGTTCCTCAACCCCACACTCCAGATCTTCCTAATCTGATTGCTACCTGCAATCTGGGTATCTCCTGCATTTCCCTGCTCCGTACTTGTGGCTATGCTGTTTCTTCTTCCTGAAATAACTCTCTGTCTTTGGAAATTGAACCAGTGCCTCAAGGCATATTTCAAATAGCACATCCCCAGATCAAATGTGATACTTTCATCTCTTCTCCTTATGTATGAGATGTTCCTGATTTTGCTAGAGATCTGTGTTATAATACTTTTATTTTGCATTACAGTAATAGTTTTGACATGGTTTCCTTGCTAAATGGGGGAAGTTTCAGATTTTATTCATTTTGTCTTCTTTAAGTTCTCCCTGCAGGAAAAAAAGCAAGGTAGGACTGTATAAATCAAATGCATTTTATTTACCTTTAAAACTCCAGTGTTGAGCATGTAGATTATCTTAAGGAATGATTGAACCTTTGCTCCACCATCTCTCAGAATGATATATCATTGAAAGAAATTAATTTGAATTTACTCTTTTCTCATAGATTGTTTGACCTTTCAAAGCACAGTTTCACACAGCTGGGGGCTGTACTACCAGGAGCAGCAGAGTCCGGAGGTTATCCCTAAAGACTCGTAGCTGTTCATTATTGGTCAAACCCCTATGCAAGTCTTACATTGAAAGGGCTACTGCAAAGGCAGGACTGGACACAGCGCAGGTTTTCTAGGATCCAGCAGACCGGGCAAAGGAGGAGTCAGAGTCCTGGAGCCCTCAGTGGCTTTTGCAGGCTTTTATTGGGGTTTACCAGGTACACAGCAGGTGGGGTACTGGGGGGCCTGGAGGCTGGCAGGCCTCCCAGCCCCCAGCAAGTCTTCATTCTGTCCGGGCTCTCCGGAGTTCTCAGCTTCTCTCTCGGCTTCTGCTACTTCTTTCTTGGCTTCTCTTTCTGGTCCTGCTGGTGTCCCCATGACGCCGCCCTTAAAAGCCCAGTCTCAGCCCAGGTGAATCCCATCTACCTATGCCCACACCCTACTCCAGGTGCCGCCATCAGGCCTGCATTCAGCACTGCAGATCCGTCATCTATCCTGATGGCGGGAAGGCAGAAAAGCCTGACATTTTTCCTTACCCTACAGCTACTTTACTGGGCTCTGGGTCATGTGATTTAAGTATTATCCAATTTATTCACCTCATGAGACCAGATAACTGTCTAAAATGAACAGACACATTTTCACTCTATTATACACCTAAAGTATTCAGTGAGAACAGACTTTATAAAGAAAAGATAGCCATGAGGTTGGTAGGGTGAGGTGACATGTGTCTGAGGAGATGTGTATTTGCTGAAAATATCTCAGTATTGTCCAGTTTATTACTTAAATTTTTTTTTTTGCAAAACAGATTTTTTTTCATTTTACTGTGCTGCAGCAAACTTCAGTTTCTGTTCCTTGCAAACATGTCAGTCTTCCTGTCTTTCTCTTTTTTCAATTGGTCGAGTTTTGATACTAGTTTCTGTATTTCTACTTGATTCTGCCTCATTAGGATGCCTTCATTTTATACTTAACATTTAACGTAGATTCACTCATTTTTAAGTAGAAAATGATGTTATATTATATTACGTCTATATTAAAGATATTTAATTTTTTTTCTTACAAAGAGAAACTAGACTTTGTGGCCAGCAGACCTGCCTTTCATCTACCTTTATAGACCTACCTTTAAAATTACTGGCGGGGAAAGGAGGGATTGAGGTTGTAGGGTAAAGAAAATGTCAGGCTTTTCTGCCCTTCCGCCATCAGGATAGATGATGGATCCTTGTCCTGAATGCATGCCTGATGGCGGCACCTGGAATAGGGTGTGGGCATAGGTAGATGGGATTCAGCTGAGTTAAGACTGTGCTTCTAAGGGCGGCGTCACGGGGACGCCAGCAGCAGCAGCGGGAGCAGCACCAGTAGCAGCAGTAGAAGCTGAAGGAGAAGCCGAATGAGAAGCCGAGAAGCAGCAGAACGAATGCTAGAGAGCCCAGATAGAGTGAAGACCTGCTGGGGGCTGGGAGGCCTCCCAGCCCCCCAGCCAGCACCCCTGCCTGCCATATGCCTGGTGAACCCCAAATAAAAAACCTACAAAACTACTGAGGACTCTGACTCCTCCTTTACCCGGTCTGCATGGGATCAGAAAACCTGCACTGTGCCCAGTCCGGCCCTTACAGGGGTCAAAATCAGGGGGTTGCAATTGTATGGGGAATATAAAAATAAAAAAATAAATTAAAGAAATTACTGGTGGCGCAACGGTTGAGCGCTGGGCTGCGAAGCTGCGCGCAGCCTCTGCAGTGCTGGTTAGATTCCCCGCCCTTGGGCGAGGGTCCCATATGGCGCGCAAGACCTCTCTTGCCACCCACTGCTCCCCTCAACAGTGTACTTCGTCACTCTGCCTGTTCTGCTCCCCGCTCTGGTTCTGGTGAGTTCTCGCACCCTCCCGCGCTTTTGACTGTACCCAGTGCATGTATAAATAAATAAATAAATCTTAAAAAAAAATAGACTTAAAAAAAAATTACTGGGGGGGAAGGGTAGGGTGAGGAAGGATTAGGGTCAAAATAAGGGGGGGGGTGCAATTGTTTGGGGAATATAACCAAAATGAAAATGCGTACATTGTGCAAAAAATGAAAAATGATGTAAGAATTATATAAAATAAAATATTAAAATAAATAAAAAAATAAATAAAATTACTGGAGGACATTTTCTAAATGAGATGTTAACAGTAGACCTAGAGCTTCAGAAAGGAAGAAAGAACAATGGAATGGGTAAAAATGGGGTAAATAGACTCCACCTCATGAGTTTTTTTAATATCATGTTTGATAGTTTATATTAGTTTCCTATTGCTGCTGTAACAAATAACCAAAACATGATGACTTAAATATCACAAATTTATCATCTTACTGTTCTTAAGGTCAGAAGTCCTTCAGATAACTTCTCCAGCAAGGTGTCATCAGGGCTGCCTTCCTTCTGGACATTCTAAGGGGAAATCCATTTCCTTGCCTTCCCCAGCTCCTGAGGCCACCTGCTCTTCTTGGCTCTGAACTCTCCGTCAATCTTCAAAGCCAGTAATGTTGGCCGGTCCTCACACTGCCATCGCTTCGGTTTTCTCTTCTGCTGTCCTCTCCCACTTGTAAGTAGCCTTATGACTGCGTTGGGCTCACTTTGATATTCTGGTATAATCTCTCTATATTAATGTCAGCTAATTAACTGACTCCATCTGCTGTCCTCATTCCTCTTGGTCATGTAACCAAACACATTCACTGGTTTTGGGGATTAGATTGTGGACCTCTTTCAGGGAGAGGATGTTATCTGAGTACCACAGAGTTAAAATGAGCGTCTGAAGGGGTGCTCAGTGTATGTACAGGAGACATGGAAGCCGTTGCCTTTAAGTGTGTCCTATCAGCCTCCACCCAGGCTGTGTTTGAGCACTAGACGCAGCTCTGGGCAACGCGTCTTCTTTTTTCCAGCACATAGCTTTATCCTGGGGTGTTTGCTCCTTTGTTAACAGGTGCTCAAATTCTGTTTACTGAATTGTGTTCATTTGTTTCCATTTTAACCTTGAAGGGACAGGTGGTAGGTATTTTGAAGATCCTGCTCTGTAAGAGACACGAGTGATCTGACCCTGCTTTCCCTGAGGGCTGGAGAGGTCCATCGGTTGCATTTTTGGAACTTCAAATTCAAACCAGTAATCATCACTCTGCACCCTGCTGCTATCGTTTTCCTGTAGTACACTTTCTGTCCTGCACGTCGGCCCTGTGCACCCCCTTATCCAGCACAGAGCTAAAGTCCTCGATGTGGGTACGTGTCCCTGAGTCAACAACCACTTCATACAGCTGCTGCCTCTCACTCTCCTGGGCTGTGCAGTCCTGGTATTGCAGTAAATACAGCTCAGTTGAAGTTTTTCCTACCTGTTTCCTTCACACGCTGGCTCCCGATGTGTCCCATCGTTGTCCATTTATCTCTGAGGGGTGTTTGACTGTTCTCTGCTGCAGTGAAATGGTGAGGAGGGATGGATCTCCAGAGATTAATGCAGAGAAAAAAGTCCAAAGGTATCTATTATGGATTCCATTTATGCGGTCACAAGTTTTAGAAATGGAGGGCAAACGGTTTTCAGGGCACAGGGATAGGGGATTCGGTAGAAGGAGTGGAATGGATTAGACAAGGACAACACAAAGGGCCTGAGCATCTTGCTGTGGTGGAACTGTAGCTGGGGGCCCTGCTGCTCACCTCCAGACCCCGCACTCTTTTTTTTTTTTTTAAGATTTATTTATTTATTTATACAAGCACTGAGTACAGTCAGAAGTGCGGGAGGGTGAGAGAATTCACCACAGCCAGAGGGGAGAGCAGAGCCGGCGGAAGGACCGAAGTACACTGCTGAGGGGAGCAGCGGGCGGCAGGAGAGGTCTGCACGCCATGTGGGACCCTTGCCCAATGGCCGGGAATCGAACAGGCGCTGCGGAGGCTGCAGGCAGCTTTGCAACCCAGCGCTCAACCACTGCGCCACCGGAGAGACCCCAGACCCAGCACTCTTGATCCGTGTGCTCTGTTGCCTCTTCTGGCCCGATGGCCCTCCTCACAGTTAACTTGGTGATGCCGGCTGCTGTGAAAGACTATTTAGGAAAGAAAGTAAGAAAGTAGGGGAGGATTAAGAAAGCAGAAGAGAAAATAAGGGAAAGGAACCCTTGAGCAGCAAGGATCGAATGGGCACTGATTCCTCCAAGGTCTCTTCACGCTAGAAGGGGCTACACTGCCTTTGTCCTCCGGGTTTCTTGCTGGTGACGCTGTGGCTGAGCATAGCCTCAGGGCACATGGGTCTGGGGTGCAATCCATAAAGTCTCCAAAGTCGCAGTCAGGGTGCAGAAGCAAACGCCCTGGCTCAGCACATCTTTCCCTTTCTTGGCTTTTTTTCCTGGCTCACGCTGGTGGGAGCCTATCCTTACTCGCTTCCGAGAAAGAGAACGTATGAGCCAAATTTTAGAGCCCTTGCATATCTGAAAATGCCTTTACCCTTCCCTCCGGTGCTTGATAATTTGGCTGAATCTAGAATCGCAGTAGGAATAATTTTTCTTGAGATTTTGAAGCTTTTCTCCCTTGTCTGAGAAATCGCAAGTAATTGTGACTTGATCTTTTGTACGCGACCTATTTTTCTCTCTGGCAGCTTGCAGGATCTTTTCTTGGTTCCTGGGGTCTGAAATGTCACGTGGTGTTCCTCAGTGCGGGTCTACTCAGGTCCACGTCTGTTGGGGGGCACTTGTGGCCTCTCTCCATGGGGCAGCTCATGCTGTCAGTGCTGAGAAATTTTTGTTGACTTATTTTCTTGATGATTTTTTCACTTTTCCTGAAAAATAACAAAAACAAAAAAACCAAACCATCTGTTACTCACATGTTGGACTTTGATATCCGTTCCTTTTATTTTTCTTACAGCTTCTCCAATTTCCTTCCCTTTTTCCTTTTAACTCTTTTCTCAGAAGCTTCTTCAACTTTAACTTCTGACTCTTATTTTTTCAATTTTGTCATTTTTAAATTTTCAAGACCTCTTTTTACTCTCTGACTCTTCCCCCTTTTGCCCCACAGGTAATTTTTTTTTCCCTGGTTTTCCTGAGGATGTTAATAGTTTGGTCAAAGTTTTCTCCTCTGTATGGTCTCCTTTCTCCAAGTTGCAGCCTTCTGTTTATCATTTTTGATCTCTCTCCTTTATGTAAGAGTCTTCCTCAGACGTCTGGCTGTTCTTCCTTCTGCGTTCTGGCCGAGGAGGAGGGGCTGCAGTCGCAGTCGGTTGCTCTGCGTGCTTTGCTGAAGTGATGCCGGGGAGCTGGTCAACTCCTGACGGGAGTGTTTTTGAATCTTTCCTTTGGGTTGATTCTGTGCAGCCGAGATAACCTCCTGATGTCTTGCCGAGCAGGATATGCTCAGGCCACTGGCATTTGGGCAGCCAAGACGGGAAGAGGTGGAAGTTTTGGGTCTTATCATTTGATGTGTGCTGTCTGGTGCGTGCTGTCTGTGCGTGGCATGCTAGCAACGCACACTCTTTCAGCTGCGCATGGCGTCTCACAGTCCAGGGACCGTCCTCTGTCTCCGCTCCCGAGAATCCCCTGCAAACTGCGGTGGAGAGAGGGCAGTGCCCAGCAGTGTGCGTGGCGAGTGGAGATAGGGCCCCAGTGGAGCGGCTCTCAGTCTCTCTGTGCTACAGCCTCCCTTGACGCCAAGAGGGACCTGGGCTGTCAGTTGTCATTCTTGTTCCAGATTTAAAAATCATAAGCTCTTGTATTGTCTTGTGTTCTTCGTGTGGGTTTGTTTTTAAAAGAAAATCTCTTTACTCGAGACTTAATGGAATTTTGCAGGGGAGCAAAGTTAGATGTGTGGTTCTGTCCGCCATCTTACCCCAGAAAACTCGCTAGATCGGTAGAGCAGTGTGGCAGGAGTTCCAGGGTAATGAGATAAAGACCGTTCCGTCTTCCGTCTCCTTTACTGTCTATCCACGACAGTGTCGAGCAATGTTTAGATAGACCGTGTATTCATTGAAGCCCTTTGCTTTTAAGAAAACTGGCTTTGAAAGTTTAAACAGTCCGAGCAGCCCCATTTTTGCCCTTGGAGCTAACTAAGTCAGAGCGTCTTTTTCCACAACCCTTGGCTAAACTTCCTGCACATGGTTTCTGGTTAAAGAACAGAAAACACCTTATTACCTGTACACAGTCAGAAATGATAGGTTCCACTGACAGCAGATTCAGATTATTCTTTCTCATCTGAGGGAAGTTCAGTGCCAGAGTTTTCTCTCATAAACACATAAGACAGAAAGCAAGTTTAATTTCCGGGCAAGAAGTTTTTCTTGTGTCACTTATTATGCAATTACATGTGTTCATTATGGAAATATCAACAAATAGTCTTTTGGGAAGGTGCACTGGGGACTTAGCCTGAAGTGCCGTAAAAATTGGAATACATTAATTCCATTTGTGTCCCATAAAAAATGAAAAAAAGAAAACATTACTTGCATTATTACTGTTATGGACACCCAGGTTTATAAGATGGAAATTTTGTCAAGGCTCTCTCAGATTGGCCTTAAGTAACATTCACCCTTTCTTGCTATCTTCTCCCTCCCTTTCTTCCTACCTTCCCCCCACCCCTTAAACAAGTTTCTTGATTCCCAATATGTGCAGGGCTCTGACTAGTTACTGGAGCCCTAGCTGGGGAGAAGGAAGGCACTGTCCCTGCCTTCTCGTTACATGACTTTGCGTGTCATTACAGCGTGACTTACTGTGACGAGAGTATGAAAGGGGAGGCCCTCCCTAATCGCAGGTATAATGTTTGAGCTGAGAGCTGAGAGGAGTAAAAGATGTGGATTAGCCAAAGAGCAGATGGAGGGGCCTGGGAAAGCTTAGCAGAGGAAAGTGTGAATGCTCCTTGTCGGGAAAGAGAGCTGGGGCGATGGGAAGAGACAGAGCGACTGGGCAGAAAACAGAGTACACACCACGCCCAGCTGTGATGCTCCTTCAGGAAAGGACTCCTCACAGCAGGGACAGGGGGCAGTGAATTCAGTTGCTTGGCAGTTTAATTACTCTTTATGACAGTACGTTTCAACAAAGGCTGAGGGCAGGTTTCCAAAAGATAGACCTATTTTTTGGTGGCCTAGATGTTTATTAGAATGCAAAATGATTTTTCTAACTGGTAGACAAGAACAGGGAGGATTCAGGGAATCCAACACCATCTATTATGTTACTTGCTCATGTATCACAATTCAGTGTTTAAAAAGAAAAAGCTCTTTAAACATCCACTGTTGCTCATAGCTGAATGTAGGTGCTGTCCTGGATCATGAGGTTGGTGGCACTCATTTCAGTTTACATAAAAGGATTCATTTTCATTGAAGCAAGCAGGACATTAAGCTTACAACTTCAATTACCAATAATTAATTCCCCACACTGCAAGCCATGCAGTTTGCATTTAAAGTCCCAATGCCCAACGGATAACAAAAATCTATTTTGATCACTTTTTATTTTCATCGTTTAAGGAGTACATCTTATTTCAATTAGACATATGTATTTCCAGATTATAGGAAAGAACAAATACCCTTTTTAAAAAACCCAGGCGATTGGAAAGGGGGTGGGAGGGGGAGACTTTTGAGCTGACAAAGAAATTCTTTTTTTGTCCTGCTTTTATGGAAGGAGTACCTAATATGTAGAATCTGCTACTTCATATACATGAGCCTGTTATTTACAAGCAGATGGATAATTTCCCTAAATTTGTTTTTCCTGATGCTTTAAGTTATCCTTTGGTGACTTTTCACTCTCTGAGAAAAAGAAAGCAATTGAGCACATGATTTAAAGTGAGGCAAAATAAGTCCCACTCTAAAGCCAGTACCATCACGTCAGGCATAAGGATCAGAACTCTCCAGTCAGGGAGGCTTGACCCACAGATGGATAAGAGAGACTGAGCTCGTCAGGATGTTCCATAGTTTTTCTTTTGACAGGTTCTGAGCAACAGAAAGAAGCCACAGGGTATCACCAAAGCAGACACAACCACAGCCAGAATTCTTAGAGATAAAAAGAGATACTTGAAATTAGTTTCATCAGAAATAGGCAGATTTGTGTGGCATGCAGGGAGTAAGTTCTAAGAAACCTCATCTTTTGACTTACAAGACTTGTTCCAAATGAATATCATAATGCACAATGGAAGTGGCCATGTTAGAATAAAACCACATATAAGTAGAGCTCAAACTAAGTAGAAACTATAAGTTTAAGAAGAAGCTATAAATTAACTGGGATTAGCTTCTACACTGGACTTTCAGGAAAAAGAACACATTATGACTTACTTGCTTAAAGGTAATAGCTACAACAGCAAATTCTAAAGTTAGTCCACATCCATCCCAGCCTTCAGTCCATGTCTGCACAATGCTCAACATGATTAGAATCTTTTTTTTTTTAAGATTGGTTTTTATTTATTTATGCATACAAGAACTGTGGTGCAGGCCAGAGGTGTAGAGGGAGAGGATTCATCAGAGACAGAGTGGGGAGCAGAACAGGCAGATCCACTGAAATACACTGCTGAGGGGAGCAGCGGGAGAGACAGGAGAGGTCTGCTGTGCCATGTGGGTCAGTTCCCTGGCTGGGGATTGAACTTAGGCCACAATGGTGATAACCTGAAACTTAACCCCTATGCCACCAGGGAGGCCCCATGATCAGAATCTTGATTCCAGTACTCTGCAAGATCCTTAGTAGTGACACATTGAAAAAAAAAAGTTTGGTCCATTTATACTTCCCATTCTAAGAAAACAAACTAATATATTTTTAAATAATTCTGTTAAGAAGGGTTTAAACAAGAAGAATTTTCAGAGCCTTCCTGGTGGTTTAAGGGTTAGAGTTTCAGTGCTATGAAGCTATCAGCAGCCACTGCAGCACGAGTTTGATCCCTGGCCAGGGAGCTGACCCACATGGCGCAGCAGACCTCTTCTGTCTCGCCCGCTGCTCCCCTCAGCAGTGTATTTCAGTAGACCCACCTGTTCTCCCTAATCTCTCTGGTGAATCCTCTCATCCCCTGCACCTCTGGCCTACACCCCAGTTCTTGTATGCATAAATAAATAAATAAACCTTTAATAAATAAATATACCTTTAAAAAATAAAGAAGACTTTTCAGACTATGTGAATCTTAATGATTAAAAATATTAATAGTCAGCCAAGTATTCTGGTTATTTAATCATTCTTCCCATCATTAAGTAAAAATATATAAAATGTTGAAAGAGACCCAGCTATCAAATAAAATTTGACTGAAAGCTTTCAAATGCAAGGAGAAAAGGGAAGGACTTGCTGAATAATAAATTTTAATTTGCAAAAATAAATTCTTGATGTTCCTGAAGGCCAAGAGCCAGATCTAATACCATTTAAACACAGAAACCCAGCACTACTGTGTCATGTGTAGCTGGGTGCATTGTTAGCATAGCCAAATTATTTCTACCCTAGGAAATCAAATCCGTATGATATAATAAATAATTTCTTTTCACATGATAAGCAGAAAGCAATTTTTTAATGCAGAGTTTTTGTTAATGAACTGTGCTGATCAAGAAAAGGTAGAGAGAAAGATTTATTTATTTTGCTTTGGGAATGAAGAGCATCTATGTGACATTGATTTCTTTGTTTCTGGCTTTGTGATGTTTTCAAGGTCATGCCTTCAGCAATAACAATTAATCACCTTGCTTTGTTACCTTCTTGCTCTATACCAACTGTTAGACACCCCCCGCCCCCATCATTTAAGGATTTGGCTCCTTTCAATGGTCTGCTGATGTTTTCAGCACAGAAAAGCAAATTTGACCCAGGAATTTTATTGTGCTACCAAGCAAATGTGAGTTTCCAAGCACAATGGATATTATTAGCTCAAAATATCATTACTGGACCACACAGATCTGAGATCCACCCCCTACTTATAGATAGCCAAAGGGAACTGAGAGATGAGAACAACCTCAAATTTGCTTGGAAAGATAGGCCAATGATGGCGGTCCAGGACAGGGCACAGCTCAGCACTGTGGATTTGCAATTACACAGCTCTTCTTGCCTGGGGAGAGGAGCCAGGAACACTGCTTTTTAAGATTTTATTAGTGACAAACTTCTGAAGACAGTTGCATACCGATGGTCAAAAACATCTGGGTAAGAACACAATGACTCTCAACAGAGTAGTTCTGAAAGTCAGTGAGATCTCTGTTGTTTCCAAGTTAGAACTGGAGGCAACTGGACGCTGTCTCAGGGCTAACAGCCAGAGCTTGGAGATGCGCTTCTTTCCCCAGGTGAGAGACACCTTTTCTGGCGGTTCTGTGTTGCTCACACATTCTTGGGATGATTTTTCCCTAGAGATGATCTCACTCTCCTCTGCTCTGTGCTTCAAGTTACCAAATTACTGTTTTTGAGGTCATTACTTAGTTAAGGGTGCAAATTTTGACAGTGTAACACTAACTTTTAATGCACAGAGGTCCAGAGACTTCGTTAATAACCCAAGACAGGCTTGAACTCATATCTCTTGTCTGCTGACTCCAGGACTATTCTCACTTTTCCATGCTGACTGTGTAAATCATTTCCATGTTATTCCTCAGGGAGAGCAGTGCCCTGCCTTCCCCCAACTCTCCCACCCCCTATAGGTACCCCCTTAACCTTGGAATTCAAGGAATGCGAATACGTTCATTACATGAGAAAGAGGAATCAGGGTTGCAGGTGGAATTAAATTTGTTAATCTCCTGAGTTTAAGATAGGGATTATTTTAAATTGCTGGATTATCAGGGTGGAGCCAGTGTAATCACAAAGTCCTTGTAATGTGGACTGAAGAGGTAGAGGAGTCAGTGTCAGAGCAATGTAATAGGAGGAAGATTTGACTGGACATTACTGGCTCTGATCATGGAAGGGGGCCACTAGCCAAGGGCTGTGGGTGGTCTCTGAAAAGGTAAGAAAACAGATGTTCTCCTAGGGCCCCTGATGAGCTAGTGCCCTGCCAACAACTTCATTTTAGCCTGGTAGACTCATTGTGAATTTGACCCCTTGCACTGTCAAGTTTCTGATGTTTAAGCCATTAACCTTGTGGAGGTCTGCTACAGCAAAGATAGAAAGCCAGTACACTCTGCAAAATGTATGAAAAATATAATCACATAATAACAAAGCTCAGTAATGCAATGCTACCTATTATTCCTTTGGGGTTTGATTTTAATATGTTGTAGCAATTAAGAATAACAGTAGAGAGGTATAATGCCTGTTAGGTGTTAAGAACTGTTCTAGATGTTAAATATATTAACTCATTTAGACCTTTCAGAACATTATGCAGTGACTTCTGTTATCATCCCCACTTTATAGAGAAGACAACTGAGGCACAAGAAGCCACGCAATTTGACCAAGGTCACAGAGCTAGAAAGTTGCAGAACTGACTTTGAGCCTGGTGAGTGGCTCAGGAGTCTGTCCACTGCTTCTCTCTGTGGTGGGCCCCCAGCAGATAGCTCTCCTGCCCAGAGTTAACATACATGAGCTTGTCTGTTCTCAGGAACTAAACATGGAGATGTCTTTTTCCTACTTCATAGATTTTTGTAATATTTTTCACTTTCCCTGTAGGTTCCCCGTACTGCTACTTAACCTTTCCTCCTTAGCACTGAGACAGTTTTCCAGATGTCATCCTCCAGAAGTTCCATAGCCTTGCAAAAGATAATGCTCATCCCAATGGTGCATATGACTTGCTGGTGGTTTTCCATCTCAGTTGTGTCTGTGCCTTCTCTTGCCCTCTTCAGTCACATCACTCCATTTACTGGTCAACACGCAGTGAAGTGCAGAGGACATGAAAATAACATCCAATGACTAGTTAAAAAGAGGAGGTTTGCCTGTGGCTACCTACGATGGATTTTTTTTTTCCTACTCATTTTCAAATAAAACTTAAGCCTTGTGTTCCTGTGATGTTTTATATTTAGACAGTTTCTTTTCAGTCATGTCTAAATTTGGCTTTTGACATTTGATAACTTGACGTGTTTGTGCTATCCTCCACTCTTCATTATCACAGATGATCAAGAATGAACTTTAATCATGAGTGTGTGTGTGTGTGTGTGTTGTAACTGTTGTGTCTGCTATGGAGAGTGAGAACCACTTCACCATAAGTGGTGTGACTTCACCTGAGTCCTGTGTGGGCAAACCTGGGTATAGGCGGCATGGTATCTTTCAACATTTCTCTATTTCGAAATCCTCAGAGTTTACCAGAAAAATTATCAAAACTACATCAAACCCCATAGAAGATACTGTGTTATTCTCTACATGATAACCTAAAATTAATGGAGTTCAGAAATGTGATTAAATTAGATACAGATTTTATGCCAGAGATGTGGGAGGGTGAGAGAATTCACCAGAGACAGAGTGGGGAGCAGAACAGGGCGACTGACGAAATACACTGCTGAGGGGAGCAGCGGGTGAGACGGGGGAGGTCTGCTGCCCCTTGTAGGTATCTCCGCAGCCAGCCTGGAATCGAACTGGCGCTGCAGAGGCTGCGGACAGCTTCACAGCGCTGCACTCATCCCACTGTGCTACTGGGGAGGCCCCATATAGTAACTTTCATTTGGTCTCCAGGAAGGTTGTGGTGGAGGCTTGCTGCCCAAAGAGGAAATGAACTGAGCTAGAGAGGTGCTTTCGAGTCCATCTGAGCCCAGAGATGAAATTGAACCTATTTCTTATTATCCTGTTTGAAGAAGTAAGATTACCAAAATAGAAATGTCGAGCTATATGTTTGAAGTCATTGAGGGATTAGACAGGTCCAGATCTCAGAAATATCTACCTCTCAGGACTATGTGAAAATGGAGCAGCTAGTCTCTTGCAGTTCCTTTTATCTCTTTCTAGGTCAGTCCCTGCAGGGTTTCAATCCTGTCAGTTACTCTGCTCTTCATTGCCTATCAATTATTTGCTTGCTCTGGGGTTGTGATATTTAAAAGAAGATACAGATCAAGCTGTGAGGTTTTGCCTGAATTTCCTGGGTACTGTCCTCAATTTTCTGCTTCATTTTTGCTTTGGAGACTAGTTATAATGGGTGGGTTTCCTTCTGCATCAGAGGTCAGGGCAGAAAGTTTGGAAAGCTTGGTAATTAACAAGGACTCTTGAAATCAGACCTCTGGCAGCTACTCAAACCGAATGAAATGTCAGTTCAGAGACTGGATATTCTTTTAAGGCTTCTTTTGAGGCTCTTTCTAGGTTCAGGAGACACACATAGCTTCAGCTCTAGTTTGGTGAGCTATAATTTTTATTTTTATTTATTTATATTTTTAAGGATTTATTTATTTATGCATATAAGAACTGGGGTACAGGTCAGAGGTATCGGGGGTGAGAGGATTCACCAGAGACAGAGTGGAGAAGTGAACAGGTGGATTGACTGAAATACACTGCTGAGGGGAGCAGTGGGCGAGACAGGAGAGGTCTGCTGCGCCATTGGGTAGCTTCTTGGCTGGGGATTGAACTCGTGCTGCCGAGGCTACGGACAGCTTCATAGGTTGTGTCTTAACCCGTTGCGCCACCAGGGATGCCCTGGTGAGCTATAGTTTTTAAAACACTGTTTTGGATCACACACACACAAAAACATATGAGTGATGTTTAATTTGATTCACTCCAGCTTTTGGGATTTAACTTAAAGTTACTGTGTCTGCCATTTTTGACAGCCAGGTGAGTGGAAATGAAACATACTTTCAGAATTTAGAT
This sequence comes from Talpa europaea, assembly GCF_964194135.1. Classification (NCBI taxonomy): domain Eukaryota; kingdom Metazoa; phylum Chordata; class Mammalia; order Eulipotyphla; family Talpidae; genus Talpa; species Talpa europaea. The sequence continues at coordinate 4,713,744 of NC_140080.1, read as the reverse complement.
ATTCAGAGAATTCCATGGGAAGAACTGACTCCATGTGCCTTGAAGAGGCACCTGAAACAAAAATGAATAAATATTGTTACGTACATAGTTCCTGGTTACTTAATACCTTTTAATTAGAATACTACTTTAAGTGTTACTACATAAGCTTTATGTTTAGTACTCTGTTTATAAGCCAAGTGATAGTTTCTCTGGTTATGAGAGCAATGGTGAGGTTATATTCCCTTCAGTGAGTTTCCTACTGAGACTGCAGAGACTTGTGGCAAGATTGCTGTGTACACAAAAACCCATTTTTTATACCCTGGGAAGATCACCAACCTACATCTCTCTCCTCCCCTGTACCTAATTGCCCCCATGTGGCTGAGTTCTGATTGTGGCAGGGGGAGATGAGTAGAGTGAAGGTACCTTACCTCCAGGCCAAGGGCCTCCTCCCTCCATCCCATACTGTATTCTTTGTACTCTCTCTGATGTCCATCTCTGACTTTATGACCCAAGAGAGGACTCTGCTACATTATTTTGAAGCCACAAGCTAGAATTATTAAATTGGATATTGTTTGTGAGAGGAAACTTTTATTGTGTTAACCCATTGAGATCTGTGCTCTGTTACATCAGTTGGCATTGCTTGCCTTATACAAAGTGATGTTTACAATCAACATGGTGTTATTAGCAGTAAGTAAAACTGTACCACTTTTACAAGTTAAATTGGACTTGAATAGCATTCTCAAAATCTATACGTTTCTTATTGCTAAAGTATAGAATTCCAACAGAACTAGTTGAAAATCCAGTTAGGTGATCATTGTGTTATTTGCTATTATGTACAACAGTTGACTTGTCTGATTATTTAAAATCAAGAGGCTCATTGTTCAGAGGACAAAATTTTTTTTTTTAAATGTCACTTCTCAGTGATGTTAAGAATGTGAGGGGGCCTCCCTTGGCCTAGGGGTTAAGTCTCAGCGCTGTCACCATGAAGGCCTAAGTTCCACCTCCAGCAGGGACCTGACCCACAAAAATGGCACAGCAGACCTCGCCTATCTCACCTGCATCTCCCTTCTGCAGTGTATTTCTATATCTGCCTGCTCTGCTCCCCACTCTGCCTCTGGTGAATCCTCTCACCCCACCCAGCACCTCTGGCCTACACCCTAGTTCTTCTATGCAAAAATAAATAAATAAAATCTTTTTTTTTTTTAAAGGGTTACAGTCAGAAGCGTGGGAGGGTGAGAGAACTGGCCAGAGCCAGAGCAGGAAGCAGAACACGCAGAAGGACCGAAGTACACTGCTGAGGGGAGCAGCGGGTGGCAGGAGAGGTCTGCGCGCCATGTGGGACCCTCGCCCAGCAGCCGGGGATCGAACTAGTGCTGCAGAGGCTGTGGGCAGCTTCTCAGCCCAGCCCTCAACCGCTGTGCCACCCAAATAAACAAAATCTTAAAAGAATGTGAGAATTTTATTTTTTCATTTGTTTCCAACCATACTAAAATTAACAAAATTTCTTATTTTTTAAAAACTTTAGCTTATCTGAAGGCATTTGAATGTTCAACTTCGATAACATTTTTTTGATAAGAGAAAAAGCCAAAAAGAAGTTTAATAATGAAATATATGTCTTCTGTATAAGATAGCTTTTATCTTAAGAGTATCTCAATGGTACTTTTATTAATTTAGTTTATTTGTATACTTAATTGTTTCCTAGAGAAATGTCCAAATGAGTCTTGGATTTTCTGGAAAAAAAATGATAGGGAATATTAAAAAGTAAATTTTTAAAGTATAGCATTTATTGTATTTGAAAAACAAAATAGTAATGAAATTTATGAACAAATGTGCTTTCAAATAATCCTAAGATATGATAGGAGAGAAAAATGGAATTTTAAAGATAAACCTCAGCGGTAGATCTTGGATGCCTTTTGGAACACAAATTGCAAACTACTTATTAAGTGAGGGTAATTTGTTCTGGGCCCACACCACAAAATGGCTTCAAACGCCTTTAAAGTAGGTCGTTCTAATACTCTAAAATGTTTGGCGTATGGTAACTTCTTTCCATGTTCGTGTGATAGAGCATATCCCAGTAGCATCCTTGGGATTTCTGAGCATATCAAAGCAAACCGAAGTACATTATCAAGGAGCTCTAATGAGACAGTTTGTTTAATTGAAATGCTTTAAATTACCATGTAGTAGAGCATGAAAAAATCAGTATTTTCATTAGCTGAACTAGTTCTGTTAGCTCCAAACTAAAAGTTCTAATATTAAAGCATGATATAATAAATGCATTGTAAAATATGTTAATAACAGGTCACAAAGAGGAATTTTAATGAAAGTATTCATGTAAGACACAAAAATACTGCCTTAAACATTACTCATAGACATCAGTGGTCTATCCCTGACTCTACAAAGTCAGGGGAAATAATCAGAAATACACCCTGTCTATAAAAAGAAAACATAAATAATTGTGCCACCTCCACTTGATGACTCCTTATCTTTGTGGACAATGCAGCTCTCCTGTTAGTACATGGGCTGAGTGGGTTGCTTTAGACAGACCATTTAATTTTATTACTCAAAAAAAAAAAAAAACTTGTTTTTGTCTTAAGAAGAACCCATCTGTAGTCAAGTAGGCAAAATTCATATAGGATTTCTCATGTTTTTCTTTCCATTGAAAGAACTGGCTCATAGCCAGTTTATCAGAATGAACATTCTCATTTGTTTAAAATAGAATCCATCTCAACATCAACTACTTTTGTTTTCAGAAAGCACTGAAAAGTATCCTAAGAATTGTGCTCTTCAACTGAACTGCTCTTCTGTACCTTCAGCTAGATCAAGAAGGGGGCCCATAGAAAAGGATGGAGTATGACCGAAGATTATACTAGAGGGCGGGAATCTTCTCTCTAGGAGACCTTACGTAGGTGCGCCTTAACATATTATTTATAATTTAGCAAGAAAAAGAACGAGGGACAATTCTGGTGATTGAGAATTGGTTTAAGAAAAGACTTTTTTTTTTTTGAGTGATTATGGAAATTCAAATTATTTGCTTTTGTGCAAAGAAATAATTAGAGTAAGGAAAAAAATTCTTGCTTTTGGTATATGGGGATGATCTGAAGAATTTTTGTTGTTATTTTGGTGGGATGATGATTTTGCTGGTCTGATGTGTTTTGTGATTAAATGTTTCAGATGGTATTTTGCTAATGATCATCCCAAATAGCAAGTCTAAAAGTCTCTCCAGTTTCATCCAACTAACTATGGACAAGGAGAACTGGCCCCAGGCCTCTTGTTTCATTAGCTTCCTAACATTTCATGTGTACAACAGGATTTTAAGAGGTCTCTTTTAGGGATCTTGGAGGAATGCTTCCACAGAAAAAGTATTAGCGTATTAAAAGACTGCCAGTTAATTTCAGTACCATGTTACAAATTAGAAAGTTGGATTTTTCACCTTAAAAAAATGGAAACTTGAATGTTTTGATCCTTAGTCCCTTGAGTCTGTATTCTGTTGGAGTTTTATTTTCCCATCCCTGATCCAGTCTTAAGTTCTTTGTCTGCAATTCAATCTCTGTTGCTTTAATCATTTTGGATTGTACCGATGGCTTCTCAATAATAAAGGGAATAGGGAGCCAGGCTTGGCCTGGGACAATCTGTTCAGCTGGAGTAAGATGTTGCATATGAGTTGTCTACCCACAAAAGGGCCCACTGTCAGAGTAAATGAATGAGCTGCATGTTTTAATCATTAAGGTAATAGCAATATGTGGGTTCTCTGCCTCTATTTTAATCATTTTTATGTTTTTACCAGCTAGATCATCAAATGCTTTCTTTTGAGAAGTTTTCCCATTTCATTTCAGGGAATAGCCCCTATGTGGAGGCAAAAAGAAATGCTTCAGAGTCCTAAGAAACGCTACATAGTTTTATACATCAGGATCCAGTGAAATATGTAGCTCTTTGTCCTTCAATGAAGGAATTTGGAGGGACAGTGCTGTGGCCAATTTAGCTAATGGAGCCAGCATGGGTTCCAATTTGCAGAGAGTTGAATTAGAACAGGCAAATCATAAGTCTCAGCAGCTGAGGTTGAAATGTATGATTTTGTGGACCATGGGCAGTCTTTAGACTAGGTGAGTTGAAAGAGATACTGCTGACTCAGCCAGCGGGGGCTCTGAAAGCTTTACCCCAGCTGGAAATTGCTTTATGCAGACTTTCAACTTTAAGCTGGTACCTGCTCTGCAAAGGTTGGCAAGATGGCTTGTGTGTTCAGGAGAGTCCATGAACCAGGGCACATGGCTCCTGCAATGGGTGGACCCGGGAAAGCATGTTCTAGAAAAGCTCTTATGTGTTTTAGCATTTGTATTGGCCTCAGATATTTAGGCTGTGCTCGAACCTAGAACATAGGTTCAAAAAGAGAAGACATCCAATATACTACTTACTTTGGTTGGGTGATGGCAAACACACAGCTTAACCAGTTTTTCACTGAATTTGCTAAATTAAAACATCAGTTTGTAAACTCTATGGAGCTTTTTCTCTTATCTAATATGTTACTACAGTGATTATTCATAGCTAGTACATAGTTCGTCCTATATGTGTTATAATGAATTATATCTTTCAACTGTGTGTGAGCTGATTAATAAAGCCAGTAACAATTTTATCCGTGTGTCTTCAGGTCTTCATACATAGCTGATGCCCCATTTAAAGGTTGTAAAGCAAAATTGATAGTATAGGGATAAATAGAGCATTTCTGCTTTCCTTTCTGGAAAAGTTGAGGGAGGCTGAAGAGTCAGGAGAGGGTTTAGAACTATAAAGGTGTGATTCTGAAGAGGTCTCAAAGATACGTAGTTCAGAGCCCTTACTTTACAGATGAGGAAAGTGAGGGCCAGAGAGGTCACTGATTTGGTCAAGGTCGCTTAGTTGGTGACAGAGACAGAATATTGCTGGCTCTAGAGCTAGTGCTTCCCGGGATGTACAATAGTGTGCTGGTCAGGATTCCCCAGAAGAAATTGTGAAATGTTTGAGGAATTGGCTTGCATGATTATGGAGAATGAGAAGTGTCATGATTTGCCATCAGCAAGCTGGAGACTCAGGAAGCGGTGGCATAGTAAGTACTGGGCCGAGGGATCCCAGCCCCAGAGCAAGCGAGAAAGCGATGAGATGTCCCAGCTCAGGCAGTGAGGCAAGAGGAAGGTTGGATTTCTCCTTCCTCTGCCTTTTCTTCGATTCATGCCCTCAACAGGTTGGATGGTACCCATCCACAGACAGTCTACAAACACACACAACCCCCCACCCACCCACCCCCATGGTGGAGTACTATTCAGCTACAAAAAGGACGAAATCCTTCCATTTTTTGTCAGCTTCAATTTCAAGTGCTTTCAAAAAGAAGCGTCTAACCCAATAGTTGTGTTTGTGATTAAAATCATACACAAAATTGATGAATTCTTTTTTACTTTATTTTTTAATTGATGAAAAAATTTTAAATTGATTAATCCAGTTTTCTGTGACAAACTGGCCATATGTTTTGGTAAGAACTTACACTATTTTGGAACTAAAATTATTTGGGAAAAAAACTAAACTATTTAAATGTTACATGTTAATATTTTCCAGTACATGTCTCCTTTCTGCCTAGATGGAAAAACATAAAGATAATCTGGTAGAATGTGTTTTCTGCAGAGGCAAATGGGATTCTTTCTTGCTGCTATTTGAAATTTGGGAATTCTGTCACAGTTTTGGGCAGATGCAGATACCTAAAGTTTGGCAAAAAATGTCTGAAATGCACAGTCCTGTACACACCACTTTTGATGAGAGAGTAGTCAGTTTTTTCCAAAGCCAATAAACTCACCTAGAATTGTGGGTTTTTGATTTTGTTGGTTTATTTTTGTTTTTTGTTTTTTTAAACAGTTGTCTTTATTTATTTATTTATTTTTTAATAGAGGCATGCTTTATTTATTTATTTGTTTGTTTGTTTTGTTTATACAAGCACTGGGTACAGTCAGAAGCGCGGGAGGGTGAGAGAATTCACCAGAGCCAGAGCGGGGAGCAGAGCAGGCAGAAGGACCGAAGTACACTGCTGAGGGGAGCAGCGGGCGGCAGGAGAGGTCCGCGCGCCATGCGGGACCCTCCTCCGGTGGCCAGGGAGCAGCCGGGGATCGAACTGGCGGTTTAGAGGCCGCAGGCAGCTTCGCAATCCAGCGCTCAACCGCTGCGCCACCGGGGAGGCCCATTGTTGGTTTATTTTTGATAGAAGCAGAGGTATTTGTAACTCTACTCCTCATAGCTCTCCTGGTTAGAGAAGATTTTGGTATAATTTCACTACAATAAAATTTACTGTCAAAAGAGGGCGCCAAAGGACGGAAAAGAAATTCAACAGGCTTGGGCTTCTTTCCCCATCTCACTTCTCTATTAAAAGTTAGTGAATTAAAAACTTTTGAAAAGTCCTATTTGCCTCTTGAAAAGGGAGGAATCGTTACTGTTACCTATATGTGCACTCTCGTCTCTGTCCACGCAGGTGCGGCCGAGCTGAAGAGAGCGCAGTCTGGTACTGAGTTTGGCATGTGGGACATCTCTGAAGTTGAGAGAAAAACCCTGATGTCAGGCTCTTTTAGCTGAGGACACAGTGCACGTTTTCCCAGCTGGGGTTCTGGCCAGAAGCTTAACTTGCACTGATCTTTTAACTCTTAGCAAATTAAGTTTCTTCACCGGGAAATAAATCCACTTGGCAAACAATCATGTTCTTGCCATGTGGCAGGCATTTTGTTAGTTCCTGGGGAAACTAGGTAAGAAAACAGAACTGCTTACATGGAGCCTTTAGTCTAATGGGCAAGAGACCAGATCCGAAGACTCACACAGGCTCACAGGAAAGTCATCTTGACAAAGTGGTGTTTGAGCTGAGATCTGAAGGCTGCATAGGAGTTAACTAGGTGGAGTGGGGAGTGTTGAGGAAGAGGATTCCAGACAGAGACTGCAGGGCCCGTGATCTAAACCAGGAGGGCACACAGTCACTCTAGGAATGAAAAGCCAGAGTGACGGGAGCTTGGAAAAGTGAGAATGGACGGGGGGTCAAGTGACCCTTTGCAGGCAGGGACTGTCGGCGACATTGTGCAAGGAGTTTGCTCTGTGTGCAACCTGAAGCCCTTTGTAGGTGGATGATAGGATTAGACTTCAGTTTTTACAAAGATCACTCTACTTTTTTTGTGGAGAATGGATTAGATGGACAAGGTCTTAAGGAGGCTGCTGCAGCAGTGCAGATGGGAAATTCTGGTGACTGGGACAGAGGTAATGACGATGACAGTGGAGAGAGCGACATGGACAGGGGAGGAGATAGATCTGCTGGGCCTCGTTGTGCTGGCATACGGCGGCGGGTGGAGGGTGGCGTCAAGGTTAACTTTTAGGCCTCTGACTTACAAGAGGCTCACAGGTTGGGGTTTTCAAAATTAGAAAACACAGCTGGCAGTGTTTGGGAATGGTAACCAAAGTTATTCCTGACATGAGAGGGTTGTGGAGAATATGAGCGAGACACAGTCACTTGTCCGGCAACCTTAGTCCAGTCTGTTGATCTCCACCCGTCTCTCTCATTAAGTACACATTTCCAGGGAATGGCCAACGACCCTGGAATGTGATATCTGAACACGAAGCCAATACCAGTATGTAAGTATGGATGGCACAGAACAGTTCTGGAAGAATATAATGGTGCTGGACCTGTTAATTCAAGAAGGTTGAGAAGGAGGCTTCTATTGCAAATCTAGCTATTACTGTGTTGTTTGAAAAATTTTAAAGTAAACTGTAATTGGGCTCTAATTAGCAAAACCCATAGAATAACTGTCATTACCAATAAATAAGCTTTTCAGCTGGGAAATGTAATGCCCTTCGTGGAGCCCCAATAATCTCCGATCTCCATTAAATCTCGCTCCTGGAATCCAGAGAGCCTTTCCATTCTGGGACCTTCTAGCACCAGAGAGCATAGATTTCTCTCATGGCAGCTCATTAGAGACGCTCAGAAAATCAGCATGAGGATCAGCTACTGAACCCCCCAGCACCCTTTGATCTTTTGAGTAGTAAATGGAGCAGTTCTTTTGCGAGGCTAACATAGAGCCACTCCAAGATGCTTCCGAGACTCCCTGAACCCCAGCGAACTACCAGTCTTTTCTCCCAACTGATATATCAGTTCTGCCTTATCCCCTGGGATGGCATTTCCACTTGCTTGGTAAATAATTAGCCTGGCTGCCTTTGGCTATAAAGAGGATTATAAATATTTTAAGCACTGCAGGTGATGGAAACCATCTCTATTTGATTTCATCTATGTGATGTTTTGGGTGAAAACTTCCATCTAAGTGTGATACATCCTTGGGCTGATAAATGCTGTAGGTGTGGGAGGAATAAGGCGTCGTGCAGGTGGTGTGTCAGGAGCACTCACAAACAGGCGTGATGAGCCTGGCCCATTTCAGCTCATTCTAGTCCATTTTTCTCACAGTAAGACGAAAGAGCCCATTTCCCAGGAATGTTTTTATGCTTGTAGGATTTTTTTTTTCCCGTAGCTTTCCTGCTAGACTTAAATTTGGGTAATATGTTAGTGCTGTGAGCTTTCTTACCCTGGGTTTTTTCCCCACCATCATCCCTAACCTCCCCTCACTATCTCCCTCCCTCTCCTTCTTAAGCTCGGAAACCTCACTTCATTTATTGGTGTCTGGTAGTTCTCACAAGTATTTAGTTTTTTTTAAAGAGATTTATTTATTGATGCATACAAAAACTGGGGTACAGGGCAGAGGCATGGGGGGGGCGAGTGGATTCACCAGAGTCAGAGTAGGGAACAGAACAGGCAGAATGACTGAAATACACTGCTGAGGGGAGCAGCGGGCATGGCAGGAGAGGTCTGCCACGCCATGTGGGTATTTCCCTGGCTGGCTGGGATTGGACTCGCGCTGCAGAGGCTGCGGACAGCTTCACAGCACTCAACCACCTGTGCCACCAGAGAGGCCCCGTATTTATAGTCTTGTGAGTACTTTGCTGACTGGTCTGCTGTGTCAGTGTCCAGTGTTTGTCACTCTCGCTTTACTACACTACATTCTCTCCGACTCCTTCCATTTTGCCGTCCATGGCAGCATTTCATCTTTCTTATGGCCAAAGAGCATTCTGTAGGGTGGGTAGACCACCTCTTCTTGATCCAGTCTTCTATCACTGGGTATTTAGGTTGCTTTTAGCTCTAGGAATTTTGAAAAATACATCTTAGTTTTTCTAGAGCCCTTTCAGATTCACAGCGACAATTGAGTGAAAAGCAGAGACGCCATAGGTGTCCTGCCCTTATGTACCGCCACCTGCATGGTGCCTTTGTTACCATCAGTGAACCTTCATTGCTGCACTGTCACCACAGTCCATAGTTTACTTTAGGGGCCACTCCTGATGTGTATTCTACAGGTTAGAACAAATGCATCATGACATGTCCACCACTGTAGTATTGTGTCAAGTAGTGTCAGAAGTCTTCTGTGCTCTGCCTGCTCATCTTTCCTAACCCTTGGCAACCACCAACCTCCATAGTTTACTTAGTCTTCTCCAGAATGTCATATAATTGAAGTTCCCGTAGAAATTTTAAAACTATTTCTCATAGGTACACAAATAGAAAATTCTCATTCATATAATTGGTTGCCTTCTTTATAGTGAATTCTTTATGATTACTCTGAAAATCCAGAGTCCTGCCTATACCATGTTGATGTCTGGCTGGCAGTGCAGGGTCAATCTGGTGAGATCCACTGGCTGACCCAAGGAAAGGAGCAGCAGGCTGGGGTGCTGGGGTTAAGGATCTGTTTCATGCTCTACAGAGCATCTGTGTTTGCTTTTGAGTGTGACTTCTGTGGATATAATAACATGTGCCTATCGATTCAAAAAACAAAACACCGCAATGCACTAAGTACATGTCTGTGCATTTCCCTCCCCGAGAACCACTGTTATTCTTACATGCTGTGAATAGGCGCATGCTGTACTCAGTGCTTTACAACATCCTCATTTTATGCAGTAGTAAGTCATGGTAATATTTCTGTATCAACTCATAAAGATCTCATGTTTTCAATGATACACAAAAAATTATTTGACCAATTTGCTCTTGATGGCAAATATTGGGTATGAAACACCAGCAATACAGATTGATACGTTTCTTTGCATATCTACTCTGTTACTTCTTTAGGACAGATTTCTAGAAATTAAATCACTAGGTCAAATGGTAAACGTGTTAAACATTTTGATACATATTGCCAAATTATACTCTTGCCAAAAATGTAGGGGAATAGACTTTTTTACATGCAACTCAAGAAAAAGAATATTAATCTTTCATCTTGGACAATTGGTTAGGTTAAAAAAAGTTTTTTTTTTATTGGAATAGAAATGAAGCTGAATTTTTATTATAATGCTGGTTACATGGGTGTATTTAGTTTCTGAAAATTCAATGCATTGTATATTTACAATATATATTCTTTTAGGGGGGTTTGTATCTTGGCCTGTTTTGGGGTGGGAGGATTTCTTCTGTATCGGTAAGGTTACTTAGCACTGCAGGTACAGAAAAACCCAAAGTAGGAAAAAAAATTATATATATAAAAAATATTCTCATGTAACAAGTTAAATATTTTCATTTGTTCTCATATATAACATGTTATTTATCCATGTATATATGTCCTCTTTTGTAAGAGAAATTCTGTAACTAGGCACTGGACTGAATAAGTCATCAGATCAGTGCCTTACTAGTCACCCTGTAGGTTTGGCTTAGTTCTCATGGATGCAAGATGTCTGCAGCAACTCCAGGCCTCCCATGCCAGCGCCACAATACCAGTAGGAGGAAGAGTCAGCTTTTTCCCCATCTATCGTTATCATTAAGGAAAATCTTCCTCAGCTGCTTCCCTCCTTCCCAGAGACTATGCTCACATTGAATTGGTCAAAATTCTGTCATATGTCTATACCTCAAATCAGTCAGTGGCAAGAGACATGAGAACAGCACATCTGGACTAAAGGAATGCCTGCATGTTCCCCTCCAGGAGCTAAGAGGAAGTTTTCCTGCCTCCCCTGCAGCTCATGACCGGGGAGAAAACCAGCAGTGCTTACTGGAGACTGAGCATGTGTGGACAGCAGTGGGAGCTTAGGTGGGTCAGGCAGAGGGACAGGGTCATGCGAGAGCTTGATGGCCAGTTAGTATGGATATAAGGGGCGATACCATGGCCTGAGAGATCTGTTAGAAAGTCACTTCATAGTCTACATAGAGATGATTCAGGACAACATTTACTGAGGTCCCACTCTCTGCCGGGTAATGTGCTCAGTTCCTGGGAGTCAGTGAAGATGAAAGCAGATTTTATGAACATTACAGTCCATCATCTTGACTCAACAAGGCTATGATTTCATTGCATTAATAGGTATGGAACTAATAATAGGGGCTAATAGTTACTGAGCTTGTACTACAGGTGGGTGTTGTTCTCAGTCCTTGACATGTATTAACCCGCTTAATCCTCACAATAACTTTAGGAAGTAGGGACTGTTATCATTTCTATTTTAAAGGGGAGGAGACAGAAGCACAGAGAGGTGAAGTCACTTACTTAGGGTCAAAGGGCCAATCAATGGGAGAGGCCAAAACTGAGCCCAGGCAGTGGGACTTTAGATCCAGGCCACTTAATGCACTGCCCACAAAACCGACATGTCAGCTGCTGGAATGCGCATGCTGTGAACAGTGGGCTGTAGTGGCAGCAGGGGGAGAGGAAGAGGATGCCTGTGACTGCCTTCATGCCTGGCACTCCCCGGGGCTTGCCATCTTACAGGTACTATGTCTGTGAAGTAGAAGTGTTTTCCACCAGTGAAGAAACTGAGGCCTCCACAGGCTGAATCATTCCCCAAAAGTAAATACTGTATTTAAAGTTGGGTCTTTAAACCCCCAAAGTCGACGAATTAGCTCCACGATATCAGTATGAAAATTATTTTCCAAACAGAAAACAGGAATTCTGAAACACACACATAAAGGTGTCCTAAAGTTCTGTATTTTTGTTGTTGTTGTTAAAGGACTTTAAGAGCATCAAAATTTAAGTGTATTACTGCACTTTGGTTGGTCTGCATTGGTCTTCACGCTGGCCGAGGCCCTGACTGGACAGGGTGTATTTAGGATACTGCGAATTTGTTTCTCCAAGGAACCTAAAGCCAGAAACCAGACACCTTTTCTAAATTTTTTTTAAAGGTTTATTTATTTATACAAGCACTGGGTACAGTCAGAAACACGGAGGGTGAGAGAATTCACCAGAGCCAGAGCGGGGAGCAGAGCAGGCAGACTGACGAAATACACTGCTGAGGGGAGCAGCGGGCTAGGCAGGAGAGGTCTGCGTGCCATGTGGGACCTCGCCTGCGGCCGGGGATCGAACCGGCGCTGCAGAGGCTGCGGGCAGCTTCGCAGCCCAGCACTCAACCGCTGCGCCACCAGGGGAGGCCCCAAATTTTTTTAAATGAAAAAAGTCATATATATTAAAATTTCATTATCCATTTATTGTCTTTCAGTAATACTTTTGTGTATATAAAAAAAGACCTTGTATTTACCAGTTTCTTTAGATGAATGCAAATTAGTTTTAATTTGTATAAGCAACCAGCCAAACCGCTGCTGGCTAGTCTCACCAACCAAGAGCTCCCCTGCCCTCCCCATCTCCCATTCAGCCATGCTGTCCTGCAGAGTTGGGGAGCAACAATTACCTAGGGGGATTTTCCTTTTCTGTTTCCAGGGAGATTCCCTCAAGCCCTTGTCCAGATGTTAATGTGGCACATCTGGTGTTGGAGTCTTGACTGTTCAAATCTTTTTTTCTTTAGTAGAATGACTGGGTGGAGCAGAGGAAATTGTTAAGGGGTATTATGGTTTCTTTCTCTTCTAAGCTGAGGAGTCCAGCCAACATCATCAGTGACCAGTCACTGCCATCTGTCAGCTGTGGGTGGCCCAAACTAGCGGTCTCCCTCTACTCCCAGTGGATAGGTAACTTGCCTCTGAAAAACCAGCACATCACATCTGGAACTTATTGGCAGACTCAAAAATAAATCCAAACATGAAATCAGTTACAGAGATAGAACACCCTGTTTTTTCTTGGAGCTGGTATCTGTTGGGTTCAGACTGATGGCATTTGGGTAGAAATGCAGGAAGTTTTCCAATGGTATAGGCCAACTGAACCACTTCTCTGAAGCACAACCTTCTACCAAAATGGAAAGAAAAAAAAAAAAAAAGAGCCCAAACCAAACATAGCCAAACCAGCTCCTCTGGTGTGCCGCTTACAATAAAATCGCCTGTCAGGAAGATATTTGAATAGACATGATTGCCAGTTCTAAGGAGGAGGCAGGGTTAGCTGCTTGAGAGATAATCAGCGTTCTGACAAAGTACCCAGGACTCACACTATAATTAGTAAACACAGGTGGTACAACTTCTTGCTTCCTCTTCCTTAGATATATAGAGATAACCGGGGGGAATAAGAATGACAGGATGGGGGAAAAAATAGAAAACATTTAAGGAAATAACTTTATAAATAGACAACCGTATAGTTTTGTATCAGAATGACAAAAATAGACGCACCTCTCTTAAAATATTATTTTGCACAATTTTATATGCTTCTAAGTATTTCAAATTTTATTCATCATGATGTTGGGATTTACATGACATTGTCTCTCATGGGCACTCCAGATAGCAACATGCTGTCCATTTCAAATGAAAACCATGAGTGCTATTGTAAGAATAATGTAGGAATAGTAAAGGATGTGGGTGAGTGAAGGCAATGGGGGAACTACATTTGAAAAGCACCCTGAAGTATCCCTGAGGGCGCTGAGTAGTTGTTAAAGGAATCCGTGTCCTGCATTCAGTCAGGGGCTTACGGATGTACATTTCTCTCCGGAGTTTTGGCCATAGGGTGCAGGAAAATTCGTGAACCCTGGATTGAACTCCTGGCTCTGCAACTTCTTGGCTGTATGACTTTGGGCAAGTTATTTACACTCACTGAATTCTAAGTTTCCTCATCTATGAAATGGGAGTTGTTGACATCTTTCTGGCAAGTTGTTGTGAGGATTAGGTAAGATAATGGGTGAAAGCACATAAGGCCGGGCAGATGCTCCGCCAGTGGTGTTCGCTTCCTCCCGCTTCTCAGGGTGGCGGTCGGCGTTGCCCGTGCTGGCACAGGCATCGTAGAGGCAGCAGTGGCTTTGGCCGAGTGGACTCCGGTCTCTTCTGCTTTGCATTCCTAGTTCTCTCTTTTCCTCTTTATTTCTTCTCATAGCGGTATGATTACACATAGTCCTGATGGAAGAGCTGATTCATTTTTAATGTTCCTTTTCCCTCACCCAAGAATAAAGTCTTAAGTATTTACCTTTGATGAAGAGAACTTTTCCTGATTACTAGAAGAAATTCATAAGCCCTGGGCTTGATTCCTTCTCCTCCGTTGGCGTGTGAAGGAGAAAAGAATGTTAAGGAGGCTTGCCTTGCGGTTATTTAAGGTTGGTTAGAAATTGTGCCTTTCTGCCTGAAAGCCTATGGCCTGGTCGATCCCTGAGTGATTGAGCATCATTTGAACTCTGCCTCCAAACTCCAGATTAGGACAAATCCCTTCTTTCCACTTCACTTTACCATTATGGCCTCATGGACTCCTATAGGAGTTTCTCAAGGTACGTGTGAGGCTTCGTGTTTAGTACCTTTAATACCTTCATGTTTAACTCTAGTACCAGCTGCACATCTTGGTATCCAGGAGGCAGTCCATAAATTCCAAGTGAGCAAGTGAATGGGTTCTTTTAAAATAGTATTTCTTCACTGCTGGAAACCTATGCTGTCTTTTGATCAATACCTCTTACCTCCTAAATAGGACACCCATCAGAAGGGCCCTGCTCTGGACAATGAACTGTTTTCTTCCTACCAGTTAAGAGTGTTGAGCTTCTCTTATCTCCCTCCCCTCATGATATATTTAACAGAAAATGCTATTGGATGTGCTTACTCTTGCCCAGGGTTCTGGTATTTACACCCGCCCCCAAGGATATCTGTACCATTCTAGATCAGAGGCTCCAGAAAGGGACACACCACTCAGACTTGTGCCATGTAGAAGGTACATTATGTGCTAAGAAAGTACTTTTGATGATGACGTGGGTGACGGCACTGGAGAGGCTTTAGTGCTCTACCTTCACTATTGGCATGTAGCAGCTCAAAACTGGACTGAAATGCAGACCTCCCAAGAAGGGTCCCAGGAGCCTAGTGTGAGCTGGAATGCGTGGCATGCTTCACCCTCTGCCTTAAAAATCTGTGCAGTGTATGCCCTTCAAGTAGAAAAAGAGTCATATCCTCAACTAAAGCTTTTCCCAATTCAGACATTTAACATTATTAGTAAAGACTGAATGACTGGAGTTTTAATTTTTTTTTTTTTAACACTTTCAGCTTGACCTAGAGGAGCTGAGGAGTCGAATGTTTGACCCTGAGTAGCTAGAGGCCCTGCCTATACTTTTTGTGTGCATAAGTATAAAATGCAAAACAAGGAAAGTGGTGTGTAATTTTATAGCAACTAAACACATGGTTTTTCCCTTTCCTTTGGGATGAAAATTCCTTCCTGTAGAAACTAAGGTTATGCCCCTACTTGTGAAGCCCAAGGAGCGACACTTTGATGTGAAAGAGGATCCTGGTAGAGCAACGGATACAGAAACCAGTGTGGGAATAGGAGGAGCCTCCAGAAACAGGAAAAGGCATTGTCCCAAGGAGGGGTTATTTCACCCCTCTCTGTCGTCATTTGGCCTGTCTGGTTTATTTCCTCCCCCAGGTTGGTGTGAGTTGGAAGGAGAGTCCTTTGTTAATGAGGTCAAGTACAAACTGCTCATTTTGTGAGGTGGTCAGGGCTGAACTTTCAGATTTCAGATTTTATGAAAAGTGACCAAGAACAAAATTAATTTGGGTTTCATCTAAGCAGTGCCAAAGCAGCTGGCTAGGAAGTGAAAGCTCCAATCAACTAGTGTGGCTAAACAACATCAAACAGCTTGGTTGGACTGGCTTCCCAAGGAAATGCCGCCATTGGCCAACAGTTTGGGCATTATGTAGGTATAAAACTGAATTTTTGCCCAAAACAAGGTTCCCTGAAACCAAAAACTTGCTAAAATAAATTTATTTTAGGAGTGTCATATAGCAGATGAATAACTTCGCTGGTCAGAAGCTCTGATCAAGACAGCAACCCTTACAGCCGGTAGCATTCATGGACTCGATGTTCAAGACAGGATTAGCAGGCTTCTGTGTGATTCCTGTCGTCTTCAGGGACTAGGCTGGGCCTTGCGCCCCCTCTGCAGAGAGCACTGAAACGTGGATCCTGGAAGAATCTTCAGCCAACCTTCATCATCTGAGAGCGGCATGGAGAAGGGTGCCCAAGGCCAGTTCCATCTGGCCACAGGCCCGAATCCTGTTGTTTTCACTATATTTAGCCCTGGACCTTTTCAGAGTGCTTGGGGATGCTTTGTATTTACTAGTTTTCACACCAGTCCAGGGTGTAAAAAAAGAACTTCAATATTGCACTTCCCATTTTAGGGACTAAAAAGCTGGTAATCGGGCCTCCCCTGCTGGCGCAGCAGTTGAGCGCTGGGCTGCAAAGCTACCCGCAGCCTCTGCAGCACCAGTTCGATCCCCGGCTGCCGGCGAGGGCCCTACATAGCACGCAGACCTCTCCTGCCGTGCTCACGGCTCCCCTCAGCAGTGTACTTCAGTCCTTCTGCCTGTTCTGTTCCCCGCTCTGGCTCTGGTGAATTCTCTCACCTTCCCGTGCTTTTGACTGTACCCAGTGCTTGTATAAATAAATAAATAAATAAATCTTGAAAAATAAAAAAAATAAAAAGCTGGTAATCAAGAGACTGGCGGGGGTCTCCCTAGCAGGCGGTTGAGTGCAGTGCTGTGCAGCTGTCCACAGCCTCTGCAGTGTGGTTTCAATTCCGGCTGGCCGCAGAGATACCCACATGGTGCGACAGACCTCTCCTGTCTTGCCCACTACTCCCCTCAGCAGTGTATTTCAGTCTGTCTGCCTGTTCTGTTCCCCGCTTTGTTTCTGGTGAATCCTCTCACCCTCCTGCATATCTGGCCTGTACCCCAATTATTGTATGCATGAATAAATAAATCTTAAAAAAAGAGAGAGAGAGAGACTAGTGGAACCTGTATATCATCACCCAGAAAAAGGTTAGAGCTGGGATCAGACTGTACAGATATGCCTGAGTGTTGGCAACTGCATCATCTGCAGAGAGCACTGTCCTCTGCTCTCAAAAACAAAGAGAATTTCTTTTCATCTCTAGGACTCTGTAGGAACTTCTGTCCTCCCGGGACCTAGTGAAGCTCCAGCCACCCATACCTCAGGACATGAACTTGATATGAACTGCCAGAGCTCTCTGAGCTAAGTTGGGCTCAACCCAACCCTTTGTTCCAGGTCCCACACAAAGACCCATGAGGGTTTGAGATGAGCAAGATTTTTTTTTTTCTCATCTGGGCTATTAGTACATAAAAACAAAACCAAAATATTTTAGGGAGCATAAGCTGAGTAATAAACCAAGGCTAGCCTTAGAAGGTCATTCAGTTTGACATGGCAAAGGTGTGAGGCACCCTTCATCTGTGAGAGCCAATGCTGAATGAGAAGAGTCCTGACTCTCCAGGAGTTTGAAGTCTCTGAGGTAAATAGATGTGCCCCATCTATACCACAAGGCACTGTGCTCAAAGAGAAGCAAAAAAAAAAAAAAAAAAATAGGGGTATCCAAGAGAGAGAGGCGACATTGATCCTGACCAAAGCTATCCGGAAGTTTTCTCAGAGATGACAGTGAATTGGATGGAGACAAGTAAGACCCCAGACTTCAGAGATCCAAAACAGTCTGACTTGCCCAAGACCTGAATCCAGTTCTGTATTGTTTATTCAGAATGTGTCAGAACCATCATCTGAATGCTGCCTAGGAGCAGGCTTTCCTGTGAAGTTGAGATGATTTTATTCTCAGTTGTATTTTCCTCAAAAACCCAGGAATGGGGCTGTGGAAGAAGTGACCCATTTTTCTCATTTTGTATAATTTCATATTTAAATTTTTACTGTTGGGGACTTTCATAATAATGAGATTTATCCAGAACCTTGCATTGGTTTTAAAAGACTAGAGGAAAATGTTCAAATAGATCAATCATGCTCTGAAATCCATTTGTTTCCTCAAATATTTGCTAATTACCAAATTATTTTAGCCAAGATCAAATACCCTGGTTTTTCCACTTATTTGACTCAGAACCACATGAATAGATAAGGCCAAACCCATGGAAATAGATTAAGAGGTTATAATTTCAGGATTAGAGTTAACTGTAGTGTTAAGCTGGAGAAAATGGTCATAATGTGTGACCATGAGTTTTTTCATATACAAAAAATAGCATGCTTGTCAAAGCACCCAGGTATTACCTTGTCAATATTTTCTATTAAAATGTCTTCTTAAAAAGTGATTTTCTAAGAAAATGTAGAATGCAAAAGCCAGCTGGTTGAACAGATGTGAGTGGAAGGTTCCGCTTAAAAATAGTACTTAAGCTCACATTTCCAGAGAAGATATTGGGTACATTGGAGTCTGGCAATGAGAATGTATGTATGTTTTTGTCCAAAAAGGTTATTATGTTATCTGATAATACATAGTATTGTGTACAGTGCTTTTTTGGCCTCAGCCCATACAACCCAACTGTAATGCTAATTCGTTGATGAGTCAATCATTCTTGAGCACATATGATGTGCCAGGAATTGTGCCATGTGATGGGCAAGCAAATACGTTGTGGTTCTTGCTCCAAAGAAACTTATCAACTTGTAGTGTAGACAATACACATACAAGTAAATCAATACTTGTGGACTGTAATGATGGAATAGAGATGTCATAGATTGTAAGATATACCGTTGTTGGGTTTTTTTTTTAAACACTTAGAAAGAAAAGACTGTGGTCAATTAAAGTATGATTTATACCAATTTCAGAGCTGTTAGGCAATATGGGGCAAAGTGTGTATCTTGAAATCCGTGAAGTACAGTTTTTCACGGAGAGAGAGACTGATAGATTGTTACCTAGGAATCTTTACATAGGGGTAGACACTCAGGTGAGATGCATTTAGCTCAGAACTGACAAATAAGAAGGTGGCCTTGGCCCTATTACTGCAGCCCAAGAAAGAATATTCAGGCAGCAGGAGCAGCCTCAGAACGCAGATAGGAAAGCACGCGGCATGCCTGACATGTTGGAAGTGTACCTCACACTTTGGTAGCAGTTGTCTTAAGTGTTCATCACGCACCCCCCCCCCCCACTCCCCTTTTTCCACCCCCCCCCCCCGCCCTGGACGTATTGTGCTGTAGGATTCTAATCCACTGAGGCATCTCTTTCCACATGGCTCTCTGTGGCGGTTATAGTTTTCCTGATGTTATGTGCTCTGCTTCCACGGCTGTTCACCACCTGTCTCCTCCCAGCACTGCTGCCTGCGTGTGGGCCTCCTCTCGGTTCTGCACCACCACCATTCTAGCTGTGGCCTGCTCCAGCCTGGAGGAGCCATCCTCCCAATCAAAGTGAATGCCACTCTTTGGAAATCTTGGGTGGTCTGACTTGATATTTTAGTTGAGTGGCCACAGATATTTTAGGCTCCCAAGAGCTAGTCTTCTCTTTCAATTTTACTGGCCCCACTGTTTAAGGAACTTGGAACAGTTTCCCCAGGGACTGGTCTGGAGGTACCATTGAATAACACCGCAGTGTTTTTCTTCCTTCCCACAAAGGACCAGCTGGTGCCTCAAGAGCAGGCATAAACTTTTGGGTGCTCAACTAAGAGCAAGGACTCTGTTTTCCTTCAGCATGCCTTCCCTTCTAGGGAAGGCATCTCTCTTTGTTTACTAGGTCTTTGAATCTTGATTTCTGTTCTGCCTCTGATTTTCTTTACTTTCTCAGGAGACTCCAATGCCTTTGTACCTCCATAAGACCACTTTCAAGTTTTCACATTAAAACCTCATTTCCCCATCCTAATCTCCACAAGATGAGATTAATAGACAGATAAGACTTAGTGTTTAAAAATGACATCACTGCTCACTCACCTAGCTGTAGCCTACAGAACAGCATGTTGGGGCAGTTGTCATAAACCTTAACATTAGCTTTTCTGAGATGCTAACAATCTCTATGGAAGTGCTCATAACCCTTTATTTGGATAGACATGAAAACTCGGCCAAATGCACGATAACTTTCTGATGTCTTTCAACAAATACACTAAAGAAAGGATTTTTAAAAGATAATATTAAATGTCTATGAACTGGTGAATGAATAAACAATATGTGATAAATGCCTACAGTGGACTATTATTTAGTAATAAAAAGGAACTTTCTATAGCATGGATGAACCTCAGTCATGTTAAGTGAGAGAAGCCAGAGTCAAAAGACTGTGTTTAATGATTTCATTTATATTAAATGTTCAGAAAATGCAATTTTATAGAAACAGAAAGTAGATTAATCTTTTTTTAGCCTTAATAATTTTTTTTTATTTTAAAAGATATTTATTTATTTATTTATTCATTCATTCATTCATTCAAGCACTGGGTACAGTCAGAAGCGCGGGAGGGTGAGAGGATTCACCAGAGCCAGAGCGGGGAGCAGAACAGGCAGAAGGACCGAAGTACACTGCTGAGGGGAGCAGCGGGCGGCAGGAGACGTCTACGCGCCATGTGGGACCCTCGCCCTGTGGCCGGGGATCGAACCGGCGCTGCATAGGCTGCAGGCAGCTTCGCAGCCCAGCGCTCAACCGCTGCGCCACTGGGGAGGCCCGAAAGTAGATTAATCTTTACCTGTGCTTGGGTTGCAATGAGTATGGATTGAATAGCTCCATCAGTCTGAAAGATGTTAATAGGTAATAGAAATGTTATAATACTAGATTGTGGTGATAGTTACACAATTCTGTATATTTTCTAAAAAATCATTGAATTGAACATTTTAAATGGGTGAGTTTTATGATAACCCAAGAATGAAGCTAGAAAAAAAAGAAGCAGAGCCTTCCTGGTGGCACAGGGGGTTAAGATGCAACCTATGAAGCTGTCCACAGCCACTGCAGCACAAGTTTGATCCCTGGCAAGGGAGATACCCACATGGTGCAGCAGACCTCTCCTGTCTTGCCTGCTGCTCCCCTCAGCAGTATCTTTGGTCTGTCTGTCTGTTCTGTTCCCCACTCTGTCTCTGGTGAATCCTCTCACCCCCACATCTCTGGCCTGTACCCCAGTTCTTATATGCATAAATAAATAAATCTTTAGAAAAAAAAAACATATGTATGATGACATCCATTGTGTCATCAACCAGCCAGCTCTCAGACCATGAGTGCTCAAAGCTTGTTTATCATAAGGCATTTCACCACTTAAACTAGATTCCAAATACTAACGTTTAGTGAGTTCTGAGTATGTGCCAGGAATCGTGTTCAGATCTATTCCTTTATATAATTGTCACAAAAATGGATTTAACTTGAAATGGAGTAGGATGATACTGTCTGTTCTTAGAATTGAAAATAGATCAAGGAGAAAGAAAAAAAGATGTAAAGGAAAAAGAGAAGGTGACCCAAGCCATAATTAACCAGTAGAACAGCCGTATTATCTTGCACTGTTTATGTTCAAATGATGTAGCAATGATAACTGTCTAGAAGGACAACACATCTCTACAGCTCTGCTTTTTCATCTGTCAAGTGCCTCTGAGTTCCTGTGAGTAAACTAAAGATACTTGCAATTGGCTGTATGTGTACTGACTACAGTGAAGAGCTGTTGACCTTGAGGATTGCCTCTAAAGAGTGGAAGCTGGGATAAGTTCATTCTTCCCCAGATGACACCAGTGATAGGATTCTTCTAGAACAGGTTGCTTTGTTTCCTGTTGCCAACTTTAATGAAGAGGGTTTACAGTCCCAATAGCCAGTGCCTTCTGGATTAAAACTCTTTCCCAGGCTGCTAAGCAACCTCAAGTGAACCTACAGGGTTTAGTTTGTGAATGACTACTGGGCTGGTGGTAGCTGGGACCTAGCTGCCATGAAACTGCTCTACCAATTAGTTGAGGAACTAGAGAGAAAAAAATAAACTGTCCTAGGAAAGCTCAAAAATGTAGGAGTCATGCAAAAAATACAAAACAAAACAAAACAAAACAAAGGCCAAAAGGAAGAAAATAAAAGTTGTCAGTAGGCTAGGAGGAAAAAACTTTCTAATTGTTGTTCTACCAATTAATTTTCTCTGGCTATTTCTGAAGATAAAGTTAGGACCAGAACAGGTAATACTAAATCCTGACTGTGATCAGGATTAAAGGGGTAAAGATAAAACTTTCTCATTCATGTAAATTTTTTTTTAAAGATTTATTTATACAAGAACCGGGGTACAGGCCAGATGTGTGGGAGGGTGAGAGGATTCACCAGAGACAGAGCGGGGAGCAGAAGAGGCAGACTGACTGAAAAACACTGCTGAGGGAAGCAGTGGTTGAGACAGGAGAGGTCTGCTGCACCATGTGGGTATCTCCGTGGCTGGCGGGGATTGAACCAGCAGTGTAGAGGCTGCAGACAGCTTCACAGCACTGCGCTCAACTGCCTGTGCCAGGGGTAAATGATTCATTCATTGGTTATGACCAAACACAACAGAATTTCCCATCAGAATCTGACTGCTCCCTTAGTGATGTAGTGCTTAGCAACCAGATCTTCTTGCTTATACTCACATTGTTTATAATGGTGCAAGGTAAATCCGGATTGGGTAAATGACTCATTCATTCAGCTTTCATCTGTTCTTACCCAAAGGCACCATCATACACTTACCTTCTATCTCAGTTCCAGGTCTAGCCACTGGTCCTGTCTCCTTCCTCCTACAATTGCTTTTGAGTCAAGTCACAAGTCACATTTATGCTCTTGGAAAAAGTGAGAGTTTTTAGATTCTTTTTTCCTAAAGGAATAGAAGGAATAGGGGTACTATCTCCTCTCCCTTCTTCAAATCTTATTTTTTATAACCCTCATATCACATTTCCCCCTAAACCACCCTATAATGTCTCTACTCTGTAGTATATCCCAACTAACAAAACACAGTGATCAGTGTTTTTTTATGACATCATCCTACTGACCAGCCGGCACATAGCTAACTACTTTTTCATTCTAAGAAATACTTTTGTCCCAACACTGTATGTTCTTTAGGTTTTTTTTTTCTCCTAGCCTATTGACAACTTTTGTTTTCTTCCTTTTGGCTTTTTTTTTTTTTTTTTTTTTTGCACGACTCCTACATTTTTGAGCTTTCCTAGGACAGTTTTTTTTTCCTCTCTGGATCCTCATTCTAGGCAGTTATCCATTCCCATGGCTTTACAAAGCTCCTAACGATGATGATTTCCAAACTTTTATCAGCTCCAGACTTTCATATCCAAGCTGCTCCTTGATATACAATTTGGTAACTAATAATTTAAAATTAGAAATTTAAATTTCCTTTTAAAATCTTCTCTTTATTTCAGTAAATGACATAAATACCTATTAGTTCTTCAAGTCACAAATCTAGAAATCACCACTGTTTGCTTCCTTTCTCTTATTCCTATATCCAATACATTAGCAAATCAGTTTGCCCTTCAAAATTTACCACAAATCTGATCATTTCTCTTCTTTACCTTCAGTCTCTTAGTCTAAGGCACTGCTTGAAGTGATGATCTGACTAATCTCCCTGCTTCTACATTCTCCCCTCACAACTCTATCTACACAGTAATCAGGGTGATTTTTAAAAATGTAACTCAAGTCATGTCCTTTCCCTGTCTTTTCAGTTATACAAAATTCAAATTCCTTACTTTATGTGGCCTGGTCTTGTTATAGAAGCTTCATCCATTCATTTAAAGGTAGATCCTTTTATCTTTTCATGTAGATTCTTTCACTCTTCAACTCAATCCCAGTCTTGCTGACAACAGAACACCTCTTGATCTGCTTAAGAACTGGTTTAGTACATTGAGAGGAAGGCCTGTCTCTCCTCTTCTTGAATCTGGACTGGCTTGTGTCTGCTTTCCCTAATCTACTATGACAATTCTCTTTAAGAGAATTTTAAGAACTTTAAGAGGACCAGCAGCTACTGTCTTGTCTTAGTATCACATAAGAAGTCTGACTAATATGAAACCATGCTATGAGGAAATCCTAGCTAAACACATGGAAAGAGAAAAAAGCCCGCCCCAGCATCCAGTGGTCAGAGGTCTCAGACATTGGGGAACAGAGTCTTTACCCTCTGTGCTCTGTTCAGATTTTTGGAAGTATGAGATAGAGTTTTGTGAAGGTACCAAATTTTGAGATTGTATGTTATGCAGAAATACAAACAGGAATATATGGGAAATAATTTTAGACATTGATCTTCATTCTATTTATTACAGCATAGGTTGGCTGGGTATGGGCCTCTTGGTAGGAAGAATTTTCCTTCAGAACTTTGAAAAGATGGCTCTATTTATTGTCTTCAGTTTCCAATGCAGGAAGTCTGGTGCCATTCTAGTTCACCTGTCTTTGCATGTTTTGTTTTTCTTTTTCCTCTGTGGAAGTTTTAGTTTTTTTTCTCTCATGCCCCAGTGCTATTAAACATCACAATGATACATCTTAGGTTTCAGCTATGTTCATCTCATCCATGTAAATTCTCATTTTAAAAATGTTTATTGTTCTACCTTCCTACCATAACTGTGCCTTTGTAGGCCTTTAAAAACTTTAACTGTGGTATTAATAGGGCTTGGGAAAGCTGTAGATATAGTTGTGCAGGTTCTCTGGACTTCTGTTTTATACTACATGTTATTTACTAATTCTTTTTTTCATCATCTACCCACAAAATCAGAAGTTCCACGACAGCTGGAACCATTCCCACTTCTACACTGCTTTAGCCTACTATAGTGCCCAATATATAATTTAATAAATATTTGATAAATATTTGTTGAATGAATAGATAAAGAAATGCCTGAGGTAGGTACAGGAAAGGTGGTAAGGGCAGACACATCAAAAACAAGCATCATACCGGGCCTCCCTGGTGGCGCAGGTGGTTGAGCGCCGCACTGTGAAGCTGTCCGCAGCCTCTGCAGTGCGGGTTCAATCCCGACTGGCCAGCGAGAATCCTGCATGGCGAGGCAGACCTCTCTTGTCTTGCCCGCTGCTCCCCTCAGCAGTGTGTTTCATCAGTCTGCCTGTTCTGTTCCCCGCTCTGTCTCTAGTAAATCCTCTCACCCTGCCTCGCATCTAGCCTGTACCCCAGCACTTGTATAAATAAAATAAATCTTAAAAAAAAACAACAGGCATCATAGTAAGCCCCATCATTTTGTCCAGATAAGTGATTTTTAATTGAGGATGATTTTTGTACCTCAGAAGACATTTGGCTATATATGGGTGCATTTTTGATTATTACTCCTGGGAAGGGAGCAGTTTGCCATTGGTGTCTAACAGGTAGTGGCCATGGATGCTACTAAACATCCTGTAGTACAGAACACAGCCTCCTACAACCAAGAATCATTCAACCCAAAATATCAGTAGTGCTGAGGTTGAGAAACCATGTTTTACATGAAGCTGTAGTATAGCTAACATACTTAATTTTGTCTCTCTTAAATATATAGCTAATTTTCAAAATATCGCACATGTACCAAAACGTGCAACAACCTTATTCCCTCTTTGAGTTAGGGGTTCAGTAGAGAAATTCCAAGTCTGCATATTCTGTGGCCCACCCCATAAACTAAATTTTTTGTATTTAACATATTTGCTCATTTTTTTTAATCCTGGGATTAGTGGATATGAAGGGGTAGGGAAATTTCACAGACTGCCTTCATAATTCACTATTTTTCTCTCCAATGTGCAGTAAGAAGGCTTAATTTTTTCTCAGTTGTTCTCCTACCTTCTGAGAGAACAGCACCTACGAGGCTCTTCACAATAAGCAAATAGTATAGTCAGAGCACTCTCGGGCTATTAGGACCTCGTTTTAAGACAGAGTTACTGTGCTTCATGGAGCTTGCTCAATACAAAACTAGAATACACATTCCGATCTATCCTAATTGGCAGCTATATTCTATTGTACATGTTCTTTGAATTAAACAACAACA
The DNA here is from genome assembly GCF_964194135.1 of Talpa europaea. Classification (NCBI taxonomy): domain Eukaryota; kingdom Metazoa; phylum Chordata; class Mammalia; order Eulipotyphla; family Talpidae; genus Talpa; species Talpa europaea. Next base: position 4,687,765 of record NC_140080.1, on the reverse strand, counting down.
AATCCCTTTGACTACACAGATCCACCTTCAACAGCACAACAAACAAAATTCTTACCCTCCTCTACTTTCATCAAAACTGAAATCACCTGGGGCAGCCATTCCATGTCACCCGACCATACCAAATGCACACCACAGAGTTGATTATGACCTTGCAGACAAAGCATGGATTTGTAGTTATATGTTGTGACATGCACCCCATTGAGGAGTCTTGCATAAGCTACATTTTGATGACAGCTATGTTTGCAGAGTGAATTGATTCAAGGTAAACTTAGAGGTTAGTCATGGTTGGTTATTTAATGCTTTACCACTCCCCAGCTCCACCTCTCTGTCTCCCAAACTCACCATTAAGCCCAAAGTAAAATTGGCACAAAACGGACCGTGTGCTTTCTCTTCTGCAGTCCTTGTCCCACGGTATGCCATCCCTATTAAGAGAAACCATTTTGCTTTTGTTACTCTCTGTATCGAAGATGAATACTGGGTTTCTTCTTTTTCTTAAGGCTTCTGAAAGTCAATAACAAAAAAGCTTTTTAAATACCTTTAGACAAATAAATCCATGGAATCTGCCATTGTTTCCCTCACTGCCTTGCAGAATGAGAGTTTAGCCATTTTTTTTTCCTCCTGCCTTACAGGTGTGCTTCTCCCCCAGTCCCACAAAACTTCTCTAAGTCTGAATGTTTGAGTGCATGTCTGAGCTGGATTTTAAAGAAGCCACCTACCCAACCTTCTCAACAGACACAGACCAGAGCAGATAATCCATTATCATCCATGTCTGTAATATAGATTTAGCTCCTTCCAGCAAGGAAGGGAATTTGCACACTAGCTACTTCTCTCTCAGTCCCCACTGAATGTTTACATTTATTTTCTTTTTTTCCTTTTTAATATTTATTTATTTATGCATACAAGAGCTGGGGTGTTGGCCAGAGGTGTGGGGGTGAGAGGCTTCACCAGAGACAGAGTGGGGAGCAGAACAGGTGGATCTACTGAAATATACTGCTGAGGGGAGCAGCAGGCGAGATAGGACAGGTCTGTTGTGCCATGTGGGTCAGCTCCCTGGCCGGGGATCAAAATTGTCCTGCAGTGGCTACAGATAGCTTCATAGTGCTGACACTTAATCCCTTGCTGGCTTTTGTTGATTTCTTCTTCTTCAGTGGGATGGGCTTCTCTTGCATTTGCCTTTCCACAGGTTTAAAAAAAAAAATCCCGGGCCTCCCCTGGTGGCGCAGGCAGGTTGAGTGCTGCCCTGTGAAGCTGTCCGTGGTCTCTGCAGCGCCGGTTTGATCCCGACTGGCAGGCGAGGGTCCCACATGGCGCTGCAGACCTCTCCTTTCTCTCCTGCTGCTCCTCTCAGCAGTGTATTTCATCAGTCTGCCTGTTCTGTTCCCTACTCTGTTTCTGGTGAATCCTCTCACCCTCCCGCGCATCTGTTCTGGTTCTTGTATAAATAAATAAATAAATAAATAAATAAATAAATAAATAAATCTTTAAAAAAAACCAAAAAAAAACTAACTCTCTAAATCTCTTATTCCAAGCAGAAAGTCCCACTTATGTAATTAGTAAGGCTGTTGCCATTTCAACTGAGAGCTAATTGCAAATGCAGGGCTTTGTGCTTCTATGTAAATGAACCTGGTTATCAGATTGAGAGCAGCCCCATAATAATATTAAAAACAAACAAACACACAAAATGCCAAAGCAGCCCCCTGTCACTGAGCATCTGACCACTGTCCATCACCAATAGTAATTACCCTGGCGGCCTGGGAAGGGAACTAAGAACTCATCTTTGTGGCGGGGGCATTTACTGACTGGCAAGCTTTCAGACCTCCCGCCCCTTTCCCCCTTCACTGATCGCCCTTCTGAGATTGTAGCAGAAAACACATTGGCTCCTGCTTTGAAAACCACAGGGGCTGTGTGAGTGAGTGACATTTTATTACCCTGCCCTTTAGGAATTAGCCTCGATACCATAAGGCAGGCCATGGAACTTTCCCCACTTCTTCAGTTGTCAACCACCCAAACATCAAGTTAGGCTGGAAAACGACGTGACTGGGAGGCTGTGACCGACTGCCTGTGGACCAGAGGCACGTGTGGCTCGGTGACTAGAAGGAAGTGTGGATGAACATCTCTGCTCAAAGATTCATTACATGAGCATTGACTGCGTGCGCGCACACATACACACACACACACACACACAGTTTCATCACAATTGCTCTGGAACTGATTGGGTAGAGTTTTTACCCAACTGAGTAATTCTTTGTCATTCAACACTCAGTCCTACCCTATATAGCATGCTTATCTCCATACTTTTAAATTAGAAAAAAATGAATGTGATTTTTAAAAAATAAATGAGTCTGACAATTTTAAGTATCTTTTGATAATTTTGCAGCATTCTATATTTTTCCAAAACCAAGAGTGGAGTTAATGTCTAGCTATGCCTACTTTGAGTTAAGAATATGAGTCTTTGCATATCAGTTTAACAGTTGATTTTTGAAACCATGTGGAAACTTCAGGGTAATTAAATATTTTATTGAAAATATATGTATTTCCTATCTTCAGGAATTATTATAGAATACATTTGACAACAAAACTGTGCTAAATTCAGTATTTACTTGGTAATTATGAAGATATTTTTTGACTGCAAAAATTTGAACATCAGTTTTCATTGTGATATTGATGTAATTTTTAGGTCAGTGGAAAGTTCTAGGGACAGAATGATAATGTCAATCCGTGTTTCACATTAGGAATTGACTATAACACCTGGAAATTATGTATATGATGTATATATATTTATTTAAGTTAAATGAGATAAAGTATAGAAACTGCAGGAAAAAAGTATAATGTATTATGAAGTAGAGTGCATTAAACCCCAGTGTCTCAGAAACAATCCCTGTTCTCAAGCAATTTACAGTCAGGTGTCAAAGATAGATGAAAATTTCACAGTGGTTCATTAAATGGGATGACCTCCTGAGTAGTCTGGAGGAAGTGACAGTTAAAATCTGCTGAAGGGCAAGCAAGAATTAGTTAGCTGGAGGTTAGGGAAAGGCGTTCTAGCGAAACTGTCATGTTGAAAAGTCAAGAAGCAAGAGGGAGGCCCATCCAGTGTTGAGGTGGCAGAGCTGACAGTGTGAGGGATGAGAGATGAGCCCGGACAGGTGGGCAGTTTGGGAGATCTTGGGAGGGTGGGTCTCTGGGTCTTTATACTGAGAGCAGGGCCTCGGTCGCTCTTGCTGGACTGTGGAAAGTGGATGACGCCCTCTTTGCCCTAGCAAGGAAGCCAACTGTTGCAGTCATTCCGGCCATCCTGTTTTCCAGTTTTCCCGGCTTGACTGGCTCTTTAGCCTGCTTGTGTGTGGGCTTTGTCACAAAGCACTGACTTCAGTAACCTCTGCTCACCATCCAGGGGAGCACCGTTACAGACACTGCAGTCCATTTTAGAATGAAGTCTGTCAAGTTATTTGACTAGAAAAGCAGACTAATAAACCCACTGACCCAGTGAGCCACTGATCAATACAAATGCCACCTCAATTACATGATAAAGTCAAATATCAAAGGGTGCGGTTGCTCTCCTGAGCTGTGGTAGGACTCAAGAACTTCCATCTGAGACTTATCAAAGGTCTTGAAAGCCAAGGAATGGTTTCGATGAAACTCAATTGATTTTGTATTTCTGCCAGAACTCAGCGCTTTCTATATAGGTCACAGCCCGTCGGTATGAAGAGTTGTAATCTCACCAGAGCTTCCATCTATGGTTAGAAGGAAGTGCTGAACTGGTGAAGACTGATCACGTCTGCCCGCACAGATGGAAATGAGCACGCCAAAAGGCTCAAGTTCAAAGGGAAGATTCTGTCCCTGAGCACTGTTGCTTTCTGGAATTCCCACTTCTTTGGAAAAGCACTTGGCTAAGATTCCTTCAGCATGGCAGAGCCAGGGGTGCAGCCTCAGTGCGTCAGGCCTCTCCCCACAGCACCACCACCCGCTTTCTTCTGGGAACCACAACAGTCTGCCCCACCCAGAGCGAGGAGCCTGTACTGCGCCCCCCCCCCCTCCCCGGGAAGGCAGACCACAGGGAGGGCTCACATGTCTTCCTCACTTGCTTTTGGGTGTAGTTGCTTTTTCTGAGAAACCTCATGCAAGGAAATACGGATGGACCAAATGAGTTACCACTCGGCATTTATCTTCACACGCCGTTGTATTTTGGGGTGTGCATGGGTTTACCCCTGCAGGAAGCCATTTAAAGAGTATGGATAACACCTACAGTGTGAGAGTCACCTGGCAAGAAACGTATAACCCTCCATTCTTGTAGGTTTTTTGTCATACCCAGAGGCCTCATGTAATAGTCTCCTCGTTGAAGAGACAAAAAGGAGCAGCATAAAAGCAAGGTAAACGCGGAACAAACATGTCATTAAACCTGAATCTACCTTCTGGCCTGACCTTTTTTTGGTACTTTAAATTAGTATCCCTGAAGTTTGCCATCCTAAAAATTTACTTGTACAGCATCTTTTCAGAGAATCCAGAGAACTGTGAGGGAGAGAATGAGGTTGGAAAGGGACAGACATACAGAGAGAAGAAGGGAGTACTGGGTGAGGAAGTGGGGCAGGGGGTGATGTGGGAGGGAACAAAAGAAACGAAACTGCCTTCTGTGGAACTGGGATCCTGAAAATACAGTTGAAGAGCCCAGTCCCCCCAGAGAATGGAAATAAATAGCTCTGAAAAAGCAACGGCCTTTGAAATTATGGAAGGAGTTTGCAGGCAGTGGGCAAGATCATCCCCAGCCTCATCACTCCCGAGGGGAGCCTAGAGACAGAGGTCCTCCGACAGAAGTAGGCATGGCCACAATGGGCTCTAACTGCAGCAACCCAGGGCTCTCACTTTAAAATGAGGGGAGAAGCCAAGGTTTCTCAGGCAGTTACAGTTCTAGAAGTCTGCGCCTCTCAGGGCGGGAGGGGTGGCCACTGAGAAGTAGTGGGCTGGGGTCCAAGAAAGGGTGGAGAAGGGAGATAATTGATGTTTTATTCTGTGTCGAAATTTAGTTCAAACTGTAGCTTGTTTACCCTCCCTCTCTTCTTGCTGTACTAGAACAGAACCTCAGGAAGAAATAAGCCTCAAGACAATGAATAGCTGATTTTCAGAATAGTATTAAGGTTTAGCTAAATACAGCAATGCAAGAAATGTTTTTTTAAAGAACCACTTAATACCGTGACTGTTTAAAAGGACTTAACTTTGAATTATGTAAATAATATACGGATATACTTGCTCTGTAAACAATGACAATATTACGTTACATATGTAATACTACACAGAAGGCTACACTCCCCGTTCGCCGCTGTTCTCACCCCAGAGCTTCCCCAGCCCCTCCCAAGGGAGTCTTTTATCAGTTTGCTCAATTTCCTTTACAGACCTTCTAGAGACTACCCAGTATTGATTTCTGTATGTAGGTGTGTGTTTTTAAAGTAAATATCATGTTTTTCCCCATTGTTGTGTCTTAAAGATGGGTCTTTATCTCACCTCATTCTTTCAAGACCCTCGTCTGTTCCATGGTAGAGATAATAGTTTCTTTAGCTGTGGCTCCAGGCTGTTGCTTGTATGGGTTGCTGTGAATAGGGATGGCAGAGACCCTCCTTACATGTGCCTCCCCACACATCTCTGTGATTGTTTCACGGAGATAAAAATAATTTGGTTTCTAGCCTCTGGGTCTCCAGGTCTAGTAAGGGCAACTTGAATTCAGCTACACAGTGCAGAATTACTTGAAAAATTACTTCAAAATTAGGGGTGGGGGGTGAAAAGGGAAGAATTACTCCCTAATCTTAATAAAACAGTAGCCGGTAGCTGAGCTATCTAAGACAGCTACTAGTTCTCCAGTCTGGATGATCTGCAGTTGATTAAGGATGTTACACATGGCATTACCGCTCCCACCCCATTATATGTTGATATTTTCTCTCTTTGGAAACTTGCATGTTAAATATGCATTTCAGGAATAACAGAGTAGCCATTTTGTGTTTATATGAAAACTTGCTATAACCAAGACTTTTATCATAATGCAGAGGGCCTTCTGTAGTAACACTGTCTTTTCCTTTGCTAAATGAGCGCTTCCTCGATGCCTGAGTCCGGGAAGAAAGAAAAGGGGATGAGGTGCAAAGTGAGAGCCTGGTCTTCCTGCCATGTGCTTGCTGTCCTGGCGGCCTCAGGATCAATCCAGGCACAAATCCCTTGAGCGGCTGTTGGTATGCCATCGACTAATGAAGCTCTTCAGCGCTCTGTTATTAATGTGATGAAGCGGGGGAGGGAAGGAAAAAAGAAAACGCAGGCCAAGGGAGACACATTCTACGGAGAGACCCTTTCCCTAGCCACTTGTGGAAATCCATTTCAGGTCAACCGGGACCAATTGTGAGTTCTGCCCTTGGGCAGAATTCCTCTTTGCAGTCAATAAATTAATGGGTGGCACCTTGAAATGGGTTGGCTTTCACGGAATCAATGTCTGATGTGGCCATTTGTCCTCAGGCCAAACTCCACTGTAGTGCTTCGTTTGGGGCTGATTGAAGAAATGCATGGAGCCTTGAACTTTTTTCTTCTTTTAAAGAAATTACTGGTAAAGCAGAGTGCAGTATTCTAGTGCCGACAGTTGTCATTTCCTGCCCTTAACCATTCTCTCTTTAATGGCCGTGGCCAAACTCCTGATGTTGGTAGATTGCACTTACAGCACCGTGCAGTGCGCAGCGGTCTGTGTCTGCCCGATCCTGCTCGCCTCTGTTTCCTCTAAGAAAACCGTCCATCAGGCCAGAGAAGTAGCTGTTCCTCTGCAGTGCTAGTGGTTCCTTTTGAAGCCCCTGGGCGGCAGGAGACAGAGAAGCCTGCCCTGTTGGTTCAGCTGGCTTCCACAGCTCAAGATAAGGCGAACCACAGATCTGTCAAGCTTGGTGTTTGCTTGGAGGGGGAGGAGAATCCAGGGAACAAAGTATAGAGACGTTTAAGTTTAGTATTTCAGAGCCGTGTGCTCTTTTGCAGGTTTGATTCCTGTAATATTCTCTGTGTGTGGTCAGCCCTTCATAACACAGCCCTGTTGAGGGCGACGGAAGGGGAAGGGAGGCGGGGGGTTGGGGGCGGTAGGTTGAGAATGGCCTTTGGGGGGAGAAAAGACCACGGTTTTCCGGTACCCACCGTGACGGTCACTGGATGCGGCCGGCACCTATTGGAATGGAGTTGGTCATGCTATTCCGAAAATAGGCTGGGGGCACCCGCAGGTGTGGCATGTGCAGTGAGGCCACAGAGGGAAGTGACCCACTTAGAGTCTTTTCTGAAAAAACTGGATACCTGAGGCATCAGGAAGTTGATGGCTGACGGCTTTCCTTCCCCTGAGAGGGCGGTGGGTATGTCGGCTCGGAAAAATCTGAGGAGCAAAAATGGTTGTTGAGACATTGAGCATCATCTTTTTTGTATTTTGGAATCTCGGGTGCTATTAAAAAACAGGAGAGCGGCTTTAAAAACCTCTGGACAAATAGCAAGCAGCGGTGTGTCCACATTATGTATGCCGCTCTGTTCTGGCCGCCCAACTGGGCGTCTAACGAGCTTACCTACTTAGGAGGAGCATATTTTATATTCAGGGTGGCCAAGTTATTTCCTGCCTTTGGAGCAAAAACCAGTGCGGCTACTGTACCCTGACGATATTTTTTCTCTCTAAATATCATAACCTTTTAAATAACAAGCCCTCTGCTCTTTCAAAGGCTTTGAAAACACGAATGGAGAAATACAACGTTTTTGTATTTTGTTTTGTCCCTCTCCTCAAGGAGAACCCCTGTTTCTCCTGGGTCTGTACACCACGGCCACGTTCCTCAATGTGAAGGCCGCAGGTGACCATCGTTTTCGTCTCTCAAGAGTGAGAAAACATGACCAACGGTGACCAGCATAACTAACACACAGCAGTGATGAAGTCACACAAGCTTGGAAAGAGGCCATGGGAAGAAAATCGGGCCAGGGAGAGCTTCTGGGCAGATGGTCTGTCAGAGCAGAGCAGGGTGTGCGGGGCGAGGACGAGCTGGGATTGGAGCAGCCGCCGTGACTAGCTCAGCAGTGGTGTTGGGCAGCTCATGCTCAGCTGATGACTTCACTGCACAATCCTACAGCGAAAAAGTCCTTAGATTTCGTGTCACCCGACGTCACACTTTGCCAGGGGCGGGTGACGCAGTGAAGCCAAGGTGGCAGGGTCTTGTCTCCCAGCTCGGTATTTTTCCACTGCCTCGCGCCAAACCTCTCACCATTCGGCGGAGCCCCATCTCCACCTGCTAGCGGCTTGCCGTTAGGAAGACTGCTTCCCGGGAAGCGGAGTCGGGAGGGAACGAACTAGCTCTGTGATGACCAAAGAACATACGTGGTTCTCAGCCCTTGTCACTGGGTGAGCCAAACCCACTAAGCTTGTCTGTGCTTGAAGTGAATGGACAGGGGCCCTGGGGCAGCCGCTCGAGCATTTCTAAGCGTTGTTGGTTCTGTGTCACACCCAGGTAGACTCTCCTGTGCTCTGAGTTGTCAGCTGCGAGGCTGAACGTGTGCCGCTAGAATAATAGCGCTATGTCTTCTACCAGAGGTCAGCGTGGGTCCTCACAGTGACACCCCCTGGTTCCATGCCGCTTCCTCTGTAAACAGACGCCACATGGCAGCTGCCTGGCTGACTTCTGGTAAATCATCCTAAAACGATTCCTGGCATCTACGTCACAGAGGGTTAAAACTTCTTCTCACAAATTCAGGACTACACAGGGGAGAGAGACTACAAAGGAGGTGTTGCTTATTTTATAGCAATTGGGGAGAGAGAGTGCCAAAAGGAGCAAGATGCTGTGGTATAGATTTAAAAAAACAGGCTTATAAGAAAATTTTACAGATCTTTTTATGCTGTTTTGTCTTCTCTCCTTTCTGCCTCACATAAACCATCCCTAAAAATGACGTTCTCTGGGTGAGAAAGCCTTGTTCATGCTGTCACTTTCTACATGGAGACCCAGGAACAAGGCTGGGGCAAAGATGGCATACTTAGGGGTTCCGTGGTGCTGACCCACTGGCTTCCCAGCTTTGGCCTTTGGAAGTCTTGGTGCAAAACACATTTCTGTGTGGCCCCTTTCATCCCTCCTGTTACAGGACTGGGAGAGGGAAAGAGGCTTCCCTCAGTCCTCTTCCCTATCCACTTACTTTCTGAGAAATCATGTGGACAGTTATGTCCAAGGACTGAGACTCCTGGAAAACGGCAGCAGGATGGATTAAACCTACGTGGCTAGTGACCAGGGAGAAGCCAGGGACTCAGGGCTGGGGTTAGCTCATATCTGCGTGGAAAGCTGCAGCATTTGCATCGACAAAGTTTTGGATCTTAGTCACCCAAATATACTGTGTGGGTTAGTATTATGTCTTGCAACCTTTTACTGATGTCATTTTTCAGAGGTGGAAGAGACTTAATGGAAAATTAATGTCTAGTAAAAAAAAAAAATGGAGCTAATGAAAACTCATGCTGTTATGACAGCTTATGAAGACAGGCTGATACAGTGCACGTTGAAATAGTCCAGAATGAGTTAATACCAAAAATATTTATTTTTGGACGCACATTTATATGGAGGACAGGCAGGCCCACTCAGCTATCTTTCTGTGCATCGCCATGCTGGTTAAAGGGCCAGTGACCTCTTGAGAGTTCATATGCTTTATTTGCTAAAAGTAAAAAAATTTTGGTCCCATTTGTTGAGTGTCAAAATAGGCAGCAGGAAAAGAAAGGCTTTTCCCCTCCTTTTTATTCTGGTTTGATGACACAGAAACCAAATAACCAAGCTTTGCATTTATACTTAGACTACATTGAACCAGAGCCTCTAAAGCAGGGCCAGGTCAGAACTTTTCTAATGCACCTCAGATGATTCTGTTGTGCAGTGAGGGTTGAGAAATCCCTTATCTGAAGTCACACTAGTTTGAACTAGTTGAGAGAAAATATGGACAAAAAGGGGACATTAAGAAAGTCAAACATGTAAATGAGCAATAAAATATAAATATGTTGCTTTATGAATTGCTTCATTAAATGAAGGACATGAAGAGAACTTTGAGAGTTCCATTATTTCATTCATGTGCATCCAGACAGAAATATACCCCAGGAACTGATATTTCTCTTGTTAGTCACTTCAGTATTAGGGATCCAAATATTGGATCTGTCTGTAACCCATTCCTAGGCATTGCAAGGGATGGAAAAGCCAATAAGCAGCAGTCTAAAAAGAGCCCATTTTTATAGAAAGTGAAAATGGAAGCAAAAATTTAAGGTAGGGTTGTTCTGAGAATGTGCACCATGGGTATATTTCCATATGTGCATATTACAAATGAAACTGATTTTATAAAACTAAATTATAAATGCTGTTGAACACCCTTAGTTAATGCCAGAGAGGTTGTTTGAGTCACTCTAATCTCTTGTAAAGGTACCAGTCTGGCTAGACTTAGGGGTAATTTCCAGGTTGTAGTAACAATGACCTATAACTTACCCATATTTGAAAGCTGTAATTATTGGAAAAGAAAATTAAAGGTGACCCTTTCACCTTCATTGAGATATAAGAGGACAGGAAGGCTGTGTAAAAGGAAAGACCAAAAAGAAGTCATGTAAATGTTGAGGTTGAAAATACAAGGTCTGTTTTCTTAATTAAAGGAATTGGGACAAGCATAATAGTGAGGACTATTTGCTTTTAACAGGTAAATATGCAGTCAGGTAGACTAAGCCCTGAGCCTGACTGTCTGCCCTCTTGGAACCCTTTTTGGTAATGGTAATTTTCTTTTGTTTTTCTCAGTGCAGCTGGGAGACACGAGTTGATCCTTAGGAAGGGGTGGGTGGTCCTGTCTCCGTACCTAGAGGTGGGACTGTGTCCAGTAATAGCGTGTCCTCATTGTGTGAATGGGGTTCTGAACTCATTTATACGATTTCTGAGCATGAGGAAAGAAAGCAGTCTCTGAACCATGATGAGCAGATCAGTGATTAGGTGGAAATCCAAATGAGAAATAAAATCATATACAAGGAGATTCTTCTCTGGCAAATCCTGACATCTACTTTTGAAGCAACTTGCTTTGAAAGACCACATTCTATGCATCACAATAGCATCTGAATACTGGAAGTAAAAACAATATATTAAACATTGAGTAGGAGTCTCCAGGCTGTAAAACTGTCCTGAGATAGGCGGAATCTGGTCTAGGAGCTGGGGGATTCGCTCTTGACCTCATACTGCTTTAGCAAACTACACTGCCTCTGTTACTTCATTGTATGAAACCCCCCCACCCCCCGCCATTCAGCCTGTTTCTCTGGGTATCTACTATAATCATTTGGCACCTGTGGACCCCATAAACAGCGATGAGATATTTGGTCCATACATTTCCTGTTGGAAATGTGGTTTCAGCCCTGACAGAGTTAACTTCAGTTGATTGTTATACACTTAACCCAGAAAGCTCAGAAAACTCTAATTAATCCTTCTGGTGGGTATTCCAAATACAGGGTGTAGTGTGGTCAACAGTAACCAACCCACAAAGAAACAGACCTTGTATTTTGTGTTCTGTGGAACAGTTGGATGAAATTTCTCTTCCAGTGAAAGCTCCACAAACAGACACAGCTCTGCAGAGGACTGAAAGAGAAGTGACTTTGGATGATAACATTGATAGCTGCATAGCGGATGGGCTGTGTAAGGATCACTGCTGGAATAGCAGAGTGCTGGGTGTGGGAACCAGAGGCTCGAGAGGAGCCTTGTGTTTGACCAAGTACCTCGTATGTGGCAGGCATTGTGGCGCAAGCTCTGTCAAGGCGGGGTTTGTCCATCTTTTTGGTTATTTATTGAGTGACACGAGTGAATGGATGAATGACCGTATAACCAGTTCTTACCCTGCTTTCCAGGCCCACCCCTCTTCCTAGCAGCTTTTAACTCATGTCAATCCAACTGTCACTTTCCAAAGTAGACCATTTTGAAAATGCTCCAAAATTTAATTTTTTATTTTTAGACCATTTTCATTATTTCTCTGGCCATGCATATTTGTAAGTACAACAATTACAAAGATCTGTTGAATGCAAAAAATCGAAACATGCACACACACACACACACCCCCCCCCTGCATTGCACTTTTTATTTAGTGCTCTGTGTATTTAAATCTGTCAGTGCCTCAAAGTGCTGAGTTAGAAATGAGAAGACCCAACAAGGTAATACATAAACTTGAAACAGCTCTTAGGGGAAACAAAACTATCATGAAACAGAAAATAAAAACCAAAATAACATTTCATTCCCAAATGAATATAATTGAAATGATCAGTGATTTTATCTTACTTTTTTAACAGATTTATTTATTCATGCATACAAGAAGCAGGGTATAGGCCAGATGTGTGGGATGGTGAGAGGTTTCACCAGAGACAGAGCAGGGAACAGAACAGGCAGAATGACCGAAATACACTGCTGAGGGGAGCTGTGGGCGAGACAGGAGAGGTCTGCTATGCCCTCTGGGTATCTCCCCACGGGCCGGGATTGAACCTGCACTGCAGAGGCTGTGGACAGCTTCACAGTGCTGTGCTCAACTCCCTGCACTACCAGGGAGGCCCTATGATCAATGATTTTAATAGTTACATTTTATTAAGTTACTGGAATGTATCAGAACTGTGCCATTCTCTCATTCAAGCCTATAGCAAAGGCATGTGGTAGGCTCGGTAATATTCTTATTTTATAGAAATGCCTTGAAGGGATTTATAATTTCCCCAATGGAGAGTGTGTGGCAAAATTCAGACCCAAGCCGGGATCTGTCTGCCACCCACACCTGTCCTATAGAGACAGCAAGTCAAGGCCCCTTGAAAGCATATTTTAAATGGAAAACTTCAGCCTTGGAGAAATAAAAACTTGGCAATTTCCAGACATATTGGACTTGATTTTAATATTGCTGAAGTGCTTTTTTAAAACTGTTTTTTGAGGACCCTCTCTGGTGGCTCAGGAGGTTGAGTGCCACACTGTGAAGCTGTTTGCAGCCTCTGCAGCATGGGTACGATCCCGGCCAGCTGGCGAGAATCCCACATGGCATGGCAGACCTCTCCTAGTCTTGCCCGCTGCTCCCCTCAGCAGTGTGTTTCATCAGTCTGCCTGTTTTGTACCCCGTTCTATCTCTGGTGAATCCTCTTAGCCTCCTGCACATCTGGCCTGTACCCCAGCACTTGTATAAAAAAAAAAAAAAAAGTAAGAACTGTTTTTTGAGATTTGGAAGAATGACTGAGTCTTTAAACCCATCATGTTTGTGGCAGCAAACTGAATTAAAATGAATGTATTTCTTCTTCTCTACATCAGGAATTATTTCACTGTTTTCTCTCTCACCTTACCTCCAAGGCATCTCCCATACAAATAACTAAATTTTGGGGACAGGTGTGGTCTGGTTGTTTCCAGTCTTGACTGTAGATCCAGCATCTGCAGGAGCTTTTTATTTTCTTTCTTGTACTCTTGTTAATATTTAGGGTAAAACAATTCAGAAGCAAAGTGGAACAGCACCAAAACCAGTACTAGCTTAAGTACACTAATGTAAGTATGTTACATTGACATTTTCATTTTATCCTAACATTTTTGAGTCAAATATTAGCAAAATGGGGAGCAGAGTGATTGTTACTTACCAATGTTGGAAGTGGAGACTCTCCCTCCTTTGCTCCAGTCGGCCACACTGCCTCCTTTTATTGAAGACAACAAAACCATGTCCAAATAACCCCAGTGGGAACCACTCACATTAACTGACATGCTCTTGGTTTACTGCTTCAGGTGGTAAAGCTCATTTAGTGGATAGATTCCACATGTTTATTGTTTCTAAATTTTCACCAAATCAATCTCCAATGCTAGAGGATGGACTGAAGTGTTATTCAATTGATGTTATAAAAAATTAATTATACCACAGTCATCACTCGCTGAGGCAGTCCAAGATTATGCAGCTAAACCTGCAGAGAAAATACTGTGGAAATGTCAGGTAGTTGATTAATAAAAACATTCTGTTAACCTGGATTTTGTGGTGAGTATAGTATTAATCACCTTTTTGAAATTGTTCTTACGTATTTACTTGCTTATCTAGGTATAATGTATATTTACTTACTTATCTAGGTATAATGTTTTCTGTTTCTTCAAGAGAGCTCTCCGAGCCATTGGGCCTCACAGAATAGGACCTGTTCCTTAGACAGAACGTGGGTCATGTTCATGATCTCGGTCTCCTGACATCACGTTTTACCCCAGGATCCACTCCAGAAGTAGAGGCAACATACAGCTTCTAGGGGGCCACTTGTCATCCTAGAACTAAGTCACAGTCACTGTCTTCCCAGTTTATGTCAGTGCCACACTGTCCGGGCAAAAGGAGACTGGGATTGAGCAGAAAGTAAAGGACATTCAGGTACTTCTCCTTTATCCCCACTTGTTTTCAAAAAGGAAACAGTCAAAATATGGTCATAAAAAGCAATTGATGTAACAGGACTGTTGGGAGCATCTAACATTATCCCCTTTGATGGCTGTAGCAGTAGAATTCAACCTTTTTTGTTTTTTTATGTCAACATATATTTTGGCAAGTGCCCCTTAAACATCAGTATACCACAATCGATGGCATTTAGCTTATTCGAAGGTGACTTACTCAGCCACTGCAGCTTTCAGGGAGATACCTCATAGCTCAGGATAATGTGGAAGAAGATGGTCAAAACTCCACTAATTAAAGCAGGTGCCTTTGACCCTTGGGTGAGCCGCAGAGGGGTTTACTCTTAATTCAGACTTGCTCCTGTGACGTTTGGTCATACGCTTGCCTGCCATTACGTGTAAAGAAACAGAGGTGAGGGAGTGAGGTGTGGCAAAATGACTGTGGAGGCGAGTGAGGAGGAAGGAAAGCTATGAAAAGAGGACACAGGGACGTAACAGGAACGGGCTGTTCCTGTAGGGCAAATGGTCCCACACATCACGGTTGATCCTGAGGACACTGTGCAGCCGAAGACTTCATAAGCAACAACTGTGAGCGCTGCATGAAAACTGAATTTTCTTCAGTATTCCTCTGGAAAAATAGTGCCAAACGCTGTGGCGCTTAAAATTTCAGTTATCTAAAAAATGTACACATATCTATCATTTTATTTCACAATAATGTGGTTTTAAAGATAAAAAAAATTTAAGAGTTATGTTAGCACAGCATTCTTATTTCCCTAACTTTGAAATGGTCTCTGTGATCTTTCCCTTGGCACTGCTTGCCTTGATTGTATTAAAATTATTTGCATTCCCTGCCCACACATGAAGAGAGAGCTAGTGAGTCGAATCTCCCCAGTTGGAGACAATGCAGGATTAAACAGTGAGATCACGTAATTATTGTCGTGTCGTTCGAAATGTGCTTAATCCACCCAAGGTGACCAGCGAGTGATGGGAGTCGTCTGTGAGAATGGAGATAAGAGCCTCTTCCCCACTGTACCGAGGACCACGCTGAGCTTTCTCACTCCTCAAGCCGACTTGGCATCCCCCACTAGGTGGTGCTGAACAAGCAGGGAGCCCTGGGCCAGGACGCCTTTCTTTCTGACCCCTCCCCCTCCCTGACCCTCACCTCTGTTCCGTGTGCTGGATGCTCGGGGAGAGCGATTGTTCAGGAATGTCTAATGATAACAAAACCCCCTTTCAAACAGTAGACAAACACGGCCAAGCAGGGTAAACATCATTAGCGGGCTTCTCCTTTGTCTGCTCTGAAAAGCAGGGAAGGCTAGCAGCCCCCCAAGCAAGCCGGTGGGCTTCTAGTTATCAGCTCAGTAACAAGGCACCTTTTGAAAACTGCAAGGATTATCTTGGGGTGGAAGAGAGTGAGGGGGAGGCACGGGATAGAAGACAATTGCAAACGGGTGTGTGTTGGGAAGGAGAAATGCGAATTAGCCTTTGACAGCAAAGTGGTGGACTCAGACACAAGCAGCCTAGCTTGAGCTGGGCGTCCTCGTGTTGGAACCTGAGTGCTGAAGAGGGAAAGAAAGGAGAAGTCGTTTATGCGGAGCCGGAGCCGAAACAGCACCCACTTACATGGAGAGCGCCTCCAACCATCAGTGACCCGTTTGTCAGGACCGAAATCAGTTTTTCTTTCTGATCTTTAAGACCTTTCAACTTAATGGAGGGAGAATGCGCCTAGCTGCCTACAGTACATCCTGTTAAAGCAGAAGTCTGTACTTAATCGTTCCTTTGGAGAACATGAGCCTGATTTCAGGCCAGGCAAAAATTTGGAGAGGGAAAAAAAAAAGTTAGGAATAAAGTAATCTTTGTTTCCACTGTTGCGCTGGGGGGGAAAGCATGAAGCATTTGATTAATGTTGATACTTAGGTGTTCATTTTAGAGCGACTTGGGGGATCCAGTGAGTTGAAACTAACTTCTTACCTTATAAATCTTGAAGAACTTCAACTCAAAGGAATTTCACTGAAAAAAAAAAAAAAAGAAAGTTAAGCAGTGTTACTTTACTGTTATTACTGTTGCCAAACCAACAAGGGCAGAATTTCTTGACCAAGATTGGGAATCTACAATGGTTCTTTCTACAATTGACCAAGACTGCCACAATACTTTCCTTACTGCTTCCTTGGGGAGGAAAGTTGTGGAGAAATGTGTATAGTGCTGTTACCCCCAGAGGACTGTGTGCCGGGAAATGTAGGGTATGTGGATGGTGGGGCTGTGTTTGGGGAGGCAAAGGACAGGGAAACGTATAGTAATAGAAGTAGGGGTAACATCATAATCACAGGCCAGTGTCCTAGGGGTCTGAGGATGGAGGTGGGAAAGAGAACTGTCTGGGGAGAGAGACCATGGTCAGGAGTCGAAATGGGCATGGATCTGTGTGTATTTTCACAAGCCCTGATTTCAAAGGGAACCTTGTTTGAGGATGGAGGCTGAGGAAAGTAAAAACAAGTTGAAGAGGTGGGTGGGGAAAAACCAAATTTCACGCCTGTAGCAAAGGTCAAAGGACATGGAAAATTGTCCAGGTGCTTTTTTCACCAAGCACCATGCTGGGTAGCCACCAGCAAGGCGTCAAAGCTGCATCCTGGGGTGCGGCTCACAGACAGCTGTGTGGTCACCCCTCTGGGTGTCAGCTGCCTGTGAGGACACAGTTGCCTGTGGTCACTGGGTTCTCACCTCGAGAAGGAGCTGGGCAGCACGCCCACAAGTGCCTCTGAGTGGCCAGGGCCGTTCTCCATTGGCAGGTGGCCTGTGAGGCGCTGGCAAGGCACTGGGAGGCCAGCGTCACGGTGGGCAGGCATTTATTGCTGCTTCAAATTGCCCTAAGACAAGAAACGTTTATTATCTCATCCAGTTTGGGGTACGTAATTTGGGACTGACGGAGCTGGGTGGTTGTGGCTCAGAATTTCTCATGAGGTTTGTCACCAAGTGGAAACAAAACTGTGAAGAGAAACAGGTTTATTTTGGGACTCAAGAATTACAATTTGGGGGTGGGGATGCAGTGAATATAAAACTGAATTATGCTAGGGGCTTACAGATTCCTTGGGCTTACTAGGTAGTCTCACACAATTGTTCTGAGCAATTTATGCTTGGTGGTGACTCAAGCAAGAAGGAGCTGTGTCTGTGTGACATGTCCATTGCTTAGTCCCACTGGGCAGTTATCAAAACCTGTGGTTGTGTGCCAGTTCCCAGATGTGTGTTTGTGGACACAGTTTCTCTCAGACCGTATCAGGCAGAGATGTAAACCACACTTCCTTGGTGGATTCTGGCTCTGTTTCTGATTCCCTTGACATGCGTAATTCCACTTGGCCTCCTCTTTCCGCAGGTTGCATTCAGGATGCCGGTGGGGGCTACAGTCATCTGAAGGTTTGACTGGGGCTGGGAGCTGCTCTTGCAAGGAGGCTGCCTGGCAAGTTGCTGTGGCTGTTGGCAGGCGGCCCTGTGGCTCACCGTGTGGACCTCTGCGTGGGCTGCTTTAGTGTATGTCCTCCCGGCATGACTGCTGCCTTCTCCCAGGGTAAGTGAGGAGCCAGAGGCAGGGTTTGGAAGTCACATGGGGTCACGTCTGCCACATTCTGTTATTGAACAGGCAGTCAATAAGTCCCATCTATGAAGAAAAGGAGGAGGATTCAGCTCTCCCCTGGAGAGAGGAGTGTCTGTTTGTGGACTTACAGTCATGTGTCACTTGATGACGTTTTGCTCAATGAGGGACCGCTTAGACAATTGTGGTCCCAGCAGGCTCTGCTGTTTACCCAGGCATTCAATAGGTAGCACCATCTAGAATGGTATCACCCACAATAGATTTCTCAGAATGTTCCCTGCTGTTAAATAAGACATGACTATATTTGAAGACTACCATGATGGTGAGGATGGTCATCAACGGGCTGCTAGGTGGATGCCTCCCAGATGGCAGGGGCAGGGCCTAACTACCCCGTGTGTCTCCTGTAGCCCTGTGCCAGCTGTTCATTGCCTCTCTTAGGACTTTTGACAAGAAAGGGCAGCCCTGGAGCCCAGCTCAGATGAATAAAATAACCTCTGGATGGGTGAGGTCTGAAAAATATGTATTTTTAAGACTATTTATACTATTATGAGCACAGGGACATTGGAGAACCTGTGGTCTGCACCAGTGCTGGCCAATGGAAATATAATGTGAGTCCAATACATAATTTAAATTTTCCTAGTAACTACATTAAATGAGTAAAGAGAAATAGGTGAAGTTAATTTTAATAGTATAATTTATTACCTCCAGTAGATCCTAAATATCCTCATTTCAGCATGTAATCAAATATAAAAAAGTTTGGAGGTATTTAACTCTTTTTCCATACTAAATATTGCAAGTCCAGTATGCACTTCACACTTATAGCAAGTTTCTGCTTGGAATTGCCGTGTTGTAGCTGATCCGCAGCCACGTGTGTCCAGTAACGTGTTGATTGATCCACCCAAGTTAAGTCCCACAAGGGCAGCGTCTTGTTTATTTTGTTCACTGCTTTGCATAGAACCTGGTATGTACTCAAGAAGTAAGTTTTTCTAATTTTATTTTTTAATTTTAATTTTTATACCATTTTCCTTCTGTATGGAGATAATATCGCGTTATGTAAGTTTCCGGTGTGTATCACTGAAAATCAGCATCGACATATGCGACAGTAAGCTCAAGCAAAGTCCAGTTCTATCCTTCACCATACAGTTGACCCCTGTTACCTGACTTAGCCGCTGCTCTTCCCTTTACTCTCTGATAGCCACGAATTAGTCTTAGAGTCTAAAAGTTTATTTGATTTTACTTAGTCCATGCGTTTGTTTGCTCTACGTACCACGTGAGAAAGAATTCAGTGTTGGCCCTTCTCCACCCACTTACTTCACTAAGCCTAATATTCTCTAGGTCCATCCGTGCCATGACAAGTGGTGGGATTTCATCTTTTTAATGACTGAAGTAGTATTACAATGTGTAAATTTATCACATCTTTATCTATGCCTCTTAGGTTGTCCTTAGCTCTTGACTTTTGTAAATAATGCTGTAACCAACATGGTGTCGTGTATCTCTTTGGATTGGCCCTTTTATAGAAGAAATATTTGTTGAATAGACTAAAAATATCCTGACATGAAATTAAAAGTAAATTACAAAATACATATTCATTCATACATAGCATTTCCAAAAAACTTCCCCTGATTTTCTAGAATTTTTCCAAAATAGGACTGAACTCTTTTATACAGTGCAGACATTATTTTTGAGAAGCCCTTTCGCTGCTTTGTTAGTCATTAGTCTGACCTGAAGAAATCACTTTTCTCTGTGTGTATGGGGTCTGACCACGAAAACCTACACACGCTTGTCAAGTTCAAAGCAGCCGAGACCCATTCTGTCCCCACCCTCTCTGCACTACCGCCTTCATTGTTATAGAGGCTCTAGCCCCTGGTCACTCCAGGGCATCCTATTTCAGGATTTTACTGGTATGTAGCAGGACAGTACCTTGGAGCTCCTAACCAGTGGTGTGGTGGGAAGCCAGAGCCTGCCCTCATCTATCTGTTTCAAAAACAGTTTCAGCACACTGAAAGAAGCTTCTGGGGCTTTTCATTCTTCAGGATTGAAAGAATTTTTAGATTTACAAACAGGTTGAAAACATTGATGACACCAGAGAAAAAAGAGAGTGGAACTCAATTTTCACAAACCATACATTTAAAAAATAATATCCAGAAACTGGTGAACTAGTAAGTTTTAAACTGTAAATTTAGAGGCCTGTTTTTGCTCCAAATTGTATGCTTTAAAGAAATCAATATGAGCATACTTTAGAAAATACTTCAGTAAAACCATGTAACAGCTCATAAAGCCAGTACGAATTCTTCCATTTTTCTGTTCACGTATGTATGCAGACACATTCATTTGAAATGGGAACTTACTTTACCTCCTTTTCCTAATTATTTTTTCCTGCTAACTGCATTATTGTGACTATATTCTCATGACTCAAGAGAATAATTTACCTCATGGTTTTGGGTTGGATGCATCGAATTTCATGGCAATGTGTAGTCTTATTTGAGTGCTACTTATCATAAATGTACATTAAATACACCTGGACAATAAAATAAAAAAAAGGGGGAGTGGGCAGCCTGGTCTCACTGGCTAATATGCCTTGGACCTCTTAACCAGTAGGATGGTGGAAAGCCAAACCCCAAAATGGCTAATATGTAAAGACTGCAGGAGAACTTGAGCATAGTTCATGAATTTTAACGTTCCACCAATGAGGGTGTTTACCACAACATGTTACTATCCATTGTGGAGTGTGCACTTGGTAGACATCCTGCAGTTTTTCCGGGAGCTAGGAGTTTCCACAGGCATGCAGTTAGAATTCTCTGCCAAGTGCAAAGACACTCCAAGTTGTCGGTCAGAGTAGTCAGCCTAGTATGCAGCAGCTGATCCACACAGAGTAGCGATGAAGACTGCATCTAGCAAACAGCACAGCATGTGGAGCTATTCCTGGACATCTGGGCCCAGAGTTTGATGGGATCTTTTTGGGGTCCTGGAGACACCAGTAACTGATGGAATAGCAGGTAGGTGGTGGTGAGTCAACACAACTCCTACTTACATCAGATGAAAAAAGTAAATTCCATGTGCTAGGAGGAGAATAAAAAAAACAGTGATTCTATGCTGGCAGCCTTTTAGGAAGTACTCCATACTCCCAATTTTGTAGATTTTAAGTTATTAAGGCCTCAAAGCAAGTATTTCTTAGTGACGTAATGCTGGGCAAGTCACTTGAACTCTCAAATGTGGTTCTCTCATTTGAAAAGTGAGGATCACAGTGCTTGGCTAGTAGAGCTTTAGTAATAATAAAACAAGATAATCCATGCAAAGAATTTAGGGCATGATGTGGCACACAGAGGACACTTATACCTGGTAACCATTGTTATTATTTGAAAGAGATCTGAGAAGAAAGAATTTGTCAAATCTACGTAGTGTCTCACACAAGACAAATACATTCACCGATGTATCAAAGTCAAAGAATGTACCTGTGGGAGGAAAAGTTGGCCCATGACTTAGTGGGAACAGATTCCCACCAAATCCAGACTAAAGCAGTGTTCTCCATAGACACGACACTACACTACAGCATACATCAGATAGGGCGGTGGAAGTTGTTCAGAGACAATAGTTTACCTCCCACGTGGATTCCATTTAGCTTGTTAAATGCTAAAAGTCAGATCACAGTCAGGTACTGTACCTTATTTTCTGTCCCCGAGGGCATGGTAACCAACCAGGGCACCTGGCCATGAGGCAATGATCCATGTTGTAACGGCAGCTCTGACAGTGCACATCCGTGGCGTCTCTCCAGGGATGAACAAGCCTTTTCATTTCCTGTTTAGTTTCACATGAGTGATGATTATTTATGGAGGAGCAGGAGATAATTTTTTTTTTTAGGTTGAGCAACCAATTGTGGGTTTTGAGGCCCATTCCATAAATAACAATAAAACTAATAGCTTGACTAATCGAAGTTCCTCCCTGCACTTTAGCTGTGTGACCAGTCAGGGCAGTGTCACTGCACTGGGCCGTGGGGGCATGTCACAAACACAGCTCCCCAGGCCACCCTGGGCCTCTCCCCAGTCTTCTCTCTGATGTCGCCAATTTTATTGTTTGTTTGCAGACATTTCCTGCAGCTTCTGTATCTCATCTGCCACAAGTGATTGGACTTGCTGTTGGCTAGTTTAGGGCCTGCTGCCATGCCCTAGTTCCATCACCCTTCCAAGTTTTCCTACTTCCTTTTGGCTACAACTCTTAGTGATCAGAGTTTTCTCTGTAAGGCCAGTGCAGCTGACTTAAGACCATACAAAATAATTGTGAGTTGCTTCTGGTCTGATATGGCATATGGGCCACCCCCAGTTCTTGTCTTCTAACAAAGTGTTAAAAGACACTCCAGTAGAATCTCCTAAGTAGTTTCTAAAGTCAACTCCCTGTTGAAAGTTTTTAGCCATGGGTAGTCCTCCTGCCTTAACCCAAGGTGGGAAGAGGCAGCATCTTCAAGATCCACTGTTTTCTCACATCTGCACAGCATAGATTCAGGCAACCAGGTTACACGGAGCTAATTATATACATAGCCTAGATACTGGCCCAGAAGAGAGCCATATACATGTACTTCTATTTATGTATGGATTAAGTATGTGTTCCCCAGTTCAA
Organism: Talpa europaea; assembly: GCF_964194135.1. NCBI lineage: Eukaryota > Metazoa > Chordata > Mammalia > Eulipotyphla > Talpidae > Talpa > Talpa europaea. The sequence goes on along the minus strand of NC_140080.1, from coordinate 4,665,202 downwards.
GTTGTATTTCTATTGGTGTCAAAAATGAATTACTAAGAATGAAAAGAGCCACATGAATAAATGGTTTGGAAAAATTTGGAAACAATTCGAAAAATTGTTTGAAGGCAGGGACCTTGTCCATTTCATTCATCTTCAGACTAGGAAACACTGCATTCTTGGCATCTATTCCCAAATTACTCCTTCTCAGTAAGATCCAGTTTCCAGTAGTAAATCTTATGGTTCCACGGGTGACACACGTGACCTGGGATAAGCCAATTATTGCATTCCTTCTGGTCACAGTAATGGCGCCAAAGTGTGCCTGCGACTCCAGCTGCTCCAAGCAGAAGGAATCTCAAGAGTTTTGCTGGGAATTACGGTGCAAACAAACTCTTTTTGGGAGTTGCAGGCAGCCATCATGGGGCCAGTAGTCAGTGATGCAGAAATCAAGGAAAGCAAAGCAGAAAAACAGATGGCAAGAAAACAGGTTCCTTGCTTGACATTGTTTAGCCATTGGATCCAGCCCAGCCAGAAATAAGCCCCATCTCTGCACTGTTACATAAGCCAAAACATTTCCTTTACTTTTAAGCTATTTTGAGTCATATTTGTTTTCATATACAATTGAGAGTATCCTCAATAATATGTTGTAACGATGCCTGCCACACAGTAGGTACCCAATACATATTTGTAAAATGAGAGAACAAGTGAATAGCTCTATAATGCTGAAGTTTTGATAAAGACTGAAAATATCTTTGTTTCACCTGTACTTCAGCAATAACTAAAACAAAAAAAAAAAGTAGAAAATCAAAACTAGAGAAAATTATCAATATTTATGAAATTTTTGGTGGGCGGTAGATTCAGTCAACCCAATTGAGGTTCTTCTTTCTGGATGCATAACTTTTGAACACAGAATGATATTATTTATTGGGAATAAGTATCCTGGCCACTAAAGTCACAACCTTTCTGCAGTGTTCTCTAATGTCTTCCTTTCTTCCTTTTCATCCATAGCAATTATTATCTTTCAACCTATCGTATATTTATTTTGTTATTTTACTCTGGCTCTGTGAGGTTGGGGATCTTGTCTCTTTTACTCACTGCTTTATTTCCAGCCACTAGAATAATGCCTGATGTATACTGAAATCATTATATATTCCACAAATAAGTTATAATGTTCATTAGCAACCAGCAGTAAAGCCAGATTGCATATAAATAAACATTCAAAATGACCCAGGTCTTCTGCCTCAGTTCACTGAGGGAGTTTCCTTAGGAGCCAGGGACATCCTAGAACTAAACGTTAGGGCGGTCTCACTCCACTAGATGAAGGACTCAGTTTCATTTTGTTCAAAGACCCCCAGAGAGACACAGCTGGTGGAGACATGCCTGTGTTCTCTCATCTAGATTCTTGTCACGGCCATCTTGGACACACCCTGTTAGGCTCCTTAGAGCCAATCTCTGAACATCTGAAAAACTTGAGACTAATAAAATAAACACAGGTGGGGCCGGAAATCCCGCAGTTGCACTTTGGTCTAGGAGTAAGCAATTCCTTTAATTCATCTGTCACTTTTCAAAATAATCAAGCAATGTAGCAAAGTTTAAGAAAGGTCTCAGGAAATATTTAATCAGGATCTTATAAAGTAGAGTGAGTAAAGGCTCATCGGTGAGTGTATAACTAGCACATACATTTACAGTGGAGATGCAGTCACCATGACCTAGAAACCCTTTATTTTCCCAAAGCAAATGAAGAGATACATTTTAAAATACTGCTGAAGTTTACTGCATCTTAAATTCTGTCTGGACTTCGCTAAGTTTTCCCAAATTAAGGGCATTCTTGTTTCTGTAGAAACTAATGCACCTTGAAGGGAAAAGTAGAGGAAAACTTAATGGCCAAAGTGAAAAAGATGAGAAAGCTGTGTCACAAGTTGAATATGTGAAGGGGGAGTTTGTCATAGAATTTTCCCTGTAATTTAAGTAACTTCTCATTGGAGAAAAGTATCTTCAAGGAATAACTCATGAATAGTCTGGCATATCTTTATTGTCAGGAATGAATTCCCTCCTGAACTTTGAGTACCAGAGCATACTCGAAAGTAGGCAGATCAAGTGAAATGAAAACGGGACTCCTTTATTAGACAGTGACAAGCACTTGATTGTGCAGTCTGACTTATGAATGCTTTGCAAGCAAATACATAACTTATATAAACTCAGAGAGTGAGTTCTGATAGTATCAGGTGATGGGTATCTATAATGGCACGTAAGTCCTGTAGCACTGCAGCAGATTATTTAGTAGGGTCATTTGGGTGAGTTTGTTTTTTTTACCATTTCATGACAACAAACTTGTAACAAATATTTACAAATCCATATGGACAGCTACATGCGTAGGAGCAATATGGGGAAAGAAAGCATGACCAGAACGGCTGTGTGGCCTTGGGATCTAACTACCAATAGGAACTCTTTTTTTTAAAGATTTATTTATTTATGCATACAAGAACTGGGGTACAGGCCAGAGGTGCAGGGATGAGAGGATTCACCAGAGACAGAGTGGAGAACAGAACAGGAGGCTCTACTGAGATACACTGCTGAGGGGAGCAGCAGGCCAGACAGGAGAGGTCTGCTGTGCCATGTGGGTAGCTCCCTGGCTGGCTGGGGATCGAACTTGTGCTGCAGAGGCTGTGGATAGCTTCACAGTCCTGTGTTTTCCCCTTGTGCCACCAGGGAGGCCCCGGTAGGGATTCTTATGTCATTTCAGTGAGCTTAGTTGGCTGGCAGGAATTCCAGCTCTGAGCACTTTTGTGGAACAGGACAGGGCAGGAGCAGTTGGGAAAGGCGGGAGTGCAAATGCCTGTGACTTATTCTCTCATCTGTCATACCTGGACACTCCTTGCAGTGCACATCCTGGGACTGAATCTGTATTCCAGTCTTCATGCAGGAGACTTTTACATTGAGTGGGACTGAGGGGGTGATACTCCACAGCATACAAGGATCCTGGGTTCATGAGGGCAGAGAGAACGGACAGAAAAGATCTGTCCTAGGCTCTTACCAGGACCCGGGACATCTGGGTGGGGTACATGCTGGCAAGCTGTCATATTGGCATAAGTGAATTTCCATCAGATTCTTGGTTGATTGAGTTGGTGGGAATGACACCCTCTCCCATTAACTTAAATAGAAAAGCAGTAAAAGAAATGTGGCAAGAATGAAAGGGTGGAAGAAGCATTTTATATCTTATCAAGATATTGGTCTCAGAATATTTTGACAAAAATACACTTTATATTCTGAAGGCAGTGGAGATGGACAAGACAAGGGTGAATGGAGGCATGGTAGGCTACGGCTTGGTGTAGTGCAGGAGGCAGCAGGCCTCCCGGGCCCCACCAAACCTTTACTCTGTCTGGACTCCCTGTGACTTTCTGTCATGGTCTCTTCCTCTCGCAGCCACTCTGCCTCCCCTCCCTGCTACACCATCCTCTGAGACACTGCCCCTGTGTGCTCAGCCTCCAGGCTCAGGTGTGCACACTTAGCACGCTCATGGACACACTCCAGGTGTCCACCAGCACGCACGTGTGCCCTGCGCCCAGCTCCCAAGCGCCTCCTGCATTCAAGGGCATAGGCGATAGCCACAGAGGCCTGCAGTGCAAAAGCCTGAGCAATCTTCATTTACCCTACACTTGGTAAGAAATGAACCCCCACATCTCAGGGGCTCAACACAGTGGGAGCCGGTTTCTAACTCATTCCAGGTCCAGCACCAGTCAGCAGGGACTCACCTCCTCCCAGAGACTCCGGAATCTAGGGTCTTGCTTCTTCATGATTCAGTTCTCTCTGCACGTGACTCCCAAGGCTGCAGGTGAGAGAAGAGGAAGGCACTCGCCTCTCCGGTGCCTCTGCCTAAACATGCTGCATGCTCTTTCTCCTCACAGCCCTGACCCAGCTCTGAGAGTCGAGACATGGAGAGAGCCTGCAAATATTCAGGAACCAGCAACAGCACTGGCCAGAGACGCTAGAGGAATTGACAGAAAATGGGTGAGTAAATAAATGGGAATATTGAAAAATGCAAGTGATCACAGAGCAGGAGACCAAGGCTGGCCTCCTCCCCATGGGTGACCTAGGGCTGACTTTAATCTCTGTTTCTATGTGGTGGTTTTCCCTCTTTAACTACATGTGGAAATTTGGGGGAAATGTTGAAAAGAATAAATAGCTCATATATGTAATTCTACTCCCTCCACAGGACGACAGCATACTTGATTTTCTTGCTCTTTTTTCCCCCTTTTTTATATTAATTTTTTAATTTTTTACATCATTGTTCATTTTTAAACAATATTTGCTTCCCCTCACCCCCTCAGGTGTAGACTGCATAGTTTCCTTAACCAATGCACCCTTGCACCATCACCTCAGTCTCCTGTGCTCCTCCCTCCCTGCCTCGGATCCCTCTTCCTCCTCCTCCCCTGCAGGATGTCTCTGATTTATAATTGTCTGTTTTTTGCTTTGTTGTATTTTGTACTGTTATTATTTTTTTTTACACTGATGTCTCATTTGGTTCCCTGGTATTCCTGCTATAAGTGAAACCATCCGATAGTTTTCTTTTTCCTTTTGGCTTATTTCACTGAGCATCATTCCTTCTAGTTCTATCCATGTTGCTGCGAATGGCATGAGTTTATCTTTTTTGATTGCTGAATAATATTCCATTGTGTATCTGTGTCACATCTTCTTGATCCAGTCATCTATTTTTGGACATTTGGGTTGTTTCCAGGTTTTACCTCTTGTAAATAGTGCTGCAGTAAACATAGGGGTACAGGTGTTGTTCTTTTGAATCAATGTTTTTGTGTCCTTTGAGTAGATCCCTAGGAGTGGAATTGCTGGGTCGTATGGTAGCTCCATTTTTAGTAGACCGAGGAGCCTCCAGACAGCTTTCCATAGTGGTTGGACCAGTTTGCACTCCCGCTAGCAATGTAGGAGAGTTCCTTTTTCACCGCATCCTCGTCAACATTTGTTGTTGCTTGTTTTTTTGGTATGTGTCATTCTTACTTGTGTAAGGTGGTATCTCAATGTGGTTTTAATTTGCATTTCCCTGATGATAAGGGATGTTGAACATTTTTTCATATGCCTGTTGGCCATTTGCATTTCCTCTTTGGAGAAATGTCTTTTAAGTTCTGCCCATTTCTTGACTGTTTGTTTTGTTTTTGTTGAGTCGTGTGAGTGTGAGTTCTTTGTATATCTTTGTGATCAGTCCCTTATCAGTTGACTGGAGTGCAAAGATTTTTTCCCAATCAGTGGGGTGTCTGTGTTTTGGTTAATGTCACTTTTGCTGTGCAGAAGCTAACAAAAGAGGTGAAAGACCTATACAAAGAAAATTATAAAATACTGTTAAAAGAAATAGAAGAAGACACAATGAAATGGAAAGACACCCCTTGCTCATGGATTGGAAGAATTAGCATTATTAAAATGGCCATCCTACCAAAAGCAATATACAGATTCAATGCCATTCCAATAAAAATCTCAATGACATTCTTCAAAGAAATAGAACAAATGCTGATGAAATTCATATGGAACCACAAAAAACCGCAAATAGCCAAACCCCTACTGATGGAAACAAAGGAAAAAAGGAGGTATCACACTTCCAAACTTCAAGCTATACTACAAAACCATAATAATTAAAACAGTTTGGTAATGGAACAAAAACAGACACACAGACCAATGGAACTGAATAGAGAGCCCAGAAATAAAACCACACTTATATGGACAACTGATCTTTGACAAAGGAGCAAAGAATATGCAATGGAACACGGACAGTTTGTTCAATAAATGGTGCTGGGGGAACTGGACCACCACATGCAAAAAAAAAAAAAAAATGAAAATAGACCACTACCTCTCACCATGCACAAAAATCAACTCAAAATGGATTAAAGAACTGGACATAAGACCTGAAACCTTGAAATATATAGAAGAAAATATAGGTAAAACACTACAAGACATACATTGCAATAACATCTTTAAAGACTCATCACCCAAAGCAAAGAAAGTCAAGGAAAAGATACACACGTGGGATTTTTCTTGCTCTTTAAATTTTTGTTAGGTATGGCCATGACTCCCTCCTCTGAATTCTGATTATTTCTTTAGACATCCTGAGGGGATCAGACTGGTGGGAAGCAGGGACATGTGGAGGTGCAGTCCGAAGGTGTGGGGGTACAGCGGTGCTATGTGTGCCAGGGCGGGATGGGGCCACTGAAGGCAGGTGATGACAGTACAGCTGGGAGGAGGGCCCCGCTGCTACTGCGAGGGACCAGGGTGGAAACTGGGGCTTTTCCGGAGGATTGGGTAAGGGAAAAAACAAACAGAGTGAGCTGAAGATCCAGGAGGACTAGGACTAAGATAGAGTTGCCAGAAATCAACAGGCTCGTCTGAATCCCAACAAATGAGAGCCTGGTGGGCACATTTCAGAAGGCAGCGTCTCTGTGAGATCTTCCAGAGAAGGGACTCTGGAAGCTGAGTGGACAGATGAGTCAACCAGACAGAATATGCATTTGTTTTTCCAGAAAACAAAATATAGCCTTGGTTGAAAGACAAAAAAACCTTAGCAAGGATAAAGACAGGATAGTGAATACAAAGGACTGGGTTTAGAGATGCGGAGAGGGACACAGAGAAACAGGGGCCGTTTAATGTTTGTGGGGTGGAACCAAGTGCTTTAAACCTGTGCCAACCTAATTGAGTAACCTGAAGCTTGGCACGTGTAGCTCACCTAATCTCAGTGTCACCTGTCCTTTGAGATTCCCTTGCCCTGTGGTACAAACAGCTTGTCTGCCTGAATGGATTGTGTGTTCTAGTTCAGTGGCTGCAGTGGGGCGGGGGCATGACTGCAGGAGAGAACAGGGGTGAGGCCAGAGCTCCAGGGAGCGCCCTGTTCAAAGAAAACAGTCCTGATCCCCAGGTGACGTCAAGACAAATATTCCGAGAAACAGCAGAGAGAGTCTGCTGTTGCAGATGATGCTTTGCGCTAGAGGGCTGTTTCAGAGGTTTCCTCTCTGTCGTGTTGGGGAGCACCCTGTTCTGAGGAAGTCGCCTGCTGTGACTACATAGCTGGCTTCTCAGTGCGGCTGGGTGGGTTGCCCGAGGAAGAGTGTGCTAGTCCTGCTCCCACCACGGAGCTGTGGATGGTTCCCGGGCCCTCGGAACATCCCTAATGCTATCGCCGGAAAGCTGGACTCTCAGTCTTCAGCAGGGATCTTGGCAAGCACAAGGGTGGGCAGTTCAGATTTAGTAGGTGATGGGAAACCCCCTGGGGTGGGCAGTGGGAGGGGTAGGGGAACTTAGCCCGTGAGAGCAGGCAGGTAACTGAAGGCAAAATGATCCTGATGGAAATCCCAGTACTTAGAAATCAAATACTTTAAACCAATACTGTGGACAAGCAGTCCTTATAAACTTGAGAAAATTGCAATAGTGCTGTTAATAGTGAGTTGGCGTTGAATTTATAGCACCTAGAACCCAGTGACTGAGGAAGCTAAAGGGCTCAGGAAGTTGTGATTTGCTCAATTTTGCACGATTATTAAAAAGGTGGCACAACGTGTTAAGATATGTAAATGATCCGTCACTAAGCTGCTAGGGCACTGCTGGTGTTCGGAAATTAGGGCTGCCTTTCAACCCAAAGACAGCCCCTGCTGAAAATATCTAATCCCTCGCCCAAATTTACGTGAATCGAACCCACCAAACACCCATAAGATGGCTGCCTCCAAAAAGATCATTACAAAACAACTCCTCCATCCATAAGTTCAGTTTAGAAAAAGAGATTTTGTGACGTACACATTGGCCATGTCTGCAAGCAGGACAGCTTTTGCCTCTCTAGGCTCTGAAGCCATCTGCATCCTGGAATTTGCCCACGCCCGTACATTACCACCAACGTGCTGTCTAGAGTCCACTCAACCAGACGCTGTGTAGGGTAAAGAAAATATCAGGCTTTTCTGCCCTTCCGCCATCAGGATAGATGATGGATCCTTGTCCTGAATGCATGCCTGATGGCGGGCACCTGGAATAGGGTGTGGGCATAGGTAGATGGGATTCAGCTGAGCTAAGACTGTGCTTTTTAAGGGCGGTGTCACGGGGATGCCAGCAGCAGCAGTAGCAGCAGCAGCAGCAGCAGAAGCCGAGAAAGCAGCAGTAGAAGCCAAAGCTGAAGCCGAGAAGCAGCAGAACGAACTCCAGAGAGCTCAGATAGAGTGAAGACTTGCTGGGGGCTGGGAGGCCTGCCAGCCTCCCAGCCCCCCAGCCAGCACCCCTGCCTGCCATATGCCTGGTGAACCCCAAATAAAAAACCTGCAAAAAACCCACTAAGGACTCTGACTCCCTTACCCGGTTTGCATGGGATCAGAAGAACCTGCACCGTGTCCAGTCCTGACCTTACACGCTGCCCCTAGAATGGAGCTGGAAAAAGATAGCTACTGATTCTGCCATTTATCGTGTCTTCATCCATGCCAGACCCTTGACATTCAGGATCTTATTTTATCCTCAACAGCCTTGTGAGCGACCTCACCTTCCTTATAGCTGAAGTGACTGAGGCTCAGAAACATTAGTGACTTGATTTGCTCCACCAGCAAATGCTTAGCTGAGACTGGGAGCAGGACCATGTTCTTTTCACGATGTGACATTAAGTCTTGGCTTCACTCACAGCTGCACAATCTAGGATACATCTGGAGTTCAGCTCAGCTGGTTCAGGCCTCAGGGGTGAAAAGGCTGATCTGCGAGAATCATTCTCTAGTTATCAAGGCTTCTTTCTCCATGTGGATGGCATTTGTATGGATGTCCCAGCCTTGAGGCAGCTCTGTCCAGAGAAATAACCTTGTTTACCATAGTCCCCTCATATCCTTGGGGGATATCTTTCAGTTACTGCCTGAATTTGCACATAGTACTGAACCCTAAGTTCCCGGCGTTGAATAGCATTGTCTCATCCAACATCATTTGGTTATAACATTGATGAGAAATAAACAACTCCCGGCAGGGGCCACTACTATGCAGAGGGAGCTCGTTCTCCCCACGTCTGTGTGGGTTTTCTGGTGTCTCTGGTTCCCTCTAACAGCCCAAAGATATGCACACGCATTTCATTGATGTGTCTCAGTGGGTCCAGTTGGAGAGAGAGAGAGAGAGAGTGAGAGAGAGAGAGTGTGTGTGTGTGTGTGAGAGAGAGAGAGAGAGAGAGAGAGAGAGAGTGTGTGTGTGTGTGTGTGTGTGTGTGTGTGTGTGTGAGAGAGAGAGAGAGAGAGAGAGAGACAGAGAGAGACATTCACTCTGCAATGCAAGGGTGACCTGTCCAGGGTGGGTCCTGCCTTGACCTTGAGCTCTCAGGAGAGGCGCCGGTCCCCCATCACGCTGAATTGGAATACGCACATTGGGAAATGAGTGAATGCGTGAAAAAAAGGATTGTTGAATATTAGAAGGGCTTGTTTTGAAGTGTGGTGATGTTTGTGTGACCAAAAATTTGCCATGACTCTTACTTATCTCTATCAAATCGGTTTTGTGTGCATTGTTTCACTTAAAGGTGCAGTTTCCAAGAACCCGTAAATGACGTACAGTGAGGATTTACTGCATCGTGTTTTCTTCTCTACGCATATTCCTACGATAAGGTTTACTTGATAAATCAGGCACAGTAAGATTTTATCAACAATAATGAAATAAAACAATTATAACAATATATGGTAATAAAACTTTTGTGAATATTGCTTCCCTCTCCCAAAATATCTTACTGTGTGTAGCGTTTGCAGACCGTGGTGGGCCTTGGGTAACCGCAATCGTGGAAGGCACAGCAGGGAGGGGGACTGCTGTGGTGCCGTCCGGCTCAGCACCTTCGGCTGCCAGCTCCTTAGCCAGGGGCTCACGGCACGACTGACCCGCCAGCCAGGGCTGCCCTGTGGGTCTCTTTGCCTCTGTGGGTGCGGACTCTGTCCCCAAGCAGCACCACCTGGATGCGGGGTAGGGGGAAGGAGATTGCACAGTGGGAAAGAGGTCAAATTTGTTCCTGTTGAGCAGGTCACCCTTCTTTCTGGTCAGCCTCAGAGAGACGGTATACGTAGTAGTTAAAGCCTCAGGGATTTGAGTTACTTGCCTATTCTGACCACCTCTGATTCCCTTCGCTGGTGAGAGGGAGCTGCTGCCCTAAATAGTCGCCATGGCTGGGCACATGATGCCCAACACTGAACCATGAAATGGACAGTGGCTCATTCGCCACACACTCTCCCAGCCCCGGACGCGGAGGGCGGGAGGTACCTCCCTGCTCAGGGGAACATGGCGGCCGCATGAGGGAGCAGAGTGAACCAGTGGGAGACAGACTCTGTCACAGCAGGAGGGAGTAGGGCCCCAGGTCCTGTGCGTGGATGTGATTGACTTGCTTGAGTAATTTCACAAGGTGGTAAAGCTCATGAGGTTAGGACCCCGTGGGCTGCAGCTGGTGCACCTCGTCGGGACTGGCCGTGTGGAAGGCCTCTCCTGCTGGTCACGGAGTCACGTGGTGCATATCTGCCGAGAGCCCGTCTCTTGGTTAGGCCTTTGTGGTCAGAGAGCTGGAGGAATGGATGGCTGGCTCCCTCCAGTTTCCTTCATGTTTGAGAAGGCATTTGAGCCAAATCTTGCTTGTAGGTTTGGGGTCATTTCATGCCCTCCTCAGCAGCCTGGGCAACGGGAGCCTCACCGTGTTCACATCGCCGCTGTGACCTGACGGGAACAAATGTTTCCCAGCATCATTGGGCAGAAGTGGAAGTGACTTCAAAGGTTGAGGGGCAGAAACAATCCTAACCAAGGCCTTCTATTAAGCTGAAGATTTAGACTATTTATAACTCCTTTCCTTTTACTGTCTAAAAAAAATTATTTTGATCAGAAATGGAAACAAAGGGATTAAAGGACTCACAAGAGTGATTGTAATTGGTCTCCAGGCTGCTCTGCTGCTTCCATTCGTCAAGAGCAAGCTGGTGAATAAAACTGCATGGAAGGACTTTATTAGCAGTAGCTTTCCTCCTGCAGCCTGGGATTAGAGGAATACTTTAACCTTGACACATTCATTTTATGATTACAAAGCCCTTTGCCTTCCGTTCCGTTTTCCCCTTTTCATATCGCCCTGATCCTGGCAGAAGCTTTTTAATTTTAAAATGACCACAAATGGTTATGTTTTCTTTCCCACTCCTTTCTGTCCTGTCCTTTTTGTCATCTTCCTCCAATGTCCCCACCAATCTTTATTAAGACAAAGAAAAACAAACCCTCAAGGATGTGAGTGTGACAGTATCTTTCATACGTCGGAGAACAATAGCCTTGCCCTCCATGAAGACTCGATGCCACGGTATTCACTTCCAGAAAGAAATGTTTAAGCAAAAATGAAATTAGCAGATTGCCAAGGCAAAGCACAAAAGAGCACCTAGGAAAAATATCAAATGCATTTAGCCATCACCTGATCTGCCAGAGCACAGCAGAGACCAGGAAGCTGTGCATCAGAAAAATAATGCACGGGACGTTTTCTTTGTCCAAATGGCAGTCAGGAAGAGGATGCAGAAGCTTGTTTTATGCCTGCATGTGAGATGGGTGTGGGGGGTGCCCCTGACTGCATCTCTGAGGTGCAAATGCATATTGACTCGTGTATTTGTTTATTCAGAGTTAAGTGATCACTGTGAAACACTCCACTAGTACCCCAAAGACAGCTATCTTTGTTGTTTGATAGGTGGAGAAATCTATCCACCGTGCACCAATTTATTATAATTATGGAGTTTTACTTTACTTTTTTCTTTATCCAGCAACATTTTGACTTGTTTTAGATTAAAGTGTATGTCTCGTTAATTATGGCATTTAGTTCTCAGCTTGTAATTGGTATCTGTGCTCCTAGCTCTCATAGTGTCACTGTTTCAAGGGGGCCTGATGGATTTGCCTGGGGAAAGCTAAATGGAAAGTACCGACTTTCTTAAATAATTTCAATTATTTCTTGTAGCTTCCGCAGTTTAAGATTGTTCCAGCGCAGGGGGTGGGAGTGGCGAAGGGCAGGTAGTACGTCTGACTGTCTCCCCGTCGGAGGGATGGAGATGGGGGCTCTGTGTTACTGGCAGGGCTGTTTGCCAAAATGTAATCAAATAGGAAGTTGGGTGCCAATGGTAATTTTTTGAAATGTGCTTTTATGACATCCTCCACAAAGATGAAAGCAGAGTTCCCTAAACAAACAAACAGTACTGGACTGGGGCTCAAGCTCTGATATGAAATTTATTTATGTTTCACCAAACCCAACTTGAAAGTAATTGTACATGATTTGAAACTTTTAATTGTTCTTCTTGTTGCTCTGCAAATAAGGAAATCCTGGCTTTCTGTAAAAAACTCTAGATCCTGGCTATTGGTTTCTTTTCAAGGTTCTGCCACACTAATTGCTTTCTGTTTGATTCTGTGCCCTTCTGAAATTGAAGGTTGCCTCGAGGCAGGAGAAAAGCTGCGGTGGTGACTTGTGGGTTTGGGGACTGGGGTAACCCACAGCTGTGGCTGCAAGCCAGTCTCATTATCCCCTGGCTCCACTAGGCAAACCAGGGGGCCCGGTTTACTGCCTCAGATCTGAGGCTATGACTGGAAGGGCTAGAATCTCAAAGCTTTCTCCTTGCATTATTTATCATTTCTGACTGATAACAGCACCACTTTCTTCTAGAAACGAAACACTGGTCATTATGGTTTTGTTTTAATGTGGTATTTGGTATTGTATTTCACCATTCTTCAGCCACAGATTTACACACTGGGAATATATTAAGGGATATGTGTTCCACAGGAAACAGACATTTCAGTTCTTTTCAGCAATAGTATGACTATATTGCTTCTACACCGACTTATCCCTGATATTACTTATGATCGCTTCCTTAAAAATCTGTCTAAACTGCAGTGGTGAAAGCTGAAGTGACTTTATTGGTGTCTGAGAACACACTTGTATTCAATGAAGTCAGAAACAATTTCATCAGTTGTGTGACCCCACGATTTTTGTAAAGGGGGTTGAGAAATCTTAAATTCAAAGTATTAATGAATGGAGGGCAGCTGTGCTAACCACTCGACTACCAACAGAGTGTTCATAAGTGGATTGCTTAGTGATCTGGAAAGGCTGGCTCTCTGTTGAGATACAGGTATCCTAGTGGAATGAACACTGTAGAGAAAGTGGTAGTTATCAGGGGAGACTGCATGCCAGATGCCCGCCGTCCGTGCCAGCTCTGTCACTTCTTGCCAGGGAAGGCCGAAGGCCTCACTTCTCTGTGCTTAAGTTTATCAAGTGGCACCTTGGGCCTTACTGGTGTCTGTGGCTTATATTGTTGACATAGCCTAGTGCTTAGAATAGCGCCAGGCACCTGTGGTGGCTCAGTAGATGTCTGAATAGTGCTAGGTCCTTTTTTTTGGTTCATGAAATACACTTTTGCCTTTCCCTGCACACTCTGGGTCATAGCTAGGGACTTCAGTGATAGCCGAGTGACCCCCTCACTGTGCCCCTAGGCCATCACACCGCCTAACCCCAGGGGCCACTGCTGTGGCCTCGAGTCAGCTCCTGGCCACCACCTCCTGAGGGCCAGCCAGAGTTCTGCCTTGTCTTCTTCACAGCTCACTCTGGTTTCTGACTTCACTGTCTCTTCTCCACACCCCACCTAAAACGCAAGTTCCCCCCGCTGCCCTTTCATTACAAGCCATCCTACTTATAACCATCAGTCAGTCTTTTTGCACCAGCAGGTGAGCTCCTGGACTAGGCCTTCTCTGTCTCATCCCAGGCTCTTAGTCTTCCCTGGGCTCCATGCTTGGGGTTCCTCGGGTGACAGGCACGGCGCCACTCCGCTTCCAAGTGCGTGCGCAGGGGCCAACTCCCTGGGGTCACATTCTGGTTTTCGTTTGCTGGTCTGTGTGGTGGAGAGACGTTACTCACACCGTCTCGTCTAACGCATTAGTGACCTCCCTAATTAAGAAGGTGGTGATAGTGCTGAATGCTCAGGACTGTGGTGGAGAGCAGCTGAAGTGAGCTCGTGGAATGACTGGCGTGTAGTAGGGGCTCAGTCGGCCTCAGTGTCAGCCGTCACTGTTGCGCTAAGCTGAGACGGTAACGCAGCACAGCCTTCATCGAAGAACCCCCCACCTGCCCCCATTGAGAGGCGGTGGGGGAAGGCTGCAGGAAACTAACATCAAGACCAAGAGTTACACACAACAGTTTTCCGTCTGAGGCTGTGGCATTACAAATGGGACAAAGCAGAGAGCTGAAATAACGGCTCCGTTCCTTCATATGAAAACTAAATACGTTTCCTTAGCTCTTCCAGCGGGAAGTCCCCTTAGCTGGAGCCATCTGCTGTGTCATTTCCACCTCGCATTAAGCTTTGCTGAGTAGTGGCAACTACTTGTCTGCATGGGCCAAATCCACTGGATAATTGCAGGGACAGGCCCAGCGGTTCCAAGCCCCCAGCTGACTGTAAATTGAAACAACTTTAAATAAAACGAGTTCCTGCGTTCCCCCTGCTTCAGGCTATCGCCTAGGCAAATCGTTTTTGTCTCCACGCCACCGCGGCGGTCAGGGTCATTCCAGACTCACGGGGCCCCAGACCCAGAGGGCACTTCAGGGGTCATCTAGTTCAACCCCATCATCTTCCGATGGGGATGAGGAGGCCTAAAGTTAGCAGCTGTCTAAGGCCACAGAGATGATTCCTGCTCACGAGCCGGAGACATTCTCTCTCCTGTTGTGCTGAGCAGTGACTGGTGACGGCAGGTCCTCCTACTCCTCACTAACCAGGCTTTCCCTTGAGACCCCAGTTACTTGACAGGTTTTGATTTTAATAATATTCATGGAAGGAGCTCTGGATCAAGGAGCAGGAAGGCTGGCTTTTTTCACTCTATCCCTAATGAACTTGGGCAACAACATTTATTCCCTAGTCCTCACCTGCAAAGATAGAGAACGCAACGCCTGCCTTCCCACTGATCAACGCCTTCTGATCCCACTGGGATCACATGGGCTACGAAAGGGGAAAGTTTTTGAAGGAAAAGCCATGGGGTGCTTGCACAAGCAGAACTTTGGAGCCAAAACACAGTGGCCATGAGTTCTACCCTGCCACCTATCCTTGTGTTCCTCGAGTGCTGCCCTTCATCAGTGGGGTTAAAGCTCATCATCTTGGTAAATCTGCTTGATGAGTCAGTGAAAGGCTCTGTGAGTTCTTGACTCAAGCAAGCCTCTCAAGAAATGGTAGCTTATTTAATTATTAAAATACTTTGCAAAAACAGCGGCTTGCTCTCTGCTTTGTGTTATAGTCATGTGCACTCTCATGCCTTCCATCTTAGTCTATTTCACTGTCTGAAATCTTTGTATTTTATGCTGAGGACAGGGCAGTCATCACCGGTGATGCATGCCGCTCTCAGCTGGAACTGAGCCGAGTAAACCCAAAGCATGTTTACACTTAAAAATGCCTCCTTAGGAACCTTAACTGTAGGATTTATGAAATCAAAATAGGACTTTTTTTTTTTTATTTTTTAAAGATTTATTTATTTATACAAGCACTGGGTACAGTCAGAAGCGCGGGAGGGTGAGAGAATTCACCAGAGCCAGAGCGGGGAGCAGAGCAGGCAGAAGGACCGAAGGACACTGCTGAGGGGAGCAGCGGGCGGCAGGAGAGGTCTGCGCGCCATGTGGGACCCTCCTCTGGTGGCCGGGAGCAGCCGGGGATCGAACCGGCGCTCCAGAGGCCGCAGGCAGCTTCGCCACCCAGCGCTGAACTGCTGCGCCACCGGGGAGGCCCCAAAATAGGACTTTTTGAAAATCAACTCCAACTGCATCCAGGTTGTTTTCAAAACAACGAACTCTTCCACTGAATCCAAATTAAAAATGTAATAAACATTATGTAGAGGGAGAGAAGGGCCCTGTGATTCACCAGGAGGGCCTTTGTGCCTCTGAAGAGGTTGTCTTCTTCAGACACCACCCAGAGAGCCAGGTGGACGTCGGCACGAAATCCCCTGGGCAGAGCACACAGGGACCGGGCAGAGCACAAGGGAAACACCCAGGGCAGCGTACCCCATGGCACCTTGTGTCTTATTCCAATTTCACATCTCCATTTACGGGCAAGAGGAGGGATTGAAAAATTAAGCTGGTGCGTAGTAGTACACACAAATTCATCAAGTCCTCATTAGAAAGTAAAACCACAGGGTGGGAGTGATCAAAATAAATTGTATTGTCATAAAGCAATTAAGAGAAAATTAGGCAATCATAAGGTGATAAAAGCCTATTAGTTAAAGGGCCTGAAAAACACAGCGGGTTGTAAAAAATTAAATTCTCACACACAGAAAAAATGCAAATACATGCAATTGTCTCTCTATGGCAGAGAGTCAGATTACTGATGTGTGTGAAGAGTTAAAATAAAAAAGCCTTGGAAAATGCTAGGTGCGATTCTGCTTCTCACCTATGTTCGGATTTGAGGGTTCCTATCTTCTAAATTCTTTTCTTTCCTTCGCAATATGCCTTCCCAACAGTTTTGTTTCTTGAAAATAAGAAGATAGATTCTAACTATGAAATATAAATAGCAGGCAATGAATTTCATGTTGATTTCTCTTTCTCATTGTTGCCGTTCTGGAATCATTGTAGATGTCAGAAGAATCTTATTCTAATGCCTTTATTAGAAATGAAGAAACCGAAGTCCGAGGTGGAAAAAGTCAGGATTGCACTTGGCTAATGGAGCAGATCCCCGCCTTTTTCCAGTTCTTTCCACTAGGCTTGCTTTTCTGCTATGTTCGTGTTCCCATTAATTTGTCTTATATCACAAGTCAGCAAATTTTTTCTTTAAAGGGCAGATAGTAAATATTTTTGGCTTTTCAGGTCATGGTCTTAATTGCAGCCAGAGACAACCCAGAAAAAAAGCGGCTCCCCCTGCAGCACAGGAACTTCCTTTAGAAATGGGTTGAGGGCAGGGCGTGGCCTGAGGCTGACTCCAGGGCTATACATTCTCTTGGTCAGCATCAAGGAGGCCTTCAAAAAAAAAGCTAAGCCACGCATTTCTAGCCATTGTAAGGATGTGCCTCAGAACAGTTCTCTGAGGCCACCCTAAGTGAGTCCGGTCCTGGGTACTCCCAGTGGCAGAAGCCCCAGTCTTGGATGAATCGTCCCCGTT
Source organism: Talpa europaea (assembly GCF_964194135.1). NCBI lineage: Eukaryota > Metazoa > Chordata > Mammalia > Eulipotyphla > Talpidae > Talpa > Talpa europaea. The sequence continues at coordinate 4,648,139 of NC_140080.1, read as the reverse complement.
TCTTCCTGTTTCACTAGCAGGTGTTTGCTCGGTGCAGATGGGGGCCAGCACACAGTGACCTTGCAGGTGTCCCAGGACTAGCCCCCCTGGCCACACTGGCTGATTTGAGCTTGAAGCGGGGGTTGCCCTAATGCTTGGCGTGATCTGTCTTCTTGGCACAGATTAGAAACAAACGCCACATGTATTACGTAAGAACTTCCCATAGTCACACGACTCTGTTTTTGCCTTTGCATTCTGCGCCATTCCTCTGTGAATCTGCAACATTGTCTCTTCTCCACCAGGATAGTCTTTATTCAGATTTTCTTTTATGACTTTTAAAAATGTATAATTTTCTGTATGTCTTCTACATTTTCATAATGATTTTTACATAAGCCACATTTCAAGCAGCAGGAGCACCAGTGGCTGAAGCCTGTGTAGTGAAAGGTCGTGAGAGAGCGAGTTTTGAGCACTTGCAGACAGAGAGCCTGAGAGCGCTGTGTCGTGTCCACTTCCTCCTCGGAGCTGGGGAGACCGACTGGTGTGTACCCAAACAAGAAGACAGAGTCGACAGGGTGGGAAGAAGACAGAGCCAGGCAATTTGATGAAAGACCTGGACCCGGCCCAGGGGCAGACGGCCTTCGTGACTCTTGGTGAAGCGTCTCATTAGCACGCTCATGAAGGGGGGTCAGAGGCTGTCCTGGGGGCTGCAGGGACCAGGGCACGCAGCAACCCCCGGCAGCTTGCACAGGCTTGTGGATGGAACTGGCTCCTCTACGCTGTCCTCACTCTTCCCTTCTTCCAGGTTGTTGTGTTCCCTCTTCTGGATCGCTGGCCTTAGCTGGGCCCTCTACTCACACACTGATTCAGCACGCCTATCTCGTTTTACTTGCATCTCATTCTTGCATTCACGTCTGTACCTCCGCCCATGTCAGCCGGCACTATGTGCATTTACTGCCTGATTCTTGCCTTGGGATTTCTCTTACTTTGAGGTCACTGGGGCCATTTCCTCTTCTGGTTTTCCATCCCTGGCCAGTTGGCCTGCTGCTGTGGCAACCACCTACTCCCCAGCACCTTAGGGCTTTGCCCCTGAGAGCCTGCTGCCCTTCTGTATGAGACTCCGCTCACCCAGGTTCCCTGCGTTCCCCTCAGAATTGTTCTCATTCATTCTGGATCAATTTAAATTATCGTCATTTGTATGATTTCTACATTAGCTGTTTACTAAGAGACGTCACATGCATTCCACAGGGCAGGGTCCCTTCTAAGCAGTCCTGTGTTAAATGATGTGCCACAGGCAGTATTGAGGGGCTTATCCAAACCAGGCGGATCCTGGTGACTTTCAGCGTACAGAGTGGCTGTGCGGACCGCGTGAGCAGTGCCTCTTAGGCCAAGGAGGGTGCTCCTGAGGTGGCTGTGCTGTTGACTTTGCCACTCCCAGTGGCAGCTAGCATGCCTATTGATGTGTAGTCTCAGGTCTGATTACGCCTGTTGTGTCGGCTGAGGGCATCTACCCTAGGACGTGACGCATGGTCATAGCAGCATCACCAGAAGAACTGGCTTGTACTTGGGATCTGAATCCACATGAATGTAGAGGTCTCAGCCATGGTCTTCGAACTGCTCTGGCATGCTTTTGAAAGAGCAGATCCCCAAGCCCCATTCCAGAACAACTGGAACAGAATTCCTAGGGCGGACCCAGGCATTGGTATTTAAACATTTTTTCAGATAATTCTGATGTGCAGCCAAGGTTGAAATCCACTGTTTTGGCAGAACTTTTGGTGGCACCGGCTGTCCTGTCATGCACCCTGTTGTCACAGGGCTTTCTCCCTTAGACTTGCAGGAAACTTATGGGAACCCAGTCTGTGATTTAGATCACATTATCTGACTTAGCGTTCGAAACTCGGACTTCTTTCGGTCCTTTCTTTGTTGTGTTCATCTTCCAAACCCAGAAAGCGATATATCAGAGAGAATTATTTATAATTTTTAAAAGGGCCACATCAATGCTCAGCTCCCATGGGCTTGTTTCCACAGGGAAATGGCTTGTGGTATCTTTGAGGAGTCTGGTAGGAATTTCAACAGAACAAAAAGTTCACTGAGTTCTAGTGGATTTGAAGCCAGTCCACCGTGGAACACTGTTGAAACAACACAGCATCAGCCGATCTTTTCTGATATAAGCAACAAACACTGTAGCTAGCCCCAAAAGAAGACTGAGATACCACCCGAGGGGCCGCAGATAGCACACGGAGGTCCTTCCCTTTCAACGAGGAGGCCATTCTCTTAGCGCACAGAGGACTTCTAGAGGACTTGCCTGGGGCAACAGGCTCTGTAAATCTTTGGCAAGTTTTGATGCAGAGGTAAAGCCTGTCCCTCGTCCTGCAGTGGAAACCAAGTCAGCATCTTCAAGGCTGAAGAACAGGCTGAAGAAGTTAGTGGATAAACAGTTTTACATACAGCTCCTTAGCACGTGTTCCCATAGCACGAGCCGTTGGCATCCATCTGGTCCACCCCTTACCCAGGGTGGCCCTTTGCTTTAGGAAAAGACCCACACAGTCTGAAACACAGACTCCAAAAACAAACGGGTTCTGTTTGAACCATTTCATTTGACTGGTAGCAATCACGAAAGGTGGTCAGTAAGGAGGAAAGAATATAAGCATTGGTCTGGACATCTTTCAGAGAGATCGAGGAACCAGGGCTTTGGAGCAAAGCACAACCTAACTGGACAGGCACTCTCGGCTGCTGGCTGGGGCAGATTCGATTCTATTGACCAGGAGGGAAGCAGGTTTCTGTTGCAAGCCTTTAGCCTCTGCCTGGTGTCGGTCCAGTTTCACTAAGGACAAAAGTTGCCACGTGGGACTACCTACAGTGTCTTCAAGCTATGGAAGGATGTTGCCATTTCTTCAACTTCTGAGTTCTGTTCTGTCCTTGGAGCTGCATACTCTGCTACTGGTAGCTGTCATAGGCTCCAAAGAATGATCACAGTGTCAAGAACAGGGCTCAAGCAAACATTTCAAACGATGCCTTTGTTTTCACTCAAATTATTAAGTAATGAATGAATGGATCAAAAAAAAAAAGTCTGACATTAATGTCCAGCATTCATTTGTTTACCTGGTACTGTAAATGCCTAATTTCAGTGTTATTTCCATAAAATGAAAATACCTTCTATTGAACAAATGAGGTTCAGACATGCTAGGGAATTTGTTCTTAGCTGCAAACCAGATTCCCCATAATCTTTCCACTTGCCCGTGCTGTCACCTTTGGCAGATGCTGGTGAGCAGCTGTCAGGGTTACGTGGACACTGTCGGTGCCCTGCCAGAGCCTCTCACCCTCACCAGTTCAGTGCGAGTGGCCAGTGCTGAGTGCCCGTTCTTTGCTGAAGACTTCTGTGGCTGACCTGGGAGCCCATTCTGCTCCCATAGCAGGCGCCCAGGAGACGTGCCTGGGCCCTCCACTTCCCCCAGGCACTTGTCAGCTGACCACTGACAGCCCCTTGCTCTGCAGTGGCACGTGTTCTAGGCCAGCTCCGAGTTGCTCAGAACAACAGGTGCTCAAAAAACTCCCTTGCACGTGGATCCATGTGTCAGGATCAGCTTCCAGAGGACGCGAACTCAGGCGATTGCATTTGTGCCTTGCTGCTCATAGTGGAGGTCAGGGTGGACGTCATGGGGGTGGTTTGATATTAGAATGACCCCTGTCCCTCAGCTCTCTCTGAAGCCACACTCTTTGTAATGTGACTTTGCAGCTCTGCCCTCCAGAGAGGGAGTGTTTCTCCCCACCTGAGTTAGTGCTGCCCTGTAAGCTTGCTTTGGCCAAAGGAATGAGTGGAAGTGAAAGGCCCATACAGGTTTGGGCCTATGCCCTATGGCCTTTGTGTGCTGCTGCTCCTCCGTCGCTGTCGCTGCTACTCTAGCTCCCAGACTGCGGCTGCCCCTGTGAGCCAGTGGAGGCGGTGTCCTGGAGGGTCAGGAGCACGCCGGCCAGGGCCCTGCGGGGCCTGCAGCCACCCAGAGCAGTGATTCCCCGCAGACGGCAGATCCACACACGGATCCAGCCTCTGTCAACCATGTGCGGCCCAGATCAGCAAAACCGCCCACAGATCCCAAGAATTACGGGCCAAGAGCCGTATTTGTTGTTGTAGTTGCTCTGGTTTCCACTTTGTGCCAATAGTTAACAAATGCACTTACTGTGAGCACTCACTTCTGTCCTCTCTGCTTCCTTCAGTGCCCCTTTCCAGAACACATTCACTTTCCCTAGTCTCCTCTCCCAGTGTTTGTAAATGTGTTAATGTTTCCTTCTAATCATGGAGGAAACTGGAATTACTCAGCAACCTGTAGTTGCTGTTACTGTTACTGTACTCCAAATCTCCAGTTGCTCTGCTTCTCATAGGTTGGGGAGCCAGAATATTTTTATTTAACAAGTTTGGAACCATCTTAAAAAAGGTGGAGAACCGGAGGAACAAGGAAGCCCTCAGAGGACACAACAGGAGAGGGAGATTGTCTCCAGAGAGAGTTTTTTAGAACAACAAAAAAGGAGAATGCGGGAAACAAGGTGACTCCATTTCTTTATTCTGTAAGTAGCTGAGTCCCTACTGTGTGCCTGGACTATGTTAGGGCCGAGAATGCAAGGGTGTATAAGAACATGACTCTTGTCCTTCAAGAGCTAAAAGGCTCTTGTGAGGATTGTGTTAAAAAGAACAAAAGCTAGTTCTCCATACTCTGCAGGCCGGAGAGTGGGTCGAAGTTTAGACAAGTGAGGAGTCCTTTGTGGCTCTGACTCCGGAAGACAGCTTGATGGAGGTCAAACTCCTGGAGGCTGCAGCTGGGTGGGACTGGCACCACAGGAGGGGGACTCACCCCACTGTCAGGCCCCACCACTGCACTCGTGTCTTCAGAACCTGGGAGGTTAAAATGGCCAAGTACATCCCGAGGCTCTCCAGCCTGCTCAGGGAGAGAAGCAAAGCTCCTTGGTTGCTGAGGATTTCATAGCCTCTCAGTGCTTCTCAGATTTCCGTGGAGCCTACCTACTTAATAGTGATCAACGTGTCGTTTGGCATTTGTGGTAATTAAATGTTCTAATAAAACTTTGGGTTAAGAGGGCTTATCTCAAATTTCAGATATTCCCAGGAGTGCTTAGAAAGGGGCTGGGAGTAGGAAAGATATGTCACTTGGCAGTATTCCACGAAGCTGATCACCATGACGAAGTCATGAGAATTTGTGCTTGCTACAAATACTCGAATCCGTTCAGAAGATAATTTACCTGACTTTGCCAGATTCTCACTAGAGCTAGTGCCTCACTTTCCACGTGGAAACTCGTGCGACAGCTGGTCACTTGGCATGCCCACGAGCTCGTCTCTTTGAATCCGACTTCCTTTTGGGACCCTGTGGAGATCTAGATGCTAACACTGTGGAATGGGAAGACGTGGTTTTGTTTGGTCTTAGAACAGAATCACTGACGAGAAATATTCCACTGAAGATCTCAGTTCCAAACAAGCTTTCCATGTCATCTCCTGAGACAAAAAAAAGGATAGGAATGGTCATCCACTTGAATATAAATCCCATGAGGGCAGGCATTGCACCAGCTTAGTCAGCTCGACTCTATTCTCAGGTTCCAGCGTATTTATTCAACAAAAGAATGAAAGGATCATATGCCATTTTACACCCAAGTCACTTGAAAAATAAATATTGAAAGAAAGACACACCTCCAGGGAAATGAAGACATGTGGCATCTCTCAGTACATGAACTATGCTGCCTAAACAAAAAGTATTTCTGCATGGCTGGGGTGGAGAATCCTCAGAACAGCCAGAACAAATGTCCCAGGCAAATAGTTTGACAGTCTCCAGGCAGCTGCTTGTGACGCTTACCTGAACCACAGTCTGCCTCACTGCCCTCACCAGAAGCAGCACACAGGACCACAGTGGGCGAGGGGAGAAGCCCCCTCTCTGCCAGGCCTGAGCCAAGGGGACTTTGAATGACAGGACTGGCATGTGCTACATGGAGATGGCACATTCTAGTCATTATTCACAGAGAAGAGGACCCAGCTCTCACTCTGTCTTGTGGTCTTCTGTCTTGGTTCTTCTATTCCGTAAACACCTCATCTTAGAAAACTAACTACTTCCGTTGTCGTTCTTGGGTTTACTTTGCTTCTGGGTGTCTATAAAAAGTTCAGGATTTGCTGCTTCGCAAGTGGCACCTGCTTGAGCATTCCATGAGGCCCGCCCTAGGACCAAGCCAAGATTCCATCCCCTGGGATGTCCTGTGTCAGCCCCGCATTGCAGAGGAAAATCATTCCTGTGCACGATTCCTGTTACTGAAAGCCTATAGTTATCATTTTCTGGTTTCTGCTATGGAAGACCAAGACATACATCTGGCATCTGATGAATATTAAAAGCATTTGGCTTAATTTTAAATTTGTTGTCATGTCTTCCTATCACGGATCTCTGGAGACCCAGGAGAAATGACTGGATTAAATGAAGCCATAGTGGGGCACGTGTGTGCTCAGGGGGCAGGGGTGAGACTCTTTCCAAGCTGGGGGGCCAGTATCAGTGACCCTCCACATGCTTGACCCTGTGTTGGGGCGGTCAGGCCTAGATGAGAGTCAAAGTTGGAAAGACCCCTAAGAATTTTAGAGAATCACCTCCTGCTCTGTGCTTACAGCCCCGTGTGACATCTTGCATCTCTCCTCTCGCCCGCCGCATGTCCATCCCAGAGAGCTGACGTTGCAAACTGTGTTTGATTGGTTTGCTTGGTATTTAGATGTTTTCCACATTTAGTTTAAAATATTTTAAAAATTGGGAGCATCCTCACAGATTCTCAGAACTCTGGCTTCTCCTTGACTACATAGGTGACGTTTCCTGTGGTCATCAGCAGCCTGGGGTAAAGCAGCCACACCCCCACTTAACAAAGCACGTGCTTCCTAGCACTCACACTTCCACCCAGGTTGGTTTTCACTCATGGTACTCCTGAAGGCTTTGCAGTCCCAGAAGCTCTATTCACCTTTCTTGAGGGGTTTGGCACCTTCACAAACGAGTTCTAGTTGTTACGACGTCCATGCTTTCTAAAAAGGAGCACTCGCTGGTCTTCTCACTGTGGTTCAGGCGTCCTTCACTCTTCTAGTTTGTGTCCCCACAGTCTGTTGATACCAGTATATCTATATCAATCAGTCAATCAGTCAATCAAATATTGACTTGAATCAATATTGATACTATTTGGGCTCTCACTGGGCCAGTGTTTTCAATGAGTCCTGTCTATTTGAGGCAGGAACAAGGAGGGGATTGGTCTCTACACAGAAGGAGTGAAGAACATATTCAGGCGAAGTAGAAAAATCAGGTGGCTGAGGCAGGTTATGTATATGAGATAATAGATAGATCAGGGGCACCACCCTGATGCAAGGGGTTAAGACACAGCACTATGAAACTATCCGCAGCCACTGCGGCACGAGTTCAATCCCCGGCCATGGTGCAGCAGACCTCTCCTGTCTCCCCTGTGGCTCCCCTCAGCAGTGTATTTCAGTTGTTCTGCCTGTTCTGTTCCCCACTCTCTCTGGTGAATCCTCTCACCCTCCACACCTCTGCCTGTACCCCAGTTCTTGTATGCATAAATAAATCTTAAAAAAAAAAAATAGACCAGGGTGAGTCCTCCCCTAACTGTGGAACCCTGACTATTTGCAGAGAAATGTGTCTTCTCTGTCATTGGGAGCTAGGTAAGAGAACCGCTGGGCCCTCTAACATTCAGTGCTGGCAGACTCAGCCTGAGGGGAGCAGAATGCATTGCTGTTCATGTGGGAGCTGAGTCTGATGTCTTTGTCTGATAATGCATCAGAGCACAGTTCTTCAACTGCCTTTGCTTTCTCTGGATTCACTTTCTGCTTACTGTGCTTAGCTCAATCCATGGGAAAGCTAACATTTACTTTACATTCATATTCAGGATGAGCCGGCCTTATAGTTACTTTGGGGTGGTCTAAAGGCCTTGTCAGACTTGGACAGGGCCCATCCAGCTGTTAGGAGCAAAATCACCTGACTTCTACATGATCAGATTTCCCCTCACAGATTAACAATAGGACTCCTCCTGCAGTACCTCTCAGGAAATTTACATTTTATTTTATACACATGCACACACACACACACACACACACGCACCCCTACATGCGCGCGCGCGCACACACACACACACACACATATATATATACAGAGAAAGAGGGAAAGAGAAACAAGTGGGAAAATTGTTACTGTAGAAAGATGACTTTAAAGCCATTCAAAATGGGCATTTCTTTCTGTCACAAGTAGACGGCAGTCACTACAGTTTTCCCCAATATAAGTAGAATGTTCATCTTTAGGATGATTTAGCAGGTTCCTCTTTTGGGTGTTGGAATGCTGTCACCATTAATTTATATGGAAATATTGTTGAACTTTCCCGGGCCCCCAAAATAACCCACCAAATCATACCAAACAGATATGTCCTGCTTTCAGCTAGTTGAGGGAAACCTGTGTATACTCGGCCATCTTACAGAGTAGGAGAAGCTGGTCTTTCTACTGGGCCTCATGCTCCGCCCCCTTCCACAAACACAGCATCAAGCACCTACATTCATTGAGCAAAGCCACTGTTAGTCAGGGGAAGGGGAATCATTTCAAGTAAAATAAAGGACAACGGAAATCTTTAATGCAATTCAAACTCTGCTCCAATTTCTGAAAGTCTAATCTGTTTAGTTAACATTTTTACTGTGGCTTTTTCAGACCTTAACCCTATTAACAGGTGACTTAGGACTGGAAACAAAACCATCATATCACACACACAAAAAAAGGATTTTTCCCAATGCTATTTTGAGCCTGGTTGGAAACTGGAAGCCTTAGAAATCTACCAAGACAAATTTTGTTAGGTTTTTGCCCAGTATAGAGGCCTGTGGGATTGGATAAACGTCAGGAAAGTCTGTGGCAACATTTGGATGCAGACATTTTCATATCAAAATATCAGTAGAAAAGGAAAGCATGCAGGTGCAATGCACTAAAGACAAGATGGTCCCAGTCTTCTGTAAGTCCAGATGGTGTTAGTTCTCGACCAAAGTAACAATGCAAGTGAAAGTGAACCCCTGACTTTGCCTTGGTCCTGCAGGGTCAGTAGTGGAGTCACTCAAGTTCACTGTCCGTGGCCAAGGGATAGATGCGCAGGCCCATGCTGACTGTGGACATCAGACTGAGCGGTGACAGGCTGGTTTCCAGGAACCGCCGTGTGACTATTGGTGAAGCGAGTGAAGAGCCCTTGATGGTCATTCCACAGAGGCCATCGCTGTTGGCGTGGTGATTCTGTAAGTCTGCATTTTCTTTATGCGGAGCTTTCTTAAAAGGGATGCCCTGTTGTTCCTGTTTCCAGAACTACAGGAAAGGCAGAGTTTATGTCATGGTTAATTTAATATTGTTTTATCGGTTTCGTGAAGATTTCTTTCTACTCTGTAAAACAGTTAAGAGCTGCTTGCCTATTCATTGGGCATCGTTGCTATTGTGTAAATAAGTTTATTTTTTATTTTTAAGAATTTTCTCTGTGGTGTATGGTCTCAAGGTGTGAGGACAAATACTTGTTAAAAAGTACAAACTCCCAGCTGTAAAATAAGTCCCAGGGAAGCAATGTTCAACATGGGAACATTATATTTAATATTACCTTATTGTGTATTTGAAAGTTGCTAAGAAAGGAGCTCTTGAAAGTTCTCATCATAAGAAAAAATTTTTTATAATGAGGTGTGGTGATGGACATTAATTAGGCTTACTGTGATGACTTCAGAAATCAACAAATATCAAATCTTTATGTTTTATACCCGAGACGAATATTACATATCAATCATATATATCTGTGTGTACACACCACACACACACCACACACATATTTAAAGGACAGACAGTTAAATTAGCCCTCCTTCAATTACCTAGTGGCAGGTAGAAGTGTGTGGGGTGGTCGGGGGGATCCTCAGATCTGAACTGATAGACACGTTTCGTCATTTGGGGAGGACACGGGAAAGCACTCCGCTAGCCGTGGCTCTGCAGTCACACCGCACGGCTGTCTTCTTATTTGCTCTTGGCCATGGCCATGGACTCAAGGAGAACTTGCAGGCTGTTGTCTTTCCGGCTGCAAAGTGATTTTGGCTGCTCAGCCTTTCAGGACTGACACCTGGCGATGGATGGAGCTGAGAGGAACCAGGAGAGGGCAGACAGACAGACACTGAGCAGGCAGCCCTGGCTCCCCCAAGCCAGATGCTTGGCACTGAGGAGCAGCCCCTGACTCATTTCCCCCATGACTATACAATGTGGCCCCACCTCCTGCACCCCAGGCCAGATCCCCCGGGTGCTGTCAGCCAAGAGGCTGACACCACGGTTGTGTTGGGTTCAGCTAACCCTCCTTAGTCTGACATCATGATGGGAGGAACCCAGGGCGGGGGAGCAGGAAGGAGACCCTTTACTTAGACGTTTTCCTCTTTCTCTCTCAGCTTTCTCATTTGTAGAGCGCTGATAATATTATTCACCGCTAGTGACATACGAAGGATAAATAAAAATAATGTATGTGAAAATACCCACTGAGGCTCTGCCACAGACAGTACGTACTCCCCTGGCATGACTCTGTAGCCAGCACTGAGCAGGGAAGGGGCAGCTCTAGAACAGTGATGGGGAGTCCGTCATCAAATGTCCCAGTTCCAACAGCCTCAGTATCACCCTACCCCAAACTCCACCCTTACTGAACCTAGTGTCCTGGCCTCTCAGCTTCTAGCTCATCTGCCCACACTCTGCTGTGGGACTCGGAAACTACGTTTTCCTTTGTCAGCTGGTTCTGTGTGAGATTCAGCCAACAGAGGATGCTGGAGGAAGGCTTGGCGGCGGGAAGAGGGAAGGCTGGTCTCACAGATGGTTCCCACCCCACACTGCTACCTGCCCCCCCCCCAACCAGGCTTCCTGTCTGCGCTCCCATTCGCCAGCCAGGCAGTGCTCTTCCCAGACACCCAAGGCCCCGCTCCATCGAGGTGTCCCAGATTTCCAGATTCTGATGGCTCCAGTGTCCTTCCTGTGTTTTCCGAACTTGGGAAGTGATGGCCGCTTTTTCTCATTAATGTCATTGCATTATCTTAGTGTGTCCTTTTGGACATTTTAGTTCTTGGACACTTGATCTCTTATTTTCTCACACTGTAGCATAAGGCTTTAGTACTAGATACACCCAGATACACCCTGCTTTTTTCATGTCACAATATATCTTAGAGATACTTAGGCAGAGGCATCTTCCCCATTCTTCATGTTAGCTGCAGAGGATTCCTTTACGATGACCTGCCATCATTTATTTATCTAATCACTTATTGGTAGACATTGGTGGCTTTTTTTCAACAGTTTTTCAATTTAAAAAAATGCTTCAATGAATGACAGGGAAAAATTACTGTCTCTGTACATCATTTTGCATATGTGCAAGTATGTTGAGAGACACAGTTCTGAAGTGACATTGCCTGGGCTGAAGGGTGTATTCATGTTGCCAAAGTACCCCCCACAGGGACTATACCAATATTCACTCATGCTAACATCACGTGAGCCTGTCTGCTTCTCCGAATTTTTGCCAACATTGTCATAAACCACTTCGGGAACTGATGAGATGAGATTTTCTGTGAGTTTCGGAAGTCTTGGTTGTGATAGTTAAGAGTTTCTTTTATAGGCTTAAAAACTACTTTGCTGATCAATAAATGAAGTCTTTCTCCAGGCAGACAGGTCAAGGTCCCCCTGGGGGTGCTGTGCTTATTCCCAGGCCTGGCCTCTTTGCTTTCTCAGCAAGAAGATGAAGCCAGGGGCGAGGTAGTCCAGGGATCAGCACTCTGGCTTTGAAGTCAAATGCCTCAGGTATCCCTGGATGGCAGTCTGATCTCAGCCATGGCCTTACCTCCAGTTAAGGTATTGTTCTTATTTCAGGGAAGGCAATATTCTTATTTCAGGGAAGATGGGTATTTTGCAGGCTGTAGAGATCTGTAGAAAGATTTCAAGGGAGTGAATGAGAGAATGGACTGATGGGAGGGGGGTTTGAGCCCAGACAATGGGGTTCCAGATGATTTGGGAGGGAGGCCTGCTGAGAGCAGGGCAGTAGCCTGTGATGGACAAGTGAAGACCAGCTGGTAGGATGGCTGGAACAGGAGCTCAGGAACCAGGGCAGTTACAGACGACACCAACATTTCTAGATTGATCCATTTGGTGAATAGTGAATAGAAAAGGAGTAGGTGAGAGAGTGATTGAAAGTTTTAAATTTATATTTATGACTTGTTTCCCTAAGATTTTAATGAAAAACTTTAAATATGCTTGTTAAATATGAATGTCGACTGAAAGCAAATTGAATATTCCTACACTTATCATCTACGTTAAAGTCACTAATACTTTGCCATATTGATTTATACATCTACACAGACTCACACAGCCACCTGGATGGTCTGTTTTTGCTGAAATATTTGAGCAAGTTTCAGGCATCATGAAAATTTACCCCTAAGTAATTTAGCCTGTATCTCCCAAGAATAAGAACATTCTCCTTTATAAACACAATTTTACTACCACTTAAAAAAAACTTTCATTAATTTTCTAATGTTATCTAATTTATAACCCCTATTTGAATTTATACCCAAAATATCTTCTATAATTGTTTAAAGCAGGGTTCAGTCACAACTTAATAAAAAAGTGATATTGGGTAAAAAAAAAAATCCCAACTATGTGGAAATTAAACAAAGCTTTCACTTGAAATAGTAGATAAGAAGTCAAATCAAGTGAAAATAAATATATATGCTCTCAGAATGTAAGAGGTACATCTTAAGCAGTGTTTACAGAGAAATTGATATCTTTAAAGTTGTAACGATTAATATGAAATAAAGAGAATGAGTTTTTAAAAAAAATCGAGGACCTCAGTGTCATCAAATGTTCCAACATTTCTAGGTGTTTTCCCAAAAACTATGTCTTCACAAATATATGTCTGCACAAATCATGTTCATGAACGTTCATCATGGCGTCAGCCACGATTGCCCCAGCTGGAAACAATTCACATTTGTAAGCTGGTTCTTTGACAGTATGTACAATGGCGCCTCCCGCAGTGAAAAGAAGCCAGGCACTGACACGCAAAGGCGTGGGTGTATCTCTGTCAACATTGTACTGAGCAGAAGAAGCTACAGCAGACTCCTTCTGTATTGTTGCACTCATATGACAGTCTCAGACGCATACACTTAGGGACAGGAAACAGATCGTGGACTGGCTGAGGCCAAGGTTTGTGAAGAGAATGCTTGCAAAGAGGCTGAGAAGACTTTTTGAGGCAATGGAAATGTTCTCAATATTGAACTCGGTGGTGGTTATGTTATGAATCTATTTGTAAAACTCAATAGGTTACACAATTAGAATGCATGACTTTTATTATAAAAAATTAAATCTTGATAAAATTGTTTGCAAACTGAAGGGGAAAGAAGCCACGTTTCCAACATTGCCATTGGTTGTCTCTTTAGTTCCAGAACATTCTTCACTTTCTATACTATATTGACTTTCACTATCTAATGCCTCTTAGAAGATTCCAGGTCAGTGTCTTGCTATGGACGCACAGTCGGATTTGTCCGATGGTTACCCTGTGGTGTCAGTTAACTTGTTCCTCTATAGCCAGTGGTGTATGTAATAGGCAGTTGGGCACAGGCTTGATTACATGCAGGTTAAACATTGTTGGTAAGAATCGCTTACCTATAAGGCCGTATACTATCCCATCAGCAGGTATATAATGTCAGTTTGTTGCTCAACTAGGGTTAATAGGTTTGCTCACCTGCTCACATCTCTCCTTGTGAAGATATACTTTTCCCTTTGCAGTGAGCCAGTGGTTTGTGGGGTGAGCGCTGACACCTTGCCAATATTGTATCCTTCGTAATAACGTGTGTTTGGAAGAGCTGACATGTAGGACGCCGGGCGAGCTGTCCAGTGGGGAACTGGTAAAATTTAGGGAGCTAAAGTTCGGAGACAGGACTTGGAGCTGATGGTGGATGAGGGATGGCTGGAGTCTGTGAGGAAGGTGTGTCAGCTGGAAAGAGTATTCAGGAAGAGAAGAGGGCGGGGCGCAGCAGTGGGCACAGAGTCTGCAGGAGCCTGGGGTCTGTGAACCTTCATGTCTGGGAGATGAAAGTTTCCAGTGTGGGATAGTGAGGGCCACAGCAGCCACCCTGCGGGAGGTCTGCTGAGACAAGCTTGCGAAGAGGTCTTGGGGTATGAAAAACTGCCAGAAGATTCTTTTTTTTTTTTTTTAAATTTTTTTTTTAATAGAGGCATGCTTTTTTATTTATTTATTTATTTGTTTGTTTTGTTTATACATGCACTGGGCACAGTCAGAAGCACGGGAGGGTGGGAGAATTCACCAGAGCCAGAGCGGGGAGCAGAGCAGGCAGAAGGACCGAAGTACACTGCTGAGGGGAGCAGCGGGCGGCAGGAGAGGTCTGCGCGCCATGTGGGACCCTCCTCCGGTGGCCGGGGAGCAGCCGGGGATCGAACCGGCGCTGAAGAGGCCGCGGGAAGCTTCGCAACCCAGCGCTCAACCGCTGCGCCACAGGGGAGGCCCCCAGAAGATTCTTAGCAGATAGTTGGGGACAGATATGCTTGACAACGGAGGCAAGGTCTGACTGGAGCAAAAGCCACCTCTTCGAGAAGGTGGTTGTGGGACAGGAAGGAGGTAAAATGTGCCTCTTCAGAAACAAGGGAATGTGGGACAGGCAAGATTTATTTTGCTTGCTCATAAATTTATAGGACAGGGGATATTTTACCGGATCTGGGAACCCAAAGCAAGGACAGGGGAGAGGGAGAGGACCAGATAGTAAGGGGATGATTTACAGGCCGCAGTGCCAGAGGAGAGCAGAGGGCACTCGCTCAAGGACACAGGTGTGTATCTTTGGAAAAAATTGTTCCCCCTAAGGGCCTCCCCTGGTGGCGCAGGGTTGAGCGCTGGGCTGCGAAGCTGCCCGCAGCCTCTGCAGCGCCGGTTTGATCCCCGGCCACCGGCGAGGGTCCCACACACACAAAAAATTGTTCCCCCTAAGATAAAAGAGTCAGTGAGGATGGGAGGACATGTCTAAATATGTTGGGGAGGGGAGAAGGGGCGGCTCCTGCCTGATGACCGGACTTCCTCGGCCGGCGCGGCGCCCTGCAAGAGAGCAGCTGCTGCTGAGGCTGTGCCCCCGTGACCGCGGGGAGGACGACCGTGGAAGCCCACCAAAAAGTGAATGAAAGCTCTGTTCCTTGCACATCTGTAGCTCATTAGGAGAGTCCTAGCTTCCTAAAGGGTCCGCATTTGATTTACATCTGCTCTGCCGTGGGGTTAAGCCGCGGTGTCGGCGGGGCCCGGAAGAACGCGCTCCCGCCCTCGGACACGCTCAGCTCGGAGCCCGGTCCCTGCCCTCCCGGGCCGGTGGCAGCTCGAGCAGCCAGACAGAGTCCCATTGTGGCATGTCAGAACCCACAGAAAACGCTCCTCCTGTGCATTATTTATGACTTTCCTGAATTTATATAATATCCAGCTTCCTGAAAGTAATTTGTTTTGGATTGTGTAGTGCTGGGCAGCACATCAAAGGTATGCTAAGCAGTGGTAATAAAACATTGAGGTTTATGGTCACTGAGGTATTAAATATCGCTCATAAATTACAGGGTGAGTATTTTAAATGAGCTATGGCTCAGAGAACAGTAGGCGCCCCATCTCTGCACGTATTAATTGCTACTGCCTGGCTTATTAATTATCAATAGTTTCAAAGGCTTTGTTGCTGGTGTTTGCTTAAGGAGCCATTCTGTGCCCTCTCTGTGGTTCTGTGAGTGGATGTGAAAGTGGATGTGTTACGTGCACAAGTTGCCATTAAGCGTAATAAAACTGTAAGGATACTTTAGAATACTGGGAAGTCCGAGAACCTTCAGTTTAAAACTCACAAGTCCCTCCCTTTCAACCCCTGGCACTGTGCTTGCCGTTTCAGCCCAGCAAGCTGGTTACTGCTCTGGATTCTGGGCAGCAAAGCCCAAAGGACACTACAGATGGGTTTCATTTCGGGTTCCATCAGTTTGCCTTTCTCGTTCTAAGGCTCTAGCCCAGTGATTCCTGCCCTTTTCTGCCAATGTTCTCAGCTGAGTTCCTTTATATTCTTGTGTTTAGTTAGCCATTCTAGAAATTACCAGGGCATCCCAGAGGACACCCAAGTGTCAAACTTGGAAAAGGGCTGATGTGTTAATAAAACTGAAAGGGGCCTCCCCTGGTGGCGCAGGTGGTTGAGCGCCGTGCTGAGAAGCTGTACACAGTCTCTGCAGCGCGAGGTCGATCCCGGCTGGCCAGCGAGGGTCCCACATGGCGCGGCAGACTTCTCCTGTCTCACCCGCTGCTCCCCTTAGCCGTGCATTTCGTCAGTCTGCCTGTTCTGTTCCCCGCTCTGTCTCTGGTGAGTCCTCTCACCCTCCCGCGCATCTGGTCTGTGCCCGGTTCTTGTATAAATAAATAAATAAATAAATCTTAAAAAAAAAACAAAACTGAAAGGCTTGCATTTTAGGAACTTAACAATTCAAATTAGACACCCAGATGCACAGAGTCAACCCATGTGCGTAGGACCTTGGGGGTTTCCTCTGAGTTTGGAGTGGTGGGAATCTAGAGCGCCAGTAGCCAGTTGAGAGGTTTAGACTGAGCATGGTGACCGGGTAGACCCCTTTCATAAGTGACAGGGCCCTGACCTCGCTGTCAGCTCACACCTCTTGCGGCAGGTGGCTCTGTCTGGCTCCCTTGTGCAGCAGGGCCACACGCCTCTTTTGAGTCTAATTTCTGTCATATGAGAAGAGGGATCCCAGAGAGGAAAAGTAGGTGGTTCTAGTTTCTTAGAACTACACTTTGGGCCTGGTCTGTCCAGTATGGTGGCCAAGAGTACACTTGGAACTGAGTTTGTCCTTTTATTTCAATTCAAAATGAAAAGTAAGCACCAATACTTGATTCAGTTATTAGAAAACTTGTAGGTATGTTGGGAGAATTGATTTTTTTTAAAAAGATTTATTTATGCATATAAGAACTGGGGTACAAAGGTGTGGGGGGTGTGAGGATTCACCAGAGACAGAGTGGGAAACAGAACAGGCAGAATGACTGAAATACACTGCTGAGGAGAGCAGCAGGCGAGTCAGGAGAGGTCTGCTGCGCCATGTGGGTAGCTCCCTGTCTGGGGATTGAACTCATGCTGCAGTGGCTGCAGGTAAACCCTTGTGCCACCAGGGAGGCCCCCGGAGAATTGATCTTTGCAACTGTAAAGTTTTAAGATTTATTTATTTATTCATACAAGCACTGGGTACAGTCAGAAGTGTGGGAGGGTGAGAGAATTCAACAGAGCCAGAGCGGGGAACAGAACAGGCAAAATGACAATATACACTGCTGAGGGGAGCAGCGGGCCCAGCAGGAGAGGTCTGTCGTGCCATGTGGGACCCTCACCAGTGGCCGGGGATCGAACCGGCGCTGCAGAGGCTGCGGGCAGCTTCGCAGCCCAGCGCTCAACTGCTGCACCACCAGGGGAGGCCCTGCAACTGTAAAGTTTTATGAAATCTAGAAACAGTATTTCTGATGAAAATTGAACATCCAGATAGAGATGCAATCTAAGAGTAAAATGCAGACCAAATTTTAAGGACAGTGTAAACATATTTCAAAGATCTTATTAATAATTTTATCAATTAAATATTAAATAAATGTTTAGTTAAGTAAAATCTGTTAGCAAAGTTAATTTTACCTGTTCATTTTATTTTTTTAATGTGGCCATTAGAAAATTTTAATCACGTATGTGGCTCACATTATGTTTCTGGGACAGCTTTGGATAGAACAAATTTTAGAGAAGTATGGGGGCCCTTGGAGTGTTCATTCCTACTGAATTCTATTGAATTCTCAGTTGTAGCAACTCCTTGGCACTATCAGAGCAAAAGTCTCAACAAAGTGTTGAAATGCTAACTTAAGAATGCTAACTTAAATGCCAAGACTGGGAATTCAGGCCATCCACACAGATTAAGAGCTTGAATTTCTCTATAATAATAACCACCAGTCACTTTCTTCTGAGTATTTTAAACTTTATGTAAATGATCTTTTTTCTCTTTGCTTCCACGGCCTTTATTTTCTTCTGAACGTTACGGTTTTTGAGTATGATCCAGAGTGAGATGTGGAACTGGAGCTAATTGAATTTGCCCTTGTATAGTGGATGGCGCTCCCTTAACGTGAACGCTTTACCGTCCATTGCTGGGCCTCCTTTTGGGGACATTGAGATTGTTTCCTCCATTTAGATTCTTTCTCACCATTACGGCTGATGGTGCTGAACATTCTGTTTACATTTCCCGGCCCGCATCCAAGAGTTTCTCTAGAGCGCAAGCCTGGCAGTGAACCGTGGAGCTTCAGTGTATCCCATCTTCACATTACCAATAGCAGGAAGTTAGCCTCCAGGACTTGGGTCAGTGTATAACCCCAGCAGGTTTAGTCTCTTTTCCACTCACAGCGTTTTTTAAATGTTTGCATCCTGAAACTATGTGAAACTTTCCTTTCCATGCTTAACTTGCTTGTTTCACACTGTTTGCTCTTCATGTTTATTGATCACTTCTTTTTGACGTGCTGGTCACACCATTGCCCATTTTCTGTGGGTAACTGGCTCTTTCTATGGCAAACTCTTCCACCAGCCATCTTGAAGCAGGTACAGGACAACTGAACTCTCCCCAGCCTCGCTGTTGCCCCTCTGTTTGTATTATTTATGTTTTCTTGACCCTAAATGCTTCTCTTTTAAGTTTGTCACCTGACATCAAAGAAGGACCTTCCCTTTGCTTACTGCCCAACAACGTCTGTCTTTTCTGAGAAGGAGCATGGGGAGAAGACTGAAACTGGTGGTGAATCCAAGGAGAGGACCAAGCAAGCTCATCTCTGTTTCTTCACCCCATCAACAGCCATTTTTATGTGTTCTTCCTTTATTGAGGACAAAAACCATGGTTTGCAAGAGAAAAAAATGATGAAGCTGGCACATTTACATATGTAAATGTGATATCAAGAAGCTTCCACTGAGAATATAATTAGACAAGAAACATAATTTGAGGATTCCAAAAGGGAGAATTGATAGCGAAGACTCCCTTGAAGACAGCAGAGACTGTTTAAAAATCATCCCTTGAATGTATAGTTGAATATCAGTTTGAATTCACGGGACTGTCATTTTTCAACTGGCGATAATCTCTCAATAATTCCAGCTTACGTCTTCATAGACACTTGTGAAGCAGTCTTTGAAAGCTTTTCTGTAGCCTATAACAACTTTTGTCTCTTAGGACACTGGTACCATAAGTATAGATAGGGTCATTAAATGTTAATAATGATACCTAGTGTTTATACAACACCTTTCATCCAGGGACCTCAAAGAACTGGCAAACATTAACTTGCTAATTCCCATACAAGCATGAGGCAAGACTCATTATATGCATTTTACTGATGAAGGAACTGAGTGAGGCTGTCTTAAGTGACTTACTCAAGGTCACACGGGACGTTAACATATTAATTAGATCTCATGCTCTCTGTCCAAGTTTGTCTAAAAACTTACCTACTCCTTTTCAGTGATTTGTGCTCCCCCACCCCTTCCTTCCTTCTATTTTCTTCTAATGAACTGTGTTAAACATTTATGAAAAAAGAAAATTTTCACTGCTTAAAAGCAAATTTCCAGAGGGCCTCATAATGTCATGTAATTTTGAAGACATGTTTATTGAGAAAAGAATACAAGTATATGGCCAAAGAGGACAAAAATATATGTAAGATGCACCACTGGTTTCTGATAAAAGAACTTGCAAGTCAGTTCCTAAAAGAAGTTGCTTCTCCTTTCTTAAAAATTAGCTAAGAAAGTTCTAGCTTCTCAACCATAAATAAGTCCCATTCTAATAAGATTCAGACATTCTTCTTTTTGCTTGACAAGTCCCAGGGACCTTTATTAGTTCATTTGCAGCTAACTTTATGAGACTGAATTTCTTTCTATAATGAACTGGCCCCAGACTTCACTGGTCTTAGTCCTGTCCCTTGGCATGACAGAGAGCAAGTGTAATCCCACTTCACATGGCACTTTTACAGCTTTGTACCTGGGCATTTTGCTTCCCTCAAGCCTTTTCCCTGCAAAGATCAGTTTCAGTAACTCATATGTTGCTGTTTGTAGAAAAGTCCCATCATGTTCACCCCTATCTGACACACTCCACTTGATCAAGCTCAGTCTTAAAATGTGGTACCCAGAACTAAACATAATATTCCAGATGTGGTTTGAGATTGGAGAGTGGCTGCTCCCTCAGACCTTACCATGGTTCTTCCTTTATTTCAAAACTGTGGTTTAATCTTCCTGCTGCCTTTTCTTCTTCAGGCAAAGAACAAAACATAACAAAAAAGCAAGAGCAACCCAATTTACATTTCTTAAAGATCTATTTTTCATTATTTGAATAATTTCTATGCTGATTTCCTAACTCTGTTTTTCCAATGTATTTCTAAATTTCATAAAGGCAGACATCATGATCAAATAACTCTCCTAAACTGATTAAAAAATGGTAAGCCTCAATTTAAGTAAATCTTATTTTTCCCTTTAATCAGCTGTTAGACTGTAACCTTAATACATGTGCTTAGAAATTTGAACGTACATTTAATATTGTCATGCAGGTTATATGATAAATTCAATAATAGGGCTTATTGTTTAACTTTAGGATAAAAAGTGTGTGTGTGTGTGTGTGTGTGTGTGTGTGTTTTTCTGGTTACAAACGAAGTGAAATTTAGCAGTGGTTAATAACCCACGTTCTGGAATCAGATATACATGGGTTTCAATTCTGGCCCTACCACTTATGAGTTCTTGGGCAAATTTATTTAGACGCTTTACCTTAGTTTCTTCATATTATAGTGAGGACAACCCTAGGACATCTTTTCGGTTTTTATGAAAATGCCATGTAATAATGACCATGAATGTCTTAACACAGAATCTGACATAGAGAATGCACTCACCAAATAGAATCTATTCTTATTGCGGAAATATTTGCAACATACAGAAAGGAAGACAAAAGAAAATACAAGTTGCCTTACTCTCTAGCTTATTCCAAAATTAACTACTGTTGACTCTTAGACTATATTCCTCAATATTTTTCTGTAGTTTAGCTATTTCTGAGTAAAAGGATTTCTTGCAGAATAACCAAGGTTGTGAAAACTAGCAGGGAAAGTGTTAATTATCATAAGCACGAAGACAACAATAATCTCAATATCACGATAGACTTCATTTAGAACTATAAGAAACATAAGCACACATCTTAGGTCTTTATTATTAGAAGGTGCCCAAGAATAATACATAATGGGTCAGCTCTCCTGTCTTTCATCAGAGTAAATCAGGAGTGAACATCACTGCTACCATGGGTGGGACAGAGGGGCATCTCTGAGAACTCACACAGGACACATGTGAAGGCCAATGAGCACCAGGTACATTGTGTTTCTCAAGCTCTCTGTGCTTGTAATTAATCAAATGAGAGAAGTCTCAAGTTTGGGGGGTAATACAAAAGTACTACTTTGACATTTAAATTCCAAGAGTAGTCAATTCAATTTACTTATGGAGTTTATTTTATTGTTATATTGATAGATTTAAACCTGCCTTAATTTGGTTTCTTTCCCCCAATGCCCTTAATATTTCCTTCCCACAGTTTGACATGCATTCTGGGGGGGAAAAAAAATCTGTGGCTCCCAAAGCAATTTTATTTGTGGTTTCTCTGCTGCATGGACCTGCATGAAGGCATTATTAGACATGGACCACACTTGTTCCCCAGTGCGGAGTCTCCAGTTCCTTTCACATCCCTTCACACAGGCTCCTGCAGCTGCTTATGCTATCCAACCTTTACCCTGCAGGGCTGGGTTCCAGCCAAAGCAGGGAGACTCCCAGCACCAAGCCCCTGAAGAAGCCTTTCCCACTCCTTTCTCACCCCTCAAGCCACACCATTCCCATGTAATAAAACTTCTAAACCAGGCACTGAAACCAAGGGGGTGGCACTGGCTCCAGCTGCGCCCTCACCCTTTCCAGCTGCCTGGCCACAGGTTGGGCCAATGTCATGAAGGCAGAACATCCGCCAGACAGTCCTGGGAGCTGAGCGGGCCTCCAAGCTTGACCTGATGCCAGCCAGAAGAAAGCAGGCCGGTGGGGCGTGGAGAGGGGGCGCAGGGCTGAAGACAACACCGCCTTTTACGACACAGCCATATCAGCACGGGGCAGATGGCCTTGGGGGCTGTTTGCTGAGCGGCCTGTGACAGGCCAGACCGAGACAGTGAGGCCATATGAGTCATGCGACAGGTGTGTTATTATGGAAGTAATGTAGGGGGTCTGTAATGCGACTTACAAGGCAGTAATGAGACATTCTCCATAAACATATTAACTGCTTCATGTAGCATCGCACTAAAAGTGAGGGCACCCCTCTTATGAAATCTCTTCTCTGGCACAATATGCAAATGTAAGTGACGCAGGAACAAAAGTAAGTGAAAGGGGCAGGGTGCCCCTCCTCTCTGGGGGAGACCAAGTGTTCCTTACTGTCTACACTTCCCTCTCTCCCTTGGCCCCAGTGCAAATAGCTACAAATAGCTCCTTGTGCTTGATATCCAGTTAGTTACTGAGGAAAGTCTTACCTTATCTCGCCATCCTGACCTAGAATGTAATGCCTCCGTCTTTCTTCAAGTACAATTTGGCTTCATACCAGAGGGCAGGGGTTAGGTCTGTCTTTGCTGCCCAGTTTTCTGTCTCACAGGATCATAAAGAATAGGTTTACAAGGTGCTTTGCAGGGCAGAGGCCTTCTCCGGCCTGGGGCCCTGGGCAGTAATCATCACAAGACTGACCGTGGCTAGACTCGCCTGCAGGTTAAGACCTGTTCCCATTAGCCTCGCCTGATGCCCCTCTGACATCGAGAGGACATTCTATCATCTCCACAGTCATCTTGGCAAAGACAGATTCATGAGGTTGCCCTCAACAGTGACTACAGATAGCAGGTTACCTCTTCTGACTTTCCACACACATCATGTGTGTTTCCGTGTGCTGTTTCTCTCCCTGTGGAATTAGGCGAGTTACAGCTTGAAAACTCTTTGCTTTGTTTCCGCTTGACTTTCTCATATCAGTATTTTCATCATCAGTAACCATACTAATAACTGTCCCTACATTCCCCATTCATGTTACTCTCTCAGTATTTATACAATAGATGTTGCATTGTATCTCATTATTACTAGGTATGTCATGAGAACTTTTAGACAGTTGGTTTATTCTGAGCGATTTAAGTACACTATTAACAAGTACCAATATACATCTGAAGATCGTGATTTACTGTGTGTTCATATGAAAGACATTAGATGCTGTCTTCATGCATTATCTCAAACTTTGGCTGATGTCTGATGTAAGAGACTAGTTTTTCCCAAACATAATTCTTTGCTTAAGTAAAGGCTTTTTTTTTTTTTTTCTGATTAGGGGACAGCAGGAAGAAACTAACTTTGATTGGGGCCTGCTGTGTAGCAGGCAGCTTTTCATAGCTGATCCCATTGAGTTTGCCATTGATCCTAAGAGAGAGCTCTTCTTAAGTCATTGCTGTAGACACGACCTTGATGGTGTTGTCCAAGGTCACAGAGCCTAATAAATGGCAGATCCAGAATATGGACTCAAAATTGTCAAGTCCTGTCTGGCTCAATGTACACCAACTGCGAACCTGAAATTCGGATGTGAATTACAAGACTTTTTGAATCTCAAAACTAAGAGTATTCAGTATTTTAACTTGGTTGATAAAAATCAAACAAATCATATGAAACTGAGTCATGAAACCAAATTTCATAGAATAGAAATAATCTTGTTCAAAACACTGCACAGAAAATATACCTTGTAAGTTTAATTATTTACTAGGAATATTTGATTTAATTATACCACATAAAGAAACACTAAGAAGTATATGTAAAGTACCACAGTAAGATCAGTGGGAATAAAATATTTAATGTTACATAATTTAAATACAGCAGCTTATATTTTTCAATGATTCACTTGTATTTCTATTCTTATCTTAATTGAAGATAATTGAATTAAGATAATATTTTAGTCTTAATTGAAGATTCTGAACTTTTATTAGTTAAATCCTTCCCCCTGCCAGACAGCAGCCATCTTTCTACAGGTGAGGCACTTGGAGACAGATGGCCAGGGAGTCCTGACTACCATCCTCTCTGCTCTACTCTTCAGCCTTCCTGGAAATTGGGGGAAACTCAAATCTAGTGTGCATTTTAGGTGAAAAATTTAGCTGGAAATTAAACTCAAACTGCAGAGGAACGCTTGATCCAGTGGGATGCACGCCTGTTGTTTGTGGCCCAGGCAGACCACTGGGCCTTGCTGCACTTTGGTCTCCGTACTTGAAGCGTGGAGCCAGACAGCTGCAAGGGCCTTCCGTGTCCGACCTCCATGGTTCTGCTTCATGGTCAGGGCAAGGCACAGCTCATTTTTGCTCTTCTGTGCAGTTGTGCTTTGGGGTGTTTATCTGTTGTTTGGGGTTGTGCAGAAGGAACCCCTCCTCCTCCTTCTTTTGGTAACAGCATCTGGCCCTCCCTCTTGCTTTGGGTGAATTGCCCTTCTCTCTCTACCCACCTGAGAGTCACTTGTCTTATCGTTCTGCTGTGGCAGCCGCTCGGACCCCTCTACTAGACCCCAGGGATGAAGCATTGGTTGGCATGGGGCCCATATAGGGCCAGCCCAGGCTGTTCTCTGGGATTGCTCATACAGCTACTGGCTTTTCCTCTCTGGAGCTCTGGTAATAAGGGCGTGGCCCAGAGCACCTGTCCGCATGTCCCCTACCCCGTGAAAGAGGCCTGAGGCAGTAGCCAGGACAGAGAAGCAGAGAAGACAGATTCCTGATGGGGTCCAAGTCACTGGATCTGGTTCATATGGAGGTCAGTGCCGTGGCTGTGATTTGGTGATTTGGTTCTGAGAATCTGTAATAACCTCTTTGGTTAAGTCCTATACACCTGAAGTCACTTACAACCAAAAGAATCCGGCCCATACAGTTCTCCACCTTCCTCCATTATTCTGTGTTCCAGTTTACTTAAATGTAGTGAAAGTTGTTTTTATGATTGTAACAACTGAACTAACCATGTTCTCAGTTCTTTTGCTCATGGATGGTGTAGTCAAATGCTGTAGACTTTTGTCAGTGGTGTCGAACACCATGATTTCACCTTCTGTGCAGTGAGTTTTAAGAGATGGATGCTTTTATTCATCAACAAAAGATGTCTTTTCTTCCACATGAATATCTGAGACCTTCAATATCTTGATCTTCCAAAAGAGAAAATCAAGCAAGAAAAAAGTAGTAAACAAATTGCTAAGTCATTGGGTAGAACTTAGGGAGTGAAATTCAGAGGGTAGCAATGCCATTGTCATGTAGTGTAGGATTTGACACTTGATCAGGAGGTAGAACGGTTTTTCCTGGTGGTTTGCACAGGAGAGCAGGAAGGGCGAGGAAGGATGAGCAGCCCTGATTGATGCCCCTGACAGCCCTGACTTGGCATGAGGAGGTGTTCTGAGGAATCCCGGCCAGGTCACTGAGCCCAGACGCAACCCATAGCAGCCCAGCTCCCTGTTGTGGGGAACTGTGGATGCCTGTTTGGGAGAGTTGTTCAGCACCTCCAGCAAGTGGGAAGACTATAGAGGCCTGCTTCGTCAAATAACAGAGAAGAAAACTTAAAACTCCAGTCAACAGCTCAAAATGTAGACTGGGAAGAGAGATCTTTTGGCCTCACTAATAAGAACAACTCTAAAAAACCCAAAGGAAACCACCAGGCCCATGTTTGCTACGTGCATGCTAGAACCTGGGGAAGGTGCAAAGTATGAGTGGCTGAGAGCACAGACTACCTCTGCAGATGGGGCTGGTGCCTCCCGAGAGGAAGCCAGCTGGAGCGCCTCACCACCACAGGCATGCAAAGGCAAACAAGGTTGTTTTCCATCCTAAGTACGACTTATTTGCTTTAAATACAAGTAAGCCCAGAATCCAAACTGCAAGATGACATGTATCAGTCCCGAGGCTCAGTTCCCTCTCGCCTTCTTAGCCCAGCTCCACAGTGAGAGCACTGTGTAGTCTCATAGCTGGGATTTGAATCACACAAATGTAATCACCATGGCATCATACTTTAGGAATTAAAACTTGAGCCCCTACACAAAGGTTGTACAGTAAGTTACTCTAAGTGTCACAATTAGGGGTTATTGTAAATTCTACTATGGTGGGCTCACAGGAGCCAGCAGTCCATGTGTATTATTTGTGCCAGGTCCTCTTCTCCAGTGCCTTAAGCATGTTTTGAAGTTACACTTTGGTGCTGGCAGGTGCCGTCAGCACCCTCTGGCTTGGCCTCCATGTCTTTTGAAGCCCAGGACTCGTAAGGCTCAAGCAGATGATATCACCTGCCTGGGATTACACCAGCTGTTCATGGCAGAGCTAAGGCTAGTTTTCAGTCTCTGGAATATCAGGTCCTGACTCAGGCCCTCTCCACGAGTTCCTCTCTAGAGGACAGACATCCTGGCAGGAGAGTTTAAAAGAGGAAGTAAAGATGACAAGCACACCAGAACAGCTAGAGTGGGTTTGAGCGAGAAGGTCAACGTTGTGGCAAGATAAATGACTTTTACTAAAGTGAAAATTACCAGGGACTCCATTTCAATCTCAAACAACATGTTGAAAGCTAAATAACTATAATTGCCTTCAAGGCTTTGATAGTAACTGACATTTTACATAATACCTTTCATCTGTAAGTTCTCAAAATACTGTGAAACCAGTATGAGTAACCGAGTTTTACAGATGGGGAAACTGAGGCACTGAGCAGAATAAGGAGTTGCTCAAAGAGAAGCAAGAGTGGAACTTAGCCTATGACCTCACTGAACCATGGAGTAATGGAGGCTTGAAACGTAAGAGTCCATAGTAACTATCTAATTCTGCCTTCCAGGGGGAAACCAGGGTGAGGAAAGATCTGTTCTTCCTGAGATCACAAAGCTAGTTGGCGAGAGAGCTGCCATAAAACCCAGGCACTCTGGCTCCCAGAGCTGGGCTTCTGTCCCTTGTTCTCACAGCCAGATGGAGTCCTGCTCAAGCAGTGTGAAATAAGCCCCAGAGGGGACTTCCTTTGGGAGCTCTCTAGCTGCAGGGTCTTGCTCGTTACCTCACTTCTCCAAGGGATGGCCAGCCCTAGGGGCAACCTGTCCTTCCTCTGGGGTGTGAACACCCAGCATGAGACCCGAAGGGCGGACAGCCCTCTGGCTAAGGAAGCCTACCGGCAGGCCTCATTTCAGCTGATAACTGGTCTCTCCCAGACTGCTCCACTGTCCCTGCCGTTGTCAGTGATCAACCTGGAGGCCCAATAGTGGCCCAAATGGCTTGGCAGCATTTGGTGGCTACTGACCAGATCTGCTGTTTCCAGTAGATTCTTTTTTTTTTTTTTAAAGATTTACGTATTCATACAAGAACCAGGGTGCAGGCCAGATGTGCAGGAGGGTGAGAGGATTCACCAGAGACAGAGTGGGGAGCAGAACAGGCAGCCTGACTGAAGCACACTGCTGGGCGGAGCGGCGGGCGAGACAGGAGAGGTCTGCCATGCCATGTGGGTGTCTTCCTGCAGGCCGGGATCGAACCTGCACCGCAGAGGCTGCAGACAGCTTCACAGTGCTGTGCTCAACTGCCTGTGCCACCAGAGAGGCCCTGTTTCCAGTAGATTCTTGATGGTGTCTTCTCTTCAACTTGGAAACACTTAGGATTCTTCCCTTAACAGGCCACCCCTAAGCAAAGAACCCCCTCTTATTTTCCTTTCAGTATTCTTTTGGCAACCACAAGAGATGGCAGGCAACTCTGCTACAGTTGAAAATATGCCCCACATCAAAGCCACCCTTTCTTTTCACCAGACTCACAGAGCTTTTTATTCCCAGCCCTCCTGAATACTCCAAGCACCACCAGTGTTTACATTTTTGTTCAGCCTACCCGTCTTTTCCTGCTTAAGAACCATATGCCCTATCACTTGAGTCATGTGGCTAACACACCCTGCTTCCTTCCTTTTCCCTGGCTCTCTGGCCTCTGACTCAGTTACACCCATCCTGGCTGGTGGTAGAGTGGGGAACATTTAAAAATATCAGTTCTTGCCAGTGCCCTCTGACATGTTTCCCTTGTTCAGGGTTGAAAATACTTCAACCACTTAGTAGCCCAAGAGCCACCAGCATCCTTAGCGCTGATCCCTTCATGCCAGGTGTTTCAGTAAATGTTCTCTGCCGGTTTGACTTGAAGTCTACTTTCCTCTTCTTGCCCTTAGTGAACAAGGGAGGAAGCATGGCCGCCATGACTGGGTTGAAAGGATGGTAAAAACCAAAGAGGTTGTAATCCATGTCTTGCCTCAAAGTGAAGCTAGAAACCCTGGTCTATCCAAAGACAGAGCATGGAGGGGGAAAAAAGCTGTCCCGGAGCTCAGGATAGCAAAGCCACTGGTCGTCCCCTCCTCTGGCCCTCCTAAGACAGGAGAGTGCACTTTCCAGAGCATTTTTCACTCTTTCATAGGAAGAACCTTTAGAAGATCAAGTCATGCCATCTTTTTGAGTATCACCAGACTCCTTAATTTGGTCATTCGACAAAGTGCTTTTTTGACTCACCACCTTGGCTGGGGAGCTGTGCAAAGTTCTGGAGGTGGAGTTGAGCAGAGCTCACGGTGTCTGTCCCTGGAGCTTACAACCTGGCAGGAGACAAACATTGGCTGCCCACCTCACCCACCTGGGTCTAGTTAGTCAGTTGACGCTTTCGTAAATTAAATATTTATGGAGCACAAAGTGTTACATAAGGGCATAGATTGTGTGAGGGAAGAGAAACAATTTTCCATCTACACTTCTATGTTCTTGACTGAGAAGCCCCTGTAATAAAAGACATGTTAACAGGAGAAAAACAAACAGGGGTTTTCATAGCATGTATACATGTATACATGGGAGGCACCAGGAAAACCGAGTCGCTTTTTGAAATGTCCTTGGCCATCACCTTAAATATCATCTCTAGCTAAAAGGAGACGTTAGGGAGCCAGTTCTGGGAGGTGACCAGGAAAAGCACATGAACAAGGTGCTGGCTGTGATGCAGATTTAAATCCCTGCCTTCTCCACTAATAAGAGTTTCTAGGTTATAGTCATCCTGCACTTCTTGGCCCAGGGAGGGATGTGCTGACATAGGGATTTCCCTTATAAATGTAAATGTCTCTTACAGAAAAGGGTCACTTCCACTTGGTCTTCGCACCTTCTTCTCTGTTCACTGTTTCTTAACAACAATCAGCTTAAAATAATCAGTGTGCCAGAGAGACATGTTTTGGGTGGTATATTTCTGTTCCCCTCAAGTGTTTAGTGGTTGAGACATTTAGTAATAAGCCCTGCTAAACCAGAAAGCTATAAAACTTCCTGCTTTTGGGTCAGTCTCCTTGCCAGCAGGGGGCACCACTGTGCACCTGACCTGGGTTCTTTGGGTACTGTTTAGGAATGTGGTGAGCTGGAGGCCACTTCCCACCTGCTTTCAGCTTTGGAGTACTCGGAGTGGGCCCGGGACACTGTGCTATGTGCATGATCTCATTTAGTACTCAAATTACGCTCTCAGGCTCATTTTATTCTTTCAGCTTTGTGGGGAAAGTGAAATTGAGGGAAGGAAAATTACTGGTTCAAGGTCAACAACTAATGTCAGGCCTGTGACTCCAAAGTTCTTGTTCTCTCCTCCATAGCACACTCTCTCTTAAACCATAGAAATTAAGATCTACAATGCAGTAACTTGAAATTGAAAATCAGTCTAAGTCATTTGTATAATAGAGATGTACTTTTATAAAGAAGTCGTTTGATTCTTAGCTGCATAAAGATGGAGTCTCCCCACTGCTCCTTTTTTTATCTAAGAGTCTTATAGAGCCTTCCAGGCTCTATTGCCCTTTGGGGAAAATGAATACACACAGATATATATATATATATATATATATATATATACACACACACACACACACACACACACACACACACACACATCAGTTTCAAAAGATATATTTCACATCTGGATATACTATTTCATTTTTGCCTCAGTCTAGACCACAAGAAAAACACCAACACAAAAACATGAGTGAAGAGAAATGCCGTAGGAACATTATCCACATGGGAATTGTCATTTAGAAATCATGTCCCTGAGCTCCACTTGTTCTGCCTCTCTGATCCAGTTTATCCTCAGTTCTTGAGACAATGTAATAGTTTGTCATACCCTGAAGGGGAACAAACACACACACACACACACACACAATACACAAAACGGTACTTCAAAGCACAGAAACTCCTTACTAACTTAAAAGAAATGATCAAGCAATTTAATATGAAAATGAGTCAAACTTATTTTAAAAAACAAACATAATTTGAGGCCTATTGAATGAAGCAAAAGAAATAATTAAGTTTTTAAGAGCAGATTGTTGGGAAGAAAATCCGGCTTTTCTAAGAAACCCTGTGCTTGTTGAGTGTGGTCAGGTGGTTGCAACATGGACTTGGGAATATAGGATTCACGGCCTCCTCCAAACTGTGAACGTCTGATGGACTAAAAGTGTTTGGAACAGTCGTCTATGAATGCCATGCTATTGCTTGTCTGTCTGTAACATCAGTGTGACTGTCAGTACATGACTTTTAACGTTTGATCTCTGTAAGATTGCAAGAATGTATGAATCAAATGAAAGCAACTTGCCATGATATGGTCTGGCTGGTGGAAGGGCACCGTGAGGTAAAAACAGTGATGAGGACACACCAGGGAAAAGGAGATATGTTTACATCCCTTATAGAACCCGTATAGAACGGGTCATTAATGGATACACACTCCATGCAGCCACGATGGTGCAAGACCAGTTTTTGGAAGGAACTAAAGAGAGAGGTACAGGGACCCGTGTTTTCTAAAGTCAGAGCTGCGGGCTGAGCTGCAGTAGAAATACAGAACCCATGTTGGAAAGATAAGCTGGCTATAAAAAGGGAGCAATGAGAAGGGATGGAGATCAAGGGTAAGAGAAGAGCAAAGGACTTAGGGAAGGAAAATTTTTTTTTAAGAAAGTGGCAATGATAGGGCCTCCCCAGTGGCGCGGCGGGTTGAGCGTAGCACTGTGGGGCTGTCCGCAGCTTCTGCAGTGCCAGTTCGATTCCTGGCCGACCAGGGAGATACCCTGATGGCGTGGCAGACCTCTCCTTTCTCGCCTGCTGCTCCCCTCAGCAGTGTCTTTGGTCCGTCTCCCTGTTCTGCTCCCCGCTCTGTCTCTGGTGAATCCTCTCACCCTCTTGCACCTCTGGCCTGTACCCCAGCTCTTGTATAAAGAAATAAAATCTTTAAAAAAAAAAAAGAAAGAAAGTAGAAATGATAACACAACTCAGCGGAATGCTGTAACACATTAGGAGTAGCATCTGGCTCATAGTATTTGCTCAATAAATGTTACTAATGAGGGGGACAGATTCTTTTCTCCATACAAATGAGGATGATGGTATTCTTATTGCTGTGTAAGCATCTACCACATACTAGAGTCAGCACTGAGCATGAGTATGGCAGATTCACGTTTGACCTAAAGGCCTTCAACTCACAGCTCACTAATCTAATGCTAGTGATAAAATCTCATTCAGAAGGCGCAGCCCAGAATCCTTCCCAGCATAGGAAGGAGCAGGAGAGAGGCTAGCATCTGGCACTTTCATAGAAATACTGAGAACCTTAGGAAGTATGAACAGACCCACCCGAGCTGGGGAAAGACATCCACCGTAGAGTGGTAGAAAATATGCCCC
Organism: Talpa europaea; assembly: GCF_964194135.1. NCBI lineage: Eukaryota > Metazoa > Chordata > Mammalia > Eulipotyphla > Talpidae > Talpa > Talpa europaea. The sequence goes on along the minus strand of NC_140080.1, from coordinate 4,616,376 downwards.
CATGAAGCAGAATTACTCCCCAAATAAGCAACTGTCACGGCTTGTTACTACGACTAGGAAACTTGACTGAGTTTGGTCGGCCCTGATCTGTCCGTTGCTCCGTGATGGCCTGGTTACGTGCGTTTACTGCTTCAGTGCAGTGTGCTGACTATTAACAACCCCCAGTGACCACATATTTCTTGCAGTGCTCTGGGAGTGACCGCTTCTCTGGCTCCATGAATGGGGGAGGACATACCGGAAGGGGAAAGGATCTCACACTCACAGGGAAATATTTGGATGCCCAGAGTGGGTCTTGTTGAAACTGCTAATACTGATGCCCCGGCTTTTCATGGAATCCTGGGCCATCGCCTCTTTCTGGCCGCCTGGTGTCTTGTGATCTAACCAGCTCTCGGGGCTCTTTGGTCAAGCACTCTGGCCCTGCTTCCTCCTTTTGCTTGGCTGGCAACTCTCACATAGACTTCAATGGCAAAAAACTGTCAACAGTTCATAAAAGGATCAAACACCTTAAGATGTTATATACAAACCCCAGTGATGTTTTCAAATACACTTCCTTTCCTAGTTCCTCACAGATAACCTTTTGGCATGTCGTGAAGTAATTTGGAGGGCAGATAGCCAGCCCTGCCTGACTTGGGGAAGTTTTTTCCACTAGTTGTCATCATGCATGGTTTGGTTAGAGAGACTTTTCATCAATGGAACCTTGTGATATTCCTGTTAGCAACCTTCCCCTTCCTGGGGAACAGAGGTTAAGGAAGGGCCTTTCAAAGGAGGCATGTTGTAAAGGCCTAAGCTTGCTTTCATGTCTGCCATCACAGCTCTTAACCATTCCCCCCCAAAGGGGAGTAAAAGAAAACACAGCTTTCTACGAGGCTTATTATGCATGCCAGCGAGTTCCTAGTGAAGATTTACCAAAGAAATAAAGATGGCAACTGCTTTTTCGTACTTTCTAAATTTCCAACTCCGAGGTTAAATATTGGTAGAGTCTTTAAGGAGGACTTAGAAGGTAAAGAGCAAGAGTATTTTGCAGGCATCATGCCCATGACTCCTGGGGTTTCTTGCTCCCTGGGAAGGAAGTAGTAAACGGTGAAGGGAGTAAGCTGAGCCACTGAACCACATTCTCTGGTCAGTCTGTAAGGAACTTCCCCTCAGGACCTCTTCTGAGACCTTTAAACTGTTCTCAATTGGGGTTCCTCCTATCAGTCACAAACGGAAGTCTGAGTGACTATTTTCCCAGTTCTCCCAAATGGCAGAGAGCAAGTGCTTTCATTCTGGAAGGTATAGAAGAGAACTTAATTTGTTGTCTAGGGTGGATGCTTGACAGCACTTGGGGCTGATTTGCATCCCTGGTTGAGTGGATTGTTAGAGAAACACCAAACTTAAGGCCCAAGCCTGGAGTCAGAAGAGGTAGCTACTGACCGCCTCTCCAGGAAGCACAGATGATTTAAGTGGTTTAAAATAAATGCATACGCTTGCAATTTCACTTTCACAGTGACAAAGTTTAGGGGAAAATCTTTTAGGTGAATCCAAGAAAAGTACCAAAGGTATGTTAAAGCTTTAGAAGGAGGGTTACAGGAACAGGAAACAAAGTCACTCACTTTGGATTCAGATGACACAAAACAAGCATGTTTCCTATGGTATTAACTGTGTAGTAATTCACTGCTTTCTCCTTTCCAAACAGACACACACATAAACATTTTGATGGGTGAGGGGTTTTAGGGCCTATTGATACCTCAGACATGAACTAGACACCATGTAGTCAGCGGAGAGAGGACAGGTATACCTGGGCTGTGGGGCAGGGATCTGAATCCAGCCAGGGTAAGCCCATGAGCCATTGGATGTCTCACAAATCTCTCCTCTCTTCTGCGCTGACAGCATGCCGCTGGGTTCCAGCTTTATTAAGCTGGAGTGTGAGCTGGAGTATGTGAGTGTGGTACATTCACTAAGATATCAGATACAGAAAAGTCAATGTCATGTAGATAGAAATAGCAATAATTTCTGCCTTGCAAGACAGGAATGGGTGCACAAGGTCTTGAGGCAATAGGGGCTGTGAGTCAGTAATCAGCTGTTTTTGTAGATCAAAGGAAGGGGCCATATCGAGCGGTTGGCTGGTCAGGCCTTAAATGAGAACATGAGGTAGGATCGAGTTGGTGTGGCTGTTATTGTGACGTGGGCGCTGAGGGAGATGCTGATGATGAGCTCAGTGCTGGAAGACCTGCAGGTTCCTGCAGTGAACAGCCGTGTACAGACCTGGCTTTCAGGAGAGGGAGCAGCCCTGGAGATGCAGACCTGAGAGTTATTACAGGTTTTGTACGATGTTGTACCTCATTCACCGAAGACGTGTTTATTGAACACACATCTTTTTTGATAACCTGTGAAACAAAGCTGTACTTTTGGCAGCCTCTTCTGTCCTGCACATTTAAAATGTGACATAAATGCTGCCATCAGAGAAATTCATCACCTTGACTTTGGCCTGAGGAAGCTTCACAGCCTTCCTGCTTTAAGCGCCAAGTTCAGCAGCTTTGACATTATTTCATAGACACTATTCCTCCTTTCTCTTGCAAATGCAATAATTTTCCAATTTTCCCTAAAGCACTTGATTGCCCTGAGAGAGGTAAAAAAAACCATCGGTGCTTCAGTATGGAACACAATGGAAATCCACTTGAGTATGCTGTCCATGGCAGGAAGGGTTAAATAGGAAGGCCAGCTAATAGGTTTTAATATAGTCAGTTCCCAAATAGCCAAAGTTTTGTTAGAGTTCTTACAACTTAAAAATATCTACCTCACTTCGTATGACAAAAGAAACAATTATGATGATATAAAGTCCTGAACACTGACCTGTGTCTATAGATCATTGTATAAAAAAAGTCTTTATGGCTATTGTTGCAATATTGTGCCTATTGATGACAATCAAGACAATAATGTAATATGAAAAGCAAAATTTAGCACCGAGTAAACATAAGAGCTCATATAATATGGTTGCTTTCACCTAAGTAAATGAATGAAGAAATTATTAGTGATAATATTGGAAAAAGTAGTAACTTACTGATACAGAAAAATCAATGTCATGTCGATTGAGATAGCAATTATTTCTAAATCACACTAATTAATTCTGATATTTTCGTGAATGTGCCACATCTCCATAATATTAGCTGGAAGCCAGCCGCAAGTTCTCAGTGCAGGAGAGGAGAGAGATTTGTAAGATGCCAAACGGGTTATGGACTCAGTGGCTGGATTCAGATACCTGCTCCACAGCTCTATTTTGGATCAATTTCTTAACTTTTCCAAGTCTCCATTTTCTCATCTGTAAGATAGGAATAATGTTAAAACTTATGAGTAGGGGCAGCATAAGAAACAACAGAGACCACGTCAAGTCGGGTATGTAGTAAGTGCTCAGTAAGTTCCATGAGGCCATGAAGGTGATGATGCCCATGACCCAAAGGGTTTTTGAACTGAAACTACACCTAACTAAAGCAGGATGTTAAGCAAGATCATGAACATGCTGCTTCTATACTATGACGCTGGCAGAGGGTCGGAGCCCTACACAAACTGCAGTCTGCGTGCCGCCCAACCCAGGGGCTCAGTCTCAGAGCTGGCGACATGCACACACCTGCTGGATCCATGCAGGTAAGCTCGTTTCTGGCTCTAGAAATCAACCCCCAAGGATGAAACATCCCCTTCCCTCCTTGAATTTAAAAAGAAAGGGCTCCTTCCTCATTTAATCTCAGACCTCCTGTGTCTATACTTAGTTCCTGCTATTTTACCTAAATCAAAGATCCCAAATAAGTGCCTGCAGGGGCCAGCCATTTCAGAAACCTGGTAGGACCCAAGCGTGCTATGGTTAAAACAAAAAGTAGAGGCCTCACCTGTAGACATTCACAGACATGGCTTTCAAACACTGCACAGCCTGAAGAAAACACATCTGGGCGGCTCTGCATGCTGAGTGTGGTCTTGCTTGAGTCACTTAGTCTCAGCTTTTTTAATGTCAAAAAAAAAAAAAAGTCACCATTCTCTCACTGTGACGCGGGAACGATGATCACTGAGACTTGGGGATTCAGTTCTCATTCAGCGTTGTTGTGCTAAGCCCAGAAAGGCCGACTGCTGATCAGACTGAGGTAATGGAGACACAACAGTGCGGTTCCTCCAGGAATAGCCCATCCCGCTCCTCTCACTGCTCCATGTCACGGTCTCCTATTTATTTGTTTGAGTAGAGTTTAATCATTAACTCACATAAGTTTGTTGTAAAATAAAGCATTTAGAAAACACAGAAAAGCAGAAGGGAGAAGTAAAAGTCCTATCTCTGAGTGTGTGCGCACACACAGTCACACACACGTTTGGTTTTCCTTGATTACACACGCACATATTAGTTATATGAAACTAGCGTCCTCTGTATGTGCTCTTTTATAATACATCCTATGTGATTATTTTTCCTCAATAAGTTTTAAAATTTGAATAAGTGTTTCATTTTTTAGTAATTTACAGAAAAGTTGCAAAGATAGTACAGAGCATTTTCATCTCTCCTACATCTGTTTCCTCTGTTGTTCGCATCTTACATTATTATGGCGCCTTCAACACCACTAGTGAAACAACATTAATATATTATTATTAACTAAAACATCACACTTCATTCAGATTTCCCTAATGTCCTTACTTGGTTGGGGAGTCCATTCAGGATACCGTGTGACATTTCATCACCCTGTTTTCTTCTGTTGCTTGTGTCAGTTTCTCAGCCTTTTCTTGTGTTCGGTGACCTTGGCAGCAAAGGAATGCTGGTCAGGTATTTTGTAGAATGCCTCGCTATGGCTTTCTGATACTTCCCGTGGTTAGGCTAGGATCACGGGTTTAGGGGAGAAAGACTATTGGAGGTGAGTCCCCACACTCTTAACAGCATGCCGGGAGTACATGCTGTCCAAGTGACTTCTCCCTGACCAAGGTCCCTTCGATCACCTGTTGCGGGTGTGTTCCCAGGTCTCTTCCCTGTGAAGACATGCCCCCCCTCTTCACACTCTTCTCTTTGCAAGCATGTCCCTAACCACAACTGGCACAGATACGGAGTTAAGTTCCCCCGCCTCGAGGGAGGAGAATCTGCATGAATTATTGGGGATTTTCATGTATGGGAGATTTGTCTCTGCTGTTTGTTTACTTGTTCATTCATGAATACATATACGGGTATATGTATACTCGTGGCTATTTGTTTTGAGCTTTGGATTATAACCTAACACTTCTCTAGCAATTTGGTTGCTCATATTGTTGCAGTTTAGGCTATTGAGTGATCTTTCAGGTTGGCTCCTCTGTCCCTTTGACATGCTTCCATCCTTTGGGTTTCTGAGCTGCCACTGAAAGGTGTGCCAGAGTCATCTTGTATATTTCTTGTCCTAGCCTCAGAGTCGGCCATTCCTCCTGGGAGCCTGCTTCCAAATTTATTGGAGAACAACTTTAGAAAGCGGGATCTGGGCAATAGGTGTGTGCTCTTTGCTGCTGTGGTGTCATGGCTTCTAGTTCCTTCCACCAGGTAGAGCTAATAAATGTGTGTGTGCTCCTCCATGAACGCACACATGGACCAGGAGTCTGCAACTATTCCCGTACCTGCTCATCTGCATCTACATTGAGTTAAACGTGAATTCATGTTAGTGTCTCTGACTCTACTCCATCTGGTCAACTTTAGCCTTCCGCCCCTGCTTATCTGTTATGTCCCTCTCTAACTGCAAGAAACCTGGCTTCTACTGTCTGCTCTGCATGTATTTACTTGTTCAGTAGGAGTAAACATGTACAGCATTTTTGGAGTTGTTAAAGCAAGCCCCATGAGAAACAGCTCTAGCAATTTACAGTACAATGTTCACATTCAGTTCCTTTTGTCTTTTGACTGTTTCCACTTGAAACAATTTCTGAAGTTACTTTTCCTTCCACCCCCTTCAGTGAGATTGTCCTATATTTGTAATGTAGTTGTTATTTTGTCAGAGTCTATGTTGTGTCTTGTGATGTCTTGACCTCTTAATTTTTTTAATCTGTGCCTACTAAGATTCCATATGTACTACAGTGTCCTCTGGGTTTTGACAAGTGCGTGGAGTCATGTATATGCCCCACAATACACAGAGTAGTTTCATGTTCCTAAAAAATTCCCAGTGCTACCCCTAGTTGAATACTTTCTCCTCCCTGTAATCTTGGCAATTGTTGTTCTATTTTCCATCCCTGTAATTTTGGCCTTTCCAGAATAGCATATGAATTCAATCATATGGTTTGTAGCCTTTATTGTCTGGCTTATTTCACTTGTGAAATGCATTTATGATTCACTCATGTTAATGTGTGAAATAATAGCTTATTCCTTTTTATTGCTGAATGGTATTCCATTGTATGGGTGTTCCACAGTTTGTTACTCCATTCATTAATTGAATCTTGGTTACTTCCAGTTTTCGACATTTATGAATAAAGCTGCTATAAATATTTGCATGGAAGTTTTGTGTGAACCTAAGTTTCAAATTGGGTGAATGCCTAGGAGAGCAATTGCTGAGTCGAATGGTAAGTCCATATTTAACTTTATAGGAAAACTGCAAATAGTTGTGCCATTTGGTGTTCCCACCAGCAGTGAATGAGAGTGTCTGCTGTTTTGCATTTCTCACTGGGATTTGATATTGCCACTTTGGATTTTAGCTGCTCTACACGCAAATTTTTCTCCAGTTTTTTCTAGAACTTTCATATTTTTACTCTTAGGTCTGATGCCTTTTGAGTACATTTTTTGTATAATGTGTAGTGGATGAGTCAAGGTTCATTTGTTGCAAAGACTGTCCTTTTTCCACTGAGTTGCTTCATACCGGGTGACAACATACCTTGTCGACTGGATTACCGTGGTCCAGTTATTTCTGGGCTCTCTGCTCTGTTCTACTGGTCTATGTGTCTATCTTACTCCTACTTTCATACTGTTTTAATTACCATGGCTTTATAGTAAGTCTTGCAGTTGGGTAATGGGAATTCACCAACTTTGTTAACCTTATCAAGATTGTTTTGGATAACTCAAGTCCTTTGCCTTCCCATGTGTGTCAGCTTTTTGATACCTATTTTTTAAAAAAAAAATCTTAGGTTTGAATCTATGAATTAAATTGGGGAAAATTGGTATCTAAAAACATGTCTTCAAATCCTTGAGCATGAGGTATCATTCCATTTAAGTAGGTCTACATTGATTCTTTCATTGTGGCTTTTAGGCTTTCAATATATAGATCCTGAACACACTGGGATAGATATATACCTAAGTACTTTTTTTCTTGCTGCTAATGTAAAAGGTATATCTATATCTGTTTATATGTATATAAATATACATATATTCAACACTTGAAAGTTAATTCTTCCTTGCTAGTATACAGAAACATGATTTTTTTTTTTTGACCTTGCATTTGGTAACCTTTGTTGAACTCACTCATTTTAGGGGCTCTTTTGTAGATTCTTTGGGAATTTCTACTTAGAAATCTGCAAATAGCACCCTTATTACATCTTCCTTAGCTATCTCTATGAAGTTCCTTTCTTTCTCTTGCTTTTTAATACTGGCTGGAACATCCAGCGTGATGTTCAAGAAATGTAGTGACAGAGGAGAGTGTTGCCTTCATTCTGATCTGGGAGATTTTAGTGTATCTGTTCCTCTCTCAACTATTGTTGTGGGCCCAGAAGTCTGTTTTTTTTTTTTTTTTTTTTTAAAGTAGGGCCTCCCCTGGTGGCGCTGGCAGTTGAGCACAGCGCTGTGAAGCTGTCCGCAGCCTCTACAGCGTGGGTTCCATCCCTGCCGGCCGGCGAAATACCCACATGGCGCAGCAGACCTCTCCTGGCTCTGCTGCTGCTCCCCTCAGCAGTGTATTTCAGTCAGTCTGCCTGTTCTGTTCCCCACTCTGTCTCTGGTGAATGCTCTCACCTTCCCACATGTCTAGCCTGTACCCCAGTTCTTGTATGCATGAATAATAAAAAAAAAAACTCCCTTACACAGCTCTGCTGAGTTTCACCCCCGGATTCAGATTTTTGCTCTGTATGGGAGACAGGGGAGAGGGCCGGGCTCTCCAGCAACAACTGTTTCCTGTCCTCTAAGTCATACCACAGAGGGCAGTTGGTTAAGACTTTCTTCCTTCTTTCCCTGGGAGCACCTGACGAGGTTTATGGAGAAAAAGTATGAAAAGGGCATATGGAAAATATGAAATGCCCTCAAATTTCAGTACCCCCAAGGGGCTTTCCATTCTTGGCCTCCTCCATGTCCCACCCACTCCCTTGAGCTGTTCTTATTTGCGTCCAGTTGCAGCTGCCCATGTAAGTCAGTGCACACGTCAGGAGTCCTTTCCCGACACACACCCCTGGCCCTTCGGATTTAGAGCCAGTTGGTTGCCCTGCAACTTCAGCAGCTTAATGATTTCAGGAAAATGTGAATGTGCTATTTGTCTGACTTTGTAAGGATAAGAGTGAGCTCTTACCAGCTTTTTACATCATTGCGAGCAAGAATGACTTTTCAAAATAGCAAGACTTTGTGTAGCACTCACGCAGGAGTCCCTATTGAGTTATCTTTGGTTCCTAGATGAGTTTAAAGGGAATTTTTACAATGTCTGCCAACTCTGGTTCCTATAGATGAAGGAAGAGAATGTTCACAAAGTCCTTGCTGCACAAACCTACATGGGTTGCGTGAGCCTTGTGAAGCTATATATACATTAAATCTAAAAACGACCTAGAGAGGATTCTTTGTGAGTCCCAGGCCATTGTTTCCCAGGCACACTTGTCATCTGCTGTGATGAGGTTTGCTCCTGCCCCAGAGTACACCTCTTTTTTGAGCATTTTATTTTTGGAAGTCTGGCAGCTTCCCAGGATCCTCCTGTTCTCATGGTTACTAGCATCTCTCAGTGAACCTGATACTAACCTGCTCACTTCTGCTCCTGTGCAAAGATAAGGGAGCTCACTCGGGGTTTCTGCATGATGATGATGGCCCACGAGCTCCCCCAGGGGTGTGGCACTGCATCCACTGAGTGCCTGTGGGAAGCCATGCCTGATGTCTACCCAGTCATCCAAAGGGGATTGAAATGGAAGAACATGGTGGTGGTGGAGGGGACAGGGGGATGATAAAGACTACGTGAGATACTACAGTGATAGGCACGCGTCACTATACATTGGGCAAATGTGCAGTCACAGAATGTTTACCACCAACAGTGAACCTCAGTGCAAACTATGGACGTGGGGTGATGATGATGATGCATCGGTACAGGTTCATCAATGCAACAAAAGTACCACTCGGTGAGGGGTGTTGATAATGAGGGAGGCCATGTAAATATGGGAGCAGGGGCTTATCAGGATTCTGTATAATTTCTTCTCAGTTTTGCTCATCTAAAAAGTCTTTTAAAATGGTGAACTTACAACCTGGCTCTTCGTTCTTGTATGACATCAAGTGAAGTAGTTTCAATTCTAGTCCCATTTCCTTGTCCTTATCCTGCAGCATGGACTTTCAGTTTGCTGTTATTTGTGATTTTGTCCATCTGTGCCAGCAAGTACACACTGCACAAAGATAAGGATCACGGCTGTCTCAGCCTTTGTAGTATTCCCACCACATATAGGGCCTGACTGTTGTGGCACCATGGGCATAGCAGACAGCTCATTTCTTCCTGATCTGAGAATAAGTGATATGTGTGTGACAAGTGAACAGTGACGTTCCAACACCCCTGGAACCTGTGCATTTTATCCTATGTACCAAGAAGGATTTTGCAGATGTGATCAAGTTAAGTCTCCTGAGGTGGAGAGATTATCTTGGATTATCCAGCTGGGCTCAACATAATCTCGTAGTTCCTTATGAGATGGACACAGGAGGAAGCTGAGTCTGAGGAGAAAAGTGAGGTGATGACTGAAGCAGAAACTGGAGTGATGTACTTTGAAGGTGGAGGAAAGGTCGTAAGCCCAGGTGTGCAGGTGGCACTTAAAGCTGGAAAAGGCAAGAGCCTCAAAAGCTGCTGATCTTCGGACACCTTGTTTTTAAGATTCTGGACATCTGACTTTCAGAACTGTAAGGGAATACATTTGTGCTGTGTTAACTTACTTAAAAAAAAAAAAAAAAAAAAAAAAGGGAAGACCAGATTGCTGCCGAAAAGACTTACCCAAGAAAAAGTTTCAGAGCGAAGGTATTGCTCATGCTTCCAGATCCGCTGCAGCTCACCCTGCATCCCAGATTAGTCTGGAGGAGCCTGTGCCTACAGCCTGATGAGAAGTGGAGCACTTGGTGTGCAGCTCCCACTCCCCAGAATACAGAAATAAGGTGGGAAGAAAAGAAATCTCAGTGTAAGGTGGTACTGGTGAGCGCTGACTTCAGTAACAAAACGTCATAGACTGGTGGCTTAGACGATTTTCTCACAGTTCAGAAGACTGAGAAGTCCAAGACCCAGATGCTGGCCTATTCACTGCCGCCTGGTGAGGGCCCGCTTTCCAGCTTGCAGATGGCCCCCTTCTTTCTGTGTCCTCACATGGTGGAGAGGGAGGGCGCTTTCTCTTCCTGCAGGGAGGCTAATCCTGTCATGACCTCATCTAAACCTAACTCCCTCGCAAAGGGCCCACCTCCATGTTGGCAGTTAGGTTTTCAACTTAGGAATTTGGGGAAGACACAAACATTCAGTCAGTCACGAGGGTATAATAATAACAATAACTAGGCTTAAGAAGAGATTTAGAGGGCCTCCCCGGTGGTGCAGCGGTTGAGCGCTGGGTTGCGAGGCTGCCCACAGCCTCTGCAGTGCCGGTTCGATCCCCAGCCACCAGGCGAGGGTCCCACATGGCGCACAGACCTCTCCTGCCGCCCGCTGCTCCCCTCAGCAGTGTCCTTCGGTCCTTCTGCCTGCTCTGCTCCCCGCTCTGTCTCTGGTGAATTCTCTCACCCTCCCGTGCTTCTGACTGTACCCAGTGCTTGTATAAATAAATAAATAAATCTAAAAAAATAAAGAAGAGATTTAGAGTAGATCCCACTCCACGGAAAGTATATGTAAACAGTAAATGAATAGTATATAGTAAAATGAAAAGAATGGAGTTATTTAATATTTATTGAACACTTACCCTGTGCTAAATGCTTTTATGTGTATTTTCTCAGTTAGTCCTTACCAAAAGTTCAATATAAGGAAACCGAGACTCAAACAGATCAAACAACTTGCCCAAGTTTCGGAGCTAAAGGATGGCCCGAACTGCCACGAGCCATGATGAAGCAGCCCGCTGGGTCCTAGACTCCCAAGGTGAAGGGGCCTTCAAGACCCTCAGTGTCTTTCTGGTCATGTGGACCGGTCCCACCTTCCGTGGATTCTATTCCTAAGAAAGCTCCACTGTTGCCCCTTTCGTTCTCTGAGCAGGAGGGCCAAGGAAAATAGGAGGATGGGAGGGAAATATGAAAGTAGGTGAACGAGGAACGTATCACCACGGGGGAGAATGTCTGTGCCATCCCAGAGACACAGGAAGCTAAAAACATGGTCTGAGCTTAAACAGCAGTGTAGATGTTAATGTAAGGTGCCTTAGGAGGCCTGCTGAAAGAATTGCACTTATTTGGGTGTTTATAGTCTGGCATATTACTTTAAAAAAAAGATTATTACTTGATAGTCACACATCATATTCAATCCTTTATAATGTCAAATAAAAGGGAAATAATAATCCCTTATGTTTGTATATTGTTTTACAGCTTACTAAGCACTTTTACAACCATGATCTTATTTGATCCTTACAATAATGGTGTGAAGTAGCCATGAAGGTTATTATTAATCCCATTTTACAGACAAGGAAACTGAGATTCAGAGAGTTGTTTTGGATCTCACAGCCAGTAAGTAGGGCTGGAGATAGAAATCTAGAGTGGGGGACAGAGCAGTGCTCTGGGAGGCTTTGCAAGCACTAGATGTGGGTGAAACACTTCTATTTCATGGATATTTAGGAGTCGAATCAAATGATAGTGCAGGCACTGGAAAAGACCTTGAAGGCATATTGACCTGGCACAGCAGCATGGGGAGACATGAAGGTGGGGTTCTCTGTAAAAGGGAAGGGGTTGAGCAACTTGGACACAGGTATAATTTTTATAATTTAATGCTATAAAAGGGAGGGGGTGAATGCTAATGAAACAGAAACCCAGGAAAGCCTTAGTGGGTCACAGATAATCAAATAATTCAAAATCTGCTTTGCCTACTCAGAAAGATAAAGGAAGAAAAGAATGAAAAAATGGAAAAAATACCAAAGCAGTTTTGGAACTCTGTCTGCCCCAAATCAGAAGAAGTAAACACAGACTCTAGGCTAAGCTTTTAGTGAATATTTACATAAATAATGTGGGGGTATGAAAAGTTTCCTAAGCACGACACCAAGGCAGCCAATCATAAAAGAAAAGACTTTATACATGATTATACAAAATTTAAACAATTTCTTATTCTTCAATCAAAATAAATTGCAATTCCATAAACAAAATTAAATGAAAAAGACAAATTGGGAAAATATGTTAATATCTTCATTTTAAAAATATCTAACAAGTTAATGATAGTGGTAGTAACAATAGTAATAAAATGAATTCCACATTTGAAAAATATGGGCTTAGAACATGAACAGGAAATTTACATTAGAAAAAAGAAATAGTCAGTAAAGATACATGTCCCACCCTTATTTATAATTATAGCAATCAACACTAAAATAAATTGATGTTATTGATCTAGGAAATTTTATAGTAAGTGCATAAAGGGATTACAAAGCCTGGTGTCCTTTATTGTTCTTTTTTTCAACACATGTAAGTTCTGAAAGAACAGTGGTGGCTGATATATGAGCCAGGGTTACCTCGAGGTTGACATATTACACATACTTTGCCTGTGGAGTATTTGTTCCTTTTTTGTATTTTAAAAAAACAATCAAACATGAATTCTTTTGTAATAAACTAAGCTGGCCATTACACCTATAGCCAGGGCCATAACTTCCATAACTTCCCATTACACGATTGCTTCTACTTAGCGATCCTGTTTGACTTATGGCATTGAATTTTCAGCTCCCTGTTTCAGGAACACAATCTTCCATACAGTGGGAGACTCTGCTCTCCATTTGAATCAATAATTTGAGTTGGCTTGTTCCTCTCCTTGTGTTCTGCCCTTCAGGGTATTTCGCACACTTACCTCCTGGCTTCCTAGATATAATTACTCTACTAGGAAAAGAGGTACCTGGCTTATTATATAAACAAACAGCTTTATCATAAATGGTATCTTCTGGAGTTTGGGATGCTGCCTATTTTTCTTTCATAGCAAAATCAGATTTATGTTTTGTACGTGTTTCGTCAGAAACTTAGAACTTTTGAAGAATCATGCATAGTGGTCACACGCAGATCTAATGCAACAGATTGCGTCCCCTAACTTAGACCCTGCTTTCTTTAGTGCTCTTGCCCTAGGCATGCCCCGCATTTTCAGCCCCAGTAAAAAGCACAATCCACTAACACACCGTTGTGAGAAAAAACATCCCCGCAATCAGCTGAGGGATGAGAGCAACACTCAAATAAAAGGCAATTGAAAAAACCTTCTTTTCTGCCTCTGAATATTCCCAAAAGTCAGATTACACATGTTGGAGGGAGGATCTAAAATATTTTAGGAGACTTTGAAATCTTGAGAATGTTCTTTGTTTTCCATGGCCCCTCTGGAAGGCTGTTTGGCAGAAGCTCCTCATCTTGGTGAAGGTCAAGGTAGCAGATAGGTTGTATGTTCTCAGGCCTATTGTTTCTTGTACCGAAGGGGTAAAGTAAAAAAAATCTCTATAATAAACCCCGGTTGGCTTCTGTGTTCCAGCGTGGTCAAAGAGGGAATGGCGGGCTCTTTCCTCCTGCTAAGTCAAGTATGTACTAGATGACTTTGTGCAAGGAGCACCCCTCCTCACCACCTAATCCCCTGACCACCGTGGGCCCTCTCCAGGGTGAAGGTGATTTCTTTTGTTCTCTGCCAACAGATGTTCCATAGAGGCGCTGTGTGTGTGTGTGTGTGTGTGTGTGTGTGTGTGTGTGTGTGTACACGTGCCTGCATGTCAAGAGCTATGAGGGTCTGCTCTGGAACCCAGGGAGAAACCTTCTCTCTCTCAGGCAGAGCCTAGCCTGTAGCAGTGCAAGGTATTTCATAATAATCATGATGATGCCACCTCACACTTTTCATCTTCAAAGCACTTTACAAACAGTAATTAATTCCCATAATGCCCATGAGGTAAGTAAGTAAACACCATTATCCCCATTTTATGGATAGAGAAACTGAGGTGAAGCAGCCAGGCAGATGGCCGACAGCCAGAAGGAGACAGTGTCAAGAGCCAGGGGCAGAGGGAAGAAGCTCCTGGTACCTCCCAGTCCCCTGCGGCCGCGCCGCCCGGGCCTGATGGGGCAAGCGGGCCTGCTGCGGAAGGTAGCCGGAGGCCGAAGGAGGCCAGGATCTCCCCGCGGGCCAGGCGCCCGCCTCCTGGCCTGGGAATGAATGCTGCTATTCATCGTGTGGGCAGTTTGTGGGCAATCACTTCAAGATCCTTGCAAAATAACAACAACAAAAACCCTATTGAGGCTCCTTTCTCCTTGGACCACGTATTTCCTGAGTTTTTCCTTGAAATCAAGAGATGCACGGTACATACACGCCCTCAGGAAGCAGAATTATTCAGCCCACCCTACAATTCTTGGGAGGCTACATTCAGAAATGTGACCACAGGCCAGGCCTCGCAGGAGGAACCTCCTCCTGCGGGGGTGCTGGCCCAGCTTCTTCACAGGACATTTCAGAGCATCTGGCTGGCTTCACACTGCACACTTACCTGGCCGCCTCCTCACTGGGACCTCACTCACTCCTTGGGCTCACGATGGGCAACTCAAGTAGCCAGTGATAGCCTGACACCTAAGGTGAATGCTGATGGAACTGGGCCAGGAAGAAACAGTTTGTTGACCAATCTAGCACCTGACTCTCAACCTGAGTTTTACCCAGGCCACCCTGCTCAGCGGGGCTCACTGGCCCAGGACACAGCCGACATGGATCTCCAGTTTCTTCCATCTGCCAAAAAATGCTCCACCCATCCCCTACCTGCATCTCTCCTCCCACCGCTTCACATTTCCTTCAACAGCCCGAGGTGGCCATGACCACCCACCTGACGTGTGCAGATCTCGACGCTACTGCATTGACCATGATCTGGATGGTGGTGGTGTCACGACTTGGCCCCTAATGAAAGCTAATGGCCTTTGAAGTGCTGAAGCAAACATAACAAATAGTTACCCAGTGCAGCTCCGCTCTCCAACCTTGGCTCTCTGTGGTGCCTCCCATTTGGCAGCATGCTCCCTACAGAGGGGGGTGCAGGCATGCCCTTTAGGGCCCTCCGGGATTCTCCAGGGAGAACAGACCTGGGCACATTGGGAGGGTCTTTTGGAAAAGTTTTGGTGCAGAGGACAGAGTGACAGAGGAAGGAGGACCATGGGATGGAAGTCCTATTGGCGTAGCGCACCCCTGCAGGCCCTGTGAGAGAGGTCTGGTCTGGTCTGGAGCCCCACAGACTGACCAAGGACCACACATCTCTGTCCCTTCTAACCTGCTTCTCATACAGGTGCTGCACCAGGGCACGAGTTTATGCAGTTTATACGTGTCCTTCCAATGAGAGTGAAGTACTCAGGCGGCAGATCTGTGGGCGAGGAAGTCCCCAAACTGAATAAGGCACATGTCACACATACGTGCGCACGTTGGCAAGACAAGTCAGCACCACCATGGGAGGGGCCGTCCCCATTCCACGTAATTGCAAAGTCGAAAAACCCTAATCAAGAAAGTCTGAACAACATGGTTGTAATAATCCCTAGTCCCTTGGCTTCTGAGCACACAAAATCCGCCCCCCCCCCCCCATCTGCCCAGAGTCCAGCCCACCAGATGATCCTCTGTCTACCTGGAGCATCTCCACACCCCCCGCTCCCCACTCTCAGGTCCCCAGAAGCCGCACACCTGGGTGTTCTGGAAGCTGCCGGCCGCTCATGCTTGTTCCCTCCACGGTGACACGGTGCAGGTGAGCCGGCGAGGGGGCAGCGCAGAGAGCGGAGCTTCTCACCACATGAAAGAGCAGGCTCCGGCTGGCTGCCAGCGCCGGCTGCACAGTGACAGAGCGCGTCACACCTTGGATTTTGAAGTTCATAAATAGATCCACAATGTTGATACTTCAGGGGGATGGTGGGTGGGAGTTGGATCTCTGTTTCTCCAACTCTGTAATTAATTTATCCAGCAATGAGGCTATAATGATGCCAGGAAGAGAAAAAGAAGCCCTGGGGGCTGTCTGTGGCTGTTCCTCAGAATGACTGGGTCCTGCAGCCTAAGGATGAGCTCAAACTCTGTGTGTGTGTGTGGGGGGGGTGACTGTGTGGTTTGCTGCGATTTGTGTGTCTCTGTGGTGGGTGTCTGCTAATGTGTGTGAGGGGTGAGAGCATGAGGTGTGGTGTGTGCCGCAGTGTGTGTGGTGTATATGTGTGATGTGAAGCTTAGTGTATTTAGTGCGTGTTGTGTCTGAAACATGTGTCACGTAAGGGTTTGAGCCATGATGGGAGACATGGACTGTGCCTCGCGTGTTTGTGAAGATGTCGTGTGTGAAGCACGTGGTGTGTGTGGTGTGCACAAGAGCATGAGGGGACGCACTCTGTTCTGTAGATGTTGCGTATGTAATGTCTGTGGCCTATGCATGTGAGATACAAGGGTGTCAGGTGTGCCTGTGTAACATGTAGTGTGTGTGTAGTGGGCACCACCACGTGTATTATATGTGAGCAGGTATGACATGTGGTTGTGTTGTGAGTTATATGTGGTGTGCATCGACGTGTTATATGTACACACGAGTGGGTGGTATGTGTGGTGCATGAGCATGTGTTGCATGTGCTGTGTATGCTGTGTTGATACATGTAGTACATGTGGTTGCTATTTTGCATGTGGTGTGTGTGTGGTGTGCAGATGTGTGTTACATGAGCTGTGTGAACTTGTGTGGCACCTGTGGCATGTGGATATGCTGCTGTGTCGCCTGTACTATGTATAAGCACATGTGCGCAGTGTAGATGCATGTGCCGTGTGACTAGGCTGTGTGAACCTGTGTGGCATGTGTGGGTGTGGATGTGTGTGCTGCGTGTTACTGTGCTGTGTTGAAGTGTGTGTGGCATGTGTGGTGTGTGAGCGGGCGCGGCTCCCAGCACCTGTGCAGACAGGCCTGGTCTGGCCTCTTTGATGTAGGGGAGGCGCCCTGGCGCTCTGGCTGGGTGTCCCGCCACTCTTGTTCAGAGAGCTAAATCCCAGGAAAGGAAAAAGAAGGCGCTGAGGAGCAACCCCGCCCCCTGCCCCTCAGGGCTGGGTTTGATGGGGGATGTTTCTCTGGGACTCCACTAAGCCTCTGCCGGCCCCTGAGGCTGAGTGCAGCTTGGGCCCTGCTCCTGGAGTTAGAGGAGTCCAGGGGGAGGGGCTGCCGAGCCTGTGCAAGGAGTGCCGCCTCCCCGGCCAGCAGCCAGGGCCCGAGCCCTGACACTCTCCAGGGACAGGGACAAGAATTTAGTCCCAGCTTTGACATGTACTAAATAAACATAACAATGTAGTCCTGATCTGAGCATTTCATAAAATAGAACTGGCCCGGGACTGCGAGTTTCCTTGGAAATTGAGATTCTCTAGCCTTCTTTTAGCTTTGGAAGTTTCCGTACTCACCTCATACTCCAGAACACTCCTCTCCAAAGCCCAGAACTGACTGGCAAATCCTACGGTTGATGGCTCGCTCTTGTCCTCATTTTCTGTCTCTAGCCCATGGGGCATTCACGTAGCTTCCTGTCTCTGCAAGTGGGAAGAGGGAACAGAATTCCAGGAGCCAGACCTGAAGGGTGGGAGATGCTTTGCCTTGGGGCAGTTCAGGTAATGATTAGGGGCGTGGACTTTCATGTTTCTACCTATCAAACCGCTGTGTGACCTTGGACAAATTACTTAACTTCTCCGAGCCTCCCTGCTTTAAAATCCCTAAGTTAGAGCTAATAGAACCTTGTTGGTAAGATTATTTGAGGATTAAGTGAAATGAATAATAAACTCCAGCACAGTCTGGCACATAGTAAGTGGTAAAAAATACTTTATAGGATAACCCCCTACTGCCGTGAGGAGGTGCTGTACCCGCACAGGTGGTGGCCCAGGCAGGTAAAACAGTAATGAGTGGTGACCCACGGTCTGCCCGAGTCCGTCTTGCTGGCACAGTGCTTGTCCAGACTTCCATCTTCTGTTCTGATCAGAACTAGCTGCCGATGCTTGCAGCCTCTGGAGACCTCTCCACGGAGAGTGCAACGTCAGACACAGCCATCCACTTGTGCTTTAGTTCTGAAAGTATTTTAGAAAGAAGGCTGGGAAGAAAGAAACAAGTGCTGTGGACTGGCGAAGTGAGATTACTTCCTTCGGGGGCAACTGAAAATGCCCTGGCCTGAATTGCAGTTTGGTAGAATCTTCCAGGGTGTTTTTGAGATGGAGAATGCGTTCCTGACTAAAAACAAACCCGATGGCTCGATAGAGTGACTGCCTCACTCCTGACAGTGTCCACGGTGCTTTCTCAGGCCTCTGTGCCTTTGCATAGGCCGTTCCCTCTGAAAGCAACACCCTTCCCCTCCCTCTCAACCACCTGCCGGACTCTGCTCCGATGGCACGTTGAGTAGATGTTTCTGGTCGTATTTGTCACGTTCAGTGACCACTTTGAATAGTGGTCACATTTATCATGTTGATCTAACTGTCGGTTTATGTGTCTGTCCCCGGCCCTAACTGTGCTTGCCTGGGGTCAGGTGCCTGGTTCCAACTACTGTTGTCCTCCTAGTGGGTGGCACCTGGCTGAGAGCATGGCCAGAGCTGGCATAGGCCTGTCATTGGCTTATGTACCACACACAGCCTGGTGACCCCAAATCACCCAGCTACTGTCCCTATGCCCCAAAACAGAGAGGAAGGAGGCGTAGGCTGAGGGACGTGGGGTGTGTATCGCCAGGCTGCAGGAAGTGGGGGAACTCCCCGACTTTACAGCAAAGGTTGCTTAATGGAGGGAACTCACTTCACAGGTGTTGAAGGACCTAAGAAGCCAAACAGTAGGAAGGAGAAACCATAAAATAGCAGTGGATGGGCCCTGCTGCCACCCGTAGGGGGGCGAGACAAAGAGAGGAGGTTGGTTCAAGAGTTGAGGTGACTTGACTGCCTGTCCTGGAGAGCAGGGGCCTCCTAGACCCAGCCACACTGAAGGCAGGAGGAGGGAGAGGCTCTTTCTACCTTCCAGTCCTGGGACGACCTGACCCAGCTCCACACACCCGGGGCAGGAAGCCCTGCAGGGTCTGCCTGTCCAGTGCCGAGCGGAGCCAGACGGATGGGCATGGACCTGAAGGCAAACGTGCCCGGGATCAGCCCGCACAGAGAATGTTGCGCTTTGTGGGGGGAGGGCCACTTCGGAGGAGACTCGGCCAGGCCAAGAGTGGGCTGAGGGATGAAAGTCAGAGTGTTTCATATACGCTTACCGGTCAGGCTTAGTTAGCTGTCGCTGCGCAACAGACCCCACAAATGTGGCTACATACACCAGTGCATGTTTTTTAACTCCGGTTTCTCTGGGCCACTGTGGGCCTTGTGGATCCATATTCAAGGTATGCGGTCGAGGTGTTGGCAGGGCTACATTCTCATCTAGAAACTCGACTGGGGGAGCATCCTCCTCAAAGCTCACCCAGGCTGTGGGCAGAACCCACTTCCCGTGGCTGTGCCCCGAGGGCCAGGCTCTTTGCTAATTGTCAACTCAAGGCCATCCTTGGAGCCCAGACTTGCCCAGTTTATAGCCAGCAAGGCCACGTACTTCATGAAGAGCACGAGGAGAGTTTCTGGCTCCTTCTGGATGGGACTACCTCCCAGGGGACAGGGAAGCTACCTGCTGAGAGGGAGTCTGCAGCCAATCACGTGCCCAACCCATCACCTTCCCTGGTAGTAACAAGCCAGCCAGGGTCCTGCGTGTTCCAGGGAGGGGATCACTTGAAGGCCTGAGCACTAGAGGCGGGGCTTATTGGGGCACGGAGGTCTGCCCCAGCGAGCCCACAGGGTCTGCCTCACACTGTAGTCCCTTAGTTTTCTTTTATAAGTTTTATTTCTTGCCTACTCATTAAAGAGTAAAATGATAGGAATAGTCCTACGAATGTTTTATCATCTGGCTCAGGAATCCATACTAAAATACATGGATATTGCTATTAGTGAACGTTCTAAGATTGTATAAAAATTTGCTAAAGCAAATCACATGCTAAAATTAACCTTAAGTTTTCATTGATCCAAGTACATCTTGAAAGCTTTAATATTTTATAAGAATATTACAAAATATTTTAGAAGACTATTTTACAAAACCCTTTACAAGAATTTCCAGTTCTAGGAAGTATGCAAAGATGTAGCTACTAGGGGGTTATGCTGTTGATAACAGCATTGTTTTATCATTGCAAACAAACAAACAAAACCCCTGCGAAAGCCTAAACTGCAACCTTTTGTTTTACAGTAGGGCATTGCCTACATAAAACTGTGATACATGCTTTTGAATATGATGTAGAGGAATATTAAAATATATGGGGAACTGTCTGCTATAGTATGTTAAAAAGAGGGAAAGATCTTAAAACTGCATTCACACCATAATCCCATTTTGTCTTTGTTTTAGCATTTATACGCAAGGATAGTGGAAAGATTTACATATCATTGTCACAATATCTTTGGATAGTGAAATTAGATGTGGTTTTTATTGTTATATTTTCCAAATTTCTGCCATAAACTTGTATTACTTTTATCACAAGACAAATGTTTATTTTAAAAATCTAAATTTATAGAATTAAATAATAGGAACAAAGGGCATATTGAAAACAACCTCAAAAATCACTACTTTCAGCTCAGTATTGCAGGAGATAACTTGGAGGGAGGGGTTCTCTGGTTTGGCTTCTCTGTTACATCGAGTAAATTACTAAATCTCACTAGCCTGGGTTGGCTGTGTAAAGGAAGATACCGGGCATTCTCTCTGGCTAATAGAATGTGCCGTAGTCAATGAGTTAGGTGATGGGAAGAAGGTGCTTGCTATATTGTAAAACACAAGCAACAAAATATTTCTCCAGGTGACTTTCTTTTTTCTTAAATTTTTGTTCAAGTAACACTGAATTATTAGGTTTTAGGTGTACATCTTGAGAAATCAACATTTGTATATATTGCATTTGTAGATAGTGCATAATATTCGCTGAAATCCAGTTCCATCCTGCACCATACAGTTGGCCTCTTTTATCTGATTTACCACCTCCACCCGCTTCTTCATTCCCTCTGGTAACCACTAACTTGTTCTTGCACTCTAAGTTTACTTTTGTCTTATTTAGTTCATTCATTTGTTTTCTTTCTCTGATACCACATGAGTGAAATCATAAAGTGTTTGTCTTTCTCTGTCTGACTCAATTCACAAAGCATAGAACTCTCCAGGTCCATCTGTATTACAAATGTAATGATTTCATCTTTTATATAGCTCAGTAATATTCTACATTCATGCTC
The DNA here is from genome assembly GCF_964194135.1 of Talpa europaea. Lineage (NCBI taxonomy): Eukaryota > Metazoa > Chordata > Mammalia > Eulipotyphla > Talpidae > Talpa > Talpa europaea. The sequence goes on along the minus strand of NC_140080.1, from coordinate 4,594,891 downwards.
ATATATCACATCTTCTTTACTCACTCACCTGTCAGTGAGCACTTAGGTTGTTTCCAATTCTTGGCTACCCCTGTGACTTTCAAATTAAATAAAATATGGATTTCTCCACTCTATCTGAAGGTAAAAGGTATGATTTGGGAAACCTATTAGTATAAATTTGTAGGAAACTTTTGGAGCCTTCGCAAACCCATAAATAACAGACCAAATCATATCAAATAGGAGTGCTCTGCTTTTGGACTGTGGGGAAAACCTGTACATCTTACTGAAGTATGGGGGGGGTGGATTTCCCTCGGACCCTGCATCAGTCTTGATGTGGAGCTCGCCGAGTCTGAGCTGTGGCTTGTTTCCCATCAGCTAGCTGCGTGGTCTTGACATCAGTGACCTCTCTGACCTCAGTTCCCTACCAAACCCATGTCAGAAAAAGATCCTATTCGGTTTATAGGTTTCCACCAGGCTTACCAAGAAACTGATCATCTCTAGGCTTTCCCCAGCTCCAATTTTCTATGATTTGAGGAGAGTGTGTTTTCCTGCATAAAGCATAGCCAAAGGAGCTCCATTAATACAGGGAGAAATAGCAGTCAGGGTTGCCCGCTCTGAGGAGATTGCTGTCTGAAGCGGGTACGTTCTGAGATAGGGAGAGATGGAAGGCGTTGGTGGTGTGTGACATCCGTGATTGAACAGCCGGCCTGGAAGAGCCATGCTGCGTTGGTGCTAGTGGTGATGGCGGGTCGTGAAACGCACGTGGCCCTGCCCTCAGACTGGCCTGTCTCACATCCTGACTTGGGCTCAGCCCCTGTGTGATCCATGCCTCAGCTTCTTTATCTGTAAATGTCATATGACTCTTAACTTCTGGTTTTGGAGGATTAGGAATTAGTACAGTGCCTGGCAAATAACAGATATTCCATGAACCACTAACTTCTGTTATTATTTGGAGTTGATGTGATTAAAGCAGTCAGAGAACATTCTTTTTTTTTTTTTTTTTTAAAGATTTATTTATTTATATATATAAGAGCTGGGGTACAGGCCAGAGGTGTAGGAGGTGAGAGGATCCACCAGAGACAGAATGGGGACCAGAACAGGCAGACTAACTGAAATTCACTGCTGAGGGGAGCAGTGGGCCAGGCAGGGGAGATCTGCCGTGCCATGTGTAGCTCCCTGGCTGGAGGATTGAGCTCACACCGCAAAGGCTGGGGATAGCTTCACAGCACTGCGCTCAACTCCTTGCACCACCAGGGAGGCCCCAGAGGATATTCGTGATTTGGTCTGGTTCCTCATTTCTCCTGCTCAAGAAGGTGACGCCACATCTAAGATGCGTCTTCATCATGACACAGGCATTCTTGGGTGATGCCCAGGTTGTCTAGGCTCAGCTTTCTAATCACTGACTGACTCAGGAAATTTCAGTACATGAATGATGTTTTGTTGAGCTTCCCAACAGTTTTCCCATTTGAGTTTTCTTACAAATACCCAAAAGATGTGGAACCCCCACACCTGTTCCTGTGAACCTTAATTAAATATGCACAAATGGGCTTCTGCCCTCCCTCCTTGTTCCAGTCCTTGTGTTGAGTGCAAGACCAGGACAGTCAGGGTTGGAGTCCCGATGTGTAAAGACAGAGTATGATGTGGCCTCTGGTGGCAAATGAAGTTGCTCTACGTTTTACCACGCCACCTACACCCAAAGGGGGTGGCTTAGCACGAGGCAGGGACTGTCCTCTTCAAGGGAAGACAGTTGGATCTCCCAGTTACTGGGAACAGCTTCTGACCCTGTCCCACGGCTGGCTTTCCCCAAGGCTAGGGTTTGCTCAGGGACAGCGGGGCGCCCTGTCCCTGGACTCTGTGCTATGTGGGCATCTTGGTGTGCTGACTGTACCTCCCCTGCCAGCAGTGGGGCAGGACCCCCTGACCTACATTACATCACTCTGTGCTTTGTGGCAGCAGTTGTGTTGCAATATCTAGAAGCACTTTGTAGAATAAAATATTTCATAATGGACAGATCTTGGGAGTTAAAGGTTTTGGAGGGAGTTTCTCTTAGAAAGACTAAGTTAAAGATTTTCTTCCTGTGAAAGACTGGACTTAATATATTTCCTAAATACCAGGGCTGTTTCTGCCAGGAAACTTTTTTTTTTTTAATGTGGAGAAGTACAGAGAAGATCCTCTTTAAGTAATAGTAAATGAATGTGGCTTAATTTTTAAAATTTTATTAACTTGTTTCCTCTTATTATAAAAGTAATACATGCTCATGTTAAGAAATTTTATTTTCACACAATCCTGGGGAGTAAAATGACCCCAGAACCACTCATCCAGCTCCCCAGAGGTCCTCTCCATTACAGCTGGGTATATAGCCCATGAGAATTTGGGGTGCTTACAGACCATGCACATATGATAGAATACCTGGGGTTTTTAGCTAAACTTTGTACTCGAGATGATTGCAGATTCACATGCAGTTATAGCAAACAATACTGAGACATCAGTGTACCCTTCACACACTTTCCCTGAGTGGTAACATCTTGCAAAACTTCAGTGCAATGTCACAACCAAGACAGTGACACTATCCAGTTCTGCCAAGGCTGGGGCATCTCCATGCCGGCAAATGTCCCTCCCATGCCCTTCAGTACGACATCACGCCCCTCCACGCAGCCCTTGCACCAGCCCCTGGCAGCCTGAGCTCTGCATTTTTCAATTTGTCATTTCAATAATGTCATCCAAATGGAACCATACAGGAGGTAACATGTGAGAGTCGGCCGTTGTATTCAACACAGTCCCCTGCAGATTCATCCAGGTGTCTTGTGTTCTCCAAATCTTTACAGAGAGGATGCATGCTGAGAAATACATCACGAGGCAGTTTCATCACTGTGTGGACATCATAGGTGCTGACACAAACCTAGGTGGCCGAGCTCACCACACCCTGGGCTGTGTGAAGAGCCGGGGTACGTGGCCCTGGTTAACCAGAACGTCATTACATGGCCCAAGACTGTAGGCTGGTAGATGTTCACCAGAAACTAATGCCAGCCGCTGCTTTATTGTACGTGTCTGCTATCAAGTGGAGCAAGTTCCCTTTCATTCTTCTTTTCTAAGAGGTTTTATTTTTTTGTCACGAACGAGTTGAATTTTGTCAATTGCTTTTTCCATATTGACTGATAGAATCGTGAATTATCATCCATAGCCTGCTAATATGGTGGATTATGATTGATTTTCAAAATTGAACCAGTCTTGCATCCCTGGAATGAACCCTGCTTATTGTCATGCATAATTCTTTTATATTGCTAAATTCCATGTGTTAATAAGAATGTCACATTGATTATTTTTGTGGGATTTTGGACTGTATTTTTCTTGTTTCCTTTGTACTAGCTTTGCCTAATCTGGGTTAGAGCAATGGTATCACACTCGCTTCATAAAATGAAATGAGACGTGTTCTTTCCTCTCCTGTTTTCTAGAAGAGAGTGGTCTAGAATTGGTCTTAATTCCTTTTTTCTGTGTTTGTTAGAATTCACCAGTGAAACCATCTGGACATGGAGATTTAGTTGTTGGAAGTTTTATTTATTTATTTATCTATCTATCTATTTATTTATTTATTTATTTATTTATTTATTTTTTCCAATATACTATAAACCAAGGCCATTTTTTTTAAAAGATTTATTTATTTATTTACACAAGCACTGGGCACAGTCAGAAGCGCAGGAGGGTGAGAGGATTCACCAGAGCCAGAGCGGGAAGCAGAGCAGGCAGAAGGACCGAAGTACACTGCTGAGGGGAGCAGCGGGCGGCAGGAGAGGTCTGTGCGCCATGCGGGACCCTCCTCTGGTGGCCGGGGAGCAGCCGGGGATCGAACCGGTGCTGCAGAGGCTGCAGACAGCTTCGCAACCCAGCGCTCAACCACTGCGCCACCGGGGAGGCCACCAGTTGTTGGAAGTTTTAAATAACAAATTCAATTTCTTTAACAGAGGGACATTCAAATTCTCTATTTCCTATTGGGTTACTTGTAGTAGTGTGTGTTTTTCAGGGAATTTCTCCGTTTCTCACATGTGTGTCTGTAGAGCTACTTGTAGCGTTCTCCCGTCTCTTGATGTCTACGGGGTTTTAGCGATATCCCCTTTTCCATTCCTCATGACTGGGTTTGATGTGATTGTTGTCGGTTGTTGGCTACCGTATTTTTCCTCTCTAAATTTCCACTTGGTTCTTTATATTTTCTATTTCTTCGTGGAAACGTCCCACTTTTTATTTGTCTTAATCACGTTCTTAGTTCCCCATCCAAACATTTTTTATGGGATTCCTTTAAACGTCTTCAGGCAAGCCTGACATCTCTGTTGCCTATCATTTAGCTTCTTTTGATGCTCTTTTCTCATTCAGTTTGAAATCTTCCTGGTTCTTGGCCCAAGAAGTGATCTCCAGTTAAAACCTAGACTTCTGGGGTATTACGGAATGAGACTCTGCCTCTCATTTAAGTGTCTATGTTAATAGCTGTGCAGGGAAGACGGAGCATTTCCTTAATACTACGAGGCAGGAATAGATTGATTTCCAGGTTCCACTCTTGGCTTCTGTGGACACTCAAGATGGGGGTGCTCTTTATTCCTCCTGGACAGAGGTAGGTAGGGGTCTTGCTCCCCCCTAGACTTCCACTGAGTCCTATCACTTCTGGGCAGTGGGCACAGTCCCAGCTCCCTCCTTGCCCTGTTGTGACCCCGGGCTGGCCTGTCCCTGGACGTCGGCTTCTCCACGAGGCCTTTGCTGTTGTGGGTGGGGGTGGGCTCATAATATTTTCCCTGTGGTTTTTGGCTGGAGCAGAGCAGTTACTGTCCCAGAGTTCTCTGTTCTGCTACATTGCTCCATCCTTGTCCACTGGTTAGAGAGAGAGAGTCTTGTTTTTGGTCTGTGTGTTTCTGACTGCCAAATTCTTCAGCCCCAAGTCTAGGAGGTAGGAGACAAAAAGAAAACCCAGGGAACTCGACACTCAGTTGTCTGTAGGGTCCCAGATTCCTTGACTGGTGTGTTCTGGTCTCCACCTTCCGTGATCTTCTTAAGTTGACTTTATATATAACGTCCAGGGCTGTTCGCTGCGCTTGTGGTGGGAGGAGTAGGCAGAAGTATGTCTACTTTATCTTCCTGGAAGCGGAAGCCCATGGTTTACTTTTAACAAGGACTCAAATAGAACATGTTTTCCCTTGAGCTATAAAGCATGCAGTTTTAGCAACTACAAAGAACTAACGGAAGACTACAATTAAGGCGATCTTTAATCTTGAAATTAGCTGAATAAAATCAGAGTCTGTACATTCTAATGTATAACAGGAAAAACTGAATAATGCCTGTGTCTATAGGCCCAGAATTCTGACGTTACAAGAACTTAGTAGTTTAAACAGGAGCACAAATCTAAGTGCCTTCGGAGGTACTAAAACCATCAAAATGAAACGAAGGACTCAGACTTCCTCGGGGCACCTGGCTGTCTTTCTCCCTTCCCCACCCCACCCTCCCTCCTTCCATCCTTCCTGTTTTCTCTTTTTAAGACTCTGACCTCTTTTTGCCTTTTTTTCTTTTAGTCATACACTTGTGCTTCCTGTCTTGACATCTGAGCCTGCCATTACTCCCAGCTGGTTGGTACTATGGTCTAGAAAAATGTTACACATCAGTGGATTGATTATTCTGCGCTACTAATGAGAAAACTTTAGCTAAGGAGAATTCTGTAGCTTTCCTCTGAGTGGTAACTTGAAATGGCACTTCACAGCATTCTGTTTTCTGACTTTTCTACAAACCCTGTTTAGAACGGCCTTGTCCAGACTCCGTTTATATCCTTCATCAATTCAGCCAAATTTTCATGCTATTTGTTTTGAATTTTTGCTGTAGAGTTTTCTTTTATTTTACTCCATTGAAGTTACTTTTTAAAAATAAACTACTTATTTATTTATTTATGTATTTATTTATTTGAGGTCGCCTTGGCTGATGTCGCTGTATATGATTCAGAGGAAGAGGGTCACATCTCCTCGGATTTACATCACACCCCACCCACCCAGAGCGCCCACGTCCCTTTACCAGAGACCGTTGGGCCCCCTCTCCAGTTGATTCCTAACCACTCCCCCTCGAGTGGCCTCAATTCTGTGGTCATTTCTAGACTTTGTTTTGGTTCTATCTGGTCTTCAGTTGCTTTCTTATGTTTCTCTGTATTCCATATGTGTTTCTCTATATTCTCCCTCCGGCTTATTTTGCTTAGTATACTCCTCTCCAGTTATATCCATATTGTGGCAAATGGCAGGATCCCATCTTTTTTGTAGCTGAGTGCTATTCCATTGTGCTTATAGACCACATCTTAATCCACTTATCAGTCTTGGGGAACATAGGATGTGGCCACACCTTGACTCTTGTAAACAGTGCTTCAGTGATCATAGGGGTGCCTATATCCCTTAGAATTAGTGTTTTTGCATTCTTTAGATAAATGCCAAGGACTGGAATTACTGGAGCATATGGTAGATCTATTTTTAATGTTCTGAGAAACCTCCATACTGTTTCCATAGGGGCTGGCCCAATCTGCATTAAATTTTTCTTAAATCAACTCTTTTTTAAAATCCTTATAACTTTTTAATAAATTATAAGAAAAGAAAATTGTATCGGTGAAGTATCTTAAAAAAGAAAGATATGGGCCTCCCAGGTGGCTCAGGTGGTTGAGTGCAGCACTGTGAAACTGTCCACAGCCTTTGCAGTGTGGGTTCAATCCCAGCTGGCCAGGGAGATACCCACATGGCACAGCAGACCTCTCCTGCCTCTCCCGCTGCTCCCCTCAGCAGTGTACTTTAGTCCTTCTGCCTGTTCTGTTCCCCACTCTGTCTCTGGTTAATCCTCTCACCCTCCCGCACATCTGGCCTGTACCCCGGTTTTTGTATGCATGAATAAATAAATCTTTAAAACAAAGAGAAAGAAAGATACTACAATTCCCCCAAGTCTGCCCTCCAAAGAGACCTTCTGCTCTCAACCCCCCTGAGCACTGTGCCTGGCTTCCTCTTCTGTAGGCTTTGAGAAGGCTGCAGTGTGCCCCTCCTCCCAGACACCCCTCTTTAGGCACTGGGAGACTCTTAGGTACCCTGTGCGCTGAGAAATTGCTGTGGCCCATTCTCAGCTTGGCATCCCATCATCAGCACCTCCCCAAGGGCCAGACGCTGCTCACTCTGTCCTCAATCCCCAGGTCCTCTGACTGGTCCCCACCGACTCCCCCTAAGGGAGTGGGGAGAGGACCCCCTTGTCAGGGCTGTGACGGCTCTCTTGAGGGAAAGTTCACTTCAGATACTTCCTTTTCTGCTTCGGTGCATTCTAACCCCTGTTGGGCCTCAATCTGGGGGGGACCTCAGAATGGTAAAGCTAGTTCTGAACAATTTTTCCTTTTGAAAATCTGCAGGTGGTGATCTGGAACTCACTTCAGAGTTGCCACCTGTTTTTCTTGGGCAGATCTTTAATGCTGACACCCGCCACAGGAAAACAGCAGCTTCTGCCACACACCCTTGCACCCCCACTCACTCATGGGTATCAGGGCTGCTATCAAAGCTTCATCTGGCCTGTGCTGTCTGAAGGCCAACCTTCCCAATCCTTAGAGCTACTGTCCCCAAGTTGTTTAATAGTTTTGACTTCTCTGATTTTTCCAGTTACACACTTTTCAAATAATTTGTGCATAGCAGAAATGAAAGCCAAGATATGTGCATGATTTTTATGGTTTTGTTTTAGTCTTATTTCACTTACTAGTTTTGATAGGTAATGCTTTTATATATTTTAAAATTCAGAAGCTACGGTAGGGTAGAGAGTGACAGTTTCTTTCTCAGTCTTGGCCCAAAGCTCACAGGAAGGAGTTCAAGCAGGTCCTTGAGAATCCATCCAGCCACACTTGTATACACAAGCAGTTGTGTGTTTGTACTCTGCCCCCCACTCACTCTCACATTTGACCGGATCCCCACACTTTACTTACACAGTACCTTATTCTTGAGCATCCCCACTTCTGTCACAAATAATGCTGTGGTGAATAATCCACATAGATCACTTAGCTCATGGAGAATATACCTAAGGGATAAATTCCTAGAAATGGAATTGCTGGTCAAGCACATGTGCAGTTATAAATCTAATGATGTCGTCAGATTGCTTTCTGCTGGGGTTGCACTGATTACATGCTCCCCCAGAAGAGTAGAGCTCCCATTTCCTCATACTCTTTCCCACACACCACCAACAACCTGTATAATCGCTGATGATCTGGTTGGTGACATGCTGTATCTCAGTTGAGTGAGACTGGGCAGCTAAATGTCCATACATTTCAGCCATGTTTACTTTCTTACTTTGTAAGCTGATTTTCATATGACATTTGAATGCCTACTTGGACAGGTCTGAAAATGGTAGCTATGCAGGTGAATGGTGGGAAATCTTGTCACAGAGAAGGGAACAGGATTTATCACAGTGCAGGAGTCCCTGCAGCAAGAAGGGAGGACTGTTTGCCAACACAGTGTGAGCTGGGCAGTGCTGAACATCACCCGGATCAGAACAGTTCCCCTACATCAGGTCTCCATGCAGGCAAAGTTGTGGATGAGTGATGATTTCAAAGAGACAGTTATTACCCAATAATATGTTCCAGCTGAAAGTAGCAATCAAGAAATAGCAAATAAAAAAATCTTGAAAATATTTGCTACCCTCCCCCCTCCACGATAAGACTTTATAATCTATCAGCACTAAAGAAGGTTAGTGTGAAGTTACTGAATCTATAGAGGGAAATATATGTAGGCAGATAGAGGTATGTGAATATACATACATAGTATGTATATACAGAGTATATACATAGTATATATACTACATTTAATATATAATAACACATATTATATGTTATTATATATAAATATGTATTATATGTAAATATTCAAGTATTTGGTAATTTGTCCTGTGAATTAGCTCAACCATTGATTGTCGTGCGGTAAATTGTTGTGTGGTAAATTGATTTTGTTTTCATTTTTTTATTGTGTTGATGTTGGTTTGCGACACTGTATATGATGCAGAGTCATAGGATCACACCCTGCAGGTGTATGTCACCACATGACACGCACCACCCAGGCACCCATAGTGCTCCACTGTCAACCATTGTGCCACCCTGCCCACTCTCTCCCCCTCTCCTTCCCTCTCTCATAGCCTCAGTTCTATAATCAGTTATCCAGTGGTTCTTATTAATTTGGTTTATCTGTTTTCTTTATCCATATGACATGTATCAGTGACAATATCTGGTATGTTTTCCCCCTTCTGACTTATTTTGCTTAGCACCATGCCCTGCATGTTCATCCATGTTGTCGCATGTGGCAAGAATTCACCTTTTTATAGCTGAGTAGTATTCCATTGTGTATATGTATCACATCTTCCTGTCTACTAATCTGTCTTTGAGTACTTAAGTTGCTTCCATAACTTGGTGATGGTAAATAGTGCTGCAATGAACACAGGAAGGCATATTTTCCTTCATATTACTGTTTGGGCAGTCTTCAGGTAGATACTTAGGAGTAGAATTGCTAGATCACAGGGTAGGTCCATTTTAAATATTTTGAGAAATCGCCTTACTGTTTTCTATAGGGACCGGACTAGTCTACATTCCCACCAACCGTGTACGAAGGTTTCTTTTTCTGTACGTTCTTGCCAACACTTGCTGTTTCTGGTCTATGGGCCATTCTTGTGGATGTGAGGTGGTATCTCATTGTGATTTTGATTTGCATTTGATTTGATTTTGCATTTCCCTGATGATAACGATGAATTTTTTTTTTCATGTGTCTATTGGCCATTTGTGTATGTCTTCATTGGAGAAGTGCCTGTTTAGCTCTTCTGCCAATTTTTTGATTGGGTTTTTTTTTTAATTGAAATATATGCATTCTTTGTAGATTTTGGATATTAGTCCCATGTCAGATATATATATGCAAATATTTTTTGCTCATTCAGTTTGGTGTTTTTTTGTTTTAGTGATGGATCCTTCACTGTGCAGGAGTTTTTTAATGGAATGTAGGCCCAGTTGTTTATATTTTCTTTTGTTATTCTTGCTGTTGAAGACTTATCTTCAAAGCTATCACTGAAGCCTATGTCATGGAGTGTTTTCTTGTATGTATTTTATGGTTTCAGGTCTTCCATCCAAGTCTTTCATCCATTTTGAGTTAATTTTTGTGTATGATCTAGTTTCAAATTCTTTTGCATGTACTTGTCCAGTTTTCCCAACAGCATTTATTGAAGAGGCGGTCCTTTCTCCATTGTATAGGCTTGGATCTGTTACTGTAGACTAAATGTGTGCTTATCCCTGGGCTCTCAATTCTGTTCCATTGATGATCTTTGAGTCTGTTTCTGCTTCTGTACTATACTATTTTGATTATTAGAGTTTTGTAGTATAGTTTGAAAATTAGAGTGTGGTGCCACCATTCTTCCTCTTTTCTTGTCAGGATTGCTTTGGCTATTAAGGGTCTCGCACAGTTCTGTATGAATCTCAGTAATTTTTGTTTGATTTCTTTGAAGAATGCATTGAAACTTCTATAGGGATTGCATTGACTCTTTACATTACTTTGAGTAAAATGGCCATTTTAACAATGTTAATGCTTCCTATCTACGAGCAGGGAATAATTATGAACTGATTTTAAGATTATACACAACAGCTACGAAAGCAAAACAAACAAGCAAAAAATGTTTCTGCATGTTGTGTGTGTTGTGAATATGTGCTGGGGGTGGGGTGCTCTTTTACTATGAAAGGCATTTGCTTGCAAATATAGAAAAGTCATTGGTTGGGAATCTTAAATGGTGAGCAAATTTATTTAAACTTTAAATAATGTAATTGATGGGTAACGTTGGTAGTTTTTCATTTACTCAGAGATGTAGGCAGTACTTCAAGACTTTGAAATTAGACATGCAGAAAGATTTCTTTCCAAGTCCTTTTAGCTCCTTTCACTATCTTTGGGCAAGCCAAATCTTGAATAACCTCAAGTCCCTTTTGCTGATTGGATTGCCAGCACAGATGGGCCTTGATAACCTCAGAGCTGTTAGTGAACACAGTTGTGGCTCCCTCGGGAATTTAAGCCTGTGGGGCCAGTTGCAGCGGCAGGGGACTTTTTAAGTGCTGAGCCATGTGGTGTAAGCACCAGACAAGAGGGCAGCACCTGAAAATGCCCGGGCCTTGCATCCAGAGGGAGAGAGGTCTGGGAGCCACGTGCATTCAGCTTAAAACAGGAATAAGCACAAAACAATATTAACTTTAGAAATGAGATGAAAGCCCATGTGTGCTAGCTTTCACACAGAAGGGGAGACCCCCCCTCCCATGCCCGCCGACCTCCCAGCCCCTTCAGCACTGCTTTTAGATGGAAATGATTCTGTTGAATACTGACACAAAAGGAAGATGCTAGCTCGGTGAAGAGCCTCAGCGAAGAACAATTACATGCAAGTAGGTTACATGAAAATATAGTCTCAAGTGTATGATATCTTCTGAATATTAATTAAGGAAATTATTCTCAGAGCAGCTAGTGTTTAAAACAAGATCTAATCTCCACTGAGTGGGCCTGCCATTCTCTCCCTCAATGTCTAACTTCAAAGGGCTTCGGAGTTGGGACAAATGAGATTATTATTACTTCAATGTAGAGAGGAAACCTATTCTAGCCAACTTGAGAGTAAATTCTAGAATTACACATTGCAGTTAATACAAAGAAGAAAAAACTATTCGACATTCATGGATGTCTGTGCGCTAAAATGTTCCTTAACCTTTTTTTATCTGATCTAATCCATCCACCCATAAAAATTGCACATTTCCAATAAAGAGCTGAGAAGGATATGAGAATACGGACCAGCTGAAATGTAATTTTATTAAAGCTGAGGATATAATTTTCTTCAACTTGGGGTCATTAGAAATAACCGAGTGCTTTGAACTGTAGCTAGCGCTTACTACTTCTATGGGCCAGGTACCAAGTGTATGGCTTATACTAGCTCATTAATTTAAAAGCCTTCCAAGACTGTGCATGATACGCAGACATGGAGAAGCACACACGATAGTTTGTCATAATAGAGTCCCACAGACTGAGTCGCTTTCTTCCCCGTCCTGGAGGCTGGGAGTCCAAGGCAAAGGTGTCAGCAGGGTTGGTCTCCCCTGAGGCCTTTCTCCTCAGCTCGCCCGTACAACCCCGGCGTCCTTTGTCCAGATTTCCTTCTCTTACAGGGACTCCAGCCAGATTGGATTGGAGCCTCTCCTACCAGCCTCCTTAAACTAGTTGCCGCTGTGCAGGCCACATCTACAAATACAGTCACAGTCTAGGTACTGGGGATTGGAGCTTCAACACGTGGACTTTGGTGGGGGTTGGAGGAGGAAGCACCCAATTCCACCCCTAACAGGAAGATAACCAGCCCCGGTTATCAGTCCAGGCCAGACATGGAGCTGGGATTTCAACCCTGGCGCCAGAGTCAGGCACTGAACCATCATGCTGTGCTGCCCGTAGTTACAGCTGGTGTGAGAAAGGCCCTCTGTCACTCTCAGGAGGATGGCCTGCTGACCTGTTCAAACTCAGGGTCGGAGTTAAAGGCATCTTACTAGAAAGTACCAGTAAAACTGAATCCTATCCACAGATATTTAAGGATGTCCACATGAATTTGGCAGATGTGTATTTAAAAAAAAGTGGGGGGAAGATAACCAATTACCTAAAGTTAGCATTGTAGCTGCGGTGAAATCAGTGCTGCTGCCATCCGGCTCTCCTCGACAACTGTAACCAGATGTGGGGATGGATGGGTATTGAAGTGCCCAGATGTTGAGCGGATACAGTTACAGGGGCGCGAGTGCAGATGTGAGTAGAGACAGCATAGCTGCAGATGCTGCTGGGCTGAATGTTCGCATGGACTCTGCGGCCCCTGGCTGTCTGCAGGCCACCCTGTGCCAGTGAGCATGGAGGACCAGTGGAGGAGACAGATCTCACCAGGCAGAACCAGGACCCAGGAAATGCAGAGTTCCCCTAGGATGCGGCTTTTAAGAGGCAGCCTGCTCTCAGCTCAGCAAGCCCGCGCCTGGCTTCTTCCTGTGCCGGGCAGGGTCCCACCTGCCAGGCTTTGAGAGGCTGCTTCCCCTGCCATGAGTGTCCTTGACAACCCCTATCCCTACCCCATTCCTGCTTCCTTGTAGGAGAGACCAAGATCACCTCTTCCCCATTCCCCTCCATTCTTCTCGCCATAGTAAGAATTGCTCCCCCACATTTATTATTTACCGTATGTGTTTTGGTGTCTCTTGCCTTCACATAACAAAATATCTGAGAAGAAGAGGCATGTCTTTTGCATTTTATGTCTGACCCCGCGTTGGCCAGCATGTAAGTGCTCAGCAAGCCATTGGAGAATGGAAGCTCATCTCAGAGAAATGTGAAGTCCCAGGCATAAATTTTCTTCGGTCTGCACACCGCTTGAAAGTAATAATACTGCGTATGTTGTTAACATTGATGATTTCAGAGATTTTGCAGGAAAAACATTGGATTATTGGCCTTTCTTTAAAAATGAAAAGATCTGGCCACACTAGACTTGAAATGAGTTGAAAGCGAGTAGTGTCTGTCTTGTGTAACCAAGACAGACCCTTTGTATTTGCCCAGTCTCTGTTTCCCCACCAAGTCTTACTGCTTCCATGCTGCCTCTTCACTCCGTGATGTTGCCCTGTGGCCCTGGTTTGAATCCCACCCCCGATCCCCACTGACCGCGTGGTCATGACCTTCCTGTGGATCGCCGTCCCAGCACTGCGCTTCCCTGCTTTCCACCGTCCAGTGTTTGTCACACTTCCAGAGGCAGGGGAAAGATGGACTCATGGCAAGGGGCTAAGGCATGATGCTCTCTGCCCCTGGCATATCAGGCATTGGTGCTGGTGAGAGTGGGGCACCGCCCGGGTTGGCATAGGGGCCAGAGAGGAACACGGCTCTCCGCCAGGACACCTTTTCACAGCCTCCTTTGCATAAGACAGCACCACTGACCACATTAGAGCCACAGGGGAGCAGTTACCACTGGAACTTCCTTTCTGCAACAGTAGCACCCTGTTTAAGGGAGCCGAGAACGGAATTCGATCGGCTCTTATGTGTGCTGCCTGAGGTTTCAGGCGGCCGTACCGGCATGAGCTTTCAACATCGAAAAAACAAATGAAAACTCTCTGGAAATAATAGGAGCACTGTGTCCTGGGACCTGAAGAATAATCTTCCTGGCCATCAGTCATCCCAGCTGAAAGCAGCTTCTTCCTCTCTGCTGGGGCTGAGATGACATGACACAGACCAGAGCCGGGAGCAACATGAGCCCGAGGCTGCGCCCCCCCACCGCCAACATGCCACCTGAGACTCTTCCCCTACAGAAGGCATGGCCCGCTTCCTGTGTGCTGTCAGGAGGCACAGGCTAGGAAGGCAGATGGTGCCTCGTGAGCCCCAAATACCTAGATCTGAAGGGACCATCACACCTACATCTGGAGAATTCACAAGAACATGAGCCACGTGTGGAGAATTCTCATAATCCGAAGCCACTTCAACTTCTCCATCCTCAGTCTCTCAACGATCTGAAGCAGTGCACACTGTCCTTATGCCCATTTCACAGATGGTGATGTGGGAGCCAGGCCCGCTAGGCAAGGTCACCCAGTTCATGAGCTGCAGGGAACAATTCCAACTCAGGTCTGTCTCTGATCCCCAAGCCCTGGTTCCGAGCAGTGGAGCAGTCCTGTTACTTCGCTCCTCATTCACATGCTTCACAAATGTTTATTGAGCACCTACTGTGAGCCAGGCCCTGCCCTGAGTGTTTGGGATGCAGTAGTGAGCCTGCCTGTTGTAGGAATCCTGCCCCTGTGGAAGTCTGTTGTACTCAGTGCATACTGCAGTGTGGCCAGTCTGCATTCCAGCTGTGAAGACTGTTCCTGGGTAGGGGGCCCCAGGGCAAATATGTGAATCTGGGGAGAGGCATGAGCTTAGTTGCTGGATATGCATTTTTAGAGTAAGTTCAAGGAGCTCAAAAAGTTCCTGCTGAACTTGAAAATGAGGTTGGGGTATGTTCTATCAGTTTTTCCTGGAGGGAAAAAAGTCCCCCAATTTTAATTCCCTTCTGAACTCAGCCACATGTTGAGATAAGGAGGGTGGGGTTATAAATCAACTCAGCTCCCTTGGGAGAAAAATTATAGTAATAAGCTTTTAAAAAACGATGATAATAATAAGCTATATGATTTCAAAGTGACTCACTACCACTCCCCCCTCCCTTTTTATTTTTTTTTTAACAACTGAAATTGATTTTGAAAGGAAAGGCTGTGGAGATTTTTGTAGAATACAATCCAGACGTTCTGAATCTAAACCCTCTCACCAAAGGACTGCAGTTCTGGAGAGCCTGGGCTCAGTTGATAATGTCCCAGTCTGTGCCCGACACACTATACTCGCCACCACATGTCACTCAACAGGCCTGAGAGCTCATGGACGAAGGAAATAAAGATGGAATGATATTAAGGCTGAAATCAATACAGCTTTCTTCTCCATTTCCCAATAGCCTCGATTACTTCAAAGCAGCAGATATGAATATAATTAATGAGCAGAACAAACACCGCAAGGAAAATAAATCTGGACCTTGTTTTATGAGCACGGCCCGAATGGATGGATTTAAAATTGCAGACATGTTTGTTGGCAAATCTGACTGCTCGCTCATTTCCAAATGGTACAGTGTTTGAGGGCAATCGAAGTTGCGTCAGCCTGGGTGCCCCTGAGGGACAATATCTAGCTGGAACTACTTGGTAGCCAGCTAAACAGAGTTCTGGGACTTTGATGTATTCAGCCGCGTGAAATCTTATGCTTGAATCCGTGTTAGGACACATCCTCCAACCAGCTCTCTTTCTGGCTGCATCTGCAAGCTAATACCGCTTTAAAATATGTATATTTTTAGGAAACTGACCAAATGGAATAACAACCGCTCAGAGGAAATTCACACTTGATTCTGGAAAATGAAATGAGAGCTCTCGCTAGGGAATGGGCTCAGAAATTCTGACAACAGCACGGCCGGCCGTGGTATGGTTCTAACGCCGTCCCTCAGGGGGTGTCCCCCTCATGGAAACCCCCGCAGACTTCTGGTCTCGGTTTCCTCATCCGTAGTAGTAGGAAGGATGACGACAATAGCACGTGTGTTTATGGGGTGTTGATGATGCATTGTTAGGGTGCTCTGAGGGTTCATCCTTTTCACAACAGCCCTATCTGGTGAGTCAGTCATACTCATACTCCCTTTTCATAGATGAAGAGACTGAGGTTTGGGGAGGTATTATGAGCAGCCCTTGCATGTAAGTCTGTAAAAGCCAGTGTCCAGCGACGCGCCCGACCCCCCAGGTCTCCGCTTTGCAGCGCTTTTTTCACTGGCCGGGGGTGGGGGTGCTCAGTTACCATTCATACAACCCCGGCTGAGTTGATGTGCTCTGCGTCAGCTTCCTGGCCAGTAAAATGACAGCGACAGTAATAATATTTGCCCACTTCTCATCCCAGACTTAGCACATTTGGCATGTAAATGTCAAAAGAGGAGGAGGAAATGAAGGGCAAACTGCTGTAGTCTCTCTGTATGGGGGGGAACCGGAAGCAAGTAGAAAAAATTGGTTGTAGTTTCTTCTGACTGGGCGTGCCAGTCCCTTTGCTCCTAAACCTTCTCAGGCCAAGGTGGCCAATTTAGATGATGAACTCTTCAGGTTTAGTGTAAAGCTCTGTGGTCAGACAGGAAAGGTGGTTAATTCTTCATGAGTATAAACTGTGAGGAATCACGTCCGAGATTCAGGCTTGGGAGTGACAGTTCAAAAGCCAGGGGACTGACAGTGACTTTCTATCTGGGGTCAGACTCGCTGGTTTGTGCTCTGTGGTGTCCGCCTAGTGTTAGGCCCTTGCAGCCACCCCATTTCTAACCCATCTCCCCTTCCGGCACCGCAGACACGTGAGAATGTCCCGCCAAGCAGGGCAGTATCACGGCAAGACTCACCCAGACAGACAGAGGGTAAAGAAAAACACTTTGTTCTAGTGACTGTCACCAGAGATACCCAGATGTCTTGAAGTTTTTCTTTTAAATCAATTACAAAAAGGGAAATTGTTTGCAACTCTTGATTTATAGCGAACGGGACATGTGTAAACCTTCCTTCAACTGGCTGCTTGGTCTCTGCGGGGCAAGAAGCCAGCGGAGCTCCAGCCAGGGGAGCTCCAGCCAGGGGATGGGTGTGTCTGAGCAGGCCTGGCCCCGATGACCCCGATTCCAGGGCGGAGGGAACGCACAGCAGTTGTGTGTTTCATGTCTGTCCGAGTAGGGGTCCCGAGAGCAGGGGTGTCCTGGGTGCTCTGCATGCGCCCCAGCAGGAACCAGACAAGACACACGGTCCAGCAAAATCAAAAACACTGGGCTGGGCCACAGGGAAAAACACAGCGCTCCCATGAGCGGAGTCTTCTTTTTCATGTGGTAAGGAAATCTGAGATCTAATCAGCAGCCTTAATTGCAGAGCTCAGGGAGGGATCTCCAAGATCCCCTTCTGCCTTCACCTCCAGGGCTCTCTTGGCCATGTGGGCAAGGTGACAGTAACTTCCTGGGACCAGCATTTGGAACCTGCTGGCCACTGCCCAGAGCGGGGGGGAATGCGTGTTCCACTGAAATCGGCCAAACCACTGCTGAGCCGGGAGGGGTGGGGGATGAGTAAATCCCACTGAGGCTCCACCCGCTCCAAGCAGCCCCTCTCCAGAGCTGCGTGTCTTCCACCTCTGCTGCCTTCCCCCCCACCCCACCCCACCCCACCCCCAGTCCTTCTGCCAGAGGACAAGGCTTGGCCTGTGGCACTGTCCCTCCGCCACCTTTCAGGAAGGCCGCCTTGCTAAGTCCTGTAGGTGGGAGGGAAGGGTCTGAAAGACTGGGAGATGGGGGAGAAAATGAACCAGGAGAGCAACAGCAGGGGCGTCATTTAGGAGACTTAAAGGAGCTTTAAAGGAACACCTCGATGCTGTTCCCCCTTTATCATGCCAGTGTGGCCAGTGTTTCTAAGTGCTAAATTAAATTCACATTCATGCTAACAGAAGTACACTCTGATGCCCTCTACTTGCTGTTATACAAGACGAGCTTTCTTTTGTGGGAATTAAGACTTTAATAGTGTCTCCTTTGTGTTTTCACCAGTTTAAAGCCAGAGCAAAACATCACCCTCGCAGAGGCTGTTAATGGATTAGCTGGTGGCTTTCGCCGCTTTGCTGTGTTCCTGTCTTTCCCTCTGTTTGGCTCTGTGCTGGCCCCTCTCCTAATTATCTGGTCCTCTTTTTGCTTGATAGCTTTAGAAGGCATAGGGTATTGTCTGAATCCAAATTAAAATTTTCTTTAAGGAAATGAAAAAAGAGGGTTTTCTTGTTTGTTTGATTTTTGCTGTCAGGAGTGGCAGACTTCCCTCAGACAAATCAAACAGGAAGACACTAAAAGGCATCTCTGGGCTTTAAGATCTGTGAGGTCTAATCCACCTCGCACTGCCGTGGATGCAATGGGCATTTCAGTGTCTTCTCGACTCAGGATTCCCACCTGAACTGAACTCATCACACTTGTTAATCTCACACTGGCGATTGGTAGGTTTCACAGCGCCCCAAAAGTGAGACTCCTGTTTAATGAAGCATTTCATTCAAAGATTCACTAGGCTACTAACCACCACCCCCCATTTTCACTGGCGTTTGAAGCTAGTTCTTTATTCTTTCACGTGTGGTTTGAACCAGTTTTCCGTGAGCTGTGGCCGCTGCCGAGACGGCTATGAATGGCACTTATTAGGAAGGGAAGAGCTCATGAATTCAGATCATCCTTAATGCTGAAATGAGCTGTAATGAAGGCTGCAGATCAAAGTGCTTGAGGAGCAACAGCAGCTGAATGGGCCTCCGCGCTGGGGTCCAGGCTGCTGTAGAAAAGGATTAGGAAACTTCACTTAAGTAGCCAGAGAGGAGTCCACGGGCTCGCCTGCTCTGCATTTAATTGTTTATGGGCTCCATGGACCAAAAACACTTCCAACAGATACGTAGTCTCCCTCAGAGACAACAGCGTTATCAGATGTTTTCCACAGGGAAAGAAAAGGCTTTAAATTAGCAGCAGCAAGGACAGAAGCAAGGCCATCCTTAACCTCCAGGGAGGGGGGCGAGGGAGGGGACAGTGGATGCCCAGAAGGAGGGGAGGAAAGGCAAAGGACAAAGGAGCGACAGCCACAGGCTGGGCGCCACCTTCCCTCTTGCTCAGAGAGGCACAGCCCCCTTCCTGGGAGACGCAGTCCCTCTAGTCCCAAAGACCCGAGAGCAAGAGCGTGTAGCCAGCGCAGCATCAGCGGGTCCCTCCCTGCGGCATTATGGCAGCAAGCTGAGGGGGGGGGGGGGCAGGGGAGGAATGGGAAGCAGATGCGCCTGCCTCCTGCCCCCACGGCTCACTCTGCTCCTGGAGGAGCAGTCAAGGAATATTTGTGTTAAGTCTCTGGAAGAAGCAGAGACAGTTTCTTAGAGGCTGAATGAAAGACGAGTACAAAGAGTTAATTTGAAACCAATCAAGCCCTGTGTTGGTCTACTGCTTCAGAAATCCCTCTATTTTAATGATGAATTTATTTTCAAAGCAGTGCCGATCCTTTTGAGGGGAATTCCACCTCACACAGCTGCACAACGTGCCCCGCAGTGTTGAGCTTTCTCGCCCACCTGCTTTCTGTAAAACAGCGTGGACTTCCCAGAGCTGAGAGCGTGCCAAGCTGGCGCAGCCCGCCGAAGAGGCGCCCTCAGCCTGCAGGCACCTGAGTGTCAGGGAGCACACCACAAACCCCTGCAGAACAGGCGGAGCAACTCGGTGGAGCCACACAACCACATGGCAAAGCCGCAGACTCCCTCTCACCTTGCAAAGGACCCTCTTGAATTTTCTCTGGTTGATCTGTTAACCTAACTTGGCTTCCCCTGCTGCCCTGTTCAAAAGCAACTGCGTTGAAAATAATATTTGCAAAAATTTTTAAAAACATCACACCTGAAAAACCCTAAACAAAATTCCTATTCCGTATTCCAAGTACAACTCCCGAAGAGACTGGAGGATTCTATCTACTTTAACTGGGAGAGACTTCACATGTTTGTTTTCAAATCGCAACCAGCCATGACTTTAAAAGCTCCACTTAATAGGTTTTGGTTCCGCTTCCCCCCCTTCTTTATTCAAATACATCTCATTGTAAGGTTCTGAAGTTTAAATGTGCTTGCTTCCCATTTGGTTATCAACAAAGCACTTCTCGATTAAATAGATCAGGACGCTGTCCTTTTGTGCCCTTGAGGGCATGCCCAGCTCCCTGGACCGGGGGAGCGTGAGATCTGACCTCGGCAGTGGAAGGCGCCCTGCTGCCCCTCTGTAAGAGAGTCCTCCTGCCCGCTTGTAGGAGGCCCGTAGCTGCTCTCCACGGCCAGGGCGAGCACAGTAAACTGGAAACGCTGTACCCGGTTACCTGTTTTATCTTTATGATTCACTGGGGAACTGCGCTTCTAAAGCAAGTAGTTCATTGTACATGGGGTCACCTTTATTCTTTTCTTCTCTTGCAACTCTGGAGGCTAACTTTCCACATCTTGAAAGTTCTCTCGAAGTTGACCAAAGATCTCCGATAAGGTGATGAACAATCGGTGCGGGTGGGCACTGGTCATCACGGTGTTGGTAGAGCTGGACCGACGCCATTGAGTAAGGCTTGAGCCGCCACCCTGGAGCATCAGACTTCATGTGCTTGTTCCTTCTGACTTGCTAAGACTGTGACTAATACAAAGATCACCGTTTATACTGTCACAGAATTTCAGAATCTGTCCAGTGCAGCTCCCCAGGGTTATTCACACAGCAGCTTAAAGGTTTCCAGTGGAGCAGTGTGCCGCTGTGGGTATACCCATGGTCGCTATTGAATGCATTCGCGTGTGCTTGCCCCTGCACGCTTGCGAGGAGCAGAAATTTCAGGACATGTCAGTTCCACTGCCTGCCTTAATGTCACGGTGGATCCAGCAGTGACCATCTGCTCGCAGATGCAGGCTGCCAGGCGGGCAACCTCTGCAGACACAACGCGTTACAGAGAACATTTCCAGGCACGGGGGAAGTGACCACACAGTGTGGCCTTTTCCCCACACGCTGCTTCTCCCTTTGCCATATGCCAGCTGGATGTCCTTGAGTTATTTAACATGCAGTGTTGTCACCTGGATAGATTGTTTTCATTCAGTTGTCCGAAATACTTCAATGTATTGCCACTGTGGGAGCTGACTTCCTACTGAAAAGCGGAAGCATGATCAAAGCAGAAGTTTTAAGTTTCTCTAATTCTGCGCCTCATACACAGAATCTGCTTGTTGGGGATGTAAATGAAAAAGCCCTGGGACATTTGATGCGTTACCTTCCTTTGGCCAAGAGATCATTCTAGAAATATCAGGGCAACAGTTCATATTGTGAGAATCTCAAAGTTGTGCTATGAATGTTTTAAGGATTTGCTTATGGACTTTGGGTGGACTGGATGACTCACACGGTGCCTCAAAGCCTAGCACAGCAGGCACTTAGCATGGTGAGGCAGAATTGACTTGCTCCCCAGCATCCATCCCAAATGTTCTCCATTGGTCAGCATCTGTGCATTTGTATGGGGTTGTCTACCTGTAATCCAACTCTGGGGATGGGCACTAGATAGTCCTTGCCAATCAGTATTATCCTTTATCCACAGTGATTGGTTCAGAGAAGGCATGTGACTCAAGCTGGCCCAATAAGAGTGAAGCCCAGACTGCTGTTTGCTGATTGGACACGAATTTTTCATCATTCTTGACAGTGGCATGCAGATAGGAGCCTCAAAGTGAAACAGTCATTTTTCTTCTAGGCGAAAAACCAGTCTGAGACTCAAGGCAGTACCCAGAGGAGAGCCAAGGCGGAGGGAAGTGTAAAGAAACAGGGTCCTGATCAGCCCATACTGAAGCTTGCAATAACCCTGGCCTTTCTCAGTTTTGTAATCGAACAGATTATTTCTATTGCTTGAGCCAACTTGAGCTGCAGTTACTTGCAATCACAAGCTTCCAAATGAACACAAAATGGTTCAGTAATTATTTGTGGAATGATTGCACAGTGGTATGCATTATAACTTAGTCCACACAAAAGTGTAGCACTAGTAACCACCACATTTCTGTTACTAAAGTTTCTACCAGCAGCACGTTCCAGAAATGACTGAAAATTGTGAGGCATTCTATTTCCCCTCCATGGTAATAGACCATTGCCTGGAGAGTAAATGGACAGAAAACGATGTTATCAGTTCCTGAAAGGTTTCTGTGTTTCCATAGAAATGGCAGATGTTGCATGTACTTGCGACAGTGAGGCACAGAGTTAGACTTCCCCTAATGGTGCCCCGTGAGGAAGACGAGAACGACTCGGGGGTTTGTGATGGATTTGTTCTAGACCATCCGTCCTCTCTGTCGCCCCCCCAGTGACCGATGGCCCACAGCCAGGAGGCCGCTGGGTGGGACAGACCCTCGATGGGTCATCTCTCAGCAGACTTCACTGGCCCTCTCAGGCAGCCCAGAATGTGAGGCGGCCCAGAGCCTGACCTCTCTGCTGTGGCTCCGAACTGCGCGGGGGACGTGGCGCGTGCTGGCGCGTGTCCAGCCCCTGACACCCGCTCGCTCTCCCTCTCTATTTGTGGAATAGTGAACGATGACAATTTATGACTTAAGTCTCATTTGCACTGGCCTTACTGTGAGCTGCGTATGAGAAGTAGAAGGAAGTGAAGACATAATTTAGTTAATTTGGGTTTTCCCCCAAGCTGCTCTTTGATCATCTGACACTCGTCAGGTTCCCGCATCCTCTAAACTCCTCAGGATGCCTGCACACACCCGCGGGGCTACAGGGAGAGGAGAATCAGGTGTCTTTAGCCCAAAGAATATAAATGACCATTTTTTGTTAACTGTGAGATCTTGGGAAAGTCTTACCCGTGTATGCTTCAGTTTCCTCATCCCTTAAGAGAGAGAGAGGCGAATTGTGAGTGAGGCTTGTTGGGCTGTGTGTGATGCAGCCGAGGATCTTGGAGAGCGACAAGAGAGAGGGCAAGGCCAGGGCCCATGGCCCTTCACACGCCTGTGAGTGTTGAGGGTTTCGGGGCTGACGACTGGCTCAGATCCCAGCCCTGGGTTTCCTAGCTGCGTGATCCAGGGCAAGTTACTTGCATTTTTTCTGCCTCATTTCCTCACCTATAAATAGAGGTGATGATGATGATGTTTCTTTATAGGGTGAGTGAGGATTAAATATATATATATATATATATATATTTGTGTGTGTGTATTTACACATATATACATATATAGCTATCCTGGCACATTAAATGCTATATAAATGTTAGGTGTTATTTATTTTATATTGTTGTTCCCTGTAATGTTTAGGTTTAAAGGGTTTGAGAAGCTCTGCTGCCAACAAAACAAAAATACTTAAATTTCCAAAAGTCTCCAGGGCCTTCAGCTAGGCAGTGATGGGGCGTGCTGTTGGTGACTCCAAAGGGTGGGGATGGATAGCCCTCGTCGGGGCACTGGCCCACAGCTCCCCACCGCCACGGCCGTCCTGCTGTCTCCACTGTGTTCGGGTAGCTGGGCACAGTGGGCTGCCCTCTGCTCCACGCCTCGCTCCTGAGCTTGCTTTTTCTTCTGGAGATTATTCTGCAGTTCCATTCAGATGGCCTCTGCAGCTCTGGGTGGCTGCTGCCCTGCGCTAGACAGAGCAGGGCTCCGTGGCTAATCGCCTGCATTCCTGTGAAGACTGAAGGAAAAGATAAATTTCCCTTACAGTCAACATTTCAGGGAAGGCCTTTTCTTAACAGAAAATAGTGAATATCTGAAAAGCTAGAGACCTCAGGCAGTTTAAAATTTGCAAGGAAGGAGTGCCTGGCAGTTCAACTACTTTAAAATTCCTCTCCTGAAGATTCCCCTACCACGAGTCTAAATAAAGCTTGAATGACTACGGTCATTATCCACACTAATCACCTTGCTCAGAAATTTCTTGATCGGTAGTTTCACTTCCCTTACCTGCAGGAGAAGGTTTCAGGTACTGAATCTCAGTCTCTGGAATTGGAACTGTGGTCCAATCTGGTTTGGGACTCGCTGTAATCTCTTCACACCCTGGCCTGGGCATAGATACCCTCTTCCTACAAGTCCCATCCGGTTTCCTCCCAAGCGTTGCGCTCCTATCTCCTTTGACATCCGGCATTTACAGGTTTTTTTTACTATTTGGTTTCCCTCTCTTTCTCCTTCTTCCGTGCCTCCCTCTCTTCTCTCTTTCTCTCCTTGTATTCATTCAGTATAATGGAAAGAAAAAATGCTTTTGCTTCCTGAGGACTACAGTTGGACAGGGCGTCTCTGTCCCAGAAGTATGCTAGGATTAATCCAATTTGCAGGGGCCTGCAGCAGCTGTAAATATTTATGGGCAACCGAGAAGAAATTGACCCAAGCACAGAAAGTAAGGGAATGGGGCAGAAGGACAGCCAAACACCAGTGACCCCAGAGTCACTCCCTAGGCGCCAGGTGCAGTTAGCCTCTGGGGCCTCCCTTTTGGGGTGGGAAGTGGCAGGAGGGCTGGGGATCTGTGGGCATCAGGAGTAGAGGAAGCTTTCTCTCTCCCTTCCCTCTGCTCCAAGCCCATTTCCAACTGCCCTTCGGTTGGAGGCCTTAGGGACCGATTTAGTAGTCAGAAAAAAGCATCAGACACTCCCCACAGCTCCATCCTGCCCATGCCTGTCTGAGAAGAGCCACCTGCACATCTGGGGAGGAGACAGACCTCATCATCCGCTACCTACCCGCGTCCTCGAAGTCTCTTAGAAAATGCCAAGGAAGTCTTAGTTATTTCCACACTTGTACCCAAGCACGTGTGCATTGTTTTGAGGTCTAGGGTTTGAGAGTAGAAATGTAAAAAGACACAGGAGAGTTTCTAGAATATTCTCCTTTGTAACAAAGCAGACAGAATAATTTAGAAATTAAAATGTTGGTTGGTTACCAGATGGTTTATCACCAGAAATTGTTACAGAGGAAAACTTTTACCAAGTGGCCACCAGCCCTTTCTTGCATTCTTCTGTGGATGGGGAACTCACCACCACTAAAGGAAACTCAGTCATTTTGGCCCAGTTTTGTTGATTAGAAACATATTTTGAAAGGCAGAGAATATCTGCTGCCAGCTGCATATAGTTGTTGATCTATTTCTTGGGTCTTAGGGCCCAGCCCAGTACCCTAAATTCTCTTCTCTTGGCATTATTCTCCATTGTATTAGTCTTCGGAAGAGACACGGCCCTCCTTCCTAGAAGCTGAAGGGGACTGGACACTCCCTTTCCTCAGTCACAGTCAGAGTCAGCTAGCACATGGCCAGGGCAAATGCTTAGTAGGATTTCGATATAAGAGGAACAGAGAGCTAGAGGCACATCCTGAGAGTACCTGAGCAGGCAGAGCAGTGGCCCCTACACATGAGCAGTGAGGTGCAAGCGGGGCCCTCTGCTATCAGCCTCACTTGGCTATTGAGTATCTCCCCCACCCCATCCCAGGTTCTCCATTCTCCTGATGACACTGCAAGTCACCCAGTAACCTTCCAGCACACTTCCTTTTCTGACTAGGTTAGCCAGGTCTATTTCTGTCATTAGCAACCTCGAGTCCTGACAGAGAAACTCTTCCTGCCTTTCGTCTCTATTTCAACCTCGCTACTTCCTCCTGTCACTTTTCTGGGTGATTCTGTGTCCTGTCTTCTGAACACTCTCATTGCTCACCTGTCAGTGTGTCCTGCTGTCATAACGAGACACTCTAATGTATACCCTCGTGCAGTGGTACGCGCAGGTCTAGAAACTTCTCTCTTTCTAGACCTGCATCAGATTCCTCTATTAGTATTAGTGCTACCTCTGTTTACAGCCACACTGCAGTACACTGTTGGCCTGTACTGAGGCAAATAAAATCCCAAGTTCTTTTGCTACATATTATAGTTAAGATGTGTGTGTATGCATTATAATTTAGAAGTCCCAGGAAATTAAGAGTCAGAATTGCTCTGTGTTGGGGGATCCCAGATTCCCCAATATTTAGGTCCCTGCTCTGTTTCTTCTAATAGCCTAGTTCATACCCATTTCCCCAAAGGTGAGTTTCTGGCCTGCCCTCTCCCTGTATCTACAGCCTCTTGGGGAATTGGATAGCCTGACCTGAACACCGTGGTCCCAGCACCTAGGTTCCTTATGAAAGCTACCAATAGGCACGGCCACCAGTGAGCCCCTGTTCAATCCCTGCTTCAAACGTGCACACAGGATGGCAGATCAGGAGGTTACTGGGTGGCTGTCAGCCCATTCTTTCCCTTGGGGACAGATCTTCTAGTGCATGTAACCTTCAGGTGCGTCTCATTACTAAACCCCATATTTCAGTGCCTTTTCCTGAATAATCTTGGACAGGGGCAGGGGAGCAGGGGGTAAAGATGTGATTACGTCATTGCATCCTTGCCCAATGGAGATGAGCTGCTTACGACTAAGGAGCTTTACCTAGTTTGTGTTCCTCATGAGCTTCTATGGGAGATATTGTCCTAATCTTAGCGGTCAGGTGACTGTGTCTCAAGTGAATAAACAGCATCCTTCCAGTGGGGGGAATAGAGGGGCTTAAGAATCAAATGCTGTGCCTCCCCCAAAGTCTCCTGGCCCAGCTCTGACACTATTAATGGAAGTGAAGTACGTGGAGGAGAGAGTGGATGCTGGAAGGTGGCACAGTCCCTTCTGAATCTGTCTCACCGTGTCAGCCAAGCGTGTGACTCTTAGGGGTGACACAGAATTCATGCCACTTCCAAGAAATAGCCTTGCCACTTCCTCGACCCTGTATTTGAAAAATAGGGTCCATATACTCAGGCAGTCATTCATCCAGGTGGTCCTAATCCTCGAAGGACTTAACTGAAGGTCATTTCACCAAGACTGTGACACACGTGGGGCGAGAGGGTCCCCCCAGTCCCTTATCAAACACAGCTTTGACAGAGGACCGAGGAGCCCGCTGAGCACCAAAAATGCTAAAACAAGAGCAGATTCCCCTCTTTGTGTCCTCACAGTGGTTAAGCTGAAAGCTGCAGGGAGAGCTGGGACCTGCTTGGACAAGTCTGCCGCTCCCTCAGACTTCTCTCCAAGAGGGCAGAGCACTTTGTAGGTACACATGGTCTGAAGACTTAATTTCAGTCAGGAACTTGAATCATTTCTGCCACCACACCATTTCTATAAAGTGCTTACAAGTAGAAAAATTGTCCAGTTCAAGTCTCGTTTTATTGATTCTGCCAAATTGGAAGGGGAGGATGATGGAGGTCAGGTAACCCGCAGGCCGGTGAGAGCTGGTGGCGTCGTGTTGGTGGCAAAGCGACACCCACTGCATCGGCCTGGTGTTGTGTTGAAACCTCCCTTCCTGGAACCACAATCGTTACCACTTTGGTGGCAGAAGGAAGATGTTTATCCTTCACAAAGACTGCAAGCCTTCCAAGCCTTTATGTAATCTCTCCGGCCACCGGGGAGCCAGCCACATGGCGTCTGCAGAGCAGAGAGGCCTGCCTTCTCAGACCAGGCATGCCCCACCAGCCTCCAGCAGGAGCAACAGGTCGCTTCCCTGCCTGCGGTGGCATGGAACCCAAGGCCCTCGCTGCCAGCTTCCCAGCCAGGCCTGACAGTAATTTGTACCTCGGCTTGCACGGGCTCTCCTACTGTCTGCAGTTCTGTTTGTAAAGTGAGCAGTTTGCTCTTGGTCGCGCAGCATCTCTGTGAAGTCAGCCGTGAGGGCGGCTCACCCAGGGGGACAGCTGGTCAGTGAAAGCGCCAGCCTGATTCTCCAGACCCCGCTTGCGTCCTGGAAGTCGTTTTGTTACACAGAGCAGCTCTCCAGAAGCCAAACGCCACTTCTCCATGTGTGGGATCTGCAGCAAGAGAGACATCGCCTCAGAAGCAGGCATTTTTGACGCGATGTCTGGGAGGGCCAGGCAAACACAGGGCCCTTCTGCGCAGCCACTTTCTTTTGAAAGACTGTGTTTTCTTCTTTTGAGAGACAGGGCGTGGGAAGGGGGGTGGGTGGGAAGAGGTGGCAAAAATTTGTCCTAGCTCACACTCCAGGGGTGAAACAAACCAACACGCTTGTCAAGTGATAAAGACATGGCGAGGAAATCAAAAACCACAGCCGATGCTTATTGCCTCAACGGCTGCGACATTATCTCACCACTCATTGAGAACATATGTTCGACACAGAGTGAGGATTCGGGGTCCCAACCGGGCTCCGAGCACAGAGCGGGAGAGGTGAGAAACGTCGCCCGGAGAGGCCCATGTGACAAATCCTCCAGAAATTCCAAGCTCCGCCCTCCCCTGCCTTCTTGCTCCCCGCGGGCCACTCCCAGCTCTGCACGTCGTCGAGCTGCTCTGTGTGTGATCAAGGACCACAGCGAACACTGTCGCAGCTTCAGCTACCTGTGTTCAACATTGGCGGAGAGGGAGTCATGCCACCTTCCTCTCCTCCTTGGCCCCCGGCCCCAACCTCCCAAGTCCAGGAGAAAAGGTGCAGACTCACTCTTATCAAGCGTTCAAACGATTTCTTGGGAACGCCACACTTTGTTCTATTCTGGCTTCCTTCGTGAGGGGTGGGAGCGGCACATCTTCAAACGCCTGCTGGTTTAAATGGTGACAGCTGC
The DNA here is from genome assembly GCF_964194135.1 of Talpa europaea. Taxonomy (NCBI): domain Eukaryota; kingdom Metazoa; phylum Chordata; class Mammalia; order Eulipotyphla; family Talpidae; genus Talpa; species Talpa europaea. The sequence goes on along the minus strand of NC_140080.1, from coordinate 4,566,286 downwards.
ATGCAACGGGCTCGCTCACAGCCCGCCTGGTGTGGTGAGAGATAACTGCAGGGCAGGACTTCAAAGGGAGACCACTGCAGCCATTCTGACAGCCCCGGCCGCCGCCGCCCCCAGTTGGTGGCTCTCTGCTTGCAAAAAGTGAGCCCGGGAAACTAAGAAACGAGACCGTTCCCACAGGCATTGGCAAGAAGAAGCCTGCTGAGTGCTTTCCCAAACACATTTGTCCTAGACAGGTGCTTCAGTCTTGAGCGGATGGTGAGAAGCAGTTCAACATTACATTAGTTTGACCAACATCCTTATTTTAATAATGGATTGATTATGCACCAGGTTTTAAAAGACAGAAATGAGCTAGGATTGCTTGTGCATGAGTGTGTGCGTGTGTGTATGTATTTCTCTGAGGTCATCTAAATTACCCGTCTTTGCAGAAATCATTTATTAAAACTTGGCTCTGTGTTATAATGTCTGGTGGCCTTTGATCTTCGACTAAGAAGCCGTTAGGGGAGAAACTGTCACACGGAAGATTCAAGAGATGACTTGAAATCCTCGGTTCCTTGCGATGGGTTGCACAGATGGCTGTTTAAGGAACCACATTAAAGAACCGCCGTGAAAGGTAGTTATTTCCTGTCTTCTCCATCTGGCAGGTCCTAACGAAATACACCCCAACACTCACTGTGGCACTGTGTAGACAGGGGCGACTGCTGACACAGTGGGTGAAGCGCTTCACTTTGGCTAATTGCCACCCCCCCCACCGCTCTGCCACCCAGCTCAGCCCCACCCCTTCTTCCCCACATCAGCACCCTAAGTGAACGTGGGCAAATTGACCTAACTCTCAGCCTTGGTTTTCTCATCTGTGCAATGGGAATGAAAATGTCTTATAATCAGGGCAGTAACTCCTTTTTGAAGTGACCGGGTTGAGTTGACTCTGCACCTTAAAAGGCACCCCATTAATCATTAAGTTCTGCCGTGTTCATATGATGGCATATACAATACACACCAAAATAAGACCCGAGGGCAGTGTTGTATTGTGATTGTTTAGCGACAAGAAGTGTGTTGAAGAACACATGAGACAATCCATGTGAAATAATTAGTTTCGCGTCATCACACCGTCAGCATTTAAAACATTGGCATCGTTCTCCTCTTTCCCTCTCTTCTGTGTCCAGATCGAATGCCATCTCCCTTAGGAAGCTCGGTCCCGTCGTCACCACCAGAAATCCTCTCTCCTTACAGCTCTCTGCAGACACCCAGCCTTTTATACTAATCGTTACATGCCTTGGATTATAACACCTAGTCCCCCTTCTTAGACTGCAACTTGAAAGGGAGCCTAACAGACCAATCACAGTGTACACATGATGGAACATAACCAGAGATGTCGAAGACTTGGGGGGAAAGTTTTATTGTAACTGTTAAGTGAAAAAAGTAGCACAGAAAAGTGTTAATAAGATACATTTGCAAGCAATAAAACCGAATCCCCTTCGCATTAACATCTACACGCAGGCATATACTTGTGCGCCCGCACTCGCATGCAGAGGAGAAGACCTGCTAGAAAATATACCAAACAATAACTGATGTTGCTTGGGCATAAGATTATAGCCAATTTTAATTCTCTTCATACTTTTTTTAAAAATTTTCCATTTTTGCTAATCAGGAAAGCAAAAAATAAGTACTTTTTAAAAGGGCAGGTGGTTAGATATGAATAGGAAGTTTAAAAAAAAAAAAAAACCCAAGGGATTAAGGAGAATTTCATGAGTTTCCAATGTCCTCTGTTCATCTAGCAAACATTTTTAGAATGAGTACACAGCTCCGATAATGCTACGGGAGGAAACAGATTTAAGAGAGGTCCTGATCTCAAGAGGCAATGACAGTTAGCTGGGGAGGTGAGACATACAATTCGGAGCAGTAATAGAATGTGACAAAAAGCAGAGGAAGTAACAAGATCAGCGACTTCAATAGTGAGGCCGCCAGCGGGGTTCGTGTCCTGGCCAGGAGTGGCTTCGCAGACAGGCTTCTGAAAGACAGCACAGGCCCATGGCCACGCTGACTTTTACTCGCTTAAAGAAGTCAGCAAAGAATTGTCTTTTTCTGGTGTGTCTTTTCCCTGGGGACGTGCTTGGTTGCTTCTCCCTGCTGCTTGTTTTCTGCTTTGTCCTACGCGTTGGGACACTGTGTCGCTGGTACTGGCCGAAATCTCTTGGTGTGTTCTTTCTGGGATGTCGGAAACTGGTGGTCTTTTTGGAATTTGATTTTATTCATCTTTGTTACTTGTTGTTTGTGTTTATAGCTATATGCAGTATATATTTAGAGTCAGCAGAAAATGTAAATTTTGCTATGCAAAATAGAGTTTAAGTTTAGTATTGCAATATATTAGCCTGAAACTATATTTACCCCTTATAATTTATTTGTTCATTAATAAATATTTTTCAGCACTGTAAAAAAAAAAGGTCAGCAAAGAAGTGATCAAAGTGTGCCCACCCAACCTAACATTTTTATTTAAATCATTTATTCAGATGTTTTCCCCCAGAGTCGCTAGCCAGTAGCAGAAGAGTTTATGTGTGCATCCTGTCAACTTCTGGTTGACACATGGTGAAATCACAAAAAGGAAAGCAGGGGACAGAGAAAGGGGGCCTGCGTGTCTGAAACAGGTCTCTCCCCCGGCCCCCATCCCAAGAGATTTGTGAAATTTTATTTTTAAATGTTGACCTATTTTAAATTCTAGGTCATTTTTTTTGGAAATTAAGATTTTCCTATACTCTTTCTGAATAGAAAATTTATCTGATCTTCTCAAAGCTAATAGAGAAATTTAATCCTCTATTTTGTTCTAATCAAAATTTTCTGTAATTTTTTGCAAAGCATCTAAGTGGAATTTGGTGTCAGGACACCCCAACTTATCTTACATACACAGATGGGACTAAAAAAAGTTTTACATTGTTGAAAATTTGGTCTATTTTTAAAGTTTTTAGAGTCTCCATCCTACTGACTAGTAGAAAAGGTGATGATTTCAAACCATGGCAAATCCAAAGAGGTGGTAATTCCTTTGTAACACATGTAGAGAGGGTAATAAGAAAGAGGAGTGGCATCCCAGTGACCCTTTGAAGTGAAAAAATTGTATCGCTGCTGTCAGACGCGGTCACGTAGAAGCAGAACAAATATGCAGCTTGATGAGAAATCTTACTTAACACAACCAAGTAGATCAACTTAATCAAAGGTGGCATGTGGGCCAGAAATTTGCTTTCAAGAAAATAAGAGACTTCTTTAGTGCAGGCCAGAATTTTTTGATACTTCCCACTAACTCTCCAAGCAGAGACTTGGGTTTTCAGATGCTTTCAGGAGGCTTTCCACATCAAAAAGCTCACTAAGGAAATACATGTTTCTGGGCTCTGGAGAAAACCTGCTGCTTAAATAAATGTTGCTGCTACCTTCAGCAACAGTTTTTGTGTTTTTTTGTTTTGTTTTGTTTTGTTTTGTTTTGTTTTGTTTTGTTTTAAATCAGGTTCTTAGATACAGTGTTTGAAGGTGGATACACTTAATTACTCCCCCTCTCCGTGGATAGTCAGGGGCGACTATAACATCCCAGCTCCTAGTTCATCCCAACCCACAGCACCAAGTGGCTTCCAAGCGGTTTCAGCCAGTGGAGCCCAGAGCCAGTGGCAGTTGAATGTCGACTGCAGCTGAGCCCTTCCCCACAATCTGGGGCTTCCCCAAAACTCCCGTTTCAAAGACCAGTCCAGAGACTGCCTAGCACTCAGCCAGAAGCTTGGGCAGATGCTGGAGATGTCTCAACCCAAGAAAGCGTAGATTTACATGGCTTAATCTTATCACCCTTTGATTTACAGAACTGAAACTAGAGCCTCCAAGGCAGTTTTCCGAAAACACTTTCTCACATCATTAAAAATATGCATAATATCATCAGTTCCCATTTATCGCTTCCGTATTTCTAGTAACTGGCATTGTTGTTACTTCAGGCAAGCCAGAAAATAAGCATGCCAGGAGCTGACATGGTGTGTTCTGTCACCAAAACAAAAACGCTCATGCTGATAAGTGTCAGGTTGGCTTCGTTGTGGGTTTTCCCCTTCCTCCTGTGAGCTGCAGCTTGTCTTCTACTGTCAGTATGGGCTGAAGTGTCGAGCAACACAAGTTGCTGGAGTCCCCTGCGAAGCTGTGCTCCCAAGGTCGCAGGTTTATCAAGTGGCCACAGCTGACGCAGACGAGGTGCAGTGATCGAGGAACGTTCCTAAGTAGTTGATATTCCTGGGAATCGTGCATCTGGCATATTCATCGTGGAGAGAGGAAAAGACAGGGCCGTTTCTTGCGATTGAAGCCCTGGGTGGTCAGGACAGCTTGAAGGAGGGGGAGAGGAGACTTTTTCAAGTAGCAGAGGACAAACAAATGGAGGTGAGGGAGAAACGTGGCAGAGGAGGAAGGGCGGTCATGGCGCTGCGGAGGAGAGCCTCTCCTGCCGTTCCCCCACCTACACACCCGCCTCTGAGCCTCTTTTTCTTCTGCCTGCGGATTCTGCCAAACAATTAGGGAAAGCCATTCTCTGGGGGAGCCCTTTTCTCTGGACCCCATCATCCCTAACCCTAACACACATCACTGCTTTTGTAAAAGAGGAGCTGCTACTGGCCTCAGGTTTACACAGCTGTGCACGTGACTTGTCTTGACTGCCGCCTGCCGCCTCTGTCTGCACGCTACCTGAGGCGTGAATGAGTGGGCACACACATTAGACTCTACCACCTCGGGGCCAGGACTGCCAGACATTCACCTCAGATTTCTTTCCTTTTCTTCCTGGCATGCAGCCAGAAACACTTTGGCAGAGAGCCATTCTCTCCAGGCCCACTCACCTGGGGCTCCTCCACGAGCTTGGAATAGGCCCTTCTTGTGTTTCAACCATAATGCGTTTTGGTGCTATTTGTGACAGCAGTAGAGCCTAACTTAAATACACCCCCATTCACATTTTATATGAACACGCACAGCCCCCCCATCAGCACAGTTATCTTCAGAGATCTTTTGAAAGTGAGGAAAGCATTTAATGCTCTAAGAGCATATTAGATCTCAAGAGGATTTGCAGTTGTCAAAACACCTTCATGTATATTCTCTCACATCCGTACTACCAGTTTTTCAAGACAGGTAATATAATTTACACATAAGCTCCACTGAGCGAATGAAGTGCTTTCCCTATAGTCACACTGCAGAGAGAGTTCTGGATAGGGCCTAGATCCAGATGTGTCTGGAAGTCTTTTCCCCCTACTTACCAGGGAACACTTAGCAAAACTCAGCTCCAGCCTCAGCCTCTGCCTCCACAGAAGGCCCTCCACCTCCACCCGCTAAGAACCAGCTGTTCTTTTGTAACCTCCCGGGCCCTGTACAACCACCCATCAGTCCTTCCACATCTTCCTGGACTTTGTTATTCCCATGGACCCTAAGGGCCCGAGTGAAGGAAGCAAGTTGTTACCCCTCAGTCACTAGCCCAGCACGTGACTCCGAGTCCACCCCTCAGAGCGTCGCAGTGGTGACTCCTGTGGCTCCAGAAGTATGAGAACAATTTGAAAGGAGGCGTGTGATGGTGCAAAAGCAGTGTTTCCTTTGATAGAATTTAAGCATGATTAACAACCAAACAAATGTTTAGAAGCTACAAATGAATCAACTAGGCCTTCCTAATTTCGAAAGCTAGCTGGAACACATGATTCCCATTTTGGTTGGAATTGTTTGAATTTGCTTAGACGAGGTCAAGCTAGACAATAGGGATGATATAAATACTCCTTGAAAAACATTGAAGTGCAACTGCGCAAGTGTGCACATGAACATGGACGCAGAATCATCCAGCCGCTTATTCATAAAGAAGAGAAGGTACTGTCTCTAGTCTCTCTTTACTTTTGATCTCACTCTTTCAATGTGTTACCTCCTTGAAATATCCAAGTAAAGATAATTGAAGTTGAATTCTTCCCATGACCCCACAACCTGCACAAATTAGGAGCAATATGTCAACCTTGTGGGCCTTGATTGTAAGGAAGGCACCTTGGAGTGGAGGCATTCCCTCTCCATGGGCTTACACACGGTCAAGCTTACGTCCTGTAGCCTTAAAATCCCAGCAACAAAACTATCAGAAAGGACTTGCTTCTTCCCATCAAGGATCTTAAGACTGTGAAGCAATGTGCTGTGTTGGTAAGGGCAGACAAAAAAGGAGGAAGGATACTTTGTTGAACTATGTGGGAAATTCTAAAAGACCCACCATTTGTCATTCCCAGGAATAAAACTGGGAAGGGTGATCAGAACTCTTGCCAGTGTTAGTTTTCTAGAACATGCCTTAGGCATCGTGAGCAAGAAAGAAGGGAAAATCAACTGGTGAGCACTCCTGGCTGAAAGACAAGATTCAAATAAGCTGTTTAGCCTTTGGTTCAGCGTTCCCAAACATCATAAAGATCTTAGCTCTTGTAAAAGACAAGCCAGTTGTTTACAATAGACTATTCTGGAGGGAGTGGGTGTGTCTCATGAGGCAAATATTTGCCCATAGGAGGTAATAAAAATGTATTAAGCTCTAACCCACAGCTGTACGTGGTCATCAATGTGATTAGCTCACTCGAGTCTATTTTAAGATCCTGTCAGGCACAAACATTAGCAAAAACCTGGCATTTCTCCTTAAGAATATATAATTGACCTTTCAAGTCTGTAATCTCGTTTATCAAAGCGGATGGCAGGGATTTATGCAGAATAGTTTGCACACCTCTTTGATTTCTGCCCCCTGAGGACCAAACACGCATCCCACCCAATCCTGTTTTATTTTTGCCATATCCTGTGTTGTTGAATGGACCTCTTGTAAAAATGCAATGTAACACCCCCCCTCCGGTTTTTTTCTGAAATTCTAAACAAATCTGACATCAGTTTCGTAAAATCTGCAGTTCCCTTACATTCCTCAGGCAGACTTTAAAGGTCACTCTTCTAAAGCGTCGGGAAATCTGTTTGCTTGGGCAAGAGCCCACGTGGGCACAAGCAAGAAAGCTGTTTGATGGCGAGTTAAGAGACTGGAGGGGCAAACTTGCACTCCTGAGCATGACAGAGGTAGTGGTGGGTGGGTGGGCATGTCCAGATCTCACATTACTTCACTCAACTACCCTTTGCCTATGTAGTACCTTTTAACTAAGTTTTCTGGCAAAGAAATGCACCAACCATCGTTTATAGCAACAGTAAAATAAAGCCAGAGAAGTGTTCGCAGCCCCCTCACGATGAAGGGGAAAGACGGTGACAGAACTGGAAAGGGACAGAGGGCCGGAGCTAGCCCCACTGGGCACACTCCCCTTCCGTCTCTCATTCTGTGCTCACTGCTGAGATCAGCCCCCCTCATCTCATTGTATCTCCAAGCACTGTCATGTGAAATAATTTCTCTTTCCATAAACATTCATAAAACAATACTGCTCATAAACCTTCCTACTTTATAAACATTTAACTCTAAATTCTCTTTCAAGTTAGCCCAGGTGCTAACCAGGAGCCCAGCCACTCTATACACAGGACTGAATAATACGCACGACCCAAAGAAAGACACCAAAGAAGCACTGTTGCTATAAAATGAATAAACAGTGCAATAAACACAGAGAACATTCCAGAGAAAGCCCGTGTTCAGAGGTGACATACCTGACTCAAAGCAGCAGGCCCCCTGTCTCAAGAGGAGTCGGAAGATTGGGGTGTGAGGCTAGGAAAGGGATTACATGTCATAAGAAAAAGAAAATTATGTTGATAATGATTCCTGGAGTCACTGCCAGCAACTTCAGCCAACTTGCCTGCAGCTTCATCAAAATGTGCCAAATGTAGGTCCAATGCTGTCAGGATTAAGAGCATTCTTTACACAGATCAAAGGAAGACCCTCAGAGTGATTTTTTTTTTAATTCAGTACAAATAGTGTCCCCCAAATAGGAGATCTCCAATCGCTAGATTTAACATATATTAGGACAATTTCCCAGGTGACTGTTTTGATATGAACCTGGGGCTAGTCTTTCACTAGCCCTGGGACTCATCGGTTAATTCGCTGTATTTTGGGCTCCTACAGTGCGCAGTATATTTTGCTGCCTCTGTGCAGGATCCAGAGGTGGGAGGCAGGATGGCATCACATCGAAAAATGCAGACTCTGCCCACCAGAGCAAGAGGGTGGAGGTGGGCAGTAAAGCTGGGGAGGCCCAGGGGTTATAGAGGAGGACGAGGATGCTTTGATGGTGGGCAAGGCTTGGTATCATCCCCGTGAATCATATGCCGTCTTGTAAGCCTGTGTTACCTCAGTAAAAACTTTTTTTTTTTTTTAAAGATTTATTTACTTATTTATACAAACACTGGGTACAGTCAGAAGTGCGGGAGGGTGAGATAATTCACCAGAGTCAGAGCAGGGAACAGAACAGGCAGACTGATGAAATACACTGCTGAGGGGAGCAGCGGGAGCTGCAGGAGAGGTCTGCGCACTATCTGGGACCCTCGCCAGCAGCCGAGGATCGAACAAGCGCTGCAGAGGCTGCGGGCAGCTTCGCAACCCAGCGCTCAACCGCTGCGCCACCGGGGAGGCCCTCAGTAGAAAATCTTAACTTAAGAGCAATACAGATTCTGGTGGATTCAGAGTTCACAGTCTACATTCCTCAACCTCTCTGAGCTGTGTCTACTTCAGAGGGTAGTTGTGAAGATAGTACTAGTGCCTGTGACACATGCAGCAGTGCCACATGCATGGGAGCCATGATTTCAAACCACCATTTCCAGCATAAGGGCGAAGTTTCTGTAGAGGAAAGACATTGCGTGGGCGTTCATGCAGCTCCTCCACACTCAGCCGTCCTCCCTCTTAAACGCATGCCGAGCGCTGACTCTCCAGTCAAGTACAAATTCACTAGCAAGTTTATTTGCACATTGTGTTCAGAATCTTTTTCGTTCAACAGACTGGTTGGAAGCAAGCAGAGTGGGAGGTTGTGTGGGGCCTTCCAGAGACTGGCATTTGCACCCCAACAAATCCCATATTGTCTGTGTGAGAAAGAAATCGCTGCTGGCATCGCCAGGAGAGTGTTGACTGGCTCTAAATTCCGCTTTTGTCCACATGAGCAGAAAGTCAACCCATGATCAGGGGAAGCCGAAGACAGAAAACAGTTCTTTGTTGGGGCGAAGGGTTCTTACACCTCCTCTTAGTGTCCCAAGACAAATGGCAGCCCAGGGTTCTGCCCAGTAATGACTTTTCTCAGCAAAACCCTGGGCTCCCTGAGCTGTGTCCTCACAGAGCTTCCTGTAAAGCCTTTTCCTGAAGTGATGGACTTGTCTTTTGCAACCAGTTAGCACCTGCTCTCAAAACTTGATCCCTCTCTGATTCTTTTCAAGTGGAGCCAGGGGATCAGGACTTAATTAGCAGTGATATATCTCATACTGATCAGCTCCATCCAGCTTCCCCCGAGGCCTCAGATTTGTCTCGATTTGGAATTCCCGTGCTTGCTGGGCGGCTTGTGTTTGCAGTGAGCTGCAGACACATCCTGGTGCACGGGGCAGGAACCCCTGGGTGGCAGAGCGGGCGGCCCTTGAGGTGGGTGGCAAGTCCATGGCTGCCCTCCCAGGAGTTCCCAGTGACCCAGGATGGGTCCTCTGAGGCTGCCGGAGGGAGAAGGTGACCGGAGCAGAGTCACCCTCACCCGTTGGAGGAAAAGCCGCACAGACCTCAGCCTCTGGTGTTTGCAAATGGCCCTTGGGCAGCTAAGGACCTTTTTTTCACGAGGGGAAAACGCCTCCTGCTCCGTACCAGCTCAAAGCCAAAATAACATGTTTTGGCAACCATTATTTGGCAATTAGGGCCTCGGCTCACTGAAAGCATTCTTCCATGCAAAATATGCCTTGGAAAGAAAACACTAAACCACATCTGAGTGCAAATATAGGAAGTGAACAAAGGGGTGACAGAGCAGCGAGAGTCAGAAAGGGTAGTGGAGAGGGAGTCGGGGGCCGGGCACACTGGGGGAGGCAAGGCATGACTGGAGACTAGAAGTTTCCGCAGCCCTAGTTCCAGTGCGGGCCCGGTCAGGCAGGCCAGAGGCTCAGTCTGGTGGTCCTGTGCATCCCCGCCCTGCAGTGGGCTTCCTTCCACGGCACTCAGAGGAGCCTGGGGCAGGATGGAGGCAAGATAGAGCAGCCAGGAGGCTTTGCCTGAGTCACCTCCTCCTCTTCTGGCTCCCAGGGATGGGTGCAGTGGTTGGACGCTCCTCAGAATCACCCCTTTGAGGCAGAGATATAGCAAGGAAAATGAGAGACTTTTCTTCCAACCAATCCAGGACGCTCTGAAAAGAGAGAACAATCAAGCTGAATATACTCCTTGAAGATGCAATTTTACAGAAATAAAAGCAAGTCATGACACGTGGTGTGGGGCATTTCAGGGTGTTGACCTCCTGGATTATTCCAACAACAAAATGGGCTTTATTTAATCACCCCTCTACGTAAACCTCTGGAACACCCCCTCTACACCCCCCACCCAGTTCCACCGGGTAGGGAAACAGCATAACCTCCCTGGGGGGTTGCAAGGCATGCTGGGCCCTATAGGCTGCTGGCTTGCCTGTGTATGGGCACTCTGTCTGGTCTGGTTGAAAGAGGATTCTGTGTCTGTTCACAAGGGCAATGTGAAGCTGTTTCCTTCATGTTCATCGGGCTTTCGTGGACACACATATGGGCACTTCCTCTGGCCTCGCTCTCACGTGGAGTGCCTTCTCTCTTCCCTCCCCCGGCCTAGCCCCCGCCCAGGTCTGGTGGAAAACTTAGATTAAGGTTTTGAAGTCAGGAAATTGTGCACAGCTAAGCCTCCCACACAATAACATGACTTCACAGTGGGTTCAACCCAACCCTCTCCTCAGGTGCAGCCCCCCACAGCGAGGACCCAGCTGACTGCTTCACCTATCTTATCCCTCAAGCCCCACCCACAGGTTATGCCAGGAGAAGTGTAAGTGGATTTCATTGGCGACTCTGATATTCCTGAAGGGATAATGATCACTCTGCAAAGTGCAGATATCCCACCAACACTGGTTTGGTTTGCAACTGTAAATTACTTTCTCCTCACAATTAGGTTGATTTTCTGATCATTTTTCTGAATGTCCGCAGAGGAGTTTGTTCATGCTGGGTGGCTTATGCACAGCCATTAGATGAAGCATTTCGAGTTAAATCAGAGACGTTTGTCCATTTCTACAGTCCTTATTTCTGTGTAATCGTTCGCTTGATAAATACGGCTTGGTCACTGCGAAGACATTTCTGGAGTCAGCTTTAATACTGAAGAGTGTTGGCATTTTAAAATCTAAGACTTTATTTTGCTTAGCATGTCATATTTAAAGTTCTGAGTGGTTCTAGACTAAGGATTTAAATAAAATATGAATAATATCTAGTGCACCTACATGAATAGGTGAATAATATCTAGTGCATCTATCAATCTTACCCAGTCTTTTGTGTGTACTTTTGCGCGGATAATGTCTTCACTGACGTTGAAGTGAAGGAAGGCAGAATACGGTGCACTTTTCACTTGCTTAACCATGGAGTGACAGAGTCAACCATACTGCACCGACTTGGAGGAAAAGTCTAGTCAGTTCGGCGCTGGTCTTGTCAACTCCCTCCCTGTCCCTCTTCATCTGGGCCTCCTTTGCTCTGTTTCAGTGCCCCAAATCTGGATAATTAGAGAAGCTTGGTGGTACGCCTGTGATTTTGGCTAGCCTTTCTTTGGAAACTTTTAGAAAGAGTTCTCCCTGCAACTTGAGTTTAGACCCTGGATTTGGAAAAAGGAAAGAACATGACATTTCCTTCCGGGAACTTAGTAGGAAAGATATGTATCTCTACTGTGGAGACCTCAAAGTTCTAAAAGGGCTAGTGTCAGGACTCCATCCCTCCCCAAGCCAGCCAAGCGCTTGCGTGGGCACGTGCTGCTCTCGGAGCTGCAGCTGGTTCTCAGAGGGAGGGATAGGCAGCGTGCTGCGAAGGTCTAGGACTTCTCTACATATATGTATTTTCATGTGCATTTCTGTGGCCCTGAGAGCAGGCAGCTAGCATGCTAGGGCAAAACGGTGCTGTCCCCTCAGAAGGGAGGGTATTCCTACCCAGCAGAGACAGGAGCTCCCTTTTGCCAGTATTGGAAAGTTGGCTTCCACTGGGGTAGCCTAAATGCAGAGATGTTCTTTTGGAATAATCGTTAAAAATCAGTTTGGTTTTTTTTGAAACCTCAATCACCATGTAAATATGCACATTGCCTATTTCAGGAACTAAATAAATTGTGGAATGCATAGGAGAACATTAGTCTAAGCTGATTCCCTTTCTTAGGAACTGTTGGAAATGCACTCGGGGCAGGCTCCCTAAGAGCACCTGCCCTATTCCTTAACATGTGTGTTGGTGGCTTACCTGCCAGAATTATCCTCTTTGTGCTCAGCTCACAACTGAGAACGTCACCGCAGCATGCGCGCGCCAACGACGTCGTTTGTCTTTGGCGTCAGCTCGCCTCACGCAGCTTCCTCGCCCCGAAAACATTATGGTTCCACATGACACCACACGACACTTTGCTAACTAGCTACGATAGTTCATGTTCAGTTAGTGAAAGGCTGTGACTGTTTTAAAAATTCAGCTGAAGAAAGAAATGAAGGGTGAGTGCGAGATACCGCCATGCGGCCTGGTGGGGCATGGGCCGTCGTGCCAGCTACCGAAACAGTCTCAGGGCAACCCAGTGGGATCTCAGCTAAAGAAGAGTCTGAATGGGAAAAAGTGCCTTATTAGTACAATGACAGCATTTAACTCCCAAGAGTTGGGGGGTCCGGTAACCACAGCCGTGCTGGTGGTGGGTCTCTTAAAAAGTCGTAACAGCCCTGCTTTGCCCTGGCCTTGGACGCTGCAGACTTTGCTGGCCTTGGGCAAATCATTTCACCTCTTGGTTTGTTGTCTGAATTTAGAATTAATAATAGTCCTGAGATATTCCCAGAGACACAGAATGATAAGTGAGTAGTTCTGAAGGGGCCTCCAGTGCCTCTGACATCACTGCAACTTGAAGTTCTTTGTTAGGTTGGGAGTTGAGATGATTTCTTTGATTGGAATTCATAGTCTGAGAAGCCAAAACCACACACCAGCATCGCTCTTAATTCAAAGAAGTTGGAGCACGGAGTATGCTAGGTTCATATTTTGTGCTTTTTATTCACTGAAAATAAGCATCTCAAAAATGACCCCAGAGCTAGGCAGTCTCCAGCTTGGGCTGAGCTCGAGGGCCTGTCTGTCTGCCCGGGGAGCAGCATTCTCGCTCCCTACAGAGCATGAGCGGCGTCTCCTGGGTTTCCTGTTGACTCAGCCATCTTCTTCCCACATTTTGGGGTTTGTGGTGAATGAAGAATTTGTATTTGGCCACTGGCAACAAGGCCTTTCAATAAGTCAGGAATCATGTGGACCCTGTGATTTTTCTAAATGATCTGAAATTCTCCTTTTCTCAGAGATTCAACACTAGTAAGAATTATGTTTGTATTTGATAAAAGTTGAACCTCAGTGACAGGAGAACATTTCGCTGAGTACTATCTAGACCACAGTTTTAAGATTCCTCACTTCCTTGAAATTCTCTCAAAAACAAATCAGCCCTTGTGAAAGACACACAAAGCCTTGTTTTGTTTCTACCACTTTTCTCTGTCTTGACAGACCATACGCCTCTACCGAGTGGAGAAATACTTAAGTTCATAATGACAAAAATAGACGTTGTCTAGGCGAGTCCGTGTGCACACTGCAGAAGGGCTCGGTGTGCACTCGACCCGATTCATTTAGCCATTTAGAAGGATTTGACAGAAGCTTTTGTATTTCTCTATTTCCAATTCCTCTTTCCTAATATTTAAAATTACATAGGTCTTTACAGTCATCATTTTAAACATCTTGAGTTGAAACTCATTTTAATCACTTACTTTTTTTTTTAAACCATTTTAACCATGTAAGTGTGTGGTTTAAAGTTGTTCCACCATCGCCATACCCACCTCCAGAATGCCAGTTTCTTTTAAACAGCAAATTTGAAAACTGTGATCCAAAAGAATTAATTTGATTCCTAGGACAAATTGGGAATGATGGGATCCCAGCACAAGGTCAGGGGGCATGTTGGGGCCAGGACCAGTCGGGGTGGCTGGAAGCCTGTCTGGTGGAAGCCTGTCTCGAGCAGCAGGAAGAGGCAGACCTGGGTGCAGTCATGCAGATGAATAGGACGTGTTAGGTCTGAGGGACACGGCAGCTGGGAAGGGACAGTAAATGGCAAAGTCAGTGGCAACAGAAGAAGGCATGAGGGCGACAGGCTCAGGACGCTCTAAGGCAGGTCTTCCAGGAAGAAGCATCCAGAAGGCCTGATATTCTCTTTGTGGCTGCAGGACAAGAGTGGCTTTTAAAGTAATGTTGTCCGACCTGTTTTGCTTCTTGGCTCTTTGGGCTCCCGTTCTGCTCCATGTTCACTAGGGAAGGAGTTACCTCCTGTCCCACCGGGGAAGACTCCACATTGCATCACATACAAAGCGTGTGGCTGCAGAGCACTTTGGACCAGAACTGGTACCTAAACTCTTCTGGCGAAGACAGCTCTCTTCCTTCTTACTCCAGCCCAGTGAACCTAGCTTTTGATTTTTGCTCTTGTCCATTACAGTTTCGTGGTTGCTATTGCTGTTTGATAAGTGGATGAGGAGGCAAAGGCTTTGGGGAGGACTTGGCAGAGGAGTGGAGAGGGAGGATGTAGTATCCACTTCCCCACCTTTGCCATGAAGCAGCTCACGAAGCTGTGAGACCATGGAGCATGTGCCCTCAGAGCCCAGTGATCAGATGGGAACCAGCGTTAGGGAGGAAGCGGTGCTCTCTGCCTCTGTGTGGGGCGGCGTCTGTGTCCCAGCGGTGGGGTGTGCTGTGGGCCCTGTTCACATCATAGTCAAAGCAATCCCCTGCAGGATGGCTGTGCGGCCATCAGACATGGACCAAAGCAGAGTCGAGTGGTATCATGTGGTGACACTGTCTGGCAGCCCAGGCGTGGGCACAAGTAAGGCACCCCCAGGGATTGCACCCATAACCTGCGGACACCTTGAGGGAGGGTTAGGAACCTCCTCTCATTAGAGAGGCTTTGAGTTAACTCACCTGAGGTGACGTTATAATACTCCAGACCTTTGTAATATTTACTCCTCAGCTCCTCTGCCAAATGGCAAATGCACTAATTATGGTCTAAAGCATGAAACTTATTACTCTGTGGGACAATAATATCTCAACAAAGGTACTCATTTACAGGCAGAAGTGTCTCGTAAAAGATTTGCCAGCCACCGACAGAAGTCACTATTATTTTAAAGTGGCAAAGGTACTGCAAAATTTCTGCTCGGTGTAGGAGCCACGAAAGTTAATTCATTCAACCAGAAATATATTCTGAGATTCAATTATGAACCAGGCTCCAGGGTAGAACAGAGAAGCAGGGGCTGTTTTTCCCACTTGGAGACACAAATTTCAGAGGCGTCTGTGTAACACCTGAACTGAGCGTAGAGTGAAGAGAGGAGGCCTGGCGTCAACCTGGACACCCAGTAATGTGAGGAGAGGAGGGGACCAAGGGCAGTGGACAGTGTCCAGCCTCCCTCTCCTCAGCAGGGCACTTGGGGCCCCTGGCCATCTTCCACGCACGTGCAGGAAGTGGGAGGACCAGCCCATGTCAGGACTTGCCGTACTTACACGCGGCATTTTTCTTAACTCTGGCCGCTGTGTACAATCAGGACTAGCCTGCTCGGGACAGTCTTTTTCCAGAGTCCCAGATGAGAAGGATCACGCCTGGATTTCCTGTCCAGGCTTCTCCCATCTACTGAGGGGTGCTCCAGGCTTCCTTCCTCACCGTCTACCCTTCTGTCTCTACTTCCCGCTGGCCCTGCTCTCTCTCAGGTCTCACCTCCCAGCCCAGCGCTGTTTTCCATTTCGTTTCACTTTGCTTTGTCTTGTTGCCTCTGGTGGGACAGACACCAGCACTCATCAGGCATATCTGCCTTCCTACTCTGTCCTTACCCATCACCGATGCTCTAGTTCTGTTGTTTCCGTGGAACCCACAAATCCTCGCTCCTGTCAACAAAGCCCGGCCTTTGCAAATGAAAATCTTGGCCTTCACGTCTATTTTCCCTGAAACGAGCTTCGACACCCTTTTTGGAGACACCCAACACTGATTCCTTTGTTCAGGGCTGGTTGCTAGTGCCTCCCCCGCCCGCTCCAACCGCAGAAAGCCCTGGGCTTCCAGGGGTGGGCGCAAGGATTACTGGGAGGGAAAAATACATCCAATAATATTCCAAAATATTGCACTAAAAATCTAAAATAAAATGGTCTCCTTGTAGAAGAACATCAGGCCGCAGCTGAGGCTGGAAATCCTGAATTTGGAGCAGTGCTAATCTCAGTTACCCGATCTCCCCTGGCAACACTCGGAAGAGAGAGCTCAAGCAGAGAGACCGTTGGCCCCAGCCAGGCTGGCCTGTTGAGGGGCAAGTCTTGGAAGAAACGAAGGACAGTCGGGTTGAGGCTACTGAGACAGTGATGACTTGATAGTAGAAGAAGCGTAGTGAGAAAGGGGCTGG
Source organism: Talpa europaea (assembly GCF_964194135.1). Lineage (NCBI taxonomy): Eukaryota > Metazoa > Chordata > Mammalia > Eulipotyphla > Talpidae > Talpa > Talpa europaea. The sequence goes on along the minus strand of NC_140080.1, from coordinate 4,549,748 downwards.
AGGAAACATAAGGGTGTGTGAGGGCCGAGGGGCTAAAAGTTTCAGTAAAACTGAAGATAAGCTGATTGGGAAGTGCCTGAGTCCAAGAGAGTGACAGTGCTAAATTGATGATTTTGGAGATGAAACAGTTTATGGACATTTGACTCAGATAAGGTCATGCCTAAGTGTTCAGAAAAGCATCTCGCTGCTCTCCAAGTTAGGCTGGGAATGCTGGACCTCCCCTAAGACCTGGAGCATTTCCCTTTGGATGCCCAGTAAGAGTCCATTGGCAAACTGCTTGGGTGGTTCTGCCAGCAGGAAAGACTGAGCCACTGGCTTCTGACTTCCTGGTCCCTTCACCACTGCTCCCCACCAGGAGCCACGCTGGTGGCTCCCCACTATCACTGTCAGGGAAGAGCAATGTGTTGGCACCGCTGGTGTCAGCCCTTGCAGGGTTTATAGACCCGACTTTACTGCTAAGTTATGGAAAACAATTCAAAGATGCAAGTCATAAAGGGTATTTGTGGAGTACTTTATACTTTACATAATTATTTTATTTACCTATTTTATTAATCCCCATGCCATTATTATACGTGTTTTACAAAACAGGGAAATGGAAGCCCAGAGAAGTTAAGTCCAAGTTCACAGAGCTAGTTTATTCTCCCCACCTCTCACACCTGGCCCAGGAACTGACTCCTGTGACACAGCTCTCCTACCTCTCAGCCGCACCCACGGGCCATCTTGTCCTCAACCCACATCTTGTCCTGCACACATCCTTCTACTAGGTGTGGGCAGTTCACTATGGTGTCAGCTTTCCTGTCTGTACACCATGTGGTTCTGTCTATACACCCGGGCAGAAGGCCCAGCCCTTGCTGCAGAGCGTGGCTCCCAGCAGCCCTCACGGATGGCTCTTCACTGAGGGAGCGAAGCAACTTGGGAAGATGCAGGCATTGAAGAACCTCTTGAAGACCCAGTGCTTCCTCCAGTGCATTGGCTGGGTAGCCCTGCAGTTGTGTGGATTTCCAGTGTGTGTGCTCACAAATTGCCTGGTGAAGAGCAAAGGCCAAGCAGCTTGGATTGGCCAGTCCTGGGGTATTGCAGGTAAACAGGACAGACAGTCTGGAAATGGAACTTTCATAGGCAGGTCATCTCTCCTGGGCCTTGGGTTTGAGGAAGAAAAATGCATGAAGGAGAACAGCATCTACCACGTGGATATAAAGGTGTAAAGCCAAACTTTAAAGGGAGAGAGACTGTCGCTTCTTCTGAAGGCTTTCCGTTGATGGTGGCGGAGTCTCTGCAAAGGAAGCACGTCGGAAGGAGCACTTCTCAACGGCAGTGTGAAGTGGCTTGATTACCTGCAAACCAGAAAAATATAACCAGCATATTTCTAGACTCCTCAAAGGCCAGCAACCTCCAGCCGGCCATTTAACCACTCAGGTGTGAGACACTGGCACTGTGCCCAGAGCCAGGAAATACAGCCCCGGCCTAGAACAGTTCATCCATCACCCAATTACCATGAAGTGTGCAAATAATCCAAACAGGCAGACGAACAACCCTCTGTGGCATGATGTGCTGAGGACAAGCACAGACTCTGAATACAGAGTAAAAGCATCACAGAGAGGAGAGTGATTACTTTTGCCTGGGGAGGTTGAAAAGGACTTCAGCCCAAGTCTTTAGTTCATCACAAGGTTTTGTGAGCTGACATAATCCTGTGGAATTAGTTATCCACAACTCCCCCCGCCCCCAGTAGCTAAATGAGCTATGTGGAGATTGGTATAATCCCTATATTTAATCAGCATTTAATATGTTAGTGTTATTACATGAATTATCTCATTTAACTCTCACAGCATCTATAATAAAAACACTCGTACCCCCATATTACAGAGGAGAGAGTGTAGCAGGATGAAGTATCTCCTGCAAGTTCACACTGAGCGGGCAGATTAGTGTTGTTTTAAGGACAGTCCCTGCTTGAACTAATGAGGGTGCAGGGTTGTGATCCCATGATATGGAGTCACATAGATCAGCGTTCATTTTTGAGGCACCGAATTAGCAGCATTCATTTAATTAAATAAAATTAGTGCAGACTTCTCAAAGAAGTTTTTCCTTTAAACAGCATCCCAGCTGCCCCTGCCCTCTGGATAGAAATGTGGGTAAAATAACTACTCGCGTGGCATGTCATGAGCTATGGCTAATGGCCGGAGGAGATGGGCCGAGTTCAGAACGTCTTTCATCTAAGCTTTGCTGGCAAGTTATACTTAAAGAGGCAGCTTTTTTTTTTTTTTTAAGCTTCAGCTCAAAATATCCTTGACTGAGTGTGTCAAACCAAAGCACCTAATTGAGATGACTTAGAGTAATACCTGCCTTTGTCACTTAATATCTTCTAACCACGAAAATCCAGAGGTTTTTACCTGTACCACAGAAACCTCACTTCCAAGGGCAGCGTAATCACTCTGTAGGCTTTTAACCTCCCGAACTCAGACAAAGGAACTTCAGAACTCATCTCCACTATTCCTTACTCCCTCGCTGGAAAGTTCACGATTACTTCACTCTTCCAGCAGAGTTAAGTAGAATCCCACAACAGATATCCATTTAAAGAAAAGTGACTTGCCAGCGAATTAATTATTCAGTACAGATCTCAGAATAGATGGTATTTAATTGCTCGAATTGTAGCCTGGAGTTGCCTGGCTTTGAACCCACTATCTCTACTCAGTAAATATGTGACACTGGCTCGCTCATTTAAACTTGCTATTGATAATCTGACTTTCCTCATCGGTAAAATATGGAAAACTGGAAAGGACTACAAGTTTCCCAGAGATCAGACGAGTTTAGTTTGGTTAAGATTTTAAAGAAGGCTGAATACCTACAGACGCTGTGCTGGAAGCCTTTCTCTCCTATTCCCACATTAGTACATGACTGTTGGCTAAAAGACATGTCCTGGTCGCCCTGGTAACCAGGTGTGGACATCACTAAATTAACTCTAATGGAATCAAATCAAATCAAAATTCAATCTGCTGCTTCTGGCGGTGCTCCTCCATATTCTCTCCCCGCTTCCTCCTGCTATCAGTACGGGCAACTCAATAATCAGGAGGAACACCCCCACGATCTTCAGTCCCTGAATGACTATATGGAACAGAGGCATGAGATAAATAAGGCTAATGTCCTATTTGCCATTACTTTTTAAGGAATTTATATGATGAAAGTCATCAGGGAGCTGACCCACACATGGCGCAGCAGACCTCTCCTGTCTCGCCTGCTGCTCCCCTCAGCAGTGTATTTCAGTCAGTCTGCCTGTTCTGTTCCCCGCTTCACTCTGGTGAATCCTCTTTCCCTTCACACCTCTGGCATATACCCCAGTTCTTGTGTGCATAAATAAATAAATATAAATAAATAAATCTTAAAAAAACAATGCCTGCACTCTTAGCACAATGCTAGCATGGAACTTTACTAAGCATGTGAGAAGATACTGGTAAAAAAAATGGGAGCGTGGCCCCCAGAGTGTGTGTTCAACTTCTGGTTGTGTTTTCTGAGTGAGTCTCATCTGAGAGATGTTTCAGAAAGAAATAAGAAATGGGAAACAAATGGAAAGTCTCCTCCCTGTTCTGCGTGTGAGAAACCTGAGGGCAACGCTGGGAATTCTCTGCATTCTCTCCGGGAGGCTGGGTCCTTCATGCAGGGAAAGCAAGTCACTGCAGACTTCTAAGTCCAATGACTCAGAAGCCCTCATCTGACCCAGAAAACCTCCAACCTGATTATAGAAGGCACAAGGTCAAATAGATAAGAATCTGAAAGCCAAACAGAAGTCTGTAATTAATGCCAACAATCTGCCCTTTATGGCTGCAATGTGGTCGCTAGTTGACTGTCAAATTAACTATAGTTCATTTCCTAGTACAGTCCACTTACAATTAAGCATCATAATGAAGGGAAGTAATGGCACTCATGATTTAAAATAGCAAGTACTACAAAAAATAATGTCATTGGACTTTGGGATTGTGAGTACATGGCGTTTTACTATTCACCAGGGACGTGTCCCCACCAAAAGAAGTGGGAACAATTGATCCATATCTCTTGTTTCTTAATTTTCTGTTCTCATGGTCAACTTTGCACAGAACTAAGGTAAAATCATGGCTTCCTTACTCGTGTAAATTGGATAAATCATTTCTCTGGACTGGTTCTACCGTGTTTTAAGTCTTGGCTAACCCATGGGGTTTCTGGAAGATGAACCCCCCTATAATGAAATAGTAAGTTCTGTAGTGATTGTGGCTAGAAAATAGGATCGTGGGTACTGTGCTGTCCATGTCACCCATCTCTTCCGTAGATGTGACCTGTTGTAAAAAAGAGCGTTGGTGTAGAGACCTGAAATTCCTTAATGAGCCATTTTCAGTCCGGTTGTTTTATTTTTAGGAGCTTGGTTTTAGTGGGGCTTCTCAGGAAGAAGAGTGTTTAAGGACTACAGGAGACTATTTGTTTCCTAACCTCTTGACCTCAGTGAAGTGTCTGGCTTTCTCCAGGCACATTCTATTATCAACAACAGGCTATGCCAGGCCCACAGGACAGAGGGGTTAATTAACCCTGCAAGAAAAAAATAGCTCCACAGTACTGATAAGAATGCAGCCACACTGCCTCCTAAATCAGTTCCGGGGATCTCAAAGAAACGTGGGCTAGTAAACTTTAATATATTCCCTTCCATTTAAATGCCACCCCCCATTCTCCTTGTGTTAAAAAGCAAAGAAGTTAGCAGGCATACCTAGTAAAGATAAAGATGTACCTCCCCAAGGACCTAGCTGTTGCACTCCTGGATCTGCTCCACAGATGGACACTCGCCTAGGCACACGGGCACACCTATGGCTGCGTGCAGGTTGCAAGCTTTTAAAGAAGGTCCTCCCAGAAATAGCAGAAATGCTCCCAATAAAAGAATGAAGAATAAATTCATGCAGTGGAAGCCTTTCCCATAATAAAATATGTCCACTGTGATGTATTCAAATATATAAGTATGAATAGATACAAGAACATAATATGAACGGAAAAAGCCAGTGTTTGACCTAAGTGTTGAGTTCGCCATTTGTAGAAAAAACAACACTTACAAAACGAAATTAAGTACTGTTAATGGATGTGTGTGTGTGTGTGTGTGTATGGCTTTATGTAACTTAAGAGCATGTCTAGAGGTCATTAAAGCTCTAAGTCGGGATAGTGGTATCTCAGAGCAGAGGTCTGAGGTAGGAAGAAGAATGGACTCAAGGACAGCACCAGCTAATTCCAGCAAACCTCTAACGTATTATTTTGTACAAAAAGATCTGAGTAAATATGGTAAAATCTGACAGTTTACCAAAGCCCCGTGGTGTCTGCATGAGTATTCTGCATATAATGTTCTTGATTGGCTTATGCCTAAAATATAGCGCCTGCCCCTGTGTGCCCTTGAATGGCTGTGCCTGGATGTCATGGCATCAGCTGTGTTCATAACAGGGAATGTGGTCACTGCTGCACAGCAGCAGTTGAGAGTAAGCCAGCATGCCCTGGAGACAAGGCCCAGTCCACTCTTAGCATTGTGGAACTGTAACAGGGGGGTCCCCAGGGAAGGGGGAGGTTCCAGGTTCTTGCCCCACCCAAGGAGGGGTGGAGCTGAGTGGCAAAGAGAAGAAGCTGGAGAGGAGACTGAGGAGAGAAGGAGGCAGGATGGAGAGCCAGAAGGAGACCTGGAGGAGGACATGGAGCAGAGACATGTAGAGAAACTGTGCTTGGTTTTTGGTCCTGGACTGGTTGAAACAGATGTGGGTGAGAGACCCGTGGGGCAGTTAACAATGGCCACTTTTATGTTGATTTAAATTTTGCTCTTTTCCTCCCAGACTTGTCTGGCTGTTTCTGCCTCTCTCCAATGGGTCCCCACCAGAAGGTGCCTTAGACTTGTGACAGGCTTTCGGGCCTCCGTGGTCCTGCTTCGGGCGAACGCTGTTTGGCCGGGCATTTACCCACCGGGGATGGGTAACTTCGGGAGCTTGATTTGGAAACTTTGTTTTTCCCCTTTTCTTTGTTGCACACTAATTGTATTAAAGTTCCTTCCATTAAAGTTCTTATATGTTTTGTCTTGATGCAGCAGATGGCAGAACCTATTTAGAGTGGGCTGGTTTGGGGGCTCTGGGGTGCCCCCCTCCCTGCTCTGTAACAGAAGCTCTAGGGGCAGCCAGCAATGTCACCTGTCGAGCACCTGTTAGGGACCGGGCCACGTGCCACACATGCTCCTGAATCCCTTTCGCAGCTCCTGTCATTCACCAAGTGTAGGTGTGACCTGGCCGAGCTGCGGTGGTGAGTGGAGAAGGGACTCTACCCAGGTCCTCTGGGACTCTACCCACCACTTCAGCTGACTCCTCTGATTGTGCCCATCGTCTTTACAAATAGTTACTTTACAGAATTTTCAGTTTCAAAAGTTCGTAAAGCTCTGATACAGGAGGTGTGCGAGTCCCCGTGTCGCTGCCACGACACCGGCTCAGACTCTGGCACACCTGCCAGCCCAGCCACTGCGCGGCTGTGACACCTGGGGGCATCTGAAAGCCTCCTGTCAGCAAGCGCTTGGCCGGGATGGCCAAGGCCTACCTTGATGACAGCTCTGGCGTCAGCAATGTTCATTCACAGTTTGGCTCTGTTCAGCAGCAGGCCTGAAACAGAGATGTCGTAAATCCCATCAAAATCTCCTCCATTATGTGACACACTTTGTTAGAACAGAATAAGGGGTTCGGCTCTGTTGGACCAAATCAAGTTGGTCTATGCGGAGTATCACATTTTAGATTCAAATCCCTGTTAAACCCTCTACTTAGGCTCGTGGTTAACAATATTTTTCTATCTGTCTGCAGAGATGACAGGCAGCCCAGCTCTCGAGCGGGCCCAGCGGCCTCCGCGCGGCTGCTTTTAGAGGCAGGCTCCATAGATGAAAGGCAGAAATCCCACCACCCCAGTGTCTCCTGATTAGCCTGGAGAAAAGCTGAATGACAAACATGTTTCCAATCTGCCTGGCCCACGCAGGGAAATGGGGCAATCTGGCCTGAAAGGGGATTTAGACTTTTGTTGTGTGCAAGGGAGGGGGGATGGAGAAAAAAGCTGATTTAAATCCATCCACAATGCTTTCCCACTTGGTGATCTCTCAGATAAGAAACTGCTTGGCTGTGGTTCAGACCCCTGCTACGCCCGTGCATCCTCCTTCTGCTTGCCCCGCCCCCAGATAATCTCGGCCCTCTCAAACAAAGTCAAACACTGCAGAGATTATTGCAGTGGTCGCTGCAGACACTCGCTCCTTTGGTCAGAATCTTGTCTGTTGATTAATAAAATTGACCTACATTAAGATTCTCTATAGAACGTCTAGGTTAAAATAAGCATCTGAAACAGTGTGTACATTACCTAGTGATTTACTCCTCTCACATCATCCTGCACTAGTTTCAGAGTTGTAATATCTTACATAAAGTGATATTAAGGCGCGGCAATGCTAAGAATTCAATATGTGATTTATTTGTTGGAGATGCTGCATTAAAACAGAATGTTTTCATTTCTTCCCAACAGAGAGAAGAGCCCCACAGATATTGCAAAGTATATATACATAGCCGAAGCAGAGCTTCTTTTAACCAACGTAAGTCCATAAATAATTTGTGACTTTTTATTACAGGTGGGCAGGGCTTGGATTTTGGAAAAATCCACGAGCCACATAGATGGAAATACTGCCCTTTCATAGTTGGCATTCCGGCTGCACACACATCATCTTTCTCCCTTTTCAATGCATATTCTTGGGCGATGTTAGTATCATGCTGGTGGAATAAAGGGGTCCCTTTAGGGTGTGCAAATGAGCAGGGCACCTAAAGATGGCCACCTGGGTATTTGCAGGGCTGCTTATTGGCGCCAGTACTGGGCTTCTTCAAACACAATTATCAAGACTGTCTTCACTGACCTCTCCTTGCTCCAGTATTTGGGGAACTGCATTCAGATGCAGATTGACCTAAATCCCATCAACCCATTCAACCATGTTTGTGAGTGTGCGTGTCTGTGTGTGTGCACGCACACAGTCGTGAACACACATCACACGTGTTTGCACTCCCATAGTTTCCCCGGAGTATTTAAACCCCCAACGTAAAATCTCCGAATGAGGAGAAATGCTTATTTTCCCAGACAAATTTGTCAGTTGCGCTTGTGCTCTTCTTATAAATATTTCATAGCAAATATTTAACATGATTCTTCCCCCAATCGGATCAGCTTTGAAATGCTCCTCAAAGTGAATTCTCCCCTAACAATAGCTTGATGCAAAAGCTTTTTTCCGTCTCCTAAGCACAAGGTCTGCTGCCATAGCAGCACGAATAGTTCTTATTTAATAGAAAAGAAAAGATACTTTACATTAATTCAGTGGTCGGGGTGGGTGGGGGCCGTGGTGGGAGCCTTGCGCATGCGTACATTGGCTTCCAAAATGGAGGCCCAGCCTGCCTTGACCTCCCCTCCCCCAGCTTCCTGCGAGTGCTGCGCAGCCTACATTAGGACCGTAATGGGAAGTGACAAGTTTATGTAAATGATCCACAGACGGATTTTGCTCTTGTAAAACAGAGCAGTTACTTTGGGCTTTCTAATTATTTCATGCCTTGTGGTTCTCTGATGGGGTAGAGATGACTCTACGTGTAAAGTACCCGGTGATTGACAGACTTCTGTCCCCCTGGAGCTCATTAGGGCTCGGGCTTTGGAAGATGGGAAATAACCCTACCAGGCACCAAAAAAAAAAAGGAAAAAAGGCATTCACCCCAGCACCAGTGACTCCGTAGGTTCATTTGTTCGGATTTATGTTTTGGGGGGAAAACAGTGCTATCAGGAGACCACACTATCGCCTTCCTGATCCTAGCAGACTGTCTGCTTTGGTGCTTTGATGTTTAAAACCTGGATTTAGAGTCACACAGGCTGTGTGATACAGAACTTGAAGGGTGTGAAGTGCCAACAGGCTTTTCCACAAGGAAGTGGGGGGTGAGGGGAGAAGAGGGAGACACCTGGAGCAGGTAGGGACCAGACCCAGCTCTCACCAGCTGCATTTTGCAGGGTCAGCAGGACTGTTTCCCAGTTGCGTCCTGGGAGAAAGCAGTGGAACCACTGACTAGGAAAAGCTGTGCCTCAGTTTACCTTGGCAAGAAGGAGAAGAGGTGCTGGGGTGGGGGCAAGATTGTGAGGAAACAAGCAAACTTCTAAACCTGGAAAGACAGTAAGGTCCATTTATCTTAGTTTTCCATTTTATGGATGAGAAAACCAGGAGGCAGGCAGGCGCACGTCTGGCTAGCAGCACAGCCAGAGCGAGACTGAAGCTTCACACCCAGTATTTATATCACTGGGCAGAAGCAGGAGGGCCAGGATTAGGGGAGGCCAGGAGCGCTGGGGTTTTGCCATGGACGAAGGCAAGATGAGGAAGCCAAGCTCTCAGTCCAAATGGAGTGGGGTCAGATTTTTATCAGCTATACTTAGATATGTAAAAATTAGAACGTTCTTTTTTGTTTCTGTTACTTATCCTGCTTTCAAGTCACGTGCCGCTGGATGGAAAGGAAAAAAAAATACCTAATACCTCCTAATTAAAGTGAGAGGTGTATCTCAGATTTAGAAAGTTTTGCTCCACTTGCTTTATTCTCTTTTGAGTCAATATTCAGCCAGGCCCAATGTCCAGACTTCTATCCGTGCCAATTGTCTTCCTTCAAAAGCTTCCTAGTCCCTGTGCCTGCTCCCCCAAGAAGACATCTGGTTATGTTGTGTCTTTGTAGTGACTGGAGGAGCTGACTCATTCAAGTTCAGGTGCATGGGCTGTTTCCTGGTTCTTTGATGCCTTTTCAGCTCTGTCCACTATCAAATGGATGCACGTGCAAATAAGCCAGCCTCCCCTCCCCTCATCATCATGAACACAAGTAAGAGTCTCTCAGAGGGAAAAAGTCATCTTGGCACTTTAAAAGGAGAGGGGAGATCATTCCTTCAGAATGATATTGCATTAAACTATGAGACACTAACATACATTTTTAATATTTGGCAAATTGTGCCACAACCCCATGCTCTCCTGTTGCCCTCCCCTACCTCTGTCATCAGCAATGAAGGGTCAGAGGAAGTCTGGGTCTGTTATGAAAGTATAGTAGATACTATTAATTGCATTAATCACACATTAAGCAGAGCTGTGCATATTTTGACCTCCGGCTATATGTCAGCCGCCCAGAGCCAGAAAAGAAGGCACAAATCATGAACTAGGGACAAGGTAGTGAGTCCCAGGGCCAGAGGAGCAAGTAAGCGAAACAGGGACATGCACACAGATGTATGGAGAGGCAAAGAAGGCTAGCCACCACTGGACACACGGAGGCGTGCTGCAGAGCTGAGAGCTGCAAGACCACAGAAAGAGAGGACAGCTGTCCAGCCCATTATAGGAGGCGAATAAAATATCGATTTTAGAACCACCGTGGACAATGCAGCAAAAGGAAGTACAGGCCTGTTTAACCTATGAATACAGCCAGGGAGATACTATGTAACTTACTATCTTAGTCAATTTAATAATATAGTTTTTAAAAGTATGATTTATCCCAGGAACTCAACAAAGATCTAATATCAGAAAATCTGTCTTTTAAGAAAAGAAAACCTATGGATGTAAAATATTTCGTGAAGTTTAATATTTTTTTATGATAACATACTAATAATCTCAGTAGCCAGAAATGGAAGGGAGATCCTTTAATATGATGACCTCTATACCGAAAAATGAAGGTCAACACGATAGCTGATGGAGAAACCATTGAAACACCGTTCCTGTCAGTTCAGGAACAAAATAAAGGTCTCACAATCCTTCACACTTTTAACCTATCGTTGGATGACCTCACCAATGACAGTTTTAAAACAAAGCGAGAAGAAAAGAGGGTTATAAGATGTGGTGGTTTAAAAACATCCATAATTTCTCTGACAGTTTCTTCAAAAAATTGAGCGTACTTTCTCTCCCCTTGAGCTTGGACTGATCTTAGGGAGTTGCTTCTAACAAAGAGAATAAGATGAAGTAAATGCTCTGTGACTTCTGACAGCAGGTCAGGGGCCTGCACTCCTACCCCAGAGAATATGCGATAATAAATGTCTGTCATTACACTGCAAAATTTGGGGATATTTTGTTTGCAGCAATTAATAATTGTACACAAGCATTGGAATGAAAGTAAATTATCACTGGTTGCTGACAATATGATCACCTACATAGAAAATCCAACTGCAAAAACTATTAAAACGCATGAAACTTCTGTAAGTTTGCCTTAATGCAAGATCAACTTACAAAAATCAGTAATGCGCATCTATCCCAGCAACGATCAACCAGAGAGCGAAGTATGACTCACAGTAGTAGCAGAACTGTAATGCATCTGGGAGTCAGCCTTACAATAAATGCATACACATTTCTGGGGAACAAATATTTAAATTTTATGAAATAATAGAAGAAGATTGAATGACTGGAAACCTATATACCACACCCTTGGTTGCTGATTTAATAGTACAGATTTTTTCAGTCTTCCTCAACTAATGTATAATTTCAAAGCAAAGACAACAAAAATTCTAGCCTGATTTCCCATCTGGCGGGATGGCTTACTACCTATTGAACACCTTAAATAGCATCTTTTACTTTTATTGCTAAGGTTCCTGAGATGAACTTCAGCTGTGTCGGCATCAGGGGCCTGTGTCATCCCAGCAGCCTGGTCTTTTCCATGTCTCAGCCCTGCATGCCCTGGCTCACCTTGTTATTCACTGAGCTGCAAACTGTTGCTGTGAGTTGGGCTCTGATATGAGAGAGCAAAGGAGATAGGAGGAGGAGGAGGAGGGAGGGCACAATGATCATAACAATGTTTGATTATGTAAAGATAGGACTCCAGTGAAGGCACTTTCACTGTGAAGCCAGGAGAGCACAAGATAGGAACCCAATTGTCAGTTTCTGAATAAACTCATGGAGCATATTTATTTGCATTAGTGAAAACTTTGCTGAAGCGAGGACTTGTGTGGGAAGTCTAGAAAACCTATGGGAAGAAAGGATGCCAGATTTGTGTGTCTATGCTACTTAGCAGACCAATGCAAACAACATTTTTATTGTCTTTGCAAATGAAGTAGAAGGCTAAAAATTGTAAACTACACTAGGTATGAAGGTGGAGAGAGAGAAATGTGAAATAGGACTCTATCAAAAAGAACATAAGATCCCCAAACCAGGAGTTCTTTTCATCACAACCCAAGAGAGGTTAGCATTAATGAGGAATGCCATCAGAAAGGGGCATCCTGTAACCATGCATCCAGAAACCATCCTTATGCATCGAACACAGTGATTCAGCTGTGAAGGATTATCAAAATGCAAAGGCAAATATTGGCCCCATCCCTAAAATCTGCACACCTTCAAAAGTGTTCACACCCCACTTCTCTTGACTTATTCCTGTTCATGCTTCAAAACTCAACTCTGATGACAACAGCTCTGGAATGTTTCCCTTTACAACTCTCCCTCCCATCCCAGTTTCTACTAATGGCCCCATCTGGACTCACCCTGCATTGCCCCTTTCATAGATGTGTCACCCACATGGAATTTGCTTCTTTGTCCCTCTCCCCACTGGGCTTCCAGCTCCTTCATGGCAGGGACTGTGTCTTTAATTTTGGTCTCTCAAAGACCCGATCCAGCATCCTAAAGAAAGAAGGCTCTCATAATATTCAGTTAGGAATGAATAAATGAATGAATGCCATCGTGGGAGATAAAAAGAGAATCGGATATAATGTCTACAAAGAGAATAGCATCACTGGGCCAGATGTGAGGGGTTGTAAGAAGGAAAGAAGCAACAAAGGTGCCCAAAGGCATGGAGGGAAGTCATCAGAGGCGGAAGAGAAGATGGAAGTGGCAAGTAGGAACTTGAAATAAACAAGCAGACAAAAAAGTAAAGGAGATTTAATTCAAGCTATGACAGGGAGAAAGACAGAGAAAAATATTTCCAGAAGCTAAATAGGAGAATGCAGTGAGAATATAGGAGGAAATAAGTGCCTTTCGAGAGGCAAAGACTCAGTTTTACCTGAGGTTCCTACAGAACAAAGGTGAAAGATGAGGATTAGATTCGAGAAACAAAAGAATGGAAAGGATAACAGGATATAAAACAAGGGATGCCTAAGCAGGTATGGAAAGAACTGAAATGCCCAATGGAAGAGTGGACTAATAACAGTGAACGTTGGCTGAGCGTTTCTTTGGGCCTCCATCTAACAGGTCTTACCCTCACTTACTCTTCATGAAGGTAGACCCTGCTTTATAGACAGAAGATGATGGCCCAGAGTGATACAGTTCATCAGTGGTGGCGATGGGACCACAGTCTCTGAAAAATGGACCTTTCAGTCTCCAAAGCTCAGAATCCAAGACAAAAAGGGGGGAGACCAATAAACTAATGTGGGGAAGTAAGAAAGAAGAGACTGGGAGGAACCTGGGTGCGCCCATCCACCAGGTGGGCTCAGGCAACTCCAAGTAGGGGTCACACTTGGAGGCAAGTAGCAGGAGATGGTGCGAAATCAGCCTCCCATGCTGGGAGGGAGTAATGTAGGCAAAGAAAAGGAAACACAAGAAGGAATGTTTCCTTTTATGCATTAGAGTCTGAGAATCTGTCTGCAGGAAGAGACATAAACTTGTTAAGACTTAAAGAAGGCGGTACGGGCTAACAGCCAACTCCAGCATCTCTTTACAGGCCTCTGGTTTCTTCAGAAAGTGGGCAGTTGTCTACATAAGGTGGGGGGGCACTTAAGTTTGGTGGAGAAAGTGCATTAAAGCAGAGGAGGGAATGCACAGGCCAGGATGTGGCTCTAGAGAAAGGGCTGGAGGGAAAAAGGTCCCCCAGCCAAGAGAGCGACCTTAGAGATGAAATGGAGAGCCGACATGTCTAATTGGATTTATGAAGTGTTGCTGTAGGGTTGATTTAGAAATGGGGTTGGAGACTCCTACACAATCTTCAGCAAAGGCAATGAAAATTAAATTTTAACATTCTGAATATAGTTGGCTTTCTTATATAAAATGTTGAAAGTTGCCAGACCAGGACATTGGGTTTCTATGGAGTCAAGACAGCCTATTTTATAAGAGATGGTAAATCCGAATGACATAGAATATAAAACTTTGAAAACAATTCAACAAAGTATCACGTATCAAAAGATCAAAAGCCTCGAAAACAAAAAGTCATACATTTGTGCCGCACTACTCGGAATTCATCTATGGAGAGGTAGATGATCGACATAGAGCTCCTGCCCCCATTCTGTCCCTGGAGAAAGAAGTGAGGACAGGGAAGTTCCCAGCAGTAACAGGCTGGTTAAATAAATGGTGGTGAGGACTGGGAACTTTACCATTGAATGTTGCCCACCCACAAAAAATGCATTTTAGAGGCAGTCACTCATCAGGCACATTATTTATTGAGTGCCTTGTGTGTTGTCCTAGGCACTGCCCTAGGTTCACGTTTGAGAACAAGTAAATGTCTCTGCGCTCTTGGAATTTATGTTCTGGTAGAGAAGAAGGACAATATGCAAGGAGACAAATAAAGGGGCAGCACAACTCGGGCGGTGATAAGTGACAGGCACTTGTACAGCGCCTGGAAAGCAGAGGGAAGGAAGGTAGAGGGCGGCTCAGGAGTAAGTGTCATGGATGTTTTACAAGGGAGCCAAAATGGGGTCTCATGAGCACAGAACTGGCCATACAACAGGGCAGCATGTCCTCTGGCCAGAAGTGTACTCTTCTGGAAATCAGGATCTTTATCCCTGACTGGCTGCGGCTATGGGAATTGCAGCAAATACAAAGCACATCTGCTCCCATTGTACATTTGGGGACAGAGAAATGACCCCTGTCTGGGTCCATGGACCCAGAGACCCCGATGAGCCAGAGCTGGACCAGGGATTTATGGATTACTGGCCTTCATGTGGCCTCCCAAGGAGGCTTCTGTCTCCTGGTATCAGTGCTAACTTCATCTCTGCAAAAGCAAGGTCTCTGAAACATCTTCAAGCAGGGAGGAAGTGCTCACCTTCAAGAGCACATAGATCCTGCTAATTACAGAGTTCAGAGGAATCTGGGACCAAGGATTCTGGGGTGCATCAACCCAAAGTTCCCTGTCCGGTGTGTCAGGGACCTAAGCCTAGGGCCTCCATCGGGGTTTAGTTTCTTTAGAGCTTTGTAAATTTTATGATTAAATCCTGGTCTTGATCCTTGACTTTCTGTAGCCTCTGGCTAAGGAAGAGTTGAGCACTTTGTAAGCTACCAAGGAAGTGTTTTAACTGTCAAATAATCATTGTCAGCTTTTTATTACTTTTTCCACAGTGCTGCTGAACTTAGCAACAGTCACCCAGTTCCACAGACCCTACGTTACATGTCCTGTATTTATCAACACCTGATACATCTTAGTAGCTGGGGCATTTTCTTTCACAATATCATCTCAGCTCACCATCAGTGAAAGCTCCTAACAATGCTCGCTTCCTCCGGGCAGGTTTGTCTATCCTGAGGGGTGCCCACTGCCTGCAGGTGTACCGATCCAGCTCCAAGCTTCTGTATAAGCATCTGGTTCTCAGACCACTCCCAATAGATTAGCATATGGGGTAGACCCCGAGAGACTACTCTTGGGATCCTGTCCCTGGAGGGAAGTAACGGATTGGGTGGGACTGAAGCAAGAAAATGGGTGTGATGCAGTCACAGTGGGAGGCCTTACCCTACCCTGCAGGGACTTCTGAAGCTGGAATAGCTTTTAGAAAGTTCCAGAGTCAGGGCTTCCCCAGTGGTGCACCGGGTTGAGCACAGCGCTGTGAAGCTGTCCACAGCCTCTGCAGCACTGGTCCGATTCCTGGCCAGCCAGGGAGATACCCACATGGCACAGCAGACCTCTCCTGTCTCACCTGCTGCTCCCCTCAGCAGTGCTTTTGGTCTGTCTGCCTGTTTTGCTCCCCACTCTGTCTCTGGTGTGTAAATGTGTCTCCCCATCTGGAAGGGGATCTGGATGGTACATTACGGCATCTGCTCTGGTTACTTTGGACCCAAAAGATGTTCAAATAGATCAATACACCAAAAGAGAAGTCAGGTAGGAAGAGAATGTGCCTAGATGAGCTCTTCTGGGAGGACACCGTCAAGGCTTTAGAAATGGTCTGTCTGCTAGTGGCGGGAATCTAATATGGTGTGTCTCTTGCTTACTGCATTTAATTGATTATAATTGTTTACTTACAAAAAGGTTACTTTTAACTTTAAAATTTTCTGAGGATACAGTTGGACATCATGTAAGAAATTACATAAAGTATTTTTAATTTCCCTTATTGTTTTATTTAAAAGATTTATGTTGTAGCCTTTGTTGATTAAGTGAGCTAAGGATAACATACTGGATTTTATAATAATTACTAAAAATATGCTAATTCTTCTAAACTTAACAGTTATATTGGTATGATATTGTGGTATTCCTCTGGATACTCAAAATCTCTTTGTGAGAAATTACCGTAAGTCCTACTTTGCTGATGGACAAAATAAAATATAGTGAATAAAGATATCCAGCCAAAGCCACACTAATTTCTGGCAGAAAAGACACCCTCAGCTTCCGATTTGGAATGCTGTTTTCTAATTATTCAACTGTCCCTCTCCAAGTACAGTTTAGGTCAAGGACATTCAATACCCAACTCACTTGTTCTGAAATGGCCTCTTAGTTACCAGTGCTCATTAACTTTATGTCATTATTAAAGCAAGGAGGTGGGGAGGTAAGTGGGGGAAGTGAAGGAAACAGGAAATAATAAATTAATTTCTAACCAGGGTCAGCTGTGTCCCAGAGTGCACAGCAAGACATGGTGCGTTGCTCAGGGCTGGTATTGGCAAGAAGGTGATTTTGAAAAGGTTCTTAGCGAGCGGACAGAAAATGCCGAAAAGATACAAAATATTCACTGGGTGAGCTTAATTGTTTCTCCACAAGGTCTCCCTTCTATATGTCTGTTCTTTCCAGAGTAAGCTGACATTAAAGCAACCTAGAGATGAACACAAGGCATCGTCATGAAAAAGGGAATGAGAGAGAGAAAATGAATGTCCAAGCATGTTTGCAGTTTGTCGCACAGTTCAGACAGCACTTCAGTCTGTGTAGTGTTCTTCAAGCAGGCTTCAGTCTTTTTTGAGTCACATTTTAGTCAGGTCATCCGTACAGCAGTGATGCCTCGAATAAAACTGTCCTCTTGAGACAAGTGAGTAATCGTTAGGCATATGAGATACCTGCATGGTCAAGACTTTTAAGATTTTATGCTATGAACATCATAGATGTTATGGACAAGGACAGAAAACACTTGTCAGAGACTGAAGTTAGAAAGAGGTAACAGAACTTTTCAAACAGTGATCAAACGTGGCATCACACTGATGTCAAGTCGCTCTGGACCTTCCACAGAGACTTCGCCAGCTCTCTTAGCCAGCGGCGCCCGGGTGCTGGCTGGGCTCTCGCAACGCCGTTGTCACAAAGCACAAAAATGTTCAAAGGTGGGACTGAGGGCTGTTCCAGATTAAAGGCGGTAAAAGAGACACCCCCACTAAATGTAACAAATGAATCTGAGAAGATCAGGATTTTTAGAAAGAGTTATAAAGAATATTTTAATTGGGTACGCTTGAACATGCACTATCTATTAGGTAATATGGTAACAATACCGTGATCGTGGAGTTTGGGTTGTAAGGGAGAGTTTTTAGGTAAGTGTGCTGGTGTATTTAGGGGTGAAATGTCATTATCAGTATGACTTAACTTTAAAATGGTCAAGATAAAGAAATGTTCAGCTACAAAAGGGACATGCTGCATGTGTGTAGCCAGAGGACTGTTGCTGTGTGTGCGGCTGCTGAGGAAGGGCGAGGGAGGGAGAGTGACAAGCGCGTGCGGCGACTCTCGGTCTCGTGCTGTTCTCTCGGACGGTTCATAGGTTTGACTGTTTTTCTAAAAGCGGTAATGAATGAACTCAAAATGAAGGGGATTCTTCATCCACAGATCTATCCATGCCCGGCAGGGCCCCAGGCAGAAGGGACAGGGGCTGTTTCTCAATTCTCAGGTGAGAGACCCTTTGAAAGAACTGGTGTTCAGAGTGATGAGTGTACTCTTTCCGTTTCCACTCTTTGGCCAAAGGATATGTATTTCAAAACAACTTTTGATCTATATGAAGTGCTACCTATCTGCTATCCTCGATTATAATTTCATTTTATTTAAAAAAATGAACAAAGTTTGAGCTTCAGTTGCTGCCTCTAGGAACTCGGCAAGCATACTTTAGAAATACATGGTTTATAGTCAAAAGCATTGACAATCTGGCTTCAGAAATTTGAATTTTGAACAAAAATATGCAACATGAGTTGAGTATGTAAATGCTTTTTTCAAATTCATGAAGTCACAGGAAAATAATTGAGTTAGGCTGTAATTGATATTTTTATAGGTCAAAAACAGTTGACAAGAGGCAAAATGTACTATATGTTTTCTATTTACCAAACAGATCCAATTGTAATGTGAGGTGCTTTTATATCTGATCCTATATTTCGAAAACACAAATAATAATGAAAATCATTTAAAGAAGGATGAAAAATTGTTTTTTCTAAAACAATTGTTCAAAAAAAAACTGTTCACTTGAGTCATTGAAAATCCTTGCAGTTTCTTTAATTATTTTGTTTTAAGCAACATATTTTGAGGAAAAGACAGAATAACCTAAACTGACCTTGGCCAGTTTCTATTCTGGGTATTTTCTTGTGGTTACCTGGCAGAATCAATTAAAAGTATTTTTTAATGTTAGCACAGACTTAGCAATTATTCTGAAGGATTTGATCCCATAATCATTAATGTTCAGTTTCCTTTTGTTTCTATAATTCTATTTCTCTAATCATGGTGAAATATATATGACAAAAATTTACCATCTTAATGACTTGTCAGTGTGAGTGCCGTGGTGTTCAATACATTCGCTTTGCTGTGCAACCAGTAAGTCCCCAGAAGTTCGTCCTGCTTAAGAAACTCTGTAACCATTCCATTAATAGCTCCTCATTTCCTCCTGCCCCCCAAGCCCTGCCTTCCAGCACTGTTCTGTCTCTACGACTTGACTACTCTAAGCACCTGGATAAGTGGAGTCTTGCAGTATTTGGGACTGGCTTGTTTCACTTAGCATAATGCCCTGAATGTTCATCAGCTATAGAATGTGTCCAAATTTCCTTCCTTTTTATGGAATAATACTGTTCCATTGTATGCACAGACCACATTTTGTTTATCTGTCGTCCATCAGTGGATCCCTGACTTTCTTCTATCCTGTAGATATTGTGAATAGTGCTCCTGTGTCGATGCACAAACATCTCTTTGAGACCCTGTTTTTGTGCTTTGGGGTCTATGCCCAGAAGTGGAATTGCTGAATCATAGGCTAATTCTACTTTTAATTTTTTCAAGGACCACCATGCTGTTTTCCACATCATCCGTACCGTTTTATATGCCCACTAGCAGTGCACAAGGATTCTAATTCTCCACATCTTTACCAACATTTATAATTTTATGGGCTTTAAAAAAAAATAGTATCCATCCTAATGGGTGTGAGGTAGTCAATTTTATTTTGAACAGGATTTTTATTTTTTTATTTTTAAAGATTTATTTATTTCTTTATATAAGCACTGGGTATAGTCAGAAGCACGGGAGGGTGAGAGAATTCACCAGAGCCAGAGCGGGGAGCAGAGCAGGCAGAGGGACCGAAGGACACTGCTGAGGGGAGCAGCGGGCGGCAGGAGAGGTCTGCGCGCCATGTGGGACCCTCGCCCGGCGGCCGGGGATCGAACCGGCGTCGCAGAGGCTGCGGGCAGCTTCGCAACCCAGTGCTCAACCGCTGCGCCACCGGGGAGGCCCCTGAACAGGATTTTTAAAGCATACTTTGAAAGTTACTTTACAAGATCACAAATATTTCTCTTTGAAAAGACTGTGGGGGAAAAGAACTATTAAATAAATACGTACCCTGGATCATAGTAAAATTTACATGACAGCATCCATACTGATTTTAAAAATTGACAGGCAGTGATAGGCTTTGCAAACTGTGTTTAAGGAATTATAAGGTTGCTCTAGAGAAAAGGGACCGTAATGTCAAAGATGTCCCTGAAGACCGGATAAAATTGTTTCATGAAACATTTGAATGGAGAAGTAATATCTCTAAATTAATATTTTATGCCTATGATTTTAAATATGTATGTTTATCCAAATTAATAAATTATACGTAGACAATTTCCTGTTTTAACTATATCCCAAAAGTTTATATATCAAATTGAAAAAAAAAAAACAACTGAAGAGTTCATGTATTCAAAACAGTCAAAACTTGGAGGCTACCCTCTCATTGAGCATGCAGAGTATGTGCTGGTTCCACTGTTTCCATGAGACGTCAGTTACTTCTCTTGTAGCTAAGATTTGGGTCCAAATGAATTGATAACCAAATCTATCCTGTCGTTGCATGCAGCGAGGTGCAGGGGGAGAGCTGTTCTGTGGGATGAGGAAGGAGAACATCACCTTGTCATATTCACGAGGAGCTCAGTCCCACCTAGAGGTGGTGAAGACACGCT
The DNA here is from genome assembly GCF_964194135.1 of Talpa europaea. Classification (NCBI taxonomy): domain Eukaryota; kingdom Metazoa; phylum Chordata; class Mammalia; order Eulipotyphla; family Talpidae; genus Talpa; species Talpa europaea. Next base: position 4,529,236 of record NC_140080.1, on the reverse strand, counting down.
GTGAAGAGTGGTCCTTAGAGACACCTCCACAGTTCCGTTATAAAATTCTGTCTTTAAAACAACTGAATCATTGCTTTGAAAAGTTATCATTTATCTTTTTCTTCTCTCATGAGAAGATTAAAATAAACAAAAAGCATGAGACTCTGTGGGCCGCTGTCATAAAAAGAAGTGGTAGAAAGCTACTACTTGGGGAAGCAAAATGAGGGGTGATGAGGACCCTTATGGATAGATGTTGGGGGTAGGCCTGGAACCAGTGGTTGACAGAGAGTCCGGTGTCCTGCAGCCAGGAGAGAGCCTTGGCTTTCTTTCCCAACAAAGAAACATATTATAGTCACTTTAACCTCATGGTGGGATAGTTCAGAGATCACAAGGGAAAAATTTACATTAAAAGAATGTGGACGCAGAGAATGAAATCAAAGAAGAGCGCATGTCTTTTGGAGCCTTGCAAAAGAAAAGTTTCAAGGAAGCAAGGAGACAAAATGAGCTATACCAGAGAGTTAGGGGAAAAATGCTTTTACAACTCTATCAAAGGGAATAAAAACACCAAAAGGAAGTGAGCCACTGAAGAAAGAAGAACGAGACAAGATAGAAACCCACTCTATTAGAGTCCTTCATAGATCACACTGCAAACTGAAATCCCTCCTGCTCATTAAAACTGTCTACACATGATATGTTTTTCTGTAATTCTTGAGACCCACAGGCTGGCCATCAGGGAACTGAACTCAATATGATTAAGCTTTCCTTGTGCACTGTCTCCCTTCACCAAAGGCTGGTGTGGCACTGAGCTAGCTACTGATGGGGGGTGCTAGGAATGTGTCTGGACGGCACAGCCAGAAGCATCCACCCTCCTGTCTTGCCCGCTGATGTGAGTCAGGTGACTGTACAAGATTTAATTGCCAGTCTTGGTAAATGCTGAGGGAGCACTGCCTGAGCATCCTCTGTGATCTCTGTATAGATGAAAAGTTTGAATCATCCCTCATTTTTAAAATTGTCTGCTCCCTTTTATTTATCTAATACACTTTAATATTATTGTATTAGATATTAGATTTTATACTATATATTAGATGTTAGATATTATACTAATAGAATATATTAATATTACTAATATATCTTTTAATATAAATAATATACAGTATATGTACTATATAATGTAGTATTATATTAATACTAGATAATATTAGTGTATTATATATTATTAATATTGGGTGAAGGGGCACACCAGATAGCTGTTTATTTTGTCATTAATTTTCTAAACCCAAGTGGTCAAATTCACCGTTTTAAGATAATCTTTTTCTTATTCACAATATCTATGCTTACATTAATGTTGAGTTTTTTAAATAATTTTTTATTGACATAGCATTGCATGATACCATTACGTAGGTTTCAGGTGGCATCACTATAAATCAACATCTGTATATACTACATCAAGTTTACCGCTAAGATACTTAAAACTAACCACAAAGGGGGCCTCCCTGGTGGCGCAGCGGGTTGAGCACAGCGCTATGAAGTTGTCCGCAGCCTCTGCAGTGTGGGTTCAATTCCCGGCCCGCCAGGGAGATTCCCACATGGCGCAGCAGACCTCTCCTGTCTCGTCCGCTGCTCCCCTCAGCAGTGCTTTCGATCCACCTGCCCCTGGGGGCTGTCTTCTTGTCTTCAGGGGGACTGCGACTAGCAGGGGAGAGGCCGTGATGCTCTGGGCACACACAGGTGTCTGTCGGGGTCCGCGCTGCGCAGTGAGGTTCCGGTCACCAGACACGGTTCTGTGGACCATGGCATCTAGGAATCAGGCAGCCCGCTGCGGTGGGGAAGCAGCCCCTCCGGCTTTCGCTCAGGTGTTCCTCCAGGCTCTGCTTCAGGCAGATCCCAGCACACTCTGCATGGAAAGAAATAAAATGGCGATTCTGCCAATCCCATTGGGTTTTTTTGCCCTGTCCTCTCACCACCACCACTTTTTCCTCTCCCCTCCTCTCCGTCCCTCCCAGGGCTTCCCTGCTGCAGAGAGTGTGCGGAGAGTGTGGTGTCACTGATGCTCAAGTGAGAGCCTCTGTGGGTCCCTCAGAGCCCAGGCAGCCCCGATGTCAGCTTCCCGAAGCACACGCATCTTTATTAAGTGGCATGAATCTGGAACCCCGTCTGAGTTTGTCTTTTTTCTCTCTTTCACTTTGTCTGGATTTTTGCTCCCCTTTTGCCTGGAAAAGTGCAATTATTCCATAGTGACTGATTTTCCTGGTAGAGGATGGAAAGGCCGTTATTAATTTGTCCTCACGTTAATATACTTCACTTCCTTTCATCTTTATTACCCATCTATATCTTCCTCAGAGGTCTTGTTTACATAAAACAGGACTCTTGGATGCAGAAAGTACTTAATGAGGCGCAGCATAACCACTACAGAGCAAACACGGTACACTCACCCTTTATAATTATGAATCATTTGACAGTATTAAAAACGTCTTCAGTGAATGGTGCCAGGCAGCTTCTTTCTAGATTCTTTTTATTACTATAAAGATCAGCCATAAACTAAATTATGAGCTTGGTCTGACATTCTGGCATTAAGCTTTAACAGTAAGGGCATATATCTTGAACTGTGATCAGATTACAGGCTTGAAAAATTTGGCTCCTCGTATGCTCACCTTTCTTCCTCACTTCCCTCCTCTTTCAACCATTTATACACAGGACACGACACTCAAGAGAACTAAGACTTCAGAAGCATCAGCCCCCCACTTGTACTCATACCTCCACTTTCTCCCCCAGAGAAACTCTGCCTCAGCAAGACTGTCTGAGAGTCTGTGTTGTAGCTGGTGCCATGAACAGAGAGCTGGGAGCAAAGTAGTTCAGTGTCAACATTTAGTTACTGAGCACCTACTGTGCACCTCTCCTTGTCTTAAGTGTCGGGGAAACCAGCTGTAGGAGTAGTTGATTCACTCCTGCTGGGATGAGAAGGCCTATGAAATTCAGGGACCAAGCAATTTGGGCTTTGAGGGATGACTAGGAATTTGCTAGATAGGTCAGAGGGAAGGCTGTGTCAGACAGAAGGTCCAGGCTAATAAAGGTCTGGAAATGTCACCATTTGCCAGGGACTGGGGAAGGCTGCCACAGCCTGGTATGATGGGTTTATAGGGGTTCTAGGAATCCTTCCGAATCCATGGCTGCACTGGAAGATGCAACTGGGGGTGAAGGATTGATGGCCTGGGAAGAGACTGAAGTCTGTGCAGAGATAAGTTGCTCAGTCACACAGAGGCGATCTCCCTTTTCTGTGTGTCATAAGCACGGCTCCTAGGGAGATTCAACGATGAATAACATGGGACAACTTATTCTTTCACACAGACTTTGTTTTGGAAAGCCTTCAACATGCATGACACCAAACTAGGAACTAGTGTGGAAGAGAAAAGTGTGGCCCTGTCCTTCAGGGGCTCACAGTCTCCCCGAGTGTATTTGGGACATAAGTATCTGCAGCCGAAGGCAAAACGAGACACGGGAGTGATAGGAAATAGAGAAAGATTGTGGAAGCAATGAACACCATCTGGAAGGCTTGACGGGGTGGGGGGAGATGTGTCAGGGTGCAAGGCGTGACAGGAGACAACAGCAAGAGCAGTCGAGGCAACAGGAAAACCCTGAGCAAACTGAACCGTCTGAAAGGGACCAGTTTTTGTTTAGGAAGAGGTAGGGGTGGAGGCTAGCTCTGAGGAAGGACTTGATGGGAAGGTGGGCAGGGATGGCGGGGAAGCCTTGGGTACTGTCACAAGAAAACTGGGCCTTAGGAGATTCATTGACACTTGCTCACAGCACTATCAGATCAATGGCCCAGTCTAGGCAAACCCAGTGCGTCTTTCAAACCTCCTGCTCTTGATTTAGTAATGGCTGCTGAGAAGACTGCTGGAGAAGGATCAGAGCTTAGGGAAGAAGAAACGATTCGGGTAGCCATCAGTTACATAACTAGCCTGAAGAGCCCTCCTTCTGTTTGAATAGCAGAGAACCTCTGGGGTTCACTAGACAATGGTTTAATTATTTCTGGGCATATCTCCCTTTTATTCGCCTCAATAAGATCTCAGGAATATGGAGCAACATTCATCAGAGGCTTTTTTTTTTTTTTTTTTTTAATAGAGGCATGTTTTATTTATTTATTTGTTTGTTTGTTTGTTTGTTTATACAAGCACTGGGTACAGTCAGAAGCACGGGAGGGTGAGAGAATTCACCAGAGCCAGAGCGGGGAGCAGAGCAGGCAGAAGGACCGAAGCACACTGCTGAGGGGAGCAGTGGGCAGCAGGAGAGGTCTGCGCGCCATGTGGGACCCTCCTCCAGTGGCCGTCCAGTGGCCGGGGAAGAGCCGGGGATCGAACCGGCGCTGCAGAGGCTGTGGGCAGCTTCGCAACCCAGCGCTCAACTGCTGCGCCACCGGGGAGGCCCCATCAGAGGCTTTTATAAGAAAGCAATCCTACCCTAATCAGCTCAACAGCAGAACTGATATATCATCAGTGAATAACACTGGCCAGGTCCTTGGAAGTTCAAAAGTACCATAAACACACTACAAATTGTTATTAGTAAGCAAAGAAGGGCCGATATCTTTCCAGCACCCAGAGTAAAAGACTGATTCGGTCTGAAGACCCGTCGGGCCACGCTGCTCAGGACCTTACTGCCGCTCACGTCCAGGGCAGTGCTGCTTTTCACCAAGAAGAGAAGACACTGGGAATAAGCAGGGTCAGCTGGCTCAAGAAAACCCTAGACTCCTGTAGAAGAGGTATCTCCCTTGCCGAGAACAAGCAAAAACACCCTAGGTCAACTGGGAAACCTTAGGAGGTAACAATAGGACACGGCAGAATCTTGGCGGTGGGGAGTGGAACCAGATTATTCTAGGGTCTAGAAAGTGTGCTTCAAATCAGGGATCCCAAGGACACCCTCCCTTTGTAAAGGTTCCATGGATGAAATTTGATAGCAGGAATCTTTAAACATGGATGAAAAACAATTTACACTGTTATTTTCCATGACCTACACCTGACATTTAGCCACATTTTCTTTAATTATGAGCATAATCAATACACTACAGTAGTATTAGCACTATCTGTGATTTTTTTCACTAATAAAAATCACAGTTTTCATGTCATGTTACAGTGTTTGCAGGTATCTTAAAATATCATTTATGCCATCACTACTTTGAATTGGGGTAGTTACTAAACAGTGCTAGGTTTTGTAAGTGTCAGTAAAGAAGTACATACATTACTATATCACAAATGTATTTTTTTTTAAAGATTTATTTATTTGTTTATACAAGCACTGGGTACAGTCAGAAGTGCGGGGGGTGAGAGAATTCACCAGAGCCAGAGTGGGGAGCAGAACAGGCAGACTGATGAAATACACTGCTGAGGGGAGCAGCGGGCGGCAGGAGAGGTCTGCAAGCCATGTGGGACCCTCGCCCATTGGCCGGAGATCGAACCGGTGCTGCAGAGGCTGCAGGCAGCTTCACAGCCCAGCGCTCAACCACTGAGCCACCAGGGGAGGCCCATCACAAATGTATTTTTTAAATACATAGACTATTTTTAAGGCAGTTTTAACTTCTGATAACACCTGTGTGCCTGGGACTCTGCAGAGGACACATGTTCACTGTTCCCAGGAGAAAGCCAGGGGTGAAGACCAAGGGTGAACTGTGTCTTGCTCAGGATTCAAGGACAGTTAGAGGTATGCACAGAGCAGAAAAAGAGTAAAAGGAAAAAGGATCTACTTGCTGAAGCCAGGCAAGGGAATTTGAGGAAGATCACAAGCAGAAATGAGGGCCAGCGTAGCTATAAAGGGAATTCAAAAGCAGAGGAGACCAGGCTGGGGTGTCAAACAGCTCAAGCGGGAGGTCACTGAGTGCGGAGAATTGTGTCCTTCCTCAGGCTTCTCTTCCTGCTGCCCAGAAGCCCAGCCACACATTGTGTCTGGTGTCTGTGTGTGTGAGCTCTCATCTAGCTCATTTGCTCCTATCTCCCTTTAGAGGCTTACTTTTGGGGAAGTTTATTTTGTTTGAAAAACATGACATAGACACATGATCTATGCTTCGCTTTGGCATTTTCCGTTCACAATGAGAATGGATCCATTCTCATTTCCATTTTGAAAACCTTTGCTGAAAGCCCGTATGACCCCAGGCTTCCCTCCAGAAGGAGAAATTTAGAAAGTGGCTGGAAATGAAAGACTTCAAAAAAACGTCTGTTGCTCCCCTTCTCTCAATGCAGCTCGACAAGTCTTCCCTGGGTATTGAAGGTGTGTCCAGCTCTAACTGATACTGTGAAGGACAGAAAGTAAAAGAGGTGACCCATGCCCTTTAGGTGATCATCTTCTTGGGGAGACTGCACAGAAATATAATAGTTCATAAAGTACTCTGACTCAGAGTGGATAAGCCATGAGAGAGGCTATGCTCTGCTGTTTGAAGCCCTTGAGATTTGTAGTTTTCTGTCACGTAGCCTCCTCAGCATGTTCTCACCAAGGGGCCAAACCGGCAGCATCAGCACCCCCGGGCATTCATTAGTAATGGGAGTGCTCAGGCCTGACTCCAGACATGCAGAGTCCCAGGCTCTGGGCCAGGGCCCACGCTTCTGTGTCTTACCAAGTACTCCATGTGTTTCTGCTGTACTGAGCTTCGAGAAACTCCAGTCGTCTTTGCCCTGGATGCCTCTCCATATTCCTTCTTCATCCTCCTCCGAGAGCACAGGGCCTGTCCCACAATCCCACCTACTCCACGGTGCAGTGAGGGCTGAAGAGCTGAACGCATATACTTATTGCTTATGTTCTAAATCAACAGCTCCTTGACAGAAGTTTTAGATTTAAGTATTTAAGCAAGAGGCCTTGTTTAAAATGTTCCCACTCAAGTGAAGATGGCTATGTACCCCGAAAATGTGAATAAGGATTAAAGGGGTGAATTCTAAGTACAATTATTATTCCCAATGTGCTAGTTGATCCACCATCCCCCAAATTCCACTGCCTTCTAAACTAAAACTGTAAAGAAAACCAAATTCTTGTTTCCTGTTCACGGAGAAAACTTAGAAGCTGAGAGTAGAAAGTAACTTTTCTAAGGCCCCACAGTTCGTGAACGGCAGAGTTGGGTTGGAACCCAATTCTGTCCGACCCTAGTACTCCTTTTCTTCATGACAGAAATGAGCAGTTTTCTGAGAGAACACAGAGGCCTAAGTCATGAGTCAACCCCATCATCCTGTTACCAGCCTACCAGTAATTTGTTGGGCATCATGTCATCATTATGCCTTTAATGTTTTTTGCTGGAAAAATAAGAGATTCTGCTACTTACCACCCACTTACCTGTGAGCTGGAATGTAGTGAGGTATGTAAAACTTTAGAGAACTAAGGATGAAAAGTGTTATAAATAGTATTATTACAAGTAGCAATAAATCAGGCAAAGAATGTAATGTGCAAGTTGGAACATAAACGAGAATTAAGCCTCATAAATATAAAAGAACCCAAGGCATGCGGTGCTTTGAATCCTAGCAGTAAAATGCTTAATCTCAATTTTAGATTAACAAGGCACCCAAGGAGCCACCTCAGATGGACACATTGAGAAGATGGGGGCAGGTTAATCATCAGGAACACTTCCAGAAAAGTGGCTGTTTTGATTTACCTCTTAAATGTTTTTTAGGAAAAGCGATACTAGTAAAATTTGACTGTTCACTCTACGCCAGAGACAGTTTCTAAGCTCTTCACCTCATTCCCGTGGTCACTCTTGCCAACAGTCCTATGAAGTAAATCATGTTATTTTCCCCTGTTTTAAAGAATGGGGGGGGGGGGCGGGCGGGGGAGCAGAGCTCACACTGCTGTAGGAGAACAGCCAGAGGAAAAGGTTAGACGGTCCTCCCCGGAGTGTACAGACTCACTCTACTACTTGCAGGTTGAGAAATGACTGTTTTTAAAATCTCTTCTTCTCTTATTAGTTTGTTCTGTTTTTCCCTCTTTCTACCATTATCATCTCTGGCTCAGTCTCATTTCTCAATGAATGTTGAAATAATCTACAAAAAGGCAAAACACCACTACCATGACCATGACCTTGTCTTCTTTTCAAATCAAGTCATCTAGACAAGAATGTTAATTAAGCGAGTTTATGAGGAGAAATGAGTATTTGCCCTGGCACTTAGTATAACAAAAGGAATGCGAGTATATTTACATAAGTTTTCTGTCCTCAGTGACAGCCCTGGTCTTCACAACCTTTCTCAATCCCCATTCGATTTTTTTCACCTAAAAACCCAGTCCCAAAATGACGTCTTGCAGATAGCGCTCTCAATGTAATTCCATTCAAAGTGCATCCAAATTAGTGAAATTCTTAGACCCCCATAATGCTGATCTGACAAGGCCCTGAGTAGTATGTGCCGTGTCTACCTTCCTCAGGGCGGGGTGTAGCTGGGAGGACGAGGCTGGAAACCCCACCTGCCCTGTTCCTGGAGCTTCCTGGATCTGCTTGGCCAGATCCCCTTTCACCACTTACGACATTTGTGAGCTTAAGAATTTCCTTGATCAGACATTATTACCCAAAATCGTTAAATAGGTTAAATAGTCATTTGCGAAGACTACGTGACTGTACAAAAAATCTGTGTTCATAATAATCCTTGGTCTCTCCTGGTGCGTGATAAACACATAAAATTAAATAATACTCCTGTATACCATTATAACCAGTTACACCGTTTAATTATTTTCTTCTCAAAGAGCTACCAAAAATACAAAATACTTGCAGATTTAGTAAGTAATGTACATTACTTATATATTGAGAGATAATTTAGTTGGTTTACTAGAAAGTGAAATATTTGTGCTTCGAAATGGGTAAGTGTGTGTGTGTGTGTGTGTGTGTGTGTGTGTAAAAGAGGCCCGATTCTTCACACCCACAAAATACCGTCTCTAACACCATTCCAATCAAATGCCCAACAGGGCTTTTACTAGTATGCTGCAATTAAAATAAGATTTACCAGACAAAATAAATAGGTGAAACTAAGTAACATTTTTGAGAGAGATGAGCAAGGATGAAAGACAATTTTGATCAGATAGTGAAATACAGTAAAAAGCGAAATCAGAACCGCGAGTTAGTTCTAATATAAAATTGGCCATGCCCACTAGTGATTCATGTAAGAAGTGTGCTACCTATAAGAATGTACTAGGGGATATGGAAATTTAAACTGTTTATAAATGTCTACTCTCCCATTAGAAATATGGGGAGAGAAACTCAAGCCTTTGTTTGTGCACCTCACACAAAACCAAATGAGTTCTTTTCAAATCAAATGCTGCTCAGAATTAAACACATACCAAAAAAAAAAATGCAACGGAAGATGCAATAATAATCTTGTATCAAAATAAATAATAAGTTTGAGAAGAAAATTGGTGAAATTTTTGCTGTACAAATTAAAATTTTAAACTGTGAACTCTAAAGAGACAAATAGACTAAGTAAAACAATTGTAGTAATAATGAAATTTTTATATCATCTTAAATTATAAAAAGTCTACACCAATCAATTTTTGAATGTCAATATAAAACCAACTGTAAGAAATGATATGGAGCTGTGACACATAGACAAGAAAATAATATGACCCTAGTAGATAATTAGGAAAAGGACAAAACAGGCAATTCATACAAAAGGAAGTATGATAATGTTAATAGAAGAATATTAACATCACTATTAATCAAAGAAATTTGATTAATATTTTAAAGCAGTAGTGGCACACCATCTCCAACTGCAAGATTAGCAAGCACTGCTTTTCAATAAAAACACTCTGTGTGCTAACTTCAGACAGACAGAATAGGACACGCACATATTTCTAATGTCAGGACAGAGGAACACAAGTTCTTAAGCCCTGCAAATAGAATTCACCTGTGTATTGGAAATAAAAAAAAAAACCTTAAAAAGATGAACAAACTGTGAGCACAAAGGTATTTACAGCTGTGTTATATTTTTTATTAAAATATCTCGATGTCTCAGCATGTGCTTCCCTTGCTCCCTGGCCTGCTTTCTCAATGTCCATACGCTAGCATCTCCCAAGTGCCCCTATCACTGTCCCTCCCCTTTGATCCCTGGCACAAGTTAGGGATTTAGTAATTACCGAATGAATGAATGAAGAAAGGCAGGAATGAATGAATCAAATGAGTCCAGTTAAATAGTAGCAGATTGCGTTAGCATGGCTTTTGATGAAATATGAACCTATTAATTTGCTAATTATGAAAATTATGTTGCAACTCGGAAAATGCTTCAGGATAGCAGTGCAAAGTTGGGGAAAAAACAGAATACATAATTGCACATATATTATGATTGTAACTAGATAATAGTTGTAGGCCCATGGACCAACCCTGGAAGATAATATGTAAATTTAATAATGTTTTTTTGTTGGAGTCATGGGATTATGGATGTTTCCTTTTTTTTTTTAAGCATATTAAATTTTCTCTTTTTATGACTGTAAAAAGGCAGGGGAAAAATGCACAGGCCTTGAGTCAGAACTTGGGTACCAGTTCTGGCTCTCCTATTTAATAGCTTTGTGACCTTGGACAAGTTACTAGGACTCTTTGAGCCTCGGTTTCTTCATCTACTAAATGGGGACTATAATAGCTACCTCTCAGAGCTGTTGTGAGTTTAAATGGCCTAATGCATGTGAAAGGATTTTATAAACTATAAAGTACTGTATAAATGTGATGCCAAGGTTATGAAAGGAGTCTGTGTTTCCTGAGAGAAGTCAGCTTTTTACTTCTTACAAATTATTTACATTTAGTCATTTAGGTATAATGCAAAAATAATCCCAAAGTCATTGCAAGGTCACATGTCCTAACTGTGCTCCCCAAATAATAGTAATCCAGGCCCAACCCTGGCCTATCACAGTGAAGTCTATTTCCTCCTGGCCGTGTAGAAGGCACCTGTGGGAATGAATGGAAATGAATCCAAAGTGAAAAGCTGTCCCCAGATAATCAAATGAAGAAAGATGTAGACAATCTATTGCTAACTTTTGAATGTTAATTATCTAATAAGAAATCAAAAATCTAAGAGGGAACTGCCTCCCTCCCATTTCTGTCCCTGGTCACCCTGTCTTCTTCCCCCCAGATGGTGACCATTCATGCTTTATCATATGTCCCTCTAGGATATTTCATGTATGTCTAAGCAAACACAAATGTTTTTTTTTCCTTTTATTTTTTGTTGTAAAATAGCACATCTTGGTGCTATTTCCGTGTCGGCACTTAGAGTTTCCTTATTCATTGTCTTGCAGCTGTGTCCCATTGCATTGAATGGGTGCGCCTTTGTTTAATTTATTTATTTTAAGGCAGTGGGGGTAGAGTGACTCCTAAAGAGCCATTGCTTGCTCCTCTCCCAAACAAGTGGACAGGCCTTGACATTCTTCTCAGTCCCCTGCCCTGTCCTCTTCAGTTAGCCCTTCTCTGAGAAGTACCTCACATGGTCACCGGGTTACCTGACTTCCAGTGCGGCCTCTTCCCTCCTGCCATTCAAACTCTTTCTGCTTCAAAATGGCGGTAATTGGAGTGTACATGTCCCTGGATTTTGTAAGTCTTGAGTTGTTACATGCACTGGTGACTCTGACTAGGTCCAGCAATGTTTGGAGGATATTTGGGAAGAAGGGACCACCCAATAAAACACGTCTTTATCTCGCCATGTTATGCCCTGAGTGAGTGCTTCTCAAAGTGGCCCAGCAGTGCCAGCTGGGAACTTGTAAGGAATGCAGACCTATGGCATCAGATGTTTGAGGGTGGGACCCACCATCTGGGTTTTAACAATCCATCTAAGTAAATCTGCCACATGCTATGACTTAAGAACTGTTGCTCTATTCTAATAGCTAAAATCAACAAACAACTATAAACCAGAGATACACTATGGGGACGGGAGGGAGGGAGGAAAGGAGGGATTAGGGCCAAAATAAGGGGGGTGGGAATTATATGGCGAATATAACCAAAATGAAAATGCATATATTGTGCAAAAATGAAAAATGATGTAAGAATTATATAAAATATAAAAATAAACAAACAAACAAAAGAACTATTGCTCTAAAATGCAGGATTTGTCTTTTGTACTGTTACTATTTTTTTACACTGATGTCTTATTTGGTTCCCCTATATTCCTGCTGTAAGTAAAACCATCCGATACTTTTCTTCTTCCTTCTGACTTATTTCACTGAGCATGGATCCTTCTCGCTCCATCCACGTTGCTGTGAATGGCATGAGTTTATCTTTTTTGATTGCTGAATATTATTCCATTGTGTATATGTACCACATCTTCTTGATCCAGTCATCTATTTTTGGGAATTGAGGTTGTTTCCAGGTTTTACCTATTGTAAATAGTGCTGCAATAAACATAGGGATACAGGTGTTCTTTTAAATCAATGTTTTTGTGTCCTTTGGGTAGATCCTTAGGAGTGGAATTACCAGGTCATATGGTAGCTCCATTTTTAGTAGACCGAGGAGCCTCCAGACAGCTTTCCATAGTGGTTGGACCAGATTGCACTCCCACCAGCAAAGCAAAAGCAGACGATTATAAATCAGAGACATACTGCAGGGGAGGAGGCAGGAGAGGGACCAGAGGGTAGGAGGGAGGAGCACAGGGGACCGAGGTTATGGTGCACGGTGCATTGGTGAAGGAAACTCTATGGGGACTATGCCTCAGGGGGTGGGGAGAAGCAAATATTGTTTAAAAATGAACAATGATGTAAAAAATAAAAAAAAATAATAGAAAAAAATAAAATGCAGGGTTTGGTAGGGGAGGGTGGTTTTTAAAACATGTCAGCTCATTGAACATCTGACAGTCAGGTTCTTTGTGGGGACACCACGAGTTGGTGACCTAGAATTCCATGCATTTTACTAGTGGAAAAAAATCCCAGAACTATCTGCTGATCTCCCCATCTCAAATACAAACATAATCGTCTTCTCTTTAATCACGTTTCCAAAGTCATCTTTGAGGATTTGTTTGCTGCTAGCTCAGTAGCACCAGTAGATGACTAGGAGCTGGTGTATTTATGTTTAATTAAAAATACAGGGGAGAAAAGTTCAAAATTGAAAAGATTTTAACTGAAAACTTTATAATTACAAAATGGGGCTTAACTACTAATGATTTCACTGTCGCCATTTATTTCACTTGGGCTTTTTTGTTTTGTTTTGTTTTTGTTTTTTTTTTAAGATTTATTTATTTATTTATACAAGCACTGGGTACAGTCAGAAGCGTGGGAGGGTGAGAGAAATCATCAGAGCCAGAGAGGGGAGCAGAACAGGCAGACTGACAAAGTACACTGCTGAGGGGAGTAGCGGGCGCGGCAGGAGAGGTCTGCGCGCCCTGTGGGACCCTCGCCTGCGGCCAGGGATTGAACCGGCACTGCAGAGGCTGTGGGCAGCTTCGCAGCCCAGCACTCAACTGCTGCGCCACCAGGGGAGGCCCTATTTCACTTGCTTATTCATTCAGCAAACATTTACCGGCACTGAGTATATGTCAAAACTCTACTGAGCGCTTGGAATTCTAGAGTGAATAAGATAGGCAGGAGGATAGGCCTGCCCATTCAGCTATCATACAATCTACCCACAGAAGATCACCATCCTATTTGTATTGTCCCCAAGTTCTCAAACAATTGGACAGAGCTTCCAGAAAGAAGCACACATTTCCTGTAGCATCAACCAAGGATATCAAATAGCTTTGAAATCAGTTCCAGCCAGTTGGCAGGATCTGCTTGGAGCATAATTTTACAATGGATTCTCAAACAATATTCTGGTTGGGCACACCACAAAAGGAGTACCTTTCATTTCAGCACTTGAAGAACAGAGTCTTGCTCTACCTTGAGGGTAGGGGTGCTTTTGCTCAGCATTTCCTGGATTATAAAATCAAAACCTTTTGCCTTGTCTCCCCCTGAGGCTACTAAATTGTGGGCCTTGCCTTCTCCTTTGACTGTCCTTCTACAAGAGCCGCTGGGAATGGCCTGGACAACTTCAGAGTCCGCAATCAGTGATTTCCTGATGTCACATAAATTAGCACAGAATGATTTTCTCTGAAGTGTCTGAGCCGAGATCCGAGTGCCTGGCTCTGCTGCTGTCTTCTGCTGTCTTCCGGACCCCTGCCTTGCTCCTAAGCAGTGCTATGTGTTTGCCCAAACGAGAGAGCACATACTCTCCCCTTTACAACGTGGTTGGCACTGCACAGATGTGAACAAACTGCCCTTCTCCATCCCCGTGTCAGCCAGCCTTTGAAATAAATATAAAGAAGATTCCCTGCAAGCTTCTTGCCAGAGAACACCACAGGGGACAAGTGGGCATCAGAGTTGAGACCCCACTGGCTAGGATGGTTCCCCACCAGCTCTGCAACCGAAGAGTGTCTGTGCCATTTCTAGATTGCTGCTTGCTTGATTGCCTCTCTTACAAGGAAGTCATGGATCCCTGTTTAGGCTCCTTGAAGGAAGGAAGCTTGAACCAGCCCGACCTGGCTCATGAGGCCAGCTAGAGCTCTCCTTCGGAATGCGTGGTAATAACGCCTGAGTTAAGAAATGACAAAGATCCTGGATCTCCAAGAGTGTTTCTCCAGCCAGTTTCCTTTGAGAATAGTCAATATGGAAACCCCCCAGGAGAGTTTTTAATTAGCCCTATTAAGAATAAATGGAAATTGTGTTTATCCTGATTTATTGAAGACATTAGAAATCATTTTTCTTTGCCCCCAAATATTGCTTTTTTCCTCTTTTTTCCTCCCACTTTGCCTCTTTACTCAAATTCATGCAGGTGCACAGTACTTGCTCAGCCTTAATTTCTTCAGCTGTCTCTCTGTCTCCTTTTCTTGTCTCTTCAGGCGCCCCAAAACGTACTTTTTTTTGTGGGACCCTCGCCCATGACCGGGGAACGAACCGGCGCTTCAGAGGCTGCGGGCAGCCTCGCAGCCCAGCGCTCAACCGCAGCGCCACCAGTGGAGGCCCCAAATGTACTTTTCTTAAGCTCTTATTTTATTTTCCTTTTCAGTCCTGTAAAAGTGCAGGTATGTTCTGGAGCTCTCTAATTCTAAACCCCGACCACAAAATGATGCTTTGTGATTTTTGTTAAATTGTAAACTGAGCATCATGTCAGTGCTTCCTGCAGTGGATTAATTATAACAACGATCAGGTCCTCCTCTGAGGGATTCTAATTTTAGACCAGTGTGACATCTGACTAACAGACTGCCAGCTCTCATCTAGCTCTAATGATAATGGCTGGAAGAGCCCTGTCTGTTAAATCAGAAGCTATTGTCTTTATAAACAACATCCATCTCTCCCACGCACCCCAGAACACAAGAGTGACACGGAAGAGTAAAGTCAGCTTCCTTTTGTGTTGCTTTTCTTCCCATCTTGTTTTGAAAGAAAGATGAGCACAGACCAGGGGGCTGGGGGAGCAGGAGTAAAGGGGAACACCAAGAGCTGTGAAATGCCATGGACGATCAGCAGAATTTTTTGTTGTTGTTGATTTTTTTTTAAATGGGCTTTTGTTGGGACTTTCAAGATTGTGGCTATAATACCCATGTCCATTCACTGGCTCTCAGCACAGCTTTTATAGCCAGTCATAAACTGGAAAGGAAAGGTGCGTTGTGAAACAGTTGGCACGTCTTTAACAAAGGTAAGACAAGCTGGCACCACTCTAATTTATACCCATTAGCATGGGGCTCAGTGGTGATCCTCTGGTAGAGGGCACAGCTAATAAAGAACTTCAAAAGCAGAGAGAACAAATTATGAAATGTAGATTAGTGTGAGCAGTTTACATTTTCAACTACGGCAAAATGAAACTTAAACTGCTAAGATTAGCAAAATCACTAGTTGTTCCTATAAATAATCCAGCAATTCTATAAAGAGATACAGATTTCACACAATGAGTTTTGCTATAAAAGACCCAGTTACCATAGATAAAATCTATATTATGTAACTTAAAAGAAATGAAATGATGACTCGTGAAAGCACTTAACAGTTTATCTGTCAAATCTACACTTGTAAAGATTTTGTGTGTGTGTGTGAAGACAGAGAATAACTGATCTCTTTGTCTAGTAACAGCCCTCCATGTTTCTAAAAATTAAGTGACTCCTTAATCCTCACTTTACAGGCGAAACAACCCCAGCCTTATCAGTTTTTCCTTGAAACACCCACTTTGAAATCATCAGTTACTTGGTTCTTTTACTTCTGGATCTTTTCCCCACTCTCACTTTTCTCATAAGAGAACACAAGTAGGTCTCAGTAAAGATTTCCCCAAACTTTACCCAGAAGCATTTCTACTTCTTTAACTTTCATGTTCTTTTCTTTCATTTGCCCAATTCCAGCAAACCCATAACCAGACATTTCTGAATTCCTCAGAGAAGAGATCGGAACACAAATCCAAGCACTAAATCTGTGGCATCATCTCAGCTCTGCTTCCTGTGCCAAGCGCTGGAGGGCCTGCAAGCCACGGGAGCTCACCTGCAGCCCATCGCGCTGGCCTGCAACCAGCAGCTGTCCAGGAGCTAGGCCCTCTCTTCACTCGGCCTTGCCCAAGTGCTTCCAAAGCAGCCCACAGACTCTGTTGTCGGTATACACTCGTCAGAGGCTTTTTAGTGCATTATTTTAGTCGTGAGAAAGTTGGAAAAGTCAGGCTTTTTTCTGAGACCCCAAAGATCAAAGAGAACTCAGAGAAGAGCAGTCGTTTGAAGAGCAACAAGTCTACTATTCTTCACCAGAAGTTCTGTGAAGTGTGGGTTTGGTGCCCTCCGTACTGTGTGGCTTGTGCACATTTCACATGCCAAGGAAGTCTGCTGAGCATTGTGGATTGATCGTTGGCGACATGGACAGCCTGGTGACTTTTTAGGACAGCAGGTCTCATCATGGAGTGAGAGGAAGGAACATCTGGGTGTGACCTCCTGGGGCCACGGCGATGCTTCCACAACCCTCAAAAGCTGTGGCGTGAACACCCACAGCTGTGCAGTGCCCAGGAGTCACACAGAAGTAAAACAGGGATTTACTTCTGTGAAACCAGAGGAACTCTACTTGCAATAAATCTAAAATTCTCCCGCCTCCCCCATTCCACAGCAGATCGCATGGTGAAGGTGGCCTCGCACCCTGTGACCCCCGTACACCAGCACGGGCATCGCCCGGGTGCTTGGGAGAAAGGCAGAACCTCTCCCCCTGCCTCAGATTTATGAAATATGCCTTTTAACAAGATTCCCAAGAGATCTACGTGCACATTAAAGTTTGAGGAGCACGGCCTAATAGATGGCTTTCTCTTTTTATAAATGTGAGCCTGTAAAACGATCTTACCCTATTAAACTGCCTCACCAGGAAGGTAAAAACATTAATTTAGCAAAAATATTGCAATTACAGTTCTCTTGCAGAGCTATCAGCAAATGCTTCTGTCTTCGAGTTCATAAGATGGCCTGTTTCACCCAAGCGTTAAGAGGGTGGGAAGGTCAATATGCTCTTCGCCAAACGTCAGCTATCCCCTGCCATGTCCTTCTCATCTAGTATCTCTCTAGAATCGGGTTCTTTTTTCACATTTTTCCCCCCATTTGGAGCCTAGACTTCAAAGGAGGACCAGGTGCTGTAAGATTAACAGCTGTTCGTTATTTTAATTTACTGGAAGAGTCTAGTTCCATGGCTATCTCATGGAGACACAGAACACTCTGGAAGAGCAAGCAGCCTGGGAGACACTCACCAAAGGTCAGCACGACCCTACAACTCAGAGCAAGAAAATCTTAAACATGGGGGGTGGGAGGTGGGAAAATTTTATAGGTTCCCATTTGGTGTGATTTGGTAGGTTATTTTGGGAGCCTGGGAATGCTATTACCATTCATTTATATGGGAAAAAAATTGAACATTCCCAGATCCCAAAAATAACTTACTAAATCATACCAGATAGGAATATTTTCTTTCGGTTAGCAAGGAAAACCAAGGCTAAACCTGTAGGCCTCTAACTTGAGGGAAATTACCTTTCTTTGAGATAGGTGTGTCTTCCAAACCAGCCTAGATTATTTCTCCATCCTAAAGTGTTAGAGGAAGAAGCAAAGTAAGTCAGTGGATCCTTTGACACACTGTACTGCTTCTCTGTGGTTTTATCTAAAGCTTGGTGGATCTCCGAGGCAGATCCTCTCTGTCCAATTAAAAGCTGTTTCCACCTGGTTCCTAGAATGTCCACGCAGACTGTGGGATTAGAACAAGCTCCATAGGAGACAAGAGGCTTGTCAGCTACATGCCGTGTAGAACCCCCTGCGGTCTCCCCTGGACAGCTCGGATTAGAGCACTTCACTGTGTCATGGGCTCATGCCTGCACTCAGCTTCTAGCTGAGCGAGTACATCTTGGGTTGTTCTAGAATTTGCATTCTTAATTTCTACACTAAAAACTGAGTAGGTTCAAATTTTCCATCAAAGTTGTTGTTAACTATGAACATACTTACTCATCCAGCTTTAACTTCACTGTGTTCCTGTCACCTACTTAGTTTTTTTTTTTTTTATTGTCTTTCCCTAGTAGAAAGGGAACATGAATAGTAAAATTAGAAGGTCATTCAGAAAGAGAACTATTTACAGCATTCAGTGCCTCTGAATGACCATGGATGCATATGTTCAGTCAAGCTCCAAAGACAAGAAAAGAATCAAATAGTAAATATTTTAAACTGCTTTTGTAAGCAGATCTTTATATGATCTGTTTCTTATCATCCTAAGTTCAGTCTTCCACTGAAATCAACTATGATGTAACAGACTTGGGACAGAGTTCCCACCAACCCACACACCCACCCAGCTTATAAGGCATCATCTGGACACCTACATATTATGATCAATAGTTAACTGTCTCGTGTTTCACTTAATGTGAGATTTCCTCTTTGAGGTCCTGCATTTAAAAAAAATACACAAAGAATTAAATTTCGCTTCAAAGGAGTAATAAAACGACTGTTATGCTTGGCCCCGAGGACTAAATTATTTCCATCCTCACGAAAAGCAGACAGCTGTAGGTCTATGCCCAGGGGTTGACTTAGGGTCCTAATAAGGAATCATCAATTCTTTTCCCCCAAAATGACTGCCTTTTGCCCCTAAAAAATGACTCAGGACTAACTACTCTCAAAATGAGGTGAGATTCGCATTTGCACGACAGGAAGTGAACTGGTAAACTTTGAGTGACGTGTGGCCACTCTCATATTTTCACCCTGTTTCCTGGACTGGAGGCATCACTGATATGTAAACAGAAGTGTATTCTGATGAGTTATGAAAAATCAAAGCCACCCCAATGAGTTACCTATTTAGTGTCTGGTGTGTTCAGGTGATGCCAAGGCAAAAGGTGGGTGAAAGCGAGTCACAGGTAGGGAAGGAGCTCACTTTGATCTGAAGTGCGTGTCCACAGCCACCTGTGCGTGTCCACAGCCAGCTGGGAGTGAGAGGTTACTGCCTGGCTTCTCACGATGCTCTGGGGGCAAGATGAAGACTTATTCCATGTTCAGATTGCTCCCAGCTATGGCGTACAGTTCTCACCGCCATCACTTTTGTGAAATTAATAAGGCTTGTTCACTCTTAATTTCCTAGAGTAGAGATTATCACTATCTAATACATCAAAAATAGAGAACTGCTCAGATAAGCTGAACAATTTGTGTCAGTTATGCATAATTCCGTGCTCAGCCTTCAGCATCTGGACTGAAAGGTCGAATACAGAGACGCCTAGAGAGAGAGCATAGGCGTACCCCCTGGACCCAGGTGAAATAGGACCTCCAACCGCACTTAGGACAGTCCTGTTGGAGAAGGTTTTATGGCCGTCTCACAGATGAGGAAATTACTCCAGGTCATCAGGCTACCTTTGCACATTTGGAAAATACCAGCGCCAGGAAACCTTTTTTCCAAGCCTGTGCACATTAAACCCTCAATCTAGTGTTCCCCAAAATGTCATGTACTCACCATCCCTTTAGGTGGCCCAGGGAGAGAACTTTCTAGCGTTTAGTGCTCCAGCTTCATTCTGAGTGAGCATCACTGTGAAGCCTGTTAACCTGCAGAGCCTGTCCTCCCCCAGAGCTTCTGAGTCAGCATTGCCTGGGTGTCCCGTGGGGCCACCGTGAGCTGTGCCCACGGGTGAATGTAACAGGCATGGGGAGTGATGGCAGCAGCAGTGGAGCCGATGTGCCACGGACTGTGGAGGAGCGCCTCTGCAGCCTGATGTCTGGGGGTCCTGGAGGCCACTATTTACAATCAGGACAGGAGCAGGCCTCAGCTTACCAGATACAAGCATAAACTGGGAGCAAAAGGATCCTCAGAGCATCTTAGGGGTCCTCAGCCCATTCTATGGCCAGTCAGAAAAGAGACTGTAGGAGTCCAGAGAGCGGGACCCTCCCCTCATTAGCCAAAAGCCCGAGGAAGCCTCCTCCACCCCGCACCAGGCTCCAGAAGCACGAGGGCCATTACAGCTCCTTCAGGTCCATCCGGTTTTTAAGGGCTTCTGACTGAGGTCACTTGCATAATTAAAAAACAACTTTGCACCCTTCCCTCAGAGAAAAGCTCAGACACACACACATACACGCACACATGCACACACCCCACCTATGATTTCAGGGCTTTCTCAAAAGGCTCCTCAAGGTCACCTACAGAAAGCCCCCACAAAATAAAAGCAAGGCATAGTGAGTAATTATAGGATGAATAACCCATGATCTCCACTCAGGCCAAGAAACACAACGCTGCAGCCCCAGCAGTGCCTCTGGTGACCCAGCCCAGCCCGCCCTCTGCCCTTCCTTCGGAAGCGGCCCTCTCCTGAGATTAAAAGCAACCGTTTCCTTGTAATTCTTTACGATTTTATCACCCAAGTGTGTGTCCTGAGACATTGTCATTTAATTTTGCTCACTGTTGAACACCTGATACAATATTGTCCATTTCTTTTAATCTACAAATTATCCTCCATGCCTTCCCCCCCTTAATTATTTACCTTTTTGAAACAATCTCGGGCCATTTAGCCTCCAGAGTCTCCCACAGGCTGGATTTTGCTGACTACAGACCCTTGGTGCAGGGCGGTATGTTCCTCTGTCCTTGTTATTTCCTGCAAGTTGGCAACTGGGTCCAGAGACTAAGTCAGATTGAGCTTGGCAAAGCTCTCGATGTTGTTCTGTTCTTTCATCAAGAGGCTTGTAATGTCTGGCTTTTGCTCCTTTTGATGTAAGCAGCCCATTGATTCAGTGTCAGGGTCTATTAATTCATTAGAAGCTACAAAACTGTGCCTTTCAAATTGCATCATTTTATTGTCATTTGTTAATTGTAATGTTTATTATTAATTATTTATGCCACTTACCTTTTGCTTTGTTTCACAAAGGAAAGGCAGATAAATGTTTGATTCTTCCCTCTAATCTACTGGGTTTTCAAAGTGATGAATTGGTCCCTGTTAGCTCCAGAAGATGACCAACATGCACAACATCATGCGTATATCTACAATATATGCATAGTACATGTGTGTAGACAGTTATGTTTGTATGTACATATGTATTTTACATACACATATGACATATGAATGTTTATATATGAATATATAAAGATAAATGAACTTACAGATTTAAACATATTTGATAGATTCCAAGGCTTTGCAGTTCTTATCCATTTTGAAAGCTCATCTTGGTCAGTGGACACCTTTTCAGTTGGTTTCTAGTCCTAATAAGTCCACTCGACTTATAGGATGTCCCAGGTACAGCCTGGAATTCTTCCATTTTCCTAGTAAGTCCTCTTTTCTTTCAGAGGGGAACTTTTTTTTCAAGCCCAGGTTTGGAATCTAGAGTTGGTTGTTCCTAGACTTTGTCAGTGAGCAGAGCTAAGATATACACCAGAGATGCATATGTATTTTTTAAAATCATGATGCTTCCTAAGTTCATAGCAATATTCCCAGCACAAATCTGGGAAGGTAAGGTTTTTACAGGGCTCATGGACCAGTATTTCTTGAGTTATTCCACATTGATTATAAGTTTTTGTGCCTTTTGCCCAGAACCAGTTTTTGCTAGACATAAAATTGTGGCACACCATTTCTTTGTTTGGATATCTTAGATATGTTATACCATTTTCTTTTGGCATAAAGGATGGGTGTTAAAAAGTCTTATGATAACCTAATTGGATTTTCCTTACATGTTGTTCACTCTTTATACATAAAGTATAACAGTTTTTTTTTTCCTTTTCTTTAAAGTTTAGTTAATTTTACAAGAATTTTCCTTGTATTGATCATTCTGGACCATATTCCAAGGTTCATGTGTGTGTGTTTTTTAAGATATCTTTTTTTTTTTTAAAAGGGAGATAAATTCTTTTTTTTTTTTTTAAGATTTATTTTTATTTATTTATACAAGCACTGGGTACAGTCAGAAGCGCAGGAGGGTGAGAGAATTCACCAGAGCCAGAGCAGGGAGCAGAGCAGGCAGAAGGACCGAAGTACACTGCTGAGGGGAGCAGCGGGCGGCAGGAGAGGTCTGCGCGCCATGTGGGACCCTCCTCCGGTGGCCAGGGAGCAGCCGGGGATCGAACTGGCACCGCAGAGGCTGCGGGCAGCTTCGCAACCCAGCACTGAACCGCTGCACCACCGGGGAGGCCCTTTAAGATGTTATTTTAATTGTTTTTTTCTATTTCAGGAACTTTTTCTGGGTTTTAGTATTTGTTTTATTCCCTTGCATTGATTTATTTCTCTAGGAACACCTATTATGTGTGTATGTTCTATTTTCAGTCTTTGTCAAATTGTCTCCAGTCTTTTATTTCTTTCATCATTTCTTTTTGAACTTTACATTTTCTCTCCGGTTCACTTTCTTCTTCTCTCAAGGAATGATCTGTTGTATTTGTTCACGCTTGGATTCCTTGTCATCTAGTTGTCTTTCATTTTAAATTCTCTTTTGACATCTATTATGTCACTTCTAAGTTAATCAAATTGAATTTTTGTGTCCCTTCATGTTTTGAAATAGCATATGAAATTTTTATCTCTTATTTGCATATGTCTTTCTAAGATGTTTCATAGCCTGTGGAGATTATTTTGCTGTCAATTCTCTTTTTGATGATAGTAACTTTCATAGAATTTGACTTTAATAATTTTCTGTTGCCAGTTTATACGTAAAATTAGTTTTCCTGAACTTTTAGGCAGAGTTTTGGTTCATACAATGTTCCTGGCTTTACATATCTCTCTCTCTGCCTCTCTCTGTTGTTCTTGTAGATTGTTTATATTTGTGGCAACTACAAATACCCTGCCAGTGCTCCTCAAAACTGTCAAGGTCATCACAAACAAAGTAAGTCCGAGTCACTCTCACAGCCAAGAGCATCCTAAAGAGACACGATGAATGTGACGTGGCATCCAGCTGGGATCCTGGAACAGTAAAAGGTAAAAACTAAGGAAACCTGAACACCGCATGGGCTTTAGTTCATAATATGCTCAATATTGGTTCACTAATTACAATTGCATTATAATGATGAAAGATGCTAATAACAGGTGTGAAGTATCTGCCATCTCCCCGTGTTGTTTTCTCAAATTCTCTATAAATCTTGTGCTGTTCTGAAAAGTAACATATATTATCCACATGTATGCTCAAACACACACACACTCACTCACTCTCACACACACCCCTACCTGCTTTCTTTCTAAGATTTCCTGCTGTTTTCCCCACCACTCATTTTCGTCAGAGCCTTCCCTTCCTCTCTGAGCATGAGCCCTACGCTGCTGCCAACCTGGGGTAGTTCAGTTGCTCACAGAGACCTGATCTTCAGTCACTGTGAGCCCTAATATGGGGATGGGGTGTCAGCAGCATTTTGGGTGGGCAAATACCTGACAGTCCCCATTGTTATCAAATTGATCTGCTTCCGTCCCCAGTTTCTCCTATGTTGGGGTTCTTCCATTCTCTTTTTCTTCAAATGCAGCCCCGTTACTTCCTCTGCTTACTCTTACAGCAACAAGCGTAGGTCTCTGGCTTGTGTTTTAAGGTTCATGGGTTAAACTTGCTCCTGTTTTTTTCATACATGTCCACGAATGTTTGATCTTATGATCTGGTTGCTGTTTTTCCTTATCGTTTGAGATCCTGGGCTTTCCTAATGTGTGTGTGTGTGTGTGTGTGTGTGTGTGTGCGTGAGCTTAAATGAGCTATCATTCATACAGTACCAATTCGTCCTGTGTTTTTTGTGGGGAATTCAGGAAGACCTGAAAGCCTGCTGCCACCATATCCCCAGCACTCTTTAAGGCAGTCGTCAGCCTCAGACTATTAAGACAATGAGGATTTTCCTCATGATAGCAGACCCAATGGTGCATTTAGCTGTGGGTAAGCTAGGCTGCATTATGGATGGTAGAAGCACAGGCTGGATTTTTCCATGTGTTTAAAAGCAGAAACTCAAGGCTTCCTGTCACATGTGGTATATAGCCAGTTCCGGTCTGTGACAGCGGCATGAGCAAACACAGTTGAAATCCATTGACCGTTCTAATAATTCTGTAATGCCAGAGTTTTCCTCATTGACCAGTCTCTGAGGAACAAAAGGAACAGGCAGAATGTATGCACATGTAAGCTTGTGCCAGGGTATGCACAGAAGTAGGGAATTTTACTGCCCCTCTCCCTCCAAGCATAGCTCTGCCCTGGAGGTGGCTCAGGAAGACAGCGTCCATCTTGGGCCCATTTTTGGAAAAACCCCTAACTTTCAGGCCCCCTCCTGGGGCTCGCTCTAGCTTTCATGATCAGAGGAAACATATAAACTGTAAGAGCATCTTGAAGAGTGTTTTCAGGACCATCTGATAAAAAGGCTTGGTTTTTGGCCCAGAATCCACCAACCGGATTCGACTGCTAACGTGGTGGACACAACACTATCGGTGAATGGCTAACTGAGCAGAAGTAAACTTGTTAGAAATAACCCACTCAGCCTCCCACAATTTCTTCCCCAAGGTGTTGGTAAGTCCCAACATGAACTTACACAAATGTCGCTTCTTCTGTCTGCCCTTGTCCTTTCTTCTTCAGGCAAAGGGGCAAGGGGCGGCCTAGGTGAGGATGTGAAAGGCTCTCACAGAACTCGTTGCCCAGATGCCAACCCCTAAATAAGAGACAATAGGCTTCACAATATTTTATTTTAAAATTGTTGAAAGGAGACAGCAGCTCTTTCTCCACAGAACATGGTCAGGATGAGAGGCCACCCTCAGGATGCCACCCTAACACAAACTGCTCCCCACACACACCACTGGTTGGGGTTTGTTTTCTTACCTTGCAAAAGTTTATTTTATTTCACTGCTCCATCAAAATTATTTATCTCATTTATCATACAGTTCCTGCCTAGTATGTTTTGCCAGAACTAACAGGCATGAAAATTATGTTAATGGGCTTGGACTGGCTTAATGTACTTCATATAATCAAGAAGCTAAACAGAAGGGGCTCTGAAAGGTGCTCATTCTACCAGAAAGAACCGCTGGCTCTTGTAAGACACGTTTTTGGGGGAGCATAACTGCCAAGGATCAAACCACCAACAGCGCCCTGAGAAAAGACCTGTTTATTCAAAGGAGGAAATACACTGGGGGACTTATCATTGTATCCCGCCCCATCGGGCTCCCTCGGTTTCCGGCAACCAGTGGCAGTTTCATGGAGTGAGCCTGGGAAGTGATCTGGAAGGGATTCTTAACACGAAGACTAACTGAGAGAAAAATTAACTTTCGATTTGGGGGAGAGGCCAGCTCAGTGAAAACCGTCCATTGCTTGAGGACATCAATGCATGTACACATTGGGTGTCCCCATAATGCTGGCCCGCACCCTCCTTCCAGGGCGCACTGAGGAGGGCCAGGCCGGGCCATAAAGAGGGCTTTCTGCTCCTCTGCAAAACGAATATCCAAGGATTTAGTGCAAAATGGACCCACATTATCATAAATTCTCCTCCATAAATAGGTCTTATAGAAAAAGGCCAGTAAGCTGGCGAAAGAGCTGGGATTTTGAGGAGCGGTTTTAAATAGCTTTGTGAGCTTGCTTTGTATATTTATACATACATGGCCATTTTGTTTTTAACTAACCACGAAAAGTTTCTTGAGAGCCAGCAACTGGGCTAGTCTTTGGGGTACAACAACAGCCAAACACTCATACACACACACACACACGCACACACACACACAGATCCTCATCAGCAATATGGAAGGAATGCTAAATCCAGATAGAATCAATGTGTGTGAAATGAAAATAGAAATCGATCTGTTGTTTTCAGTCATTTAAATGATAGTCTCAGAGGGACGGGTTGATGTGTCAAACTTATAGACTTGGACTTAGCTGTTAACAGGTCCCAGAGAGGTGCTCGAAGGGATAGAATATGTAAAATACATAACCTTCCTTTTTATCTCAGACACCATCCTGAATGCTCTTGTCCTTTCGGTGCGTTTCCCTGGGGAAACAGAGACAGCTTCCAAGTTCTTGCCTTAGCTTTATTGTCTTTGTGCAATATGCCCTCTCTTGGGAACACGTGCCACTCTGCTTCTTTAAGAATAACAAGGCAAAAGCACGGTGGATGTCCCCACACCAAAGAGCAGGTGGCTGGGTGAGGGCAGGCGCCGGGACAGGGGGTGGAAGCAGGCTTAGGAATGCAGGGCAAAGGGCCTGAGCAGAAAAAGGCATGGTGTCACTTGAATAAAGGCCCTCCTGCCGTGGCTCGACCACAGCCAGACCTCACACCTGCAACCAATGCCAAACAAGAAGGCTTGGTCTATGGAAATAAAACTGCACACCTCCGAAGAGCAGAGGCCCATCAGGCTTATCACTTACTTTCTACTTGAACCCAGTACAAGTCGGTTTCTTTCCTTGCTGTTTGTTGTAATAAGGAACAGCTTTGGTGGGAGCGGGGAGGGGCCACAGGGCTAGAGGGAGAAGAGAGAGGCAGAGCATGAGAGGGCCTCGGAGGCAGAGGCGGGAAGAGAAAACAAACTCTGAAGGGGTGAAATAACAGAAGCAGAGGGGAAAATAGAAACGGAAGCAGATTCTCGCACATGCATCCCCCGCACCCCTTAAGCATTTTACTGGCCGTCAGTCGTGCAGGTGGAACAAGGTAATAGCCCCTCTCTGCTCTCTTCAACACCATGATAGACGTTAGGCCTGTGAGTTATGCCACAGTTTTAAAAGATGTTGACCAACTGTTGTAAGTCCAGAAGCATTTGACGAGGAACATGAGAATCACACAATCTGTAAAGACAGTGGAGATATGGCTCGAGAAGATTTAACACAAAATTAACTCCGTTTGTAAAAGGCAGAAAAGCAGATGAAGAACATTTGCAAGTCCTGACCTTTGTAACACAACCGGGACCAGTGAGAAGAGATCAGTTTGGGGTCAAAGTAGGATTTTCCTCACAAAGGAAATGAAACTTCACAAAATAGCGAGGGCCCTGTCTCTAGATGTATCCCAGAGTCAGCTGCTAAGTACTCGTTAATTAACGAAAAGAATTCTATTAGGGAGAGCGCTCAATTTTAAGTGACAAAAAATAAACTTTAATTACTTAATCCAAAAGGAAATGAGTGGGTTCAGTCTAATTCTAGACTCAGGCATAGCTAAATCCAGAAGCCCTAGACGCTGCTGTCAGGAATTCATCCCTCAGTTCTGCATGCAGCATGTTGGCTTCATGCTCAAGCAAGTCATTCCTGCGATGATGGCACAGGTGACAATTCACAGGTCTGGTCGCACACCACACCCCCTAGCCACACCAGTGGGAAGAGTTTCTGCTTTCCGATAACCCAGCAATTGCTGAGATTCACTTGAGCTTGCATCAGGCACCTCCCCTGAAGCTATGGCCGTGGAAAAGCAGCACCGCCATTTGCCAGCACCAAGTCACGTGCTCCCCCTGCACAAGACTCGGTGGTCACCACATGTAATACTTTCTCAGGCCAGGTCTGCGTCACTGGCACATCCTGGAGAGAAGAGAAGGGTGGGTGTGAAGTCAACACTCCCTCCCTTTTTGACCATGTGGACTGAGTTGCCAATGGAAAATCAAGATGCTATTTTCAGAAGAGGAAAGCTTTTCAGGGAAGACAAAAATAATAGCTCTTCTATAATAGTTTTTCACAGGAAAGGAGAGAGGCCTACACAACTGTCACAGCCTTTTCCAGTGAAGATTATATTTGTTGACGAATTCACACTTGCTAAGCCCAGACCTACGTCGTGCAATTAAAGCCAAGCTAATGACCTTCAGTTACTTAATCCCTTATATATTCAGTAATAGTGACATAAAAAGTGACTTAATAGGGCCTCCCCGGTGGCGCAGCGGTTGAGCGCTGGGCTGCGAAGCTGCCTGCAGCCTATGCAGCGCCGGTTCGATCCCCGGCCACAGGGCGAGGATCCCACATGGCGCGTAGACCTCTCCTGCCGCCCGCTGCTCCCCTCAGCAGTGTACTTCGGTCCTTCTGCCTGTTCTGCTCCCCGCTCTGGCTCTGGTGAATTCTCTCACCCTCCTGCGCTTCTGACTGTACCCAGTGCACGTATAAATAAATAAATAAATAAATAAATAAATAAATAAATCTTTAAAAAAAAAAAAAAGTGACTTAATAAATGTCCCAAACCTGTGAAAAATGCTCTCTGATAATGGAATCTGATGGGGCTTTTTTTCCATTGAATTTGAGGATACAGTGAGAAACTGTAGATCTAAAATATTTAAGTATATCAGTTCCCCTCCAGTGGATACTATTGACTGTAACAGTGCATTTTTCTGACATGCTATAGAATCTGCTAGGAAGATCTTCACAAAATTGTTTTCATTTCTTATGGCCTGATATGAATGATCATGAAAGAAAACAGAGGCATTGCTAGTTGGTAGTTATTATGATACCTCCAGGTGTAACATAGGACTCCTCTCCACCCAACACATGGTGGTGTAATTATTAGTAAGAAAGCAAAATCTAAAACAAATCTAATAGAAAATAAAACATCTAGGTCTTTGTTTTGTAGTGACAACTTGTCTCATGATAAGCGCAGAAAACCCAGGAAAAACAGCTACAACCGTGTTATCCTGCCTCATGAGGCAGGCCTTCAGCGGGGAGGGAAGAGACTGAGGAAGAGATTCATTAGCAGGGTCACACGAGAATGCTTCAAGGCACCTTTAGCAAAGCTTCTCATTATGTTTCCTCCCAAAAGATCTCAGTTCAGAGCTCAAGCATCCTATGTCCCAGATAGTCAAGGGCAGTTATTTAAAAGGAAGTGCTTATAATTCCACCTTTTCAAACATTGCAAAATTGAGTACAGCTAAATTTGTGTTTCTTCATTTGTTTATGGTATCCAGCTAGAATCTTAGGTATTGCTTTTGCCTTCACCTTCAGCAGTCTCAACTAATTAACCATTTTTGAACTGTGAGAAGGAAATTTCAATTGAAACTTTTGGGAATAGTGATAGTTCGCAATTACATAGCTCTGAATTTGTCCCAGGCATGATTCTATTCAGTACAGTTCAGTCACAACAAACAGTATCACACCCAGCTAAGGTCCAGAGGCCTATACAGGGCCTCTGAAAGGCCATCAGAACAAGTGAGACCTGAGTCAGGGACTGAAGAGGGAGAGGGTGGGAGCGCGCCCAGGACCAGAGCAGGCCTTCCCCGCTCTCTGCAGTTGCTTGGGCCGCTTGTTCCACTTGCCATGTCAGAGGTAGAACAAATATAGAACATCTTTTTAAACATTGGAAATCTGAATTTTAAAATGGATGGATTTAAATAAATTCTCTGGGGAGGAAGATATTTTTGAGAAAACCATAAAATCCAGAAACCGTGAAAGAAAAGATTGATCTACTAAATTTATCTCAAAATTTAAAACTTCTGTAAGAAGAAATACCACAAATAAAGTGAAAAGACAAACTTGAGTAAAACTTTTGCAATACGTACTGCTCTGTATAAAAGGTCTCATAAATCAGTAGGAAGAGAGAGGGAAGAAGGAAAGGAGGAAAGAAAGGCAAAAAGAGAATGAACCACAAGAAAGACTCCTTCATATATATGGGTCAGTCATGATTGTCAAGATATAAACATCATAATTCAAAAATGCAGATGATGGGCCTCCCCGGTGGCGCAGCAGTTGAGCGCTGGGTTGCGAGGCTGCCCGCAGCCTCTGCGGCCCCGGTTCAATCCCCGGCTGCTCCCCGGCCCCGGGAGGAGGGTCTCGCATGGCGCGCAGACCTCTCCTGCCGCCCGCTGCTCCCCTCAGCGGTGTGCTTCGGTCCTTTTGCCTGCTCTGCTCCCCGCTCTGGCTCTGGTGAATTCTCTCACCCTCCCGCACTTCTGACTATACCCAGTGCCTGCATAAATAAATAAAAACATAAAAATAAATCTTTAAAAAAAATGCAGATGAACACAACAATGAAGAATCCTTGTTTATGCTGCACATCTAAATTTAAAGCAAGCATGCCAGAGAGTGTGTGGCGTGAGAGTAATCACATCTTTCGAACACAATTCGGCGAAACGTCAAAATTCAAAATGCACGTGTCCTTTGGCTTTGCAATCTGATCAACATCCAGAATCCAGAACAATAACGAAATCTGGGTTTTGACCAAAGAAGAAACAAGCCATGCAAATGAACACTATCGCTCCTACGTGATTGATGATGTAATTTATATTATGAGGGAATGGGAGCTTTCTCAGACTGGCCTGAGGGATAGCAGGTCACCTTGGAAGATTATTTATGAGCAGAGTTAATAACAAATTCTGAGTCTGCTTTGATCTGTGACTTGCTTGAATTGCTTTTGCCTTTGCCCTCCCCAGAACGATCATCCTGTAGAAACGGGCTGTTCAACACCCAGCATACCATGTAGGCTAGTGAGCTCTGAGCCCCACTGCACAGGGGCCACAGAGGACAGAGAGAAAGCATGAGGCAGGTGACAGGCCAAGGGCCGTGTGACTGCATGGGCGGGTGTGGCTCATAGAACAGCAGTGCCTGAAGCGGGTCTTGAACAAGAAGAAATTGGAGAGCTGCAGAGGGTGGGAATGGGCGTTCCAAGGGTAGGGAAGGGCAAGGCCAGGAGGCAGCAATGGGCAGGAAAATTGGAAACTTAAAGATCAACCTAGAAAAGATGGGAACTGCAGCAGTAAGATTCTCGATGGTTATAGAACCATTTAGACCAAGGGGAGGAGATGGAAACCCTGGTTCTCGAGATGTCTTGCATGGCGTGTGCGCAACTTTATATCAATACGTTCACAACACCAGCACTGCCTCAAAATGTCCGCCATGTTGTCTGATACGTATATTTATTCTAAATTTTCCTTTAAGTTTACTTCTCTTTTCTTTAGCCTCATCATAAAGCATAATAGCCACAGTGGGAGGAAAACAGGTTTGGTACATCAGGGAGCATTCTTATTCACGTAACATAAATATATAGCTAATAAAGTGTTTCTGAAAGTTCACAGTTCACTGTGGACCAACAAAGGGACACATGACCCACCTTGAGACACACTCTTCACTGCGCACCGAGCACATGACACCTGTCATATGTTCATGTTTATGTCTCAGATGATGGCCCAGACCAACCACAAAGTGTGGCATGGCAGAGCACAGACAGCACTCTCAAGCGTGGGGCAGGCAGAGTCAATGTGCTCAGTGGGGCCACAATGTGGGCAGCCCCCTGAGCTGTCTGTGCTGGTTATTTAAAATGTCCTATGAACTGACGTGGAAGTGACACAAAATCAAATAATGTAACCAAGCAAACAGCCTCCTAAAGCAAACACCTTCATTTTCCAAAACCTGACAACGTGATATTAAATATCATTTCAAAGTAGTTTTGGCTCAGTTTTGACTTCCAACCTTTGAGGAAGGTTGTTGGATCCCACTTAAAAGGATGACTCTCCTCTCGGGAGGAAGACCACAATACCACAAGAAACAAGAAAAAAAAAACACAACCATCAATTATCTTACAACATTTACTAAAGGCAGGAGAGGTTTCAAAATAGTGTGGCAGGGGTTGGAGTCGTGGCGTGGCTTCTGCTTTATCTGTGTATGTGCCTTCTCGTCTCCCCCCAGCAGCTTTCTGGGTCATCAGGGAGGGTTTCTAACTGGGATTATCATTGTGTACACGCACCTTGCTTCTTGGAAAAGTGAGTGCCGGATCCTCCCTCGGTCACAGAAAGGAACCAGGACTCGCTGCTGCTGGGGCTCTGGCGCTAGTTCAGCAGAGTCTGTTTCTAGCCCCGGTTTATGCCCAGACCATAGCAAGACCCTCTTCTTCGAGCCGCCAGTGAGGCTAAAGTAGAACTTGCAGGGTGTACGCCAGACGCTTGGAAAAATAACCAAAGTGATTACATCTTTGGGAAAAAATTCTCACACCAAATAAAGGAAAAGACCCGGGCTGTATCGCCTCTCAGGAGAAGCGTGAGGGCAGAGATGGGACTGTTCCTCAGGTGGCAAGAATCTGCCCACTCTATGCACATGGGTGTAGCAACACTGAAATTGACAGGGGGTGACGTGTGAGTGAGAGGTCCCTGATTGTTTCTAGAAAATTCCCAGTACGGGAGAGGGGGGCAGCAGACATGGCAGGTACACTCTGGAGCTAGACTCCGAGCCTCAGTTTCCCTGCCTGTAAAAACAATAATATTGCCCACCTTGATAAGGTTTTGTGAGGATTCAATTTGTTATTTCATGTAAGATGCTGGAGCCAGCGCCAGGCTCGTCGTAATCGCCACATGTTTGCTATTACTGTTGTTGTTTTTAAAGATTTGTTTTATTTATTTATGCATGCAAGAACTGGGGTAGAGGTCTGTCTCACCAGAGATAGACTGGGGAGCAGAACAGGTGGATCTACTGAAATATACTGCTGAGGGGAGCAGCGGGGAGACAGGAGAGGTCTGCTGTGCCATGTGGGTCAGCTCCCTGGCAGGGGGTCGAACTCAGAGCTTCAGAGGCTGGGGATAGCTTCATAGTGTGGAGACTTAACCCCTGGGCCACCGGGGAGGCCCTGCTATTCTTGTTTTGTTAGATTACATTAACCGTTAACACCCTGGCTCTGTTCACATTAAGAATAAGAAATTTGAGGTTTAAATAGTGCATGAGGTGAGATGTTGAGTACAGTGAAATTGGTTACTGATGGGGGACTGGGCACTTCATCCTCGCGTCTGGCCTATTTGTGTTGTTATTTGAGGCAGCGTTGCTGGGTAGGTGTGAACATCTTCATTCCAGAAGGAATGGTGGACACAGGGACGCTTGGGGTCTTTGCAGTCAGCTGACTGGGCGCAGCAGTGCCACACACCAGCTCCAGAGGGAGAGACGCTTCCTTGACACAGTGCGCAGGAAGCATCCCCTGCCAAGGTCCGTGTATTTGACTTGCGTTCATGTGGCGGACAGACCTCCGCTATCTGCCAGTCGAGGAACATGTGTGGCGGCGTCTCTCCCAGGCAGCACGGGGGAGGGAGAATGTCTCCAAGGCCGAACTTTACAGAGGATGTGAGCGGGCTCTGCATCCATGTCAGTCAATAAAATTAGATCCTTACATCTCCCTGTTCTTGAAGACATTTAATGAGTTACATATTCATTGTTTTAAGGGCACTCCAGTAACAAGACAGCTTGCGGGCAGAATAAAGAACCACGTAGGCTCGGATGCCATGAAAACGTGGTGATAGGAAGTAACCTCAAACACTGTTGAAGTTTTCTGAACCAAGTGGGAGTCTACCCGCGGGAAGACTGTAGGGCCCTCTGCGGGGGGTGTAGTGCTTGGCAGATGTGGCGCAGTGGGTGTTTAAATTCTGGGGAGCCCGGCCATTTACTGATCCAGCTATTCATAGGAGCCCTTTGCGGAACAACCACACCGGTCTCCGCAGTGTCACCACTTGTACATCTGTTGAGAAGCTGCGTCTCTTGAGAGAATAGAGTTGGACACCAGGGGCCCTCCTGGGGCCGACCAACATGGAGTCGATGTCTGGACAGCTTTTGAGAGTATCAGGGGTGCTGTTAATAACCACGACAGGCCAGCAGGCATAAACTGAGTCTGACCTGGCCAAATGGATATGGTCATTCCACCCGGTGGCCAGATTTAGGGTCCTCTATTAGAGTATGCCATATCTCTAGTTAATTACTTCTGTACAAAATTGTTTTTCTATTTAGAATAGCAATAAGTGAGAAACTGAAGTTCAGGTTGGTTAACTTGTATGAAGGTTTGCAGACCAAATGAGTAACTGTAGGAAAGCCAGGGGCACTAGAAACACACCCACTTTGGAGATTCATCCAGATCTTGCCCTAAGGCCTTTGTGAGACTCCTCAGAGTGTCCTCAATTGGCAAACAGAGCATAATTTGAAGACTGTATATGTCCTAGCCCACTTCTAGCAGATTGGGTCTGAGCAGTTAAATAACAGGATCACCACGTGAGCACAGTCCTGAGCACCAAGGTCTGTTGTTCAGATCACTCAAGCCAGAGATTCAGTGGGTCACGAGTGATTTTGATGTCTTGCAAGGCAGTAACTTACAGCTAAAGTTAGTTATTTAACTTGGGTAGTTGTGGAATCAGGAGCATCATATAAAAAACAGCTCTTGTGGGTGAGAGGAAATAGGCGAGGAATTAACATGTGCTGTACCTCTTCATACACACACACACACACACACACACACATGTACATCCTTTGATTTAATCTTCACAACTCTAGCAAAGAGATGTTATCCTCATTTCCTCATTTAGTAGCTTGGGAAATCAGAAAGTTTGCGAAACTTGCTCGAGGACAGTCATTTATGTTTTCAGTAGATGCTTTTATATGGTCGTGATCAGGAGGCGTGCATGAAGTTGGCAGCAGAAAATCAACTTTCATCTTCTGCTCACCTGGGAAGGGGAAGAGAAATAAATTTTGTGTGGCCTCTGAGAAGACACTATTACTTAAATCTACCATGAGCCAACAAAACCTAGAGACTGATCCGGATAAGATGATTGCTTTCCTCAGAAATGACCTCTCTTCGTTGTCCACGATTTTGTTGCTCCAAGCAATTCCCAGGAGATCTGGAGGATCCTGGAGCAGCCTCAGTGACAAACAGGGCAGTGGTTTTCATATAGTCTGTTAGCAATAGCAAGAAAGTCCGCTTGGGCTAATGGCTTTCCTTGTCTTCAATATCTGCGCTGGGTCATTAAAGTAAAGATGAAGAAATTGGCATTGAGGGGTAGAATGGAAAGAATCTACAGCCAAGAATTGCTGGGAAAGCATTCAGTCACAAATGCAGTGAGAAAAAAGTGGAGAGAGCCTCAGTCTGTGTGGAACCAGGCGCCGGCCTGCGGTTCCTGACTCCCAGATGAACTTACTTCAGGTTGGAATGTGAACAGACTGAGGTTTACACTCCAGAAATTACCTATAATTATCGTTTTGGATTTCTTCTACATAAAAGGAAATAGGTTATAGTTATGCTGCAACAATCCACTTATGTATAGTTTTTGTTAATTCTGTGATAGGAGATGGGAGGGTTCAGGGACGACTACTCTCCAGGTGAAACGTTAGATGAAAATGTGTTTCGTGTCGCCACAAGTCAGATAAATGAAATGACCGGGACTGTTAATGCCAGTACGCAACTCTGAAATCTGGCCCTGGTGGATTTCAAAAGTGAAAGAACAGTGCAGCCAGCCCCATACAGACTGTTGGTCTGTGTGTCAGCTGGACAGCATGTTCAAGATGGAAACATTTTTGGCTGGCCTTCTGCAGGACATGCCTTCCCTCTAGAAAAGTCCCTGGGGGAGAAACAGCCTGCCCGCTCCTCCAGGCCCTTGGTCAACTCATCATTTCTGATGCATCTCAGACGTCACCTCTGCTGTGAAGCCTTCCCTTTAAACCCCGGTAGGTGCCTGCGAACCACTGTGGCCACTTGCACAGACAGGACTTTCCCGTGTCCCTCACACACCACGTTGGCATTCCAGAAAGGCCTGCCGTGGGTGTTAGCACACTGGCCATCAGGGCTGAGTTTGGTGACCAGAAGGATTAGACTTGGAGGTATTGAATCTCTTCCTCATTCAATATCCAAGAAATGCCATGCATAGCCAGTGGAGGACTTCTCTTCAGTACAAGGAGAAGTTACTTGTGCAAATGAGTGTCTGTCAGCTCCTATGTGGGTGCTGTCCACTAAGCTTTGAGTTCCCTGAGCCCAGGTATTAAGTCTGTGCTTATTTAGTATGGATTATGTGTGCCTCATGCATAAATGTATGTTCATGCCATAAACTGCAGAGAAAATAATATATATAACCAATCTCCTCTTCTAAAAATACCACTCCCTAAGTTATTACTTTCCTTGTACATTTTGCAATGTTTTACTGTACTTTTTTTTTAAAGATTTATTTATTTATTTATATAAGCACTGGGAACAGTCAGAAGTGCAGGAGGGTGAGAGAATTCACCAGAGACAGAGTGGGGAACAGAACAGGCAGACTGATGAAGTACACGGCTGAGGGGAGCAGCGGGCACGGCAGGAGAGGTGTGTCACGCCATGTGGGACCCTCGCCGGTGGCCAGGGATCGAACCGGTGCTGCAGAGGCTGCAGGCAGCTTCGCAGTCCAGTGCTCAACCGCTGCCCCACCAGGGGAGGCCCTGTTTTACTGTATTTTTACCATAATCCTCCAATTTGTGAAGGAATCCACATTTTAATTTCTAGCCCTGAGCTCCAAATGCATGTTGGCAATTTGCTGCTTGGCTCTCCATAGGCTTCTCAGTGTCATGGTCAAAACAGAGCCACAGAGGTTACCCTCTCCCCCCAATACTCTCTTCTCCTTGCTCTTCACATCTCCACGTCTTCAGCATATCTCGTATCGTCAGTCTCTGATCTGACCGCTGCTCTCACCCTGGCCCCAGCCACCATCCTCTCCCCTGAGCAACTTCCATCGCCCCTATGCGAGGCAGCAACCTAAGTGCTCTTCTCAAAACATCCATCAGGCCATATCATTTCTCTACTCAGTAGTCACCAGTGGTTTCTCAAAAGATGTAGAACAAAATCCAAGCTCCTTCTTAGTGGCATCCATTGCTCAGCAGGACCTTTGCCGCACCGAGCTCTCCACCGCAGATGTGAGCTCCAAGCGCCCGTCTTCACCAGGCACCTGGGCTTCTCCTTCCCCTTCACACAGCGCTTTGCTTCGCTTCACTGAAATGCACTGCTCGGTCTGCTGCCGCGCTGCCAGGTCATCCCAGTCTCAGAGTAAGCACTGGCTCCTCAGAGGAGCCTCTCCGACCAGCTCTCGAGAGTGAATCTCCAAGCAGCCTCTGGACAACCCCCCATTTTGTTTGCCTTGAAAATTATTTTGTTCATTGTTTCTCTCTCCCGGCAGCACACAGATTCACTCACCACTGCAGCCCCAGCTCCTAGGTAGGACAGGCGCTCCTTGTGGAGGAAGACGGAGGCATTCTCTAGAATACAATAAAAAGCCATCGTCAACAAAAAATTTGACTTAGCTCAGTCACCAGGAAGCCTTGTTCCAAGGACACGTGATGCTTTCTTTGTCGTCAGAGACAGGAAGAAGCCAGGACTACACACAAAGAACAATCTAGGGGGAAATGTCCAGCAGTTTGCGCGGTGACCACATCGCCAACATGGAAGCGTGTCAGCGTGCTGGGGGACAGATGTTCAAGTTGCCTGCAGGTCCCCACAGCTGTGCGGGCCGTGGTCTGTCAGGACCCTCACCTCCCAGGACAGACTGTCATCCCCTGACAGCCTGCAGCAGACCCAGCCTCCTGCGCCACGCGCATCACCCAGCCACTCGGCTCGGGGAAAGAGGCTGCAGCATCAATGGATTTTATAACCTACCTGGCGGAAATCTTGGTCCTGCCCTGATCCAAACTGGGTACACTCTGCACGCCCCCTCTGGATGCACGCATTTTGTCTCTGATCTCTCTTACTCTTCCTGCTAGCCACGCCCTGGCCCCACCTCTTCCACTAAGAGGGTGCTTGTAGACCAGAAGTACCCCAGAGGCCATCCGTGACTCTGGGCAGTATTCATGGCGCATCTCCACTATCTCCTCATCTGTGTCACGAATCGGCACAGTCAGGGACACAGGGACAGTGCCCAGGGGATGGAGGGTACTGTGACTGTCGCTTCTTACAGCTTCATCTGGCCTGCCCTGTCCTGTGTCGCTCCTGGGCCTCCAAGGACTCCCTGCTCTCTCCCTCCATCACCATCCACCCAGTCTAGACAGTTGCAGTGTCAGTAACACAAATACAAAAGGAAATGACTTGCTTGGTAACTGTTTCTTCGAGAGCCAGAGAGGGAATCAGAAGCGCTACCTGCCTGTGAGGCGTGCTTGCTGTCACATGTGGGGGACACAGTGGGGGCTCTGGGATCCAGCCTCTGAGTGACCTGGACGAGCCAGCCTGCTCCTGCCACCCATGACTCCCTCTGAGGCTGACCATCCTGTTTTAGGTCCTTTTGTGATCAGCAGCCACTGTCTGGTTGTTGCCTCCCACAAGCAGGGAATGCCACGTGTGTCAAGAAACAGCAGTCTGGGGTGTTTCTTGGGTCTCATGGGGTACCTCATGACAGGTGCCATGTTGGAAGGCAGCCATGAAGGTTCAGAGACAGGCAGTCAGAGGAGGGCGGTGGGGGCTACCCATGTCATGAGGGGCTGTGAGTGAGTTGCAGGACAGGTGTCGACTGAGCTGGGGTTTCGGGAGAGCTGGTTAAGAACTCAGATGCTGGAATAAAAAAAAAAAATAGCAGGTTTTGCCATGTACTGACTGTGTACTAGCAGATTCCTAGCCAGCTCTCAGCCTCAGTTTCCAAAAGTGAGAAAGAATCCAGTGCCTCCCTTCCAGGATGCTGAAAGGGTTGACTGTGGTACCCCTGTGAAAGGTTAGACCTGGCTCCAGGCATCCGCTAAATACATCGATAAATCTCAGGTTTTGCTTCAGCACTTTGTAGAATTTGTTTCCAGAACCATTCACTGGTTGATGGTGATTAAACGTGAGTTTAGTTAGACTTACTCTTTGATGACCTGGTTGGCAGGGTTTGGGCAAGAACATTCAAGGGACTTCCCGTCTTGCGTTCCCCATATTCCTGTGAGGGCTGAGAATTGAGGAAGGTGCAGTGTTTCACACAAGTAACCCCCTGGGCAGCCAACACGCAGGTGGTCGAAGTCGTGGTCGAAGCACCACTTCACAGGACAGTCGTGGGGCTCCAGGGACACCAAAGCTGTGAAGCTACCTAGTGTCTAAGGGTCATTTTCCTTTCCTCTTGCCTTTGCATGGTTGGCAAAGTGGTTAAAGTCTTTATTTAGTGACTTATAAAGTTCTCTTTTACCTAAAATCTAAAAAGGGACCATTTCTTTCCACGATATGTTCTTGGAACGCTATGTGTTTATTAAACATTTTTCTCTAATAATCCCCCCTTCCTTTCTTACCCTTTGATCCTTTCTTTCCCTTGTAGTCTCTCCATCTCTCACATTCCTTTCATTTACATTTTGCAGCAGAATCCTGGTACAAGAGCTTTATTGTGGCACCAATCACAGAGTGGCTTTTCTAAATGGCTGTTTCTACAGAAAAGAGTAGAATCCTGGCAGGACGCATCCTGCCACAGTCTGATAGACGCTCTCTTTCTGAGTCAGGAGAAAAAAAAAAAAGCTCTCTTGGCATTCTATGCAAATGAGTTTTGTCTAGAAGTTGGAAACACATTCGACTGTCTCCTCAAGCAAAGATGTCTTTTCCATGTCAGAATTCTTGGGAGTCCTTCCCTCCAGAGTGGTATTGATGTATTTTTAATATTGCCATTTTCCTTTTATTGTTGCATAGAGATGCATTCTAATTTTGTTTGTAGTTTATAATAAAAAGGAACCCAGGGAAAATCTAGTAAGGGCCTATCGAAAGAGTTAAATCACTTCCCTACAGCTTTGCTAAGCGGAACTGATAGTCTTAGTCTGACTTAGAGAGCTGGACTAAAAAGCTGCCAACATCTGTTTTGGTCAGAGACAGATAAAAGAGACTAATTCATAACGGGAGTAACCCGTGTATGTCATTCCGTAT
This sequence comes from Talpa europaea, assembly GCF_964194135.1. Classification (NCBI taxonomy): domain Eukaryota; kingdom Metazoa; phylum Chordata; class Mammalia; order Eulipotyphla; family Talpidae; genus Talpa; species Talpa europaea. The sequence goes on along the minus strand of NC_140080.1, from coordinate 4,489,444 downwards.
TCCATTCCCCCTTTCACAAAAAAAATGCACATGATATAGATAGACAGATAGCTGTCTCCCTACACTTTTCCACAGTGGAAATAAAAGAAAGGTGAAAGGCTCAAGAGTTGTAATTGATTTATTTTCATAGGATGGAGAGGAGACAGTGCACCCACATCGCACCACTCTCCTGCAAGGGCAGGTCTTGGCCATTTAACAGAAGTGGCCTGAAAATTGAAAAATGGAGAAGCAAAGGTAGCTTTCCAAATGCTGACAGAAACGGGTGAGAGCTGACATCCCCAGCTAAAACGTAGGAATTGTGTAAAAGCTTCATTTTATCCATGAGTTATAACTCCTCCCATGAAAATAGCGCAAGAACTGCTAACGTGTAGCCAAAGGAAGTAGCCGCAACCCTTTGCTTTCATTATTGGCAAAGCTGCTAGCAGGCAGGCAAGAGAAGGAGTCAGCTATCCCAGCAACCGGTGACATGAGGAAGCCACAAGACTAATCAGGACATGGCTGTGTCAAGAAATCAACAGCAGAAAAAATGTTTTGCATTTGACAGGAATGCAGCTGTGGAGGCCAGGGAGAGAGATTTGCTTTCTTTACCTTTTAGGCTGACGGGAGGAATGGCTGGTGGGGTGAGAATGAAGACTGTTCATTTAACTTTCTTAACTACAAAGAGTCAAGACACTTGCTTAACTATGAATTACTTCAGACGAGTAGCTCAGACTTAAAATCCATTTTATTTTTTAACACTAGTCCTTGCATGACTGAAACAGTGTTGTGATAGGAAGAGGGGCTTATGGCTTCCTCTTGATAATGGACAAGAAAATACTGAGTCAAAGCAACCCGGCGGATGAACCACATTCCCACGTTAACACCCAAGTCTGTGATCCCCAAGAGAGAAAAGCCCCACATTGGTCACTCCTGAAGTGGGGGGTCTAAGGGTAGCCACGCTTATTCTAGAGATTCAAATTCTCCTTACTACTTTAAAATAGACACAAGCTCTTTTTTTTTTAATTTATTTATTCATACAAGAACCAGGGTACAGGCCAGATGCGCGGGAGGGTGAGAGGATTCACCAGAGACAGAGCAGGGAACAGAACAGGCAGACTGATGAAATACACTGCTGGGGGGAGCAGCGGGCGAGACAGGAGAGGTCTGCATGCCATGTGGGACCCTCGCTGGCCAGCTGGGATCGAATCAGCGCTGCAGAGGTTGTGGACAGCTCACAGCGCAGGTCAACCGCCTGTGCCACCAGGGGAAGCCCATAAAAATAGACACAAGCTCTTCATGACTAATCCTACTCCTCTGTTCTTCTACTTTATTTTTTCTTTTCTATTTTGTTGTCTTTTCCATCCTCCCTTTCTCTTCCATTGGAAATTTGCTGCACCCCCCCCCCTGCAGTGACCCTCAGGGCTAATGGCTGTTGCCATGGTCCCTGAGGTCCGGCGTGGGCAAGGAACCATGCGCGCAGGGGGAGAACAGCAAACTCCCTAAGATGCAGAGAAGCCGAATGCCTGCCAATAAATAATGACCACCAGAAGCTGCCACAAAGATGATTAAAAGAAATGCTGACCACCTGGAACCTTATCTCGCTTTCTCAAGGCCCACAAACTTTATTCTGCTACAACTGTCTTTCTAAAATCTTTCCTTTTTCTGGTCATTGATTGCTAATTAAAAAACATACATAATTTAATAATTAGGCTAATGCAAATGAAACATTACTAAACACTGTGTTATAATAGAATTGTTAGTTTAATAATCTTTCTATTATGTGCTTAACTTTAGTACCTTTGATATTAACTGCATTATAAAATAAATTCACCCATGACAATTAATTATGAGTAAAAATGATAGTTAGTGCAACTAGAAAATAATTATATAAAACAGTAGAAAGAATTTATAGCCTGTCCAATTAGGAATGAGGCTAGGTCCAGATATAACTTCGGACATAAATCACTGCCCTGTCAATTAAGCTAAGCCTATGAGCAAACTGATCTCTTTGATGTTCACTGTTCCTATGCTTTTAGAAAAACATATATATACTGACCACTAGCTTAATAAAGACGCACTCAGATTTTCACTCTCTTGAAGTGTGTCTGTGTGTCATTTATTCATCGAATCCCTGACCACCCTGCGCAGTCTCTCAACCCTGAGACGGCCTCATCGTCCATCGCTGTGCTGGTCCGCGGCAAAATTGGTTAAGGTCTGGATGGGGAAATGTTATATTCCTGAATACCGTCATACAAGCTTTTGGGGCGCTGAAACTACAAGTGGGGTCACAGCGGAGGCTCAAATAACCACTCTTAACTGGAGAGGCTGAAACCAGGGCCACCCAAGCTCTCACAGTGGGGCAGTAGCTGGGTCAGAGCAGAGGCACCGGCTCGGGGCGGGGTGGGCTGGAGTCATTCGGTGCTTCTTACAGCGCAGATTCTAGAAACATTTGTCTCGGAGCAACTGTCTTGTTAAATAACAACTGTAATCTTTGAGATTCAAAACATAGTACGAATGTTTTATGCTTCTGCATTCTTTAAACATCTTAGAGCCTTAATTCACCAGAACTCAAAGAAGTGGCGTATTCTCATCATCACCCCCCAAAAAAATAGTCAAAACTTTTTGTCCCCCGCTTTTAGGAGAAAGATTTAAACTTTAAGTGGCTTACAGAGACCACCGATGTAAATGATAAAAATGTCTCTGTGTCCACCTAAGACACTCTCCGTTCAGGCCAATCTCTGAAATCTTCTCCAGGCAGAGCCTGGCGTCCTGAATGCATAATGAGCGTTCATTTTCAGAATCCTAATCCCAAAGCAGAACAGAGCCATGATAATGGAAGAAATATTGTTATGTTCTCTGTTCTTTCAAAGCAAGAAAAACGGCTACTGCCTTCAGAAAGATTTTCAACAAGAGAGAATATTCTTTTTTTCTTTGGATTCCAGATAATTGAATTTCTTTTTTCATCTGCCAAAGAATGTCAGTGCTCTGATCCTTCTAAGAAATCTGGGAGTAGTAGCCTGGAATTATTTATGATTTATGCCTACTGCCATAAAGGATTTGAGGCCTGGGATTCAAAGAATTGATATGACCAATATGCTAGACTCTGCTTGGACTTTTTGACCAAAGTCTTGTGCCTCGTGTACTGTAACTGTAAAACAAAGGCAAAGACTCAGGATGACGGTTAGCAGAGATATTTAGTCCTGGAAACAGTAGATCATTTTATGGAAACCAGTCCCAGAGAAGTAAAACAACCTGCTCAAGGCCAAAGGGCTGATCAGTAGCAGGACTGGGAGCAGAACCAGGCCCCCTGGCTCTAAATATTTTCCCTCTGTCCTGCCAGACCCCCTCAGAGAGGAGGGTACAGCTATCAGAGGATGCCTTTCTGGTGTCTGTGCATGCTAGGACAGGCCCCACCAGTACACCAAATTCCACCTTGATATTTGGACTAACCAAGGGACATCTCATATGGGCCACAAGCTGGCAGACCAGCCACCACCATGTCCCTCCTTTCCTTGCCACTGTCCCAGGAGCTACGGCTCCTAGCAAAGCCCCCGATTAAACAGACTCCAGGGAGAGCCCCTGCTCTGAAGCACCAGCACCCACCATCAACTGCCCTGGGCAGGGAGAGTAGGGAGAGGATGTCGCGTGCTGGGGCCACAGTGGGTGGTATCTGCAGACAACAGATGGGGGGTGCATAAGAAAGGAGGGGGGGTAATAGGATGTGGAAGTAAACAGGGTCTGCAGCTTGTCTGGGGAGAAGGTGCACAGCTCCCTGGGGCAGAGTGCTAGAGGGGGAGAGTGTCAGGAGGTCTGAGCAGCATGTGGCTGGCTTTTCTGTTTCTCTTGTGGAGCTCTGATGGCCAGGTCCACGTGTAGGGCTGGGGCGGGATGGTTGGAAAGACCGTGTCCTCTGGCAAAGCTCCAGCTTATTTCGTGAGGGTCCCGAGAACCATGTCAAGTGGACGGAGACCCTCCTCTCTCCCTGTGCCACGGCCCCAGTGTTAGCGCCGAAGTCTCTGACACAGAAGAGAGGTTGACTGAGAAAACATACAGGTCTGAGCAGGTGAAGTGACTCAGTGTGCCAGGGGAGTTTAACACTCATCTCTTCGGGGGATAACAGTAGGCATAAAACCAGGCATAAGCTTAATGTTTAAAATTTTTGATAGGCATTTTACTGATAGAAAGAATGGGTGTCAACTGATTTCTCACAGAATGACTTCCTTCATTTTTCCCCCAACTCTTAGCCAGCCTACTGGCTTGGCAAGTATAAGTGGCTAACCCAAGCAAGTATAATTCCAACATAAATACTGGCTACTATTTTCATCTATGCTAAGGAGTATTATCCAACAAAGACATATTGGAACAACCCTTGTCCATTCATGATGTAACCACTTTTTTGCTGTATCAGATCAGGGCTTTTGATACTCGGAGAATATTTCCTCAGTTTTGTTGGCTATTCAGTGTAATGATTGCAGGTATAATGCACATTGACATTTAAGATGATTTAGTAGCATGTTGCCCATCACTTGCTTAAGTGTAGATAGTCAAAAAAATGATAAATCAAGCCCTGGTTTGAACCCTATTTCTGTGATGTACGTGTCCCGTCACACTGACTTTGAATACAATGTGGGGTGACTGGCTGGGGGCTTGTGAAGAGGCAGCTGGGGCACCCTGTCCTGTGACAGGCCCTGTCACTGCCCTCAGGAGCACAGATCATATAAAAATGGAGCAACTTGTTTAGAAAGTGGTGAGTTTGGATTCCTTGTCCGTTGCCTCTGGATTACTGTTGTAACCCTAAGTTGCTATTATTTAATTTTTAATAGAGGGAGTATTTAACAACAGCCTCGCCAAATTCCTAAGAGCGTAACAATTGGCTCTCGTGAGCTGGTACAAGCTGGCCCCAGCATCCGCAGGGGGAGAGAAGACATCCTTGAGCATCAGGAAAATGTTGACTATTTCCTAAGATGTGTGTTCATATTAAGTAATAAAGTCGTTTATTAAGAAACTGAATTTTCAAGCCCTTGTCTAGTCTGTAGATTGGCATTTAGGTCCCAGCGTGTGTGGGGTTGGCGTCCCCTCCCTTCCTCACCCCCGCCCCACGGCCTTGCCCCCTCAGACACCCACTGCACAGAAGGGATTCATTTAACACACCTCATGAGCGCTTCACCTTGTCCTGTCCAAAATAACTCTTCCTGGAGCCAATTTCTTAGTGTAATTTATTCCAAACCTTTGATGGGGAAACTTGTACTCTTGAAGCTGTTCAGATGTGCAGCCAGCAGGGCGCTCTGGCCACACTGGCATCCCCGGCTGCAGATGCTGCGGCCAGCCCGCCGCCCGGGGACGCCACAGGGGCTTATAACATTCCTTGCGGGATCGTGGATCCATCGCCTGTAAATGAATGCATTATGCCTGTCCACGTACATGGTTTTCATCTGTGACAGGTATTTTATGGATTGGGGCCTTCATTTGAATGTTACATAATCCTCCTTTAATAAATAATGTGAATATTCAATATAATTGAAACAAGAAAGACTGTCTTTGTGTTGGCCTAACTGGTTCAAAAATAAAAGGACTCACCACAGACTAGAGGTGGATTATGAAAAAGATGCGTTACATTAGACGCTAGGACCGTGTATCTCACAGTCTAGTCATCAAGAGAAGTCTAAACCATACCAGGGTCTTTGCCTTTTTGTATGGTCATCTTGAACTCCTCAGACACAAGAAGCTAGAGAAAGGCAGCATTTGGTCAAAATATGAATTTAGCTAAACTAAAGCAAAGTCAGGATAAATCAGTTAAAAATGCTAAGTTACAAAATACTTTTATGAAACACTTTTTAGAGAAACTAAGTTGTATTAGCCGCAGAGTGAGAGAGAACCTGAAATTGATACCCATATTTAAGCAGGGCTCTCACTTCAGCAGCCTCTGTGTCTTAAAGCAGTTAGCATCGTGCCTAGCTGAACACGTTAGGAATTTCTAGAATGGAAGAATTAAAATCGTAATGACTGAAGACAATTTATTAATGTTATTTTAAAATGAAGCATGTTTGTGATTTTACATAGACACTGATTTTTTAGATAAACATCTTCTCTATTAATACTATTTATAAACATCTTCTATATTAATTTGGACCTTCACTAAATTATCATGTTTTGAATTATGGGCATCAATAATTAAGAAGTTAAGTACTCCTCTGTTTTCTTTGCCCAGGATCCTTTCTCTTTCTGTTATTCACAAATATCCTGGCTTTCTTTTTTTAAAGATTTAGTTATTTATGCATACAAGAACTCGGGTACAGGCCAGAAGTGGGGGGGTGGTGAGAGGACTCCCCAGAGACAGAGTGGGGAACAGAATGGGCAGATTGACTGAAATACACTGCTGAGGGGAGCAGTGGGCGAGACAGGAGAGGTCTGCTGCACCATGTGGGTTGCTCCCTGGCCGGGGATTGAACTCATGCTCAGTGGCTGAGGATAGCTTCATAGTGCTGTGTCTTAACCCCTTACACCACCAGGGAGGCCCCCTGGTTATATTTTAAATCCTGGTTTAAAAAGTAGGTTTCTTGGGCCTCCCCTGGTGGTGCAGGTGACTGAGTGCAGCGCTGTGAAACTGTCCACAGCCTCTGCAGTGCGGGTTCAATCCCCACCGGCGGGCAAGATACCCACATGGTGCAGCAGACCTCTCCTGTCTCACCCACTGCTCCCTTCAGCAGTGTATTTCAGTCAGTCTGCCTGTTCTGCTCCCCACTCTGTCTCTGGTGAATCCTCTCACCCTCCTACACATCTGGCCTGTACCCCAGTTCTTGTATGCATGAATAAATAAATCTTTTAAAAAACAGGTTTCTTCAGACAGTATGTATCATTTAACCATGTATAATGATATGCATCATTCTACATATTTTAATTAAGGACTTCAATAATTCTGAAAACCAAGAACTGAGTTTTAACAGAACCTATAAAGGAAAGGTTTTTTCTGTGTACCTAAAGAAGCTAAGATAGGTATTTTGCTTTCAGAAAATAACTCAAATCCTGGGGGGAAAAAACATAATTTAAAAGTTGCTTTCCCCATTAGGGCTTTGTATACTGGTTAAATTACACCCATCACTACTCAGGGACAAGCAGCTAGAAATACAGCATGTAGGTAGCAAAAAATACACAGCTTCACAGAATGAAAAACCTAGAAAATTGCTCCTCTTCTAGGATTCGAAAAATGCCTCAAAGAACTCTCTCTTTAGAGAGGAATCTAGATAAAGCAATTCTGAAATGATTTCTTACCATCCTAAATCCAGTCATTTGCTTTCCAACTTATTTCACTTAGCACTATCACCTCAAATTCCAGCCATATTCTCACAAAGGGCACGATCTCATTTTTTTAATAGCTGAGTCATATTCTATTGAGAATACATACCGCAATTTCTTTATCCATTCACCCGTTGTTGTGCATTTAGGTTGTTGCCATGTCTTAGCTATTGTGAATAAATCAGGTATGAATATAAAAGTGCATAACTTTTTTATTAATATTTTCTTATTCTTAGGATAAATAGATAGTTGAGGTATTACTGGGTCATGCGATTTTTTGTTGTTAGATGTTTAAGGAAAACATGCTGTTTTCCATAGGGACTGCAACAATTTATATTCCCTCAAAAAATAAATGATAAATGTCAGCTGCCAGACTCTTACATGGTATCTCGGAAAGAAGCCTCAGGCAAAAATGTAATTTAAAGCGTATATATAGATATTCATATTTTTATATATTTAAATATGAAATATATTTAATAGCTCTTTAAATGTGCTTATCTATCAAACTTAGGGCCTATGTTATTTCTAAATCTATTTCTATTAATTGATTTCTCCTCATATTAATGTATTTCCCCACTTCTTTGCACACCTAATCACTTTTTATTAGAAGTCAGTCATTATGAGTTTGTTATGGAGTGACGGATTTTTTATTTTTGTGTACCTATAAATATTCTTAAAAATTGTTCTGAGAAAGTTAAGTTGGGGAAACAGGTCGATGTAGTCAAGGCTTGCTTCTCATCTTTGTTAGGCAGGCCCACGGTCACATTCAGTGTAGACTTGACCCCACAGCTAAGGAAATACCTTCTAACCACTCTTCAGGAGGCCCTGAGTGTCAGAGAGTTTCCACTGTGAAGGGAGGGAGGATGAACCATGCCTGGCTCTGTGTGAGTTCCAGGGATTGTTCTACATGCTTCTTTCCCACTGGCTCTTTCCTTGACCTAATTTCTCTCCCATAGCTCACTGACCTGTGCTCAGCCAAAGACTCGCGGGCATGCTCCTGCCAGCTCCAGAGACTTTCCTCTCTGTGGTGCTGTCCTTTTGGGGACCCTGTCCCATGAATTCTAGCCGCGTGGTTCTCCTGAAGCTACAAACTCTTTCTCATAGGCTCAGGGACGATTGTGCCGCACCCTGGAAACATTCGCCAGGCAGTAGGTTCAGCCACTCAGAAGGCTCACTTCATTCCATCCTCCTTCCTCTGAAATCGTTGTCCTGTGCTGTCTGTTTTCAGATAACGAAACAACATTGTTTCACAAATCGTTGTCCTTTTTTTCCATTGTTTTAGGCAGAGAGATCAACCCACTCATTGGACTGATTCTCTCCCTGTTCCTCCGTCACTGTACAGTGTGGGGGGATTAAATGGCAGGCTCAGCGATGTGAACTCTATATCTCAAGGGTTAATACTGAGCAATTTCTATCAATTTCTGTCTAGCCACACGACACATGTGTACTAAGTGAATTCAGCATTCCTGCTAGGAACTTTCTTTTTACTTCCATAAATTAAGAGTCACATTTTTAGTGTGTGCTGCTCCACATTTTGAGAGCCTGGCCAGAGATGACTGGGACATATTTTCTCTCCATCTCTGTGTGCGTGGGCACGTAAGAGGGAGTTCCTGTAAACACACATGCATAAGTATTTTGTATCTAGCTATGGGACCGGTTTTAGGCTTACAATAAAATTTATGAGTAAACTTTGTTTAATGCACATAAACAGGAAATAGCTACTTGAGAATTTATCCATTAGAATCCTATTTATAGAAGTATTGCAAATACTAATCCACGGTTCACATACGTGAGATCCTGTTGTCAGTATGAAGCAATGTGCAGCGAGGTCCCATAAACAAACCACCTTGACGTTTACCACAGTCGGCCAGTTTCACTCTAGAGCTCTGTCTGCTTCCCTTGTTCTGCAAATGAGCCTTAATCTCAAAGGAGGAAGCGCTTGACTGGACTCAGGCCTTGTATGAGAATTAGCTCCAGTTCACCTGCGCCCTCTGGCCCCCCACCCCCCACTCTGTTTCTAGAGCCACCTTGGCTGCCTGCCCAGCCCTTGAGTTCTCAAATTTGGGCCCACCTTATTTCTCATGCCTGGCTGAACCCCAGGCCATCCACCTTTCCTTGACCTTTGGGATAAACTTTCTAGGCTCCTGTCTGGCTGTCCACCTGGCCATTGCTTGGCCTAATGCCCAGTATATATTAAAAGCAAAAGGCAGGATATAGGAATCTACTTGTTTCCTACGGAAAGGCAGCCAGCGGTCAAGAGAGATGGATATGGTACATATTTAAGAAGTTAAATGAACCAAGGTCACAGCTACAATATTAATGCAGTTCAGCAAACCCTTCTCAAGCCAGGCACTGTGCAGAGGTCTAGAACACCAGCTGAATAAGATAGTGGTCCTGGTGACAGAGGCTTGCCTTCTAGGTCGGGAGCCGGGCTAGAGAAGAGGTTGTAATACCCATTGAGAGAGAACCACAGCTTCTCCTTGTTTGTCCGCTTCCTGACTCTACTCTTACCTGTATGTTCAGTCGATAGACTCGATTATTTATTACTTCTTGTAACACCTCATGTCCAGGCTGAGTTCTACAAACAGTTCCTATGTCTGCCTTCCCCACTAAATTATAAGTTCCCTACGGATGGGGCCATGTCTTCTCTCTCTTTTCTTTCTCAAATTTTATTGACATGCCAGCCATGTACGTAAGTATGTCATTTTGGGAGTACAGCTTTATACCTTGACATATGCACATGCTTGATTTCACCTTCACCAAGCTCCAGTGCCAGTGCCCTATCTCCTTCCCTCCTTTCTCCCCTCCTTTCACCTCTCTTCACTCCGGTGACTAGCATAAATTTTCCAGAATTGAAATCCATGCAAGTCACATATATAAGGGTCTTCTGTAAAGTAATGAATCAATTATACCAATAATGTGAATCAAACATACCTCTCAATGAGTTGTAATAATTCTAACTATTTAAGAATATATACAGTGTTACAATTCACAATATGAGAGTAATTCGTTCATGATTTAAGGGTTAAAAGGTAAATAATGTAAATATATTAAAGTTGTTCATGTGTGTTCACTCTACCCCAAGTTTTATCCCCAATATGTGTCCAGTGAGATTATATCCATAGAGCATGGAGCACCTATGACACTCCTGGCACTAAGCTTTTTGGTGGTTGACAAGATGGCAGCTAGACCTCCTATTTCCAAACAGGAAAATCCGAGATTCTGCCATTGTTTCTGTTATCCAATCTTTTGACCACTGGTTTCATACAACATATCTCTACTCTAAATAAAGTTTCCTGGAAGAGAGAAGATAACTCTAGGTAGTTTTGTGCCTCAGAAGAGTTACTTAGGGTTTAGCTAGCAGCCTAAGAGGAGAAGGAGGTGGGCCGTAGTCAAGTGGACCCTCTTGCAGAGGACTCTTTCAAGTGAGAAAACCTGAGACTCAAATTGCCATAGCAATAACTGAATAATAAAGAATACTAACTTTGTTTTCTATCCCATCTCTCCACCTCACCGTTCTGCTCTACTCCACATTGGCTTTATTCTCTTCCTTCATACAATTCATTGAACAATTCTGCCTTTAGTAGAAGCCACCTTTGGCAGAGCCTTGCTTTTTAGTAACTTAACATTGTATTTGATAATGAATAAAGGATGAATGAAATTATCTAGCCACTCACTGCTTTGATATGCTGCAGTGTCCAGCTCATTGACCACAATATCAAATGTAACCTGAGGGCCTCCCCGGTGGCACAGCGGTTGAGCACTGGGCTGCAAAGCTGCCTGCAGCTTCTGCAGTGCTGGTTCGATCCCTGGCCGCTGGTGAGAGTCCCACATGGCACACAGACCTCTCCTGCCGCGCCCGCTGCTCCCCTCAGCGGTATATTTCGTCAGTCTGCCTGTTCTGTTCCCCGCTCTGGCTCTCGTGGATTCTCTCACCCTCCCGTGCTTCTGACTGTACCCGGTGCTTGTATAAATAAATAAATAAATCTTTAAAAAAAAAATGTGGCCTGAGTAGTACACGGGCAGCACCTACCACTTTAGCGGTACCTAGACTTGGTGGTAATGTAAAGCCTTCTAAGCACATACGAAGTTTGTACAAAATGACACATGCACAGCTCTGCAGGCCCGTGGAGGGATCGGAACTTTAATAAGTAGAACTTATTCAGCATATCTCTCAAAGACCATGATAGAATTTACCACCCAGTTTTTAATTACATTTCACATCCTCAGTTGTCCATTTGTTGTAGTAAAATGTTATCATTATGATCTGGTCTTTGTCTCTGAATTGGTCTTGCTTAGTACATGTAATTTTGCAGATTGTGTTGTACTCACATATCTATCCCCAGCAGCATGCTAGGTCCAAAGCAGCGGGGGCCAGTACCTATGTTCAGAGTGAACACTGCTGCCCTCAACAGTTATAGTCAGTGTTTAGCTGACTCTCCCATTCCCGTGCTTGCTTGCTAAATGCTCCATACAGCACTGTGCCTGTGTCTCTCAGTCATAGGCTCAGTGTGTGTGTGTGAATTAAGAAAGAACATATATAGTACACCCATCTCAAGTGCTCAAGTGTGCCACTTGATGAATTTTTCCCAGTGAATAGACGTGTGAGACCATCAACCAGCTCAGTTAATACCCATTGTGAAACCAACGAACAGCATCCCCTCTTTTAAACCTTCCTTCCACCATGGGGCCTCCCCAGTGGCACCGCGGGTTGAGCACAGTGCTGTGAAGCTGTCCACAGCCTCTGCAGTGCGGGTTTGATTCCCAGCCGGCCAGGAAGATACCCACATGGTGCGGCAGACCTCTCCTGCCTCACCTGCTGCTCCCCTCAGCAGTGTTTTTGGTCTGTCTGCCTGTTCTGCTCCCCACTCTGTCTCTGGTAAATCCTCTCACCCCCCACACCTCTGCCTGTACCCCAGTTCTTGTATGCATTAATAAATAAATAAATAAACAAATAAATAAACAAACCTACCTTCCACCCAACCTCGGTTGAGGCCATAGAACTTTTGACTTCCATTGTTCCTCTCCAAAATACTTTTACATTTTCAACCATTTTCTCCTCTTTCCTTCCCAGCACAGAGAATGGTTTCCTGCTCTCATTGGAAGCTTGATCTGACCTGCTTCATGCTCCTCGAGTGTCCCTGTCAGTTGTGGCTTCCCTTGGTTCTTTCCCTGCTCTCCACTGCGCCGGCCCGTCAGCCTGTAAACAACCTAAAAATCTCTTCTGTCCTTAAAGAGCACTCCTCGATAAACTTAGCCCTCAAGCTACCGTCCTTTCTTTTTCTTGTCTTCACTGCCATCTTCTTCAAAGAAGCAATGCTCCCTGGTTTCCTCTTCCTGATCTCCCACTCTTGTCTTGCATCTGTGCGATGTGGCTCTGATAACAGCATTTTAACACGTGTCACCAAGGAAATACGGGATACTTGAGAAATCACTTGAAACAAAGATTAAAATAGAATAAAGTTAGGCCCTTTCAATGAAATTCTCACCAGAATCAGTTATCACCCAATTCTCACGGTGGTATGTTGTTGATTTAAAAGGGGAAAAAAATGTTCTTAATTGTTTCTCTGAAAGAGGAAGAAACTTCAGGATGTAAATTACAAATCATGTGGGCTCTTTTTCCTTTTCCTGAAAATATTGTAAGTTTTAGACCAAAATGACAATATATGTTGTTTCATATAGCCACCTGGATTTAGAATTTGTAGCTTTTACATGTTGTTTGAAATAGAGCATATCAAGGCTTAGGGTTCGCACGGTAGTCTTTATCTGCGAAACTAGTCTCCAAGAACAGCAACAAATCAATTTAATTAATTCCTCTATTATTTTAAGGCAGGAAAGATAAGGAATAAAAGTTTGGGGGAAATACCTAGAATGAAGGTATAAGTTGTGTAGAGTGTCCAGTCCTTGCAATCAAGGACCACAGTACACACCCTTGCCACCATGGAAGAATCAAGCTCAACGCTAATGTTCTGTTTCCATGAGCTCAGGAGGTCTTTGCATGCATGGTCCTGCATAGTGACTCACTTTCCCAGGATTCTGCTGACCATCGCTGCCCATGTATCTTACCTCGCATGGTGTATCATTACTTCTGCCCTGACATATCAGTATTAGTGTCATCAATTAACCCCATGTTTGCCAGTTTCACAATATAAATGCTTTATAATTAGGATAATGACATCAATCATAGTATAAGAATCAACTGAGCCGTCAGAAAGCTGAGGGTGCGGCCTCAGTTGGTGTCCCCAGGTTTCAGACAACTAAGGACACCTCAGTGTCTGCAAGTGCTCATGCCTCGTGCTCTGCAGGTGCTATCTCAGAGCATCTGCACAGTGAGAGTCTACATTGTTTTAAACAAATGAAAAATCATTAAGATTTGTTTTAGAAGGAAAGCGGAGGAAGGTGTGATCGGAGAGCATTAACAATCCTTGATCTTTGGATTTTATGTCCCAGAGAGCTCCTTCTCTGGGTGCATTCTTGAGCAGGTGAGCTGTCCAGTGGCTCTTCACCATCACAGAACCAAGCAGGAAAGAGCTGAAAGCTGTTTGCAAGTACCTAGAAGCACCAGAGCCAAGTTGTTAGTGTCCTGCAAAATCACAGAGTGGCCGAATAAAGACCACTCTCTTGTTTTCATGATCTAAGATTCAAGGGTGGAGAAATTGCCTTCCTCTTTTATCTCATTAAAGGAATACTCAGCTAAGAATCTAGATTCTGCTCCCTGTGGAACAATATCACACCTTCCGTGGCTACTTCCTGACAGGAGCAGGAGGGAGGACACAGGACTCCTCCATGAGGTCACTGAGGCTGGAATCCATCTTTCCCTTCACCCAGTGCTGCTTTCTTACACAGTGTCATTCAATCCCCAAAGGGAATTCTAGTTAACACGAAAAGCAAGCCACAGGGACACTATAGAAATTTCCCACAATTATTTGTTCCAAAGTAAATATGTTTCCTTTGATTCTGACAAAACCATAAAACACAGAAGTGTATTGTAAGGCTGTGTTTAACTGTGTATTTACCAATACCCTGGAGGCTTTACTCTTTGAAACGCAACGAGATGACATCATGCCGTTTCATCTCTCATCGCTTGGCACGCCTTTGTGTTATACCTGACAATCACACATCAACCAGGGAAACACTGAGCGAGTTCAGGAATCAGGATTTTGTTGTATTTACTATCAGTGAATAATCCTGAGTGAGCTTAAATAACACTCTATGCCGTGATTACAGATTTCAAGGCATGCAAGCGCTGACCAAGCCTGAGTTCCTGATAGAACGCACGACACAGAACTCAGGAACAGATTCTTCACTCAAAGAAGATGCAGGCGTTGAATCACGGACAGCACGGGGGCAATAGCAGGGCATGGGGGAGATCCTCACTTCTAAATTTTGTCACTGTTCTCCACCTCAAGGACCATAGCTTTGGTTTCACTGGAACTTTCTTTTCTCTTCCATCAAACAGCCCTGACTTCTCATCAAATATTTGAACCTCTAAAACTCTTCTCCGAGATACTGAAGGCTCACGTCAGGGGAGCACGTGGTTTTCATTTTAGACAGCAAGCTTCCTTTTTCGGTCCTCACCTCTGTCCTAAGGTGCTGTGCAGAGTATGATTCTCACTCAGTGGCACTTGCTCACTAGCTACCCATGGGAAAAAGCCCACCAGTTTAGGATTTCTCTTTGTGGATCTCCTCTCATTTATTCATTCCATAAATATCGAGCACCTTCCAAATGTCAGGTGCTACCCCTTCCAAGAAACAATGCAGAAGGATCTCAGAGCTCCCTGGCCTTCTTTATTCTGGTTTGTTCATGTCCATTCCCGTGGCCACCACGGGCTGTGTCACCACTTGGAACTGGTCACTGCAAACTCATGAAGGCCAGTATTCCTATCTGGCCCCTGTCCCACTAATCTTTTAAATCTATTCTTAGAGATGACTGAACCTGTGGTTTCCATAACGTGCAGGTCTCCAAACTTAGTTGGAATCAGAGGCTCACTGACCACGAGCCCACAATGATGAGCACGGTAGCCGGTGGCTTCTGTCCTTTCGCTGTTCCACCATGATCAGCCCAGCTCAGTTCAACACAACTGGATTCATGGAAGCACATTGGCATTGCAAGACCCAGACAGAGTCCCGGCCTTTAGAGTCCATCGTTAACATCTGCTTCTGCCACCTGCCAGCTGTGTGAATTTATGAGTAACCCCCATAAGCTTTCACTCCATCCGGGTGCAGGCTTCACTATGAAGACTAAAGATTGACCATCCTAAACACATAACAGAGGTACAGACATACCGTAGGCGTGAATGCAGGCTAACTAGCATTAATGTGTCTACTTCTAGTTGGGTCTCTTAAGTTTTCTGGAGAAAATTGCATATTCCTGTTGCTGAGGTCCATTATAAATTCATGAGCTCCCACCTCAGTCAGGCCCTCAGGGGTTCTCAACCCTTCACATCTGTTCTCCACAACAGTGGTTCCAGACCTTTACCACTTCCCTCCAGGGCCCTCCCAGCCCCCAGCCGCCCTCCTCAGCAGGGGCAGAACTGAGGCAGCGGGTGCTTGGGAGCAAGAACCACTTCCGCTCCTCTCCTGACTCTCCAGTCAACCGTATCTGCGTGCTCCTCTCTCGTCTCCCTCTGGTCCCAGAACCAGGTACTCCTGCTCACTGAGGGAGTCGTGACTGAATGCCACCGATCGCACACCAGCCCAGAGCCAGGTGCCAGCTTCCCTCAAACAGCGCTAATCTCATGGGGGAGCCTCACCAGTCAACTAAGAAGACTCGGTCTGCAGACTTCGTGCAGCTACAGAGGGACAGAGAGGCACTAGCCAGACTGGCGAGGTCATGGAGAATAGCTTCCTGCAGGAGGTGGCATTTGAGCTGAAAACTGAAGGAACAGCAGCAGCCAGGTTGGGGGTCGAGAAGGAGGCGTGCAGGCCAGGAGAGCAGGATGTGCAAATCATAAATACCAGGAAGAGCCGGCAGGGCTGGATTTCCTTACAGATGAGAAAGCGAGGGCCTCATGGCTGCCAGGACAGAGCTGGGCTGGAAGCTCGGCTGCTGGCACACTCTGTGGGTGGGGGTGGAGAAGCCAGAGGCCCCTCCTGCCCTGCTCCAAGCCTAAGCATCAACTGCTAGAGGACGATCGGAAACCCCTCCTGGGGACGTGGGCGCAACAGTCCCTTGCCTCCCACACCTGACCATAGTGACGCTGGAGATTATGGCCACAGCTTAAGAGAGATGAGCCAAAGGCCCTGCACCATTTTACGTTCACACAGAAGACAAGTGTAGCTCAGTTCGTTGTGAGGTAGAACTCCAGTTTGCTTCCTCTCTTGCTGGGTGCACCTCTGGAAAGAGAGAAACCTGTTCATCCCTATACCCAGTGATGCAGAGGAAGTCACTGATAGCTTTCTGAGTGTTTGGAAAGACAAAAACAACTTGAGACCTTCACAGTTTGCTGGAAAGACCTCGAGGGGCAGGCTTCAGCACCCACTGTGCGCTGTGACAGAGTCCAGTCCGCCACCTTGAGCTGGGAGGCCAGTGCCTGCTCTGAGGTGTGGGAGTTTTCCAGATTCTCATCTTCGGACAAAGGGGCCAGTGCAGTGTGGGTCATATCTGAATGTCATTTAGATATTATTTTGAAAGTAATAAAAGGGTATGAAATCATTTGACGAGTTTCTACCCCTTGCTGCGAGGAATTTTTGTCTCATCATACTTAAAAGAACTGAAGTCATTCATCCCTTTGATGGTATGTCACGGCTTTAATAGTATCTGTATTCCTGTGATGTTGTGATTAGTAATAAGAATTCTATATTTGGCCTTCTTGCCTATTTCTGGCACATAGCTCCTAAAACTGGTGTTTCCTAAGTGACGAGAGGAGAAAGGTGCTGGTTATGTTAATGAGGTGACTCTTTGACGCACCTAAGGATTGGGGCTAGTTGCCAGGACAACCACCTGTGATTAGAGGGTTGGAACTTTCAGTTCTACCCCCTGATCTCTGGGGAGGAGAAAGGGGCTAGAGGTTGACTCAATCGCCAGTGGCCAATGAGTTCATCCACATGCCTCTGTAATGAAGCCTCCATAAAATCCCAAAAGGACAGGTTCCAAGAGCTTCCAGGTCCGTGAACACCTGGAGTTCAGGGAAAGTGTCTCACCTGGAGAGGACCGGGAAGCTCCCCACCCTTCCGTACACCTTGCCCTCTGCATCTCTCCCATCTGCCTGTTCCTGAGTCACATTCTTTTATAATAAACTGCGGCCTAGTAAGTAAAATGTCTTTCTGAGTTGTGTGAATTGTGCTAGCAAATTAATTGAACTGGAGGGAGGGGGTTTGGAGGACCTCTGGTGTGCAGCTGGTGGGTCGGAATGTGTGACTGGCATCACAAGTGGAAGGCAGTCCTGGGGGCCCGGGCCCTTAGCCCATCAATCTGTAGCTATTGCCAGGTAGATGGCGTCAGAAGTGAGTTGGATCGTGGGACATCCAGCTGGCTTGAAAACTGTAACCCTCCTGTCCAAGTCCATCTTTTGCCGTTAACTACTCAGACTCTTTTTTCCATAGTATGCATCGCTTTCCAACATGCTCTGTAATTTCTTTTTCTGGGATAGGTTGGAGAGAAGCCTAAAAGAAAGCTTTGGAGGTGGGGGTCCCAACTGAGTTTTGAGCCTATGAATTCAGCATGGACACTGTGCAGTGTTCCTCAGCAGCATGGCTAAAAAGGCAGATGAAAACTTGAGAGATGGAAGTACAGTGGACTTTTTTCTCAGAGGATGCACTAGAAAGATAAAGAAGCAAGAGACTGGCCAGACGGTAACTGAAGGAGCACCCTGTTCTGGCAAGATAGGCGTGGGCAAGATGACGGGAAGAGGTGGGCTGAAAAAGTCGAGGGTCATGGGATTAGAGTTTGTTGGAGGTTGAGGAACAGCCTGGAGCTCGTGGTCCCGCCCACTTGAGCCCCCTCAAGCCCCGCTAGGGTGTCATCCCCTCTCCTTGTTTTTTCAGGCGGTTTGCCCCAAGTGCTGGTGCGTAGCCCTGAGCCTGGAGAACAGTTTTCTTCTGACGCACAGACGCACGGCCTAATTTACTAACAGGAAGAAAAGTGCTAGTTGTCTTTTTTTCCCCCAAACTAAGTACATCAAGTAGAGTGTACCAAGAAAAGAGTGCGCAGGGAGGACTTGGCTCCACCCCTTGTTGCCAGTGCTCCCTCCCTGCCTCCCGATGACATGACGATGACGAGACCAGAAGTCCCTCCATCCCATAAAGCTGTTTCCTTCGACAGACAGGACACCCTCCCAACACTCCCTTTTCCTTTCCCCTCAGCATCGGTGTTTTGAAAGAGAACTCACCATGTGTTGCTTCTGCTTCCTCACCTTCTACCCACTTTCCAAATCAGTGGATTCGGGCTTCACTCTGACTGCAAAAAGTGTTGCAAAAGTTACCAAAGACTTAAGTCCTAAATGTAAAAATGTTCTTCAGTCCTCAAGTGCTGGGATTTGTGCAACTCGGGCTGCTGACAGCCCCCTGCACTCACTCCGTGCTTGGTCAGTGGTTAGCATCACTGTTCCTTTGAATTCCCGAAAGAGGGTACACCACAGTCTTTCCCTGCTGGAGGCCTCTCGGGAAAGATACTGTGCCCAGTATTGGCCTTTGTGTCCCCAGCAGTAAGTACAGGACCAAGCAGGCAGTAGGTGGTGGTGAGTGAGGGGGATGGATGGACTGACAGATGGTTGGAACGACAGACGCCAGCCTGCTTTCCTCCTCTTCCATGCTCATGACTCACATGTTTCCATTTCTGGACTTTGCTCATTCCAGCTTGCCTTGAGTGATTTCTTTCAATTCTGTGCATTGAACTCATCTTTGGAGATAAGTAACATTCCTAGTTTCTGGGTATTTTCTGCAATTTTTACAATGTAAGAATGAACAAGAAAAATTCATATGATAGCTACTGTTAGGAAATTTGCTTTTCCGCCATTAGTATGTCATGGAAACTATTTCATATCATTGCACACCTCATTCTTCTTAACACCTGCATTAGTAGGTAGAGGTTCTTAAATTTGTGGGGGGTTCTTAAATTTCATTTCTGGTGATGAACATTTAGGCTCTTTGTAATCTTTCTTTAGTGCAAATAACGCTGTACTCAATATCTTTAGGAATATGTCTGTGTGTGTATGCAAAGGTTTCTGAGGGAAAAATTCTTAGAAACAGGCCCATTCAAATTGCTCTCCAAGAATATTTCACCAATGCACATTTCAGCCAAGAGTTATTTTGAGATATGTGGAAAACATACTGTGATTTTAAATTGAATAACATAGTTTAATAGATATTTGTAGTTATTCTGTGAACACTCTGTTAGCATGCTTTGCTTGTTCATCTCTTGCTGTTGATATCATTTTAAGCTAAGATGGTAAGCAGTGGAATAGTCCACCGCTCTGTTCAATGTATTTTGTCTTAATTCTTTGCTCTTAGAAATACTTCTATTCCTAATTTCCTTTTGCACGTATTTAACTGAGATATCTTTTCGTGTCTTCTTGAAACTCATGCTATGTCATTTACTTTTACTGTGTCTCTTATAATTAGAAAATAATACTCTTGCTTTTTTTTTTCTTTGTGGGACCCTTGCCTGTGGCCAGGGATCGAACCGGTGCTGCAGAGGCTGCGGGCAGCCTGACAACCCAGTGCTCACCCGCTGCACCACCAGGGGAGGCCCAGTACTCTTGCTTTTTAACTCAGTTGGGAAACCTTTGCTTATTAGTGTGTGTACTGCTGAGTGCTGTGGGGAAGAGATGGGACTTAGCCACCTTCATTCTAACCATTGGTGTATTCTTACTTCTGATTTAGTCTTGTTTCTCCCATCTTAATTCACGCTTCAATTTATTAAACTTGTTTTGCCTCCTTTCTTCTTTGTTAGCTTTTACCTATTTTACTCCAGCAAATATAACTGAATTTCTCTATCAAAGTCAAGAATTAATCAGAATCTAACCTCTCTCCACACATTCATCAAAAACAGATCTTTAGCAGAATTTCAGTTTCTCTGTCCTTCTTAGGCGTCATTGAAGTAAACTAAAATTTTAATTACAGATTGTCCTATTATCATTTGTCTCTTCTGGTATAAAAATCCTTAAATTTTACATTAAACTTTACAGCTGCATCATCGGTTAGTTAACTATAAATTTCATAATTATCATTCTACCTTGTACTTCCCTTCTTGATGTTTTATTCTGACTTATTCTTCAGTTGGCTGAGTGCTTCTCTTAGTAGCTGCTATCAAAAAAGGCGTATTTTGTAGATGGTATGTTTTCTATGTCATTTTCACAATTGAATGACAAATCGGCTGTGTTTCACAATTGAATGACAACTTGGGGCCATGGTCCTGTGGCCCCAAATCTGTCATCTCTTAACATGTAGTATTTGCCTATGAAAAGTCCTATCTGGTTCTATTTCTTGATAAGTAGTCTGCTCTTCCTGCCTAAAGCTTAAATTGAGAATTTTCAAACTATCGCTATGTGAAGTAAAAAGTTACTCAAAAAGACAATATCAAGGTATGTCCCAAGGAGTCAATGATTTCATGAAAGTGATTTAACAATGACTTATATTCTACTAGAAGAATGAGTGCTCACTTTCACCAATCATAATAATTAGGTTTTTGAAACTGAGCAAATGTAATTTATCTTTTAGATAAGGAAAAATTAGGCCATGCAAAAGGAAATATTTTCTAGTGGCATTGGATTTGGGGCAATTTTGTAAAATGATGTACTGCAAAGTAAATGTCTCATGTATTCAGGAGGGTCCCTGGAGTATTCAGGGGGGATAATTCCAGAGTCAGTCCCAACATAGCCAGCGGTGGAAGAGGATGTGTCAGGCACTTTACCTGCACTGTTCCCTTCAGACCTGGTTCCTGAAGAACTGAACTCTTCCTCACAACCCCGAGAGTCGTAACCACGGGCAGGAGGAGAACTTCATCCCGGGACCCCGCTTCCTTGGTCCAGGCCGAGGAGCAGTGAGAGGCAGAGGCACCACCACTGAGTCCTGCCTGCGCCTTGTTTCCTAGGCGACCTCTCTTTAACGTACCTCGTTTGGGAAAAGAAGCCGAGCATTTCTCTTTTTGTTAGTAAAAATTAGGCCATGAATCTGTGTTTCAGAAGAAATATGTCCTTATCCAGGTGCATTTTTATACATTAACATTTAGGGCAAATTGCCCAGAAATCCAATACTAATTTACCCCGGGATCTCAGCACATAGTTACTGTTGGAATTTTTGGCAAGTCGATTTCCCTGAGGGTAATAGTCAAATTAAGAAGGCTCCTGAAAAAAAGGTGTTAGAGTCTTAGGCAATAGTTCAAAGCTATGCGTTCAAAGGTGGGGAGGGGACTCTGCCAGGCAGGTAGCTAACAAGGAGAAAGTGCCCGCTGCCACCCCTTAGCCCCCGTTAGCAGACCAGAGGTGAGTTTAATGTCCATGGGTGACCATGTTTACTTGCACTCAAGATTCCAGTGACTTCTGACTCCAAAGTTCTTGCACCAGATGTGGAAGGTGAACATTTCCAGGGTCATTTTATTCCAGAAAGATTTTATTCCAGTTATAAAATACCAGTGTGAGTTTGGCAGTCCAGCTAAGCGTTTCACAAACTCCTACCCCATTCCCTAAGGCAGAACCCAAACTGATGAATTCTGTTCCTATGGAACAGAATTAGTCCCCCTTTGATCAACCAGGAAAATAACAACAATAGCTGACTTTATTGCTCACTTACTATGTGACATGCACTATCGAGGGCTTTTGTCACTCAATCCTCACAAGCCTGTGAGCTTGTATATTTATTTTGTAGGTGAGAAAATGGAAGCCCAGTGAGACTAAGTCATTTGTTGAAGATTATCTGGCTGTCAGTGACAGATCCAGGATTTGAACCCATCTAGACTGACCCTAGAGTATGCATTGCTAACCACTGCCATAGACAAGCTGACCTTGCTTGCTGCACATCTGACCTTAGAGAAAATTTCCTTTTTTAAAAGATTTATTTACTTGTGTACAGAAGAACTGGGCTACAGGCCAGAGGTGCGGGTAGTGAGAGGATTCACCAGAGACAAAGTGGGGAACAGAACAGGTAGACTCACTGAAATTCGCTGCTGAGGGGAACAGTGGACGAGACAGGAGAGGTCTGCTGCACCGTGTGGGTAGCTCCCTGGTCAGCCAGGGATCAAACTCGTGCTGCAGAGGCCGCAGATTGCTTCAAAGTGCTGTGCTCAAGCCCTTGTGCCACCAGAGAGGCCCAGAGGAAATTCCCTTTATCACCTTGAACAGTCTTGCTTGAGTTAAGTGCAAGCTGGTTGAGGAAACTGCCTCTAGGACTAAGTCCTACAAAGTTCAGCAGTATCCTTTGCAGACTCCAAACGGCCCTAGAAAAGGGATGCCAAAGAAATTTCAACTTCAAGGTGAGGTGGGATGATTATCAGTGGAGAAACTACAACTGGGTAGGCAGGTCAAGACTTGTCCCCAAACACAGTCTGTGGCAACAAGATTAAGTGTGGCCCCACCACCAGGGAAGCCAGAGGTACCACACCTGCTCCTGTCCTGATCAGAACAGATTAAAGAATTGGGCATGGCAGAAGCGGCCCAGGAAGGCATTATGGGAACGACGTGAGGGGGCAGATGCTGGAAATTAGAACAAACAGAAAAGGAGCAACACTCAGCTCCATGTCCGGGTCCAACTTGGGAAAACAGGGACTTACAATCCCAGGTTAAGCTAGAAGTCTGCCGTCCCGGCTTAGCGCCTCCTTCAGTGGCCCCGTCCTTCAGGCGCTGCAGAGAAGAACACGCAGTGCGAGTTTGTGGGTCACTGTCAAGTGGAGGGTGGAAGGAAGGGTGCCCTCACCTGTCCCTGTCTTCCGTGGAGACTCCCGTCCTGCATTTGGCCACTTTGCCCCTCCCCAGGGAAGGACAGTTACTCCGGGAAGCACGCAGGTGTGCTCGCCACCGGCGCTGGCCTGCTCCATTCCAGCTGCTGGAGAAGATGGACCAGTGAGATATGGGGTGCGGCAAAGCAGGGAGTCAGCAGTCCCACGTAGACAGCCAATCGGTTGCTTTGTGTCTTTCCTAAATAGCGTCTCCCTCTGACTCCGATTCATGTCGGGCAAAGTGGGCAAGAGCTGGAGAGACAGGCTCAGGCCTGGGCTTTCCTGGCTCCCCTTTCAGCTCTGAAAGATTTGAGTTTTTTAGTGATTTGCATCTCCCCACATGGAAGGTTTTCACCAGAGATGTCTCTGTCAGAGGGAATGCTGGCAGCAGGGAAAGGGCGGCCGGCCACCTTCCCTTCCATCAGCCCTGGAGGCCTTCCTCCGGGAGCCGCCCGCCCACGTGACGGGGTGTTCTCCTTTCTGGCTCGGGGTCAGTCCCGGGCAAGACGCGAGTGACCTGGCTCCTCGCAACCCCGCCGGGCCAGGCACAGGCCGCGCGGGGACACTTGGGCTCGTTTCCATGACCCCCAGCCAGCCAGGACCTGCCCAGGGTTGGAGGTCGGCCTCTGGGTCTGCCTCGGGGTCAGCGGCAGGATCGGGCCCTTAAGGGACACGCATCTCCAGAAAGCCAGCAACTCAGGGAGATGAGGGCCGCACCGCTCCCGCAGGGCTGCGTCTTGCCGGCCCCGCGCGCACCCCGCACCCAGCAGCCGTTCTGGAAACGCGCCGGGGCCGCGGCGCATCTCTGCGTGAGCCCCTCGGCAGACTCCCTGTCCAAGGGGATCTAGCGGTACTCAGTGGCGGGGTGTGGGATTGTTGTGGTTTTGTGGCGTCTGCGGGTTTGGAGTGCGGGGTCCTGGGGTCCGCCCTGAGAAGGGGGTCACCCGAGCTCCCCTTGCAGCGGCTCGCGGCGAGTTCCCCAGGCCGGTTTCTCCGCCGACAGAGACGGTAGTTGCAGCTAAAGAGCAGGTGTGTGAGGGAAAGGGACGGGAGAGTCAGGGACACTCGCGCAGACACCGGCGGGCAGGAGGGGCTGCCCCAGAGGCACCGGTTTGCGGAGAGAGGCCCGCGGGGCTGCAGGCGGCGGCCTTGAGGAGCGCGGCCTCCGCGGAGGGAGGCCAGTGAGGAGCAGCCCGGGCAGGTCACGGGCGGGCGGGCGGGCGGGCGGCTGCTGCCCTGCGGAGGAGAGGGTTGTGAGCAGAGGCACCTGCATCGGCCCGGGCGGGCAGGGGGAGTGGGCCCCGGCCTGGGCCGACCTGCGCCCGTGTCCGGTCTTCTGTGTGTGGGGGGGTCACTGCTCGTGCGCCTCCCGCGACCTGCTGACTTGGGGTAACTGGAGACTCTGAAAGGGACGGGAGGTTCCACAGTGGGCTCCATCCGTCCCGTTACCTTTGGATGCGCCCTCGGATACCTGCTTGGATGTTGGGCTTTGTCATCCAGGCGTCTGGGCCTCAGGATCTTGGTTTCCATAGCTGTGTCAGTGGCTGTGAACCTCCTCTACCCCCACCTCCTCGAGAGCCAGGTTTCTGGTCTTGTGGCGCACCTCCTTTTCAGTTTTTTTCTATTCTTGTCCTCCATCAGGATAGTCTGTGAGAAGTGCTCTTGCGGCCTCCATTCTAGGGTGACATCTTTACCCAGAGTATCTCCTGGGACACAAGGCCCAAAAGATGCTCGCTAGAAAAAAAAAAAAATGATTCTGTGATCAAGTGAGCTCAATAAGTGCCGCATGCCTTATTGAGCCCCACTCACACTGGTCTGGTAAAGAGACTTTTAAGCTCTTCTGTAAAGAGACATGTTTAATTTAACCCAGAGTTTCTTAAATTTTTTACCACATACTTTCCATCTTGCCACCTGCGGGACTGCCCTCCTCTCACCCTGGGACTCTGTTTGGAAACTGAGTTATATGTGAGTAGTGCTCTGTAGCTTCCCAGAGGCCTTGCAGGGATATTCTGGACTTTCCTCTGAAGCCCTTTGTTTGAGAGCCTGCTGGGCTGTAACTCCCAAGTCGTCCTGCATGAGAATAGAGATCCCAGACTCCTGCCGCCTTCCTGGAGGAGAGGCTGCTCCTCCCTCTGAAGGAGAGCCCTGGGCCCTGGCAGGCCTGGGGCTCAAAGCCTGGCAGGGGAGTACTCCCCTGCTTCTTCTGCCAAGGATGGAGCCTGCGGGCATGGGCCTGGCTGCAGGAACGGGATTGCCTCAGAGCCCAGGAAGTCAGAATCCGAGGCCATCAGGAGGCTGGGAGGATCTAGGAGAAAACCCTTTGCCCTCAGAGCTGGGACGCCAGATAGCTCCTGCGGTTTGTGTCTCTTCCACTGCTGCTGGCCAGTGAGCAGCCAGGGGCATGTTGCTCAGGACTAACGTATTTCCACGCCTAGGCACGACCAGGTGAATTCATTTCTGGAATAGACTGCTTGCCTTCCTTTTAATTAATTTTTCACAGTTTAATGGTATCTCAAGGCGGATATTTTGCATTTAAGATCAAGAGCACACATTTGTATATATTATGGAAATAGACAGCAGTTGTCATTGTTATGAGGACCATGACAATGCAGCCTGTGCACCAGGGAGCGGGGTGAGGCTGTGAACTTGCATGTGTGTGCTTTGGATGGTATATAAGAAGACCCTGATTTTCCACATATATGGATAAAACACTAAAATGTGCATATTCAGTGATTCCAGACCTAAGAATTTATCCTGAGGGTATATGCCAAGTCGTAACTTATAAAAGATTTCATCTCAATCGCGAAAAGTTAGAAACCATTTAAAAGTTTAACAATAAGAGGTTAGTAAACTAACTATCGTACATGAATATACAGCAACTTTTTTTTTTTTTTAAGATTTATTTATACAAGCACTGGGTATACTCAGAAGCACGGGAGGGTGAGAGGATTCACCAGAGACAGAGCGGGGAACAGAACAGGTAGACTGACGAAATACACTGCTGAGTGGAGCGGTGGGCGAGACAGGAGAGGTCTGCGTGCCATGTGGGACCCTCGCCAGCCTGCCGGGGATCGAACCGGTGCCAGGCAGCTCTGCAGCCCAGCGCTCAACCGCTGCACCACCCAGGGAGGCCCAATATACAACAACTTTTTAAAATAATAACGCTCATTCATTGAATGGAGTACCAAGCACTGCTCTATGCAATTCATATGTAAGAGCTCACAACAAACCTACATGGCAGGTTTTATTGTCCTTTTTTTACTGATGAGCAAACTAAGGCACAGAGAGGTAGAGTAAACTGCTCAAGGTCACACAGCAATGGGTAGAGCCTGGATTCCAAGCTGAGCCTTCCAGCTCCAGAGCCTTATAAATGACTGCCTCACTCCTAAGATTTCACACACCCATATCTTCAGTTCCTATATACAAAACATAATAACAAAAACAGAAAGCTCTACACTTGAAAATCAATAACCTTCCCTCTTTTCTTTATTTCTCCTCGGCTTTTACTACATTTTCTATAATAAACATGTCATATTTTGTGGTTTTAAAAATAGAAACAATAAAAACTGATGTTATTATCTTGGTTGGGGGCCAAACTTCTAGTTTTCCTGGCCAGGGACTAGAGTCACCTCAGTGCAGACTGCTGTTCAGGGCCGCTGCTCCAGCTAAAACATTCCAGAAGAATCCAAACCAGGCAGCATGGAGAGCACAGCTCCAGGATCCCTGTTGCCCAGCATCTATGAGCCAATAATCCCACAAGCTCTCTGCGTGGAGTCAAGGACCAGAAAGAACATTTCCTGGCCTTCCTTAGCTGGTCTCCAAACCTCAGTTCTCCCATCGCCGCCAAGCTTATGACTACAAAAGCAGAGCTTGAGTTTATAGTCCATAATCTTTGGAATCATCAGGAAGTATAATAAGTAATAAATGTGGTGATTTGGGACTTCACAGCACCCTCTGTGTGGGCTTGCTCTTGGTCTCCTGCAGATCGGAGGCATATCAAGGGACAGAAAGAATCCAAAATGTAAAGGTCAGACTACATGGACTCTTAGAGATAAAGACCAAATAGATTCGACAAAGATCCCCAAGCCTCAGAGAGATTAAATAACTTGTGCTCCATAGTCCAGGCTTCCAGAGCCCCAACTAGAATTAAATGCCAAGTTTCGAGTGCCCCGAGAACGCGCTCTCTGTGGGTCCTGGCTACCTTGGCGGTTTGGGCTCTGGGCTTGGACTGAGCTGGAAGGAGGGGAGGGCACAGAAACAACAGATGCCTCATGGAAACCATTTCCTTTTCACTCTTACTGCGCTAGCAATACATACAAAATACATGTGTGCAGAGTAAAACCTGAAGGTCTCACACACACCCCCAACACGCCCCCATTAGGAGGTGTTACCCCAGTCAAGAGTGTGGGGTGTGCGACGTCTGCTGTACCCGCTTGTACTGGCTCCCGAGAGTCTACTTTGATTTTCAGGGAAGTTATGAGCTGGTAGTTAAACTCAGTCATTATTAAAACAATTCAGCCAAACTTAAAGGATATTAAAAGCAAAGATAAGTACTCAAAAGTCACCACTTCCTTTTTTTCCTTAACTACATTTGACTATTGTCTTCATTCTTGGCATTATTCATGCCATTGTTCCTGTGTGCTAGAGAACTAACGCATCTTACCAGCTCCCCATCCCGGGCCACATCCCGTGACGTCACGTGGGTGCAGTCTGCCTGCGTGTGGGAATTTAACCCAAGGAAATTCTCAAGCACTGCTTCACCCCCATACCTTCCTAGCCTTCTTAAAGACAGAGAAGTGGTTTTTGTTTTTTGTATTTTATTTTATATAATTCTTACATCATTTTCCATCTTTGCACAATGTATGCATTTTCATTATGGTTCTATTCCCCATACAACTGCACCCCCCCCCCTTATGTTGACTCTAGTCCTTCCTCTCTCCCCCACCCCCCGTCGTATGTCTCTGGTTTATAGTTGCTTGTTGATTTTTTACTTTGTATTGATTAGTCTTTTTCCTGGTCTCTTATTTGAAGTGTTTTTAAGGCAAAGGCGAAGTTTACAACGAGCATTAATAGGCAGCCAAACAGAATGGCTGAGTTGGCTTGACTGTGGCAAGCTCTGGACCCCTGTTAGCTGCCCTCCCCCTCTCTCCAGCTCCTCAGTGTCCCAGGGAGCACATTCTCCTTTGTCCCTTTTGTTTACACACCGAAATATTAGGTTTCCTTAAATTCCTAAGGAATTTCAGAAGATTAACTTTAAGATAGGAAACCTCATCGGCTGAGCCGGCTGTGGAGAGAAAAAAGAAATCATGTCACCCTCCAGCATTTCCATCAAGGGATGAAATTTTAAATCACATCATGTCTCACACCCATTTCTTAGTGCAAAATAAATCACTTGAGCAGAGTGCAAGCCAATTTTTACTTTAAAAATGTTGTGTCCTAAGGCTGTCTTCTTGAACTTCAAAAGCACACTTTGTAATTATTCTACCTATCAAAGGAAACCCAACATTTCACCTCCAATCTTCTTCAGCTTGTGTTATCACTTTTAATTGTTAATAAACCACATTCATTTTAAGCTGATTATTCTGTTTGGGAATTCAGTGTTTTCCAACAGAATACACTGGATCACATATAAATGAACAAATATAGGAACAAGCTCAAGTTAAGTGGCGCTTTTCTATTGTTGGTTTGGTTTTTAGTAATTCCTGTCATTTTGGAGAGTCACAGAAAGTCCGGTTCCTCGGTTTTTAAAGGAATTATTTTCTGGCAATGAGAAGGAAAAAAACGCCAGGCCTGTGCCCGACACTGACAGCATTTGATGGCAGGTATGAGTCTGTCCCCACTGGCATTTTTTTAAGATCAGTGAAGGCAGACCACATCAACAACCCATATAATTCATTCAGATTCTTTTAAACCCTTCATTTGCGTAACCAGCTTGTTCCCAGCCTGGAATTACCTGGGCGCATGCTGCTGGCACCCCCGCCACCCGCCTCTGCTCACGTCGCTTAACGGAAGCGTCTGCTGACAAACGATTTTTCCAGGCTGGCCAGCTTTCTCTCAAGCTTCCAAACCAAATGGTCCGCAGAAGGGAGCACGCCCCGCTGGTTCCACTTGGGCGCCAAGCTCAGCATTCAGAAGATGAGAGCAGTCCTGGCCCACAACAGCGGTCTCCGCTCTTCCTCCTCCCCACCTAACTGTGTGGTCACGCCGAAGGTCACGCCGCGGCAGCAGGCGCTCCTTCTCATGCCAAGCAGGCCAACTCTGAAGAACCCGCCAGCCTCCTGGGCCTAACAAACACGCCTCCCTCTGGCTTCTGCCCCACACCCCCCACACTCACCCTCGCCATCGCTACCCCAGCCTCTCTCCAGGCCTTTGTGTGGTAGGATGGCACTGTGCTGGGCCGTGCTCACCACAACCCTCGCTTAAGTGCCTTTATGACCCCTGCTTTACAGATAAGGACGCTGAAGCCCTGAGAGTGGGCACCCGAGGTCGCCCAGCTGGTAGGTGACTGAGCGGGCCAGCCCATGGGCACGTCCACTGTCCCCCAGCCTCCCTCCTGCTTCCGGCTACTTAGTCACCTTCCATGTGGCGTCTTCGCCCCTCATTCCTACTCCTCGCCAGAGAGCTGGGCACCACTCTTCTGAGCATGCTTTCGGGCGACGCTCCACCTCCACCCCTTGACCATAAGTTCTTCGGGTTTTAGGCAAACCTCTTGGGGAGAGTTGCTGGGGAGAGTATGGGCCGCGGGAATGTTGGGTCTTCCCTCTGCAGGGTCTTGAGGAAGCATGTGGCCCAATGTCCAGACCCCCATGCTCTGCCTGACGCGGTTTCCCTCCTCTGGGGAGATAGAGGGATCAGACCTACGGGCCTGAAAAAGATGTACATCGTAAGCCCAAAAGATTACTGATGCTGGGCCTCCCCGGTGGCGCAGCGGTTGAGCGCTAGGCTGCGAAGCTGCCTGCAGCTTCTGCAGCGCTGGTTCGATCCCCGGCTGTCAGGCGAGGGTCCCACATGGCGCGCAGACCTCCCCTGCCGCCTGCTGCTCCCCTCAGCAGTGTACTTCGGTCCTTCTGCCTGCTCTGCTCCCCGCTCTGGCTCTGGTGAATTCTCTCACCCTCCCGTGCTTCTGACTGTACACAGTGCTTGTGTAAATAAATAAATAAATCTTTAAAAAAAAAAGATTACTGATGCTGAAGAAAGTGTAGCAAGAGGTAGCTGACTTCTGGGAGAATTGCTTCCATATCACTCCTCCAGTCTCAGGACCCCCTCCTTACTTCCCCCACATGCCTCAGGACACCTTCCCAGCACACAACCCTAGGAAAGATTCAGACCTTGCCCTTCCAGAGGGTCTTTCTGAGCCTCTGCTACTGCCGTCAGCACTTAGAGTGGCCCCACTGTCAGGACACCCGGTGACACAGTGAGGAAACCTAACACTACCACTTAGATGTGGATTAGTGATAACCAGACACGCCGTGGACAGAAATTCCTCAGCCTCCTGTTTAGAGTGTGAAGGAGAGGCCCAGCTGATGGCTAGCAGTCTCCGCCAAAGAGGAAAACAATTGAATGCTTTCTACTTGGAGACAGAATGGCCACTGCTGGATCTCACCAAAGTCACGCCCATTCTGGACTGTCCCCCCCTTTCCAGACTTCCTACACATGGGCCCTGGCTGGCTGTGAAAATGTACCTGCACGTTCAAATGGAGGCTCATCTCTTCAGGAAAGTGAACACACTCACGTGGGGGAAACCCCAACATCACTTGGAGACTCTCAGGGATCCAGCAACTTTGCCTGCAAGATTATCTGTAACCAGTAGACTGGATTTTTTTTTATAGGTGCAGGTGGAGAAACGTGAAGTAAAATCCAAAGATATCTCAAAAAGGAAAAGGGATTTTAGGAAATAGCTTAATCATCTCCTTAGTCAAATATCTCAAAAGGAGATCACAACAGAGCAGACAACTCATTTACTGGAACCCAAGCTGGAAATCACGCATTTCATCCTCCCAAAAGGACCCCACCAAAAATGGGAGCCCCACACCCTGCTGCCTCCAGCCTGTCCCCAGGGCTCACACTCCAACCCCCACGTGGGATGGGGCCCTCTCGCCTTTGCAGCAGCGGCATTGCCCCAGGCCCTGGGCGCTGCGTGGATGCCAGTCGTCTGGCCCTTCCTGCAACTGCGTGGATCTCACCACCCCCCCCACCCAAGTGCAGCCCCCCTCCACCACCCACCTACCAGCCCTTCTCTCCCTCCCCTTCCTTCAGCCTCCCCTGTGGTCACAGCCATTCTGGTGTCCGGGTCTTAGGGTTCATTTGCTTTTTGTTTTGTTTTTCTATTCCACAAATGAGTAAAAACATCTTGTGTTTGTCTTTCTCCTTCTGACTGACTTCACTTAGCATCGTCCCCTGCAGCTCCATCCATATCATTGCAAGGGGCAACCTTTCATCTTTTCATGGCTGAGGAGCAGTTCTCTGTGTACATGGGCCACATCTTCATCTGTGCATCTGCTCTTGAGCACTGGGGTTGTTTCCATGCCTGGACTGCTGTGAATAGTGCTGCAGGAATCATGGGGTGCAGCTATCTCTTCAGATCAGTGCTCTCGTAGTCTTCTGTTTCACACTCAGGAGTGGAGTAACTGTCCTGACCCTTATTTATGTATTCCCTGCCCCTCCTCCAAAAAACAATCAAAACACCATTGTTGCAAAAAGATTTTAAGACAACTGATTTTTTTAAGGCTTAAGCAATGAAAGTATAGGACCCTCAATGTTTAAAAAAGACAGAAGTGCCACAATGAGACATGAATTTGGAATGCCAGGGTCTGATTGTGTATAGATCGCTAAAACACCCTCTTCAATTTGCTAACAAAACAAGTTAAAGAGGAGTTGGAAAGAAGACTGCAGCAAATGTTATTGAGCTTTAGGGTTTTAAAAAATCAATGTCACCACTTAAGAACTAGCTTCCTTTTTTCTATAGGCCGGTACTTGCAGCTTGAAGTAACGGTTGGCCCTTGTGTCGGGGCTCTCAGATCCTCTTGGAGGCTGAAGGCAACTGGAGGCCTCCGGGTCGTCCTGGAGACCCCCTTATTCACTGTCAACTTATTGACAGATTTTTTTTCTAAACTCCTTTGTGATGTTTAATAATACATCAGGTTGAATTTTACCATCTAAATAAAACAGGTCACATCCCACTGTATCAAAGGTATCTGTTAGGCTGTCTCTGCAGAGGGGCAGAGAACTCAGGCCTGGCTGTGCAGACAGCATCTAATCATGCACGTTAGGAGGCCCCGAGCACATCTGGGAAAGGAAACCCACTGCCCCTTCAAATACCTCCTCTATTCTCTAGCACATCTGTGGTGCAATTAAAAAACCTAGCGCACAATTAAAATTCAGGTCAGCACACAGCAACAATGGGCTCTTTGATGTGAGGTCAGCTTTGGTCATTCTCGTAGACTCATTAAACAGGTTCATCTACTTTGTGCAGGTTATGGGACAGGAGTAACCAAAATCTGTGTAATTTCCATCATGCTGAAAGCCTCGACAGCAGGACTTGTTCTGTTTCGCGGCAGCATCTCTGCTGTTTTGTGTCTGCGATGCTGAAGCTAAAGGATCAGGTGTTCATTTGGGTATTCTTGTCCAGCTTAGGAAATGCAGATGTACTTACTATGTAACATTAAAGCAGATGGTCTGGAGTGCGCCTTGCTTTCCCCCCTCGTTCCTACCCCCAGCCATTTTTCTCTCTCTCTCGGTTAAAGTATCAAACCATGCATAGAATTTGCGAGGCTGTCCCCCATACTCCATGTTGGTTTGCTTCCCTGGAGTTGAGGTGGCGCCGACCTGACACGTCCAGTTTAGAGGAACAAGCTTGATTCTGGGTCTCCCATGTTTCATCCAATGTCCAGAGGAAGGGCAGTTCCCACTCACCAGTGGTGCCTGCTGAGAATGCCTCCGTGGAAAGACCTGGACTTCGGGTGAAATAGACTCAACTTGAATCGAACTTTCCGATCTGCAGCTGCTGAGTTGTACAATGAAGATTAGCCGATTTTGCAGGGCTGTTGTGGGGATACAATAGAATAATGTATATAAAGTGTTAGTGCTGTGCTGGGGACACTGTGTGGTTAGGAAATGCTCTCCTAAGTCACCGAGGAATCCACAACAGCATTAATCAGCGTACATTTTTCTTTCCTTCCCTAAAAATGGTATTCTCTGTATTGCAGTACAAACCATTTTTTTTTTTTTCAAAATGATGGGAATGAATATCTAACATATAAAACAGAGAATGAAAATCTCTCCCTGGGATTTTCTCCTGAGTGGGGATCACACCCATCCAGATGCCTCCTGTCAACACCCGAGTGAGATACAGGGAACTCCAGGTGTGAGAAGCAGGAGGTGATGTGAAGAACACTCAAGGTCAAAAATCCCAAGTAACCCCAGTAACCTCAACTCTCCCTTAAGAAAGTAACTTGAGGGCCTCCCCGGTGGTACAGCGGTTGAGCGCTGGGCTGCGAAGCTGCCCACAGCCTCTGCAGCGCTGGTTCGATCCCCAGCCACTGGCGAGGGTCCCACATGGCGCGTAGACCTCTCCTGCCACGCCCACTGCTCCCCTCAGCAGTGTACTTCGTCAGTCTGCCTGTTCTGTTCCCTGCTCTGGCTCTGGTGAATTCTCTCACCCT
The DNA here is from genome assembly GCF_964194135.1 of Talpa europaea. NCBI lineage: Eukaryota > Metazoa > Chordata > Mammalia > Eulipotyphla > Talpidae > Talpa > Talpa europaea. Next base: position 4,455,640 of record NC_140080.1, on the reverse strand, counting down.
CCCGCGCTTCTGACTGTGCCCAGTGCTTGTATAAATAAATAAATAAATAAATCTTAAAATAAAAGAGAGAGAGAGAGAAAGTAACTTGATTCTCCTTATTTGCAGTAATTATGGTCAATAGTGTCCCGTAAACAGGGCATTAGCAAACACTGAGCCATTACTAGGTTCCTGGGACTCTGCTCCCAACATTTCATCAAAGGGTTCATTCATAACCTTTTATATGTTTTCCTTTTTTTGTTTTATTTGACATTAGAGAGGGTATGTAATCTCCCAGGGTGGTGCAGCAATATACACAGCAATAACATGATCTACCACATGCGCTAAACAGAGAAGTTCAGAATCACTCTCATTTGAATTTAGGATAAGTTAATGGTGGCTGAAATATTGCAATATATGAAATGTTTCCTATAGGGATTTTGGGAGGGACTTTCTTCAAATTTAATCCATGTAGTTATAAAATAATCATTGAGTATTGTGGTGGTCAGGATTCCATGTCTATTTCCTCCTTGCTCTTAAACATATATTCTTCTTAACTTCAAAAAGCCAATGTGAGCGTCTTTTTTGTTCTATTTTTCCCACCACCTTCCCTTATTTTTCCTAGCCCCTTCTAACTTTCCCCCTTCTTAACCTCAGAACCCTTACTTACTTTATGAATGTCCACTAGTTTTTGTAAGTATTTCACTTTGTCAAATCATCCACTATGTGAATGTACAATGTTTATCTTCATCACTCTGACTTGCTTTACTACACATAATTTCCTTGAACTCCCACCATTTTGCTATACTTGACAGTGTTTCACCTTTCCTATGACCGCGTAGTATCCCCTAGTGTGGACAGACCACCTCTTCTTGATGCAGTCTTTTATCAGTGGGTGTTTAGGCTGCTTCCATGTCCTGGTATAGTAAAGAGTGTTGCAATAAGCACAGTAGAGCATGTAGTTTTTTGCAGCGATGGCTTTATGTTCCTTGGATAGATGGCCAAGAGTGACAGTGCTGGGTCACATGGTATTTCCGTTTTTTTGTTTTTTAAGGGAAAACCAAATTGCTTTCCCTAATGGAAGCACCATTCCACATTCCCACCAACAGTGTAATAGGGCTCTTCTTTCCCTGCATCCTCTCCAGCAGTCACTGGGGTGTTTTGGAATACATGCCATTCTCTGGGTGGGGGATGGTATCTTGATGTGGTTTTAACCTGCAGCTCCCTTCTTGAATGTGGTGATGAACGTTTTTTCATAGACCTATTGGCTATCTGTATACCCTCTTGGTGAAGTACCTGTTCAGATCCACTGCCCATTTATTAATTGGGCTTTTTGGTTTCCTTTTGTTGAATTGTGGAAGTTTTTAATATATCTTGGGTATTAATTCTGATATCTCTCTTTAGTTCCAGTATTGATTATCTTATGTACCTTGGTGCTCTGTCGTTTGGTGCATATATATATTCAGGAGTGTCATTTCTTCTTGTATTAGGCCCGTTATCGTAATATAGTGTCTGTCTCTGTCTCCCATTACCTTTTTCAATTGGGAATCTACATTTTCTGATAAAAATTAGCAGTTCCTGACTTTTTTGAATGCCGTTTGCCAGTATGATTGTCTCCCAGTCTTTAACTCTAAGTCTGTGCTTGTCTTTGTTGATGAGATCAGTGTCTTAGAAACAGCAGAAGGTTATACTTTGTTTGGAAATCTGTTTGACCACTCTGCACCTTTTGACTGGTGAATTTAGTCCATTTACACTTAGGTGATTATTGAGACGTAAGTGATCGTTGCTATTCTGCTATGTTTTTTTAGTTTGTCTTGTATTTTTTTTTTAAGATTTGTTTATTTATTTATCCAAGCACTGGGTACAGTCAGAAGTGCGGGAGGGTGAGAGGATTCACCAGAGCCAGAACCTGGAACAGAACAGGTAGACTGACGAAACACACTGCTGAGGGGAGCAGCAGGCGGCAGGAGAGGTCTGCGCACCATGTGGGACCCTTGCCGGTGGCCGGGGATCGAACCAGTGCTGCAGAGGCTACAGACAGCTTCGCAACCCAGCGCTCAACAGCTGCGCCACCGGGCAGGCCCATTGTATTTTTATTTTTGAGGTGTTCCTTTTACATTTGTTATTTCTGTTGTCTTATGTGCTACTTCAGTTGATTTTTCTAGGAAGGTTCTGCTGAGGTTGTACGTGATGGACTATTTGTGTGACCTCTTGTACAGTCTGGGCTCAAACTCCTTCTGACAGGCCACATTGTTAGTCTCCTCCTCCCCCTGTTTTCTAGTAGAACTTCTGTATTTGTTGTTCTGTGGCTTTTTATAATAGCCCCTTTGACAATTCTTTCGTGTGCAGCTCAGTGTTAATAAATTCTCTTAGTTTTTCCTTTTCAATGAAGCTCCTTCCCCTTCCCTTCTGTCTGGAATGGTAACCTTGCAGAGTAAAGGATTCTAGTGTAGAAATCTTTTTCAGTACTTTAAATATCTCCCTCCATTCGCTTCTTGCCTGTAATGCGCCTATGGAAAAATCCACTGACAGACTAATTTTAGTGTTCCCTCATAAGTTACCCTTTTTTCTCTTGATATTTTTAGTATTGTCCTTGCCTTGGGTTTTCAATCGTTTTATTAAAATGTGTCATGGACTGTGTCTTTCTGGTATGATTTTGTTTGGAACGTTTTTGGGTCTCTTAGATGAACACGTATGGTTCATTTCCCAGCTTGAGGTTGTTCTCAGAAATTATTTCTTTAATTCTCTTTCTCTTCTTCTGGAACCCCACAATGCAGACGTTGTTTCTCTTTAGGTTATCCCAAAGGGCTCTTACACCATTTTCATTTTTTGAATTCTGTTTTTTTTTGTTGTTCTGTTGGTGTGTTCTCTGACATTGTGGTTTTGAGCTCGCTAATTCTCCCCATTACTTGCATTGGTCTGCTTTTGAGGCCCTCTGTTGTCTTTTTTAGTTTGGTTATAGTATGTTTTAGATCTGTCAGTTACGGTCTCAGATTTTCTCAGTATTTATTGTGTTCCTGTTTTACATTACCTATCGTATTTTGTTAGTTTGTGTCTAGTTCAGAAAGCACTGATGTAACTGTTACCTTGAGCTCCTCTTCAGGCGTATTCAAGGTTCTTGGATTGAGACGTCTCTTGGGTTTTTGGTTTTGTTTTTTGGTTTTTTTTTTTGCTTCAGCATTTGTGGTTCTTCTGTCTCTTCATTTTTCTTTTCTGTAGGTTATAGTTGGAGTAAACTTTCAGGCAGCTGCCTTTGCACCTGTTGAAGTGACGAGGGACTGGTGCTGGCAAGGGGGTGATAGGCAGAGAGGAACTGGGGCAGTAGGGCACGGAATAGTCACTCCAGTGAGGGTCCTGGGTTCAAGGCTCCCATGTGCTGTGGGTGCCAGGGCAGAGTGCAGCATCCACAGTGAACCCCTTTGGCCAGCTCCTTCTAAATGTCTCTCGCCGTCTCGCGTCAGCTTCCATCTTTAGGCCGAGTCTATGCACTAGATACAGCGCTGGGCATGGGTCGAAAAAGAGACAGGGTCATAAAGTAGGAGTCGTTCTCTTCTCTCTTCCAATGCAGAGTCATATCCTGGGGCATTTGGGCCTGTTGTTAACAGGTGCTTAAACTCTGGTTAGTGTTCAGTTGTCTTGGTTTTGCCCTGGGAGGGGCTGGGAGGTGGCAGGTGTTTCGGCTACCCCAGCCCCAGGCTCTAAGTAGTAACCTCTTCTGTGAGGAGACATAGGTAATCCAGCTGGTTCTCCCTGCTGACTGTTCTACATGGGGAGCCTCAAGCCAGTCTGCACCCCTGCTCCAATAGTTCTCCAGTATGTACCCTCTGTCTTGACCGTGTTCTGATGTGACATAGTGTCACCCTTCAGCGGATGTGAGTCCAGAGTCCTCACTCAGCCACCATCTTGCTGGACTCCTGTGTCTGTGTTTCTATTTAAAGACACCTAATTTAACATCTTGTGGCTTCATTAACATTGACCACGCCAGCTGGACGAAGCTGACCTGACACTTGTGGTGTCTACCCAACACGCCGCAGCCCCCGCACATAGCACACCACACAGCACTGCTGTGCTGCACTGGGGCCATTTTAATAACAAAATCACCAACAAAAACCACAGAAGTGCAGGAAGCATGATGCCAAATCAGCCACAAAACAGATCATGAGAGACAAGAGACAGACTGTTGCCTTGTCCAGTTTCAGAAAACCTGTGCATTGGGCATCTCAGATGGTGCCCCATTCTGAGCATGTCTAAGGGTGTGCACGGAAGCACACGAGTATTGGTCTGGAGAGAGAAGTAAATGTTAATGATTAGGTGAGAGACAGAATCCACACACAATGAGGATCGACTGTGGTAGGTTGACATTGGCCTGTCACCTCTCCTACATCTAACATAGCAAGTTTTTCCATCGGTGTTTGAAGGCAAGTTGTTCTTTAGGTGAGCACTAGCAGTCGTGGGCTTGCATGTGGAGTCAGGCTGCATGAAACACTAGATCAGAACTTCAGACACGAGAACCAAAGTCAGGATCATCTTCCAGTGAGGAGGTTCTAACCCCGCGGAAAGCAAAAGTGAGCTGGGACCAACTCAAGGATCCGTGGGTTCTGGTCTCTCCTGATTTATCGTGGCATAGTAAATAAAATAATAACAACAAAGAGTGACAGCTCGTGATTACATAGTGCTCATTAACTACCAGGTCCAGGTCACTTAATTTAGTAGTTAAATCTATATGAACATAGTCAGACAGTAAATACTTCTGTTATTTCTTAGTGACCGCGCTTATTCTTTTCCTCTAGTTTTGTTTTCAAGAGATTGACCTGGTGCCCCGGGAAGGAACCTATCCCAGGGGGTTGTGAGCAGCAAGGCGTCCTGGCAGGAAGATTTCTGGAAGTTTCTCTCGCTCACACCTTCCACAGAGCTTCCACTCCAGGATCCAACAGCATCAGCCGAGCTGAAGTCTTCAGAGAGCCAGGTAACACCTAGGGTGACCAGGCAGTAGAGTTCATGGGAGCTTGTCACCGCCTTGAATCTCCTGCTCTCGCTTTTTAAATACTGATTTAAAATAATCATTAATAGCAATTAATATTTAATAAACAGAAATGAAGTGTTTAAAAATAAATATAAAATTTATTTTTTTCTGGAAGCATAATTGACATGTTACATATTAGCTTAAGACATACAACATAGCGATGCAATGTTGTCTCTGTTGCCAAAGATCGCCACAACAGATCTAGTTAACTTCCTGCACCACGTAGTGACAAGAATTTTGTCCTTATGAGGAGAACTTTTAAGATCTACTCTCAGCAGCTTTTAAATTTCTGATAAGCATTGTCATCCATTCCCATATTTTACAATTCATATTTATTTGCTATTTTTCATTAACTCTGACCCTTCTGTATTTTGTTAGAGGACAGATAATGTAAGGTACCAAGGTTTTAGACAGATTTGTAGGAGAAAATCATAAAATTAGTAAATTCCACCTAAAATAAATAAATAAATAGGCACCGCACAATTATCAGTCACCTCTCTGTACATCACATCCCCAGGACTTATTTTGTATTTGCAAATTTGTACTTTTTGATGCTCTTCACCCACTTTGCCCACCTTTCCTCACCCCACCTCTAGCATCCACTGATCTGCCTTAAAAAAGAAGTAAATTACAGTAAGGAGCACTATTTCCACTGTCCACAGGACAGCAGTGCGCTATTTGCACTGTCCACAGGAGGGGTGAGGCTTTGCCTGAGAGCACTGAGCGGGGTCTCCTCCAGGACCGCAGAAGGAAAGCACTCCAGGGGGAGCCCCGGGAGGCAGACACACTGCAGACCTGTGGCGCTGGACCACGGGCACAAGGGGACGTGAAGGTGCCAGGTGGACATTAGCAGCAGGGTGAAAGGGCTGACAACACAAATATTGAAGTTTGACATTTATTCTTTAGGGAACTAATTTTGGGCAGAACACTTATATTTGCATTTTATGAAGATTTTTCTGCTCTGGTGGGAGGATGGACAGGGGATCAGAAGCAGTGGATAAGTTCATTCTGTTGAGATTATCCAAGCAAGAAGTCTGAACAGAAGTACAAACAAGAGAGAGGCAGAGGAAACTTGCCAGAGAGTTGTAAGAAGAGTATGAGCCAAGGGGGTAGCCTTAGGAAAGAGCCAGGCGGATTCCCAGAGTTTATTAAGCATCTTTCTACCAGTTTTTCCCTAGTTTTAACAATGAGAGCGTACATGCATACGGAAAGCATGCAAATAACTGCCGGCCCAGCAGCCTTCCTGTGGCGCAAACGGTTAAGCGCTAGCACTTTGAAGTAATCCACAGCAGCTGCTGCAGCATGAGTTCAATCCCCGGCCAGGGAGCTGACCCACATGGCACAGCAGACCTCTCCTGTCTTGCCTGCTGCTCCCCGCAGCAGTGTATCTCAGTCTGCCTGTTCCGCTCCCCGATCTGTCTCTGGTGAATCCTCTCACCCGCCCGGTGCCTCTGGCCTGTACCCCAGTTCTTGTGTGTATAATATAAATAAGTGCCTGCCTGTGCTGCTCTGTGAGTGACCACGATACGGCTCACTCATGGCATCAGGAGCGATGGCCTCCTGGACTGCGAGAGCCATGGATGGCATCCCCTTGCTCAGGCCCAAAACCTAGAGGTCACCAAAAAATTATGTCCAGGACCCGACCTGTGTGCACTCTCTCCACCGTTGCTCCCTTTCCAAGCCAGCCTGTGGCCCTTGCCTGTTCTCTCATTCCTCTCCTGGGCCCCCAAATCTATTGTCCACACAACTGCCTTGTGGTCCTTTTAACCTAAAAATTGTCTCCCGTTGTCCCCATAGTGGATCCCCTTTGTAACCCCAGTGCCTGCCCCCCATTGGGATGCTGCACCCCGTAACTTTGCAGGGACCTGCCCCCCCCCTTTTATTCTGGGCTCAGCCGTGTGATGGGCACAGTCCAGAGGATGCAGACAGAGGCTGGAGTGGGATTTGGACATAAAGGCCTTTTCACAAATTTGCACCCAGTCTCAGAGGCTGCTCTGACTAGCAGAACGTCACTCATGTCCAGAAAGCCCGCCAAGCAGGCGGCACAGGGCACGGCGCAAGGAGGGAGCTGCTGTGAATACGAGTGACCACATCCTGGGCACCCGTCCTCCAGCTCCAGCCTGGCCTTCCAGAGACTGCCCTGCCCCGTCCTGCCCCTGCTCCTGCCATGGCCCTGCTGCCCTTCCCATTCTGTGGATCTCGGGGTCCTCTGAGGACCCCACGTCCCCTGGGCCCTTCCCCACCCACACTGGCCCCTTAGGCCTCCGCCCAACCCGCGCAGTACCTCCCAGAGCTCGCAGCTGGCGTCAGATGAAAGGGGCCTGCGGCTGGTCTCTCCCATGCACCTGTCCCTTCCTTCCCCTGCACGCCAGACTTTGTCCAGCTGCCTGTGCTATCTTTGCCCGTGCTGCAGACGACCCCTTAGCATCATCTTTTTATCCAGCCTTGACTCCTCGAGAGACAGGGTGCAGGTCAGAACAACCTCCTCCTCTTCTGGCTTATTTCTCATATGCTATGTGACTAGGAAACAGGGCCATCTCAGGCAGAGGCCGTGGCAGTGCAGCCCCCAGAGGCATGCAGATGCTTTAATGTGCATGTAAGGTCAGAAGAAAGCAGAAGTTGTTAGCAAGAAAGATGTAACACTGGGCCCAGCCTAGATTGCATGTATTTGTCTCAGCACCCTCTATTTGCAGAATATATTTGTTAATTATTTTAAGGAGGAAGGGTTAAGGCGGTGGTTAAGGAGGAAGGGGCCCACTGAGGAGAGTTGCTAAGCAAGCAGAAGCCATAGGATCCTGGTGCTTTTGAGGAGGTCCTTATCCTCTGTGGCCACGTGTGTGCTTTAACTGCACACCCTTTCAAAATAAGGACGCCTTGTTACATATTCTTTTCCCTTGCAGAAAATGTCTTCTCAGAAATGTGCTTTCAGAGGCTCATCACATGCAACAAAAACAGGTCAGTGGCTGCATTTTCCTCTCTCTGGTCTAGCATCGAAGCCATAGAGGAGGTGGGAGTGAGTGCCGCGTGTCACCTCATCCATGAAAGGACAGTGGCGGTTGCCCTGGGTGGTGGGGTGGGTGTCACACGCGGGCAGCATGTTCACGTATTATCAGAGACAGGTGAGAGAAGGCAGAAAGTTTGGCTCATTCACTGATTCACCTATGGGGTAAGGAGGGGTCTGGCTCCTTCCCCTTGCCAGCTCTGCATCCTGGGCAAGTCTCTCTGCCTCAGCTTTCTGGACTAGCAGCCGTAACACGTCAGTACCAGCTTCAGAGGATGCGATGACAAGTAAAGGAGGTAACCCCCTTCAAAGCCTACAGTGCAGACTGGTGAACATTCTAGAATGGCAGCTGTCGACTGCACAGACTTCAGTGTCCACATTTACTGAGTTGACATCTTGACCTACTGGCCCAGCACTGAGGGAGCAGTGCACAGTTTAGGCGTTGCTGTGGGGCCAGCGTATAAGAGCAGAACAGGGGAGCCACTCTGTGCCACCGTCTCGTCATTGGTAAATCAGGGATACTAAAAAGTCTGTCTTACAGCGTGCTGTGTGGATTAAGTGAGCTAATAGAAGTGAAGCACTTAGGACAGGATGTGACAGCCGCTACATGGCGTGTAGTTATTATTTTGATAATTCACCCCGGCCTTTCTCCTGGGTGGGTACCAATGAAGTTCACCATGCAGTGAATACAGGGCAGTGAGCTGAGGCCAGCTGTGCAGGAAGGACTGGTGGCTTCCAGTAGCTCCTCCTAGGAGGTCAGAGCAGGCAGGCTGAGGCTGCCACCCCCGAAGTGTGCTGTTATCTGTGACACGGTACCAGGAGCAGCTATGGCCCTGCTCTGTGGAGACGCACATAAGCCAGGCTGCCTTTTCAGCCGGCGCGCAGAGCTGGGCCAATGAGTACTCCCTCTTTATCCTCCCCATTCCCCGAGAATGACACATCAAAGAGCATGTTTGCATCCTTACAACAGATAACAGCCCCGCCATGAGCTTCAGGGTCCACATGCCACAGATAGAACGAATTAATAATTTCACGTGTTTATAAAATATAAATTAACCCAAGGAAAGTGTAACCCCAAATAAAATCCCTGCCTTTTGAAACTCAGCAAAGAAAAACGCTGTGATGAACGAGAGGGCAGCCAATGTAGATCACGTGGCATCAGCGAGTTGGCACTGATCACCTGACCAGATCGTGCCCGACAGCTAGACGTTGGCAGGACCACAGAGCACTATTTGGAGGGGAGGAGGGGGCAGAATCCAGACCATGGCTTTTTAAATTTTTTAATTATATTTGATGATCTGGCTTTTTTTGAACAATGGAAAAGCAAGTAACATGATCAGCAAGAATTCTAAAGGCTCTAGTGCACTTATATAAGCGCAGCAAATTACTCGTAAAAACCATGGCGCATTTACCTTCGCTTTGTGTGTAATACGCCGTGTCTGTGTGCGGCCCAGCGCTTTGATGGTAAACAGCCCTTCTCTCTGAAACCCTGCCTCCTCTTCTCTGCTCTGTGTTGAGAGGTTTCCTTAATAGCCCAACTGGTTTTCCTGGAAGAGGAAGAAGAAAGCAGTGCAAGGCCTGTCTGTGTTAGACGTCTTTCTTCCCCGTAGTACCGTAGTGGCAATTTACATTCATATTCAAGGATGTAAAGATCCGTCCACCGGCTTTGCAGAGAGACGATGAAAATATAAAACAGTGAGTGTGAAGGGGAGAAAAAAGTAAAATAGGATCCTATGTCAAATATACCACAGCAAAGAAGCAAATTTTTCAATCTGTTCTACAAGGAAATAATATGCTAAAAATCAACCTTTCTTCCCCCCTGGGTCCCTGACCCTAAAAAAAAACGATATGCATCTCTGCAAGAAAGCTGCAGGCACGGGGGACTAGTCATTACTGGATTTGAGAAGGATTTTGTTGCTGAATAGGTTTGAGGGAGGCTATGTATTATCTCTGAGACATTTCCAAACATCATTAAGGACACATCATTAGAAAACATAGCAACTTTGTAACCTAAGGTTCTATTTTCCTCATAAAGAATTTTCCATTCAGAATCTTAAATAATGGTACTGCATATATACATGTATATGAATTGGGTTTTTTTTTTTTTTAAGCTCGATAGAAAAAATTAGATTGAAAAAAGAAGATGGAATCATTAGCATCACCCCCAGGTAAAGAAATGTGTGCTGAGATGGAAGACTTTATATGTAAAGCCAAGAATACTTATTTCCATATTGCCAAATATGTGAACTTTTGCAGTGATAATAGCCTTGACTGGAAAATGTTAATGACAGGAAGTCTCCCAGAAACATCCTGAGCTCACATCTCAGGGCTTGACAGTTCTCCCGGCCCTCTGTGCCAGTATACCTGCTTGTTGGCCTTTCCTAAATGCTCCCAGGTGAACTAGAAATTTCCCCCTGGGCAGCAGAGCCTGGAAGTGGTGTCCAGAGGACCCAGAGTTACCCCAGCAAAAGCCCTCCTAGCAACCCCTCAGCTTCAGAACAGCCAGCCAGAGATTTACCTGGAATCAGGCCCGTGAGCTCCGCCCTGCTGGGCCATCCTGCTCTTGGCAGTGCTCAACTGGGCAGACACTCAAGCATCTGAGCCGCACACGAGTCACGTGAGAGCAGGGAGATTCTCTGTTTGTCTCACCAAGCCAGTCCCACCCTTGCCACCAGCAACCCCCACGCCCCGAAAACCACATTGAGTACAGAATGAAAGAGCAAAGAATGGAGAGAACAGCAGCTACATCAGTGTGTAGTGTCTCCACTTGACAGAACCCATATGGCTGAACCCTCGTCACAGCACCAACATTACGTTGCTGGATTCCAAGCTGAGGTCCTGAGGAATGTGCCTTATTTGAGAACAGGGGCCCCATGAGGTGGCCAGTACATAAAATCTAACTTCTCTTAGAAATTCCGCTTGTGCCAAGGACTCTGCCTGCATTGTCTCTGGAAGCATCGGTGATTGCTGCTTTTGACAGAAGACAAAACCAAAGCTCACAGACATCGTTTAACTTGCCCAAATTCATGTGGCGAGGACACATCTGAGCTGGGTTTGAACACAGATCTTTAAGACCCTTGCTTCTAACCACAGAGCCAAACTATAAACTGCTTATCTACATAGATGAGTCAACACGGGCAGTGTGAAAAAGTAGCCATTTAATGATTTAACAAGTAGTGGTTTCATCAAAGTTCATATGACAACCTGATTGATAGCAATTGAAGGAGACATTACAGAGGCTCAGAAATTTTAATTTTCTTTTTTTGTTGAATTGTCTGATTGCACACACATTTAGGTTATATTAATGAACAGTGAAAACACAGGAAGGCACGTGGAGGGCAGAAAGGATGTATCATGTGATCAACTGATCTGATTCTGTGGTCATAGGGGTTTTCCTCCAGCCATGCAGGAGCCTATCGGTTAACCCCAGCGTCTGCAAATAGCAGGTGGCTGCCTCCCTCTGTGGGTAAATCAAAAAGCAATACTATTTGCAATACTAAGTGCAAGGTCCTGAGACATAAAAATGACTCGAACGGAAAAACTAGTGAGACCCGAATCAAGTCCAGAGTTTAGCTAAAAGTAACATGTTGTATTCATTTCTCAGTTTTCACGAATGCCCCACAGTTATTTTAAATGCCTATTACACTTAGTGAAGGGAACACAGGTGTGTTATCTTTTCTGTAAAATTACTCCCAACTAAAAGATTTGACTTAAGAAACTAAAGTCAAATTTAGATATAAACAATGAGAGAGAGAAATTCGAGAGCCAGCAAATCATCTTGCCTAGCCTCTTATTTCCAAAGGGGAAAACAAAAACCAGGCAGGATTATTTTGCAAATGTTTTTTACATGTTACTAATATGGTTACGCAGATGTGAAATCATTGTGTATATTTACAGAAAGAGAAAGATGATTCTCAAAGATTAGAAATATACATAGGTTAAGCCAATATCTTGCTTTGTCTGAATCGCTCTCTGGGGAGCATATCCTCTTGCCAGTACTTCATTAGGAGGGATTATCTTTACTGAAGTATTACAAGAATCTGCTACTAGACACAAAAGAAGAATTGAAAAAAATAGCAAAAAATAAGCATGTTCTCGGATAAAGACTTAACATCATAAAATTCACTTCTCCCTATAATAATCAAAACCTATAAATGTAACAGGTTTTGAACTAAAACCTCCTATAGTCTTCGTAGGGGGACTTAGACAAGTTGATTTAGGTGTTCATAAGCAAGCAGGAGTAGCCTCAAGTTTAGGAGGGAGGAAGGGAGTGATGAGAAAGAACAAGCTCTACCTTGTTTTAAAATACACAATAAAACTACAGTTTTCAAGACAAGTGGTACTGGTATATCGCTAGGCAAAACAGTCAAAAGAATAAAACAGAAATAGACCTAACTCATGAAGTAATTTAACATACAATACTAATTTTTCAAAGCATTAACAAAAAGATGTATTACTCAATAAATGGCGTTGAGGCCAGCGGGTAGTGATATGGAGACATTACAAAAGGAGACTTTTTTTAAAGATTTATTTTTTATTTATACAATAGCTGAGATACAGGCCAGAGGCACGGGAGGGTGAGCGTATTCACCAGAGACAGAGTAGGGAGGAGCACAGGCAGACAGACCGAAAGCACTGCTGAAGGGGGCAGTGGGCGGGATAGGAGAGGTCTGCTGCACCATGTGGGAATCTCCTTGGCCGGCTGGGAATTGAACCCATGCTGCAGAGGCTGCGGACAGCTTCATAGCGCTGCGCTCAACCCGCTGCACCACCAGAGAGGCCCAAAAAGGGAGACATTTTTCACCTTGTTTTTCATCTCTACTGCCCACCAGAATAAACTCCAAAGGCATTAAATATGGAATCACAAGCAAAGAGACAAAAAGGTGGAATTCCCAACCTCTAGTGTCCATATTTCACAATATATGTCAATCAAACCACCTTGCTGTGCTTCTTAATCTTAACAGAGGAAGGTATGTCAGTTCTCAAAAAAACTGGGGGACAAGGTGGAGGGATTTTTAAAAAGTAGTCTATTTTGGGAAGAGCCTCATTAAAAATCTCTGAAAGTCATAAAAGATAGAAATGTGAGGGCCTCAGGGCCTCCCCGGTGGTGCAGAGGTTGAGCGCTGGGTTGCGGAGCTGCCCGCAGCCTCCGCGGCGCCGGTTCAATCCCCGGCTGCTCCCCGGCCACCGGAGGAGGGTCCCACACGGCGCGCAGACCTCTCCTGCCGCCCGCTGCTCCCCTCAGCAGTGTCCTTCAGTCCTTCTGCCTGCTCTGCTCCCCACTCTGGCTCTGGTGAATTCTCTCGCCCTCCTGCGCTTCTGACTGTACCCAGTGCTTATATAAATAAATAAATAAATCTTAAAAAAAAAAAAAAGAAAGAAATGTGAGGGCCTCCCCTGGTGGCACAGCGGTTGAGCGCTGGGCTGCAAAGCTGCCCGCAGCCTCTGCAGTACTGGTGCACGCAGACCTCTCCTGCCGCGCCCACTGCTCCCCTCAGCAGTGTATTTCGTCTGTCTGCCTGTTCTGTTCCCCACTCTGGCTCTGGTGAATTCTCTCACCCTCCTGTGCTTCTGACTGTACTCAGTGCTTGTACAAATAAATAAATAACTGTTTTTTTTTTAAAAAGATAGAAATATGTATATCTAACTACATAAAAATAAAAACTTTGTGCATGGCAGGAAGGACCCTAAATAATATAGCAAAGAGGGCTTCCCTGGTGGCGCATGGGGTTATGTCTCAGCACTATGAAGCTGTCCGCAGCCACTGCAGCACGAGTTCAATTCCTGGCCAGGAAGCTGACCCACATGGCACAGCAGACCTCTCCTGTCTCACCTGCTGCACCCCTCCCAGTGTATTTCAGTAGATCCCCCTGTTCTGCTCCCCACTCTGTCTCTGGGAAATCCTGGGAAATCCCTGCCCCCCCCCCGCACCTCTGGCCTGTACCCCAGTTCTTGTATGTATAAATAAATATGTGGGGTTTTTTAATTAAAAAAAAACCCACAATATAGCAAACAACAAAGTGATTTGTATCCCAGGCAGGAAGACTGACATTATTAATATGTAAAGAGCTATAGCAAATGAATAGGAAAAAGAATACAACCCAATAGCAAAAGGGGAAAGGATGTGAACATATAAATGACAGAGTAGGAAATATAGAGCACTCTCTCCATTCAGGTGTGATGTCCAGCCTTGCCTACTATAGCTGTACAGGCGAAACCACGCAGAGGCAATATTTGCACCTTCCAGACTAGCAAAGATGCAGATGTTTGACACCACACCATTCTCAAAGATGTGAGGAACAAACGCTCTCCTCTTTGACTGGGGGGGGTATATATTGCTGCGCTCTTCATGGAAAACAATGCAACACAGTTTCCGGCAAGCCCTCCAATGTTCCTACCTCCTGCCTTAGCAATTCCCACGCTAGTTTACCCCAGGCATACTCTCGCAATCACCAAATCCCACAACTCGGAGAATATCAGTTGTTGATGAAAGCAGAAGAAACAACATAAACGTGCACTCGAGGACAGGTTAATAAACTAGGGATCATCCGTGTGATGGAATACCAGGCTGCACACAGCAAGACTGCAGCCCAGGACTGAGATAGAAAGGCCTCCACATTTCTTTACGTGAACCGTTAAGTAAAAGCAAAGCAAACAATGAATAACATGCAACCTTTGGGAGATGTGTGTTTATAAATGGATCTAAATTCTGGGGATCCATCTAGGAAGAGACTCGACAGGACTTTGTAGGTTTGCTCTTTTGGCCGATCTGTTTTTTAATGACCGTTAATTCCATTTTAAATAAGAAAAATGAAACAAGGTAATTTTATAAGAAGCCAATCAAATGCCCTGCGACTGCTCAGCGCATTTCTGAGAAGAAAGTGAAAACAAACACGCAGCCTGGTCCTCCAGGTCCCTCCCTGCAGGCAACCCCACCCTCTCCCTAGGAAAACAATGTGGCCTTAAACCCTCAAAGCCTCCTAGCTCAGTTGTTAAGGTAATTGTGTTTACTCTTTTCCAAACAAAGTAATTTGAATCAGAAAAGTAAATGCGCTCAGTCTTCAGGTTCTTTGATGTCATCTTCTTCCTCCCTCCAGGCGTGCCAGCCGCCCACAGCACCACCGCCAGCGTGACACACGCATTCTGTCCCCATCGCCATAGCTACACCGTTCTGCCAGGCACGAGGATGTAAAGCAGTCAAACCTGAGGAAAATGAAATTTCAGATAAAACCACAGACCCCTCAAAACACAAGCCGTGGGGTTTTTCTTTCCCTTGGATACTTGCAGGAATTATGATACCTCCTAGCATGTTAAAATTGCCCAGCAGTTTTTGCTGTAGCAAAGTCCCAGCGACATGGCAGTTTTCTCTCCGAAAAATAACATGTGATGAAGGCTGGTGGTATGTTTGAAACGTCAAGAGCACAAATCTATCCAGGGCCAGGCAGTTGCTGCCTCTCCAGTGACCCTTGTGGGGCATCCCATCAGCTCTGCGATTTCAGCAGTTTAGCGGCCTAAGTCTCCGAAGCTGCTGGCTGTTTGGTCCTGGAGCCAGATCTCCGCAGGCCCTGGGCGGAGCCGTCCAGCTGTAGCAGGTAAGACATCTGAGTCACTCACGGAAAGCCCTCTAGTCCATAGGACACGGTCCCCTCCACCAGCCGCTAGGGCTCCACAGTGCTCTCTGTGGGGTGGCCCTGGGTCTATTTGCCTGCAGCTCCAGGTTCTTTTGAATGTTTCCCCTTTTTTAACACTCTCCCCTCCCCTTCCCCCTTTTCCTGGTAACAACAAATTTGAATTAGGAAGGCATTTAGGAAGGAAAAATTTGAAAATGAGTCAAAAGAAATCTGCTAGAATATCCATTTGCTCATTTAACACCCCGAGGTTAAGCTTCTCTAGTGGCATTTAAATCCTTGGGAGCTTTTTTCATTACTTTATGTATTTGCAATAAAAACATTCCTCTAGACTTTAGAAATTCTAAGTAAAACAAGAACAAAAGAGTGTTCCTTTCTTTCAGCTTTCCACCCAAATGTTACCATTGTAAATCAAGGTACCAGAGTAAATTAACTACTGGCAATTTAAATGTCTGCTGTCCCAAATATTTATTCCTTCCCACTCCCCCAAATTTATTTCATACAAAACAATGCTCATAAAAACAATAAATATTCATGCTTTATCTACTAAAAATTTCAGATCAAAGTACCATGTGGTCCAAATCCTGAATAGCAAAGACGAACAGTGTTCAGCAGGGAGACTTCCACTTTGCAACACCACTGTAGCCCAGCTTGCTTCCCCTTTTCTGCTGGGTCCAGCCCTGAGGACAGGGGTGTGCTCCATCTTGCCCTGAGATCCTTGCAAACAGAGTTTCACTAACCCTTCAATCCCTTCCCCCTCCCCCACCCCCCCAGGTGTTAGCATGAAACACATTTTGGTGTTAGCTATGCACTTGAGCCCAGGTCCTACCTTGCACCTTCTGGCCACTGGATCCCATGTGGTCCTGGGTCAGCCCAGAGCCTGTACTGGGGCACTGGGGTGTGGTGGGCATGCAAGGAGGTTGGGCCCTGCCTGCCTGCCTCCTTGCTCTCTGTGTTTGCACATTGGCTCCAGAAAGGAACCTCAGAGCAGGTTCTTTGAACATCTTTAAAGCAACTTGAGTTTATACTGACTTTCAGTCTTTCATTGGGCCCACACATTTGCTGCAGGTGCCCCTAAGAGGGACCAGGTGTCTCCAAGTTCCTGCCACTTGCCTGCATCTTCTCCAGTCCATTTCAGTCTGGAAAGTTCGGTAAGAGAACCTCCCGGAAGAGATACCCCAGCTCCCAGACCCAAACGAGGCCAGGCTGTCACAAACCACCCCCACCTCTCCAGCCCTGACATGCCCAGAGGTCTCTGTCCCCCGTTATTGTGCTTTGCCTTGAGCCTCCGCTCTGCCCCCACCACACACTGAGAGAGGCTCACGTAGATGTGCACATGCATACAATTAACTGCCAGGCTCAGTGCCCTGGGCAGGCCCCACCTCTCCCAGACCTGCAGAAGGCCCTGGTGATATAAGCAGCAGTAGCTGCTGGTTCCCTTCCCACTGCCCAGAGGCCCCAAGGGCTCTACAGCCATGGCTCCCCCCGGGGCGGAGTCCCCGCCCAGAGCCTTCATCTGGCCCACACCCTGGTCAGCGACACAGTTACTCTGCCTGAGGACTTGCTATTCTGTATGGAACTTGGCAAATGCCCTTAAATGACTACCCACAGTGCCCTCTGGGCACATTACAAGGGTGCAGACACACCGGCCACCCCTGAACACTGCTTTGTGGTCTTCTGGGTGCCCTTGGGCTTCTCGTTCAGGGAGGATGTGGAGAAAGGACTTGGAGTGAGGTAGGCCTGTAAGACTGGGAGGCCGTGGCCATCCTGCCCGACGGCTCAGACATGAGTGTGGACGGGCTTCTGAGTCATGGGGGCTGCCTGAGTGAGCAACTCTGATGCGGCCCTGCCTCCGCGCCCCTGGCTCACAGCTGCGGGGCCTGGCTCTCCATGACCACCTGGCTTCGCCCCGGAAGCCCAGTCTTCATTTTGCAAGCCAGGGTACGAGCTTTGCAGATCATTGCCAGGATTAGAAAGACACAGGCGTGCAGAATGCTGGCCTGGGGAGGGCGTCTCTTGCAGGGGAGTGCTCGTTGAGACACCCTCAAGGGACCTGTGGACGCGGGTGGGCAGCGAGTAGGCGTGTCACAGGGTTGGGTTCCTGGTGGCAAAGTATGGACACAGCTGTGCCCTCTGGGCTGGGGAAGCCCTTCCTAGGAGAGTCGTGAGCATGTTTCGGAACAGGCCAGCGGTGTCTAGACAGAGGGCGGCGTCAGACGCTGGGAGGGAGGAGGCAGCCAAGGGTGAATGTGCATCCTCCTGCCAGCGGAGGGGCTGCACACCCTCTTGGATGCATCAGGGCCCGCTCACCAAGCATGTTGGCCTCTTGAAAATCTTTGTCTGTGTTCATTTTCATGGTATAAATAACATATGTTCATTGCTAAAGCTGAAGCAAGTCCTCGGACAGTGCCGAAGACACATGACACATGCTCCTGCCCCATTCCCTAGAGGTAACAGCTTCCTGTTTATCATTCCGGGCTCTTCCTTGAAGACTTTTAAAAACAACCAAAAGTGTCATGATGAAATCTTGTGTAAAAAAGCACTTTGGGGATAAGGTAGCCGAGGGATGACAGGAGTTGGGGGACACCCCAAGCCTTGAGAGCTGGCCCAGAGGAGCCCTGGGCAGGGACGGGGCCCTGGTCCTCCTAGTCCCGAGGGGGACAGCTGGGCGAGCCAAGGATGACATCTTGATTTGGGCTTCAGTGAATGAGATTGGAAATACCGAAGAAGCTTGGGTTTCTGTGGCAAAATTATAAGCAGCATCTTGGACATGATGAGTTTGATGTGACCGGGGCTCTCCAGGAAGGGATGTTCCCTCTGGCCCTGAGAAGTCTGGGTTCAAGAGTTGGCTGGACCAACTTTCAAGCATCAGCAAGATGGCTCTGGGGAAACAGATGAGCCTGTGTTTGAGAACCAGCAGAGAGAGGGGACCCTTGTGAGCAGAGAGAGAATGAGCACATGGGGGGAGTAAGTGGGGGGCACAGGGGAGCTGTTCCTGTCGGTAAGGCAGGGCAGAACGCCCAGAAGGGCCAGTGCTGCCAGGGCGGCCCAGGAACAAGTGGTTTGGCCCAAGTGAAAACCCGTGTTGCCCTCAGTGGGCTCGGGGAGCTGCGTGAGGCGCCCGCACCTGGCTTGTGCGTGCTGGTGAGGGAGATCCGGAAGGAACATGCCACACTGCCAGTAGTCACTGTGGCGCTGAGATTATGGTGCGTGCTCTTGCCTTCTGTTCCCGGCAGACTTGCGGGCAAGGGAGAAAGGAGAAGGCGCGCTCTTCCGAAAGGAAACATTTAAGAACTATATGGATGAAGCAAGCGTCGCCAGGGCGCTCAGGCTTTTGGAGTGACACAGAAAGACGCTAACTTTGGGAGATATGTTGTCAGGTATCGTTACCACCACGTAACGCTGCTTGTTGCTTGGGAAAGTGGCAACATAAGCATAGCAGGAAACTTTGGCTCCCCAGTGAGCCCACAAAACTGACTCAGGAGCCCAAAGCAAGGTGTTCCTCAAGCTTCAGCCACACAACTCCATGATGCTTATCAAATCCCTTTACTAGGCCTATTATTTAATAAATATATATTAAGCCAACTTTCTTTTTAAATTATACTGGATCCATATATACAGGTTTCCCCTACTCACCTTCTCTAACCCTAATGGCTTAAAGTGAACAAGTAAACAAGCAGTGAGCATTCAAGTGGAAACGTTGTGAGCATTCCCAAACACACCCCCCCCCAAATAACCTACTAAACCATACCCCAAAGATACATTAGAATCCACATTGCATTCACTCTGGTAAGGCAGGAATGAAATGATGAATCCACAGCCTTAGGAATTGGTTCTGAGAAGGACTTGGTGGTTTCTCTCTTCTCTCTCTGCTGCCGCTGCCTTTGGAACAGCTCTTGCAAAACCCACGATGAAGGTGTTTTCCTTTTTGCCTTTTGTCATCAAATATTCTGTAATTTTTCTGTTGTCAAGAATAGGTCTTTCACAAAAGTGAAGTGACGTAACACAACTGCCAAGAAGCGGGGAATACCGTATTACAAGGGTCCATGGAGAGTCATTAACACAATGAATAGAAACTAACTGAAAGGCTAGCACAATGGAAAGAAACTACTGCTGGGGATTCTAGCCAGCTGCTCACCGCAGCCCACGCTTCCAGGCTGAGGCCTGAGCTGGCGCTCTGGTTAAAGGCAGGTTAACAGGCACCGGAACTGGTAAGGACTCACAGGTACTGTCTTGGTTTGGATTCCTCCAGAAGCCAACCCTGACAAGGATCCAGTTGCAAGAAGTGGGCCTGAGCAGCGAGGGGGCCTGGGAACACCAACCTGGAGTGGGAGGTGAGCAGGAAAAGGGAGGAAGCCAGCGTGTGATGTGTTGTCCAGCCAGTGGGTCACTCCAGGCAAATGAACCGTGGTCCCCCCAGGGACACCCCGGGCGCCAGTGTGGAACTCTCCTTGGAATAGGATGGCACACAAGGTGTGATTGCTGGGGATTCATCCACCAACTGCTGGGTCAGTGCTTGAAGGCTGATCCTTGGAACTTGAATCCCCCACATTCCTGGTCTTCCTGGTGGGCAGTAAAGTGGCCCCAGAGGCAAGAGGTGACTTCAGCAGAGAAATCTGGCAGGAGGCCACTGGCCTGATAAAGGGAACATGTGGGGATGGCTGCAGCCAAGTCGGATACCAAACTGACCGGAAGAGAATAGCAAAGGAAGTCGCGTTCTCGTTATGTGAGTCCAAGGAACTTTCACTGGGCCTGTTCCTCCTGAAGCACATCTCCCTTACTGGCAAGCAAAGGCTGCCCCACACCAGGAAGGCTTCAGCGAGCGGGAAGGCCGGGAGCAGCTCTGGAGGGGGCACCTGGCCCCATCTTTGTGGAGGGGCCTGCTGAGTCTCACCAACCACAGCCACCGGAAAACATACCTTGCAAAATATGGTTCAATTTAAATTTCCTTTCCTCCCCATTGATTAGAAATGGCCTCACCATCTCTACCTGCCCGGCAAGGTGGGGTTGGCAAGAATGTCTAGTCTATGGAAGCAGTTCATGAGGATGGAAATCTATATGGACAGCATAGTCGGATGAGGATAGTGGGCCGTGCTGGTCAGTGGATTTTTGCCCTTATAAAAGGACCACCAAGTCCCTGTAGTATAGTAACTTCCCTGATATATTTGAAATATGGCTTATTGATTGGTTGATTTAAAAACTATACTATACCCATGTAGAGCGCACCAGTCCAGCAAAGGATAGAACATATGGGTCCTGTGTGTGTCCAGACTGTGTTATGTGTGCTTCTGTAGACGCTCTGCCTGGCCAGCATTACTGGGCTCTCTGTATACCAGGAGCTGTGCTGGGCGCTTGGAGATGCAGCACTGAAGGAAACACCAAAGTCCCTTCCTTCTGGGAAAGAGCATTCTAATGGGGAAGAAAGTCAACAAATACATGAATGGGGCCTCCCTGGTGGTGCAGCGGGTTGAGCACAGCGATGTGAAGCTGTCCACAGCCTCTGCAGTGCGGGTTCGATTCCCAGAGGGCCAGGGAGATTCCCACATGGCACGGCAGACCTCTCCTGTCGCGCCCGCTACTCCCCTCAGCAGTGTTTTCAGTCCGTCTGTCTGTTCTGCTCCCTGCTCTGTCTCTGGTGAATTCTGTTGCCCTCCCGTGCCTCTGACCTGTACCCCAGCTCTTGTACAAATAAATAAATCTTAAAAAAAAAAAAGAAATAGATAAATGATATAAGCATATGAGCTGTCAGTTAGTGCCACGAATGAAGCAGGAGCACAGGGGGACTGTCTGCAGTGGGGTGACATCATGGTAAATGGGATGATCTGAGACGACCTTACTTACAAGGGACATTTGGAAAGCCCCAAAGTGGGTGAGGGAATAAACCAGGTGAAGATCTGGAGAGGGATTACGACAGACACAGGAACATCTGTGCAAAGATCATGGGCATGGCAGTGCCTGAGATTTGAGAACAGCAAGGAAACTGGCGAGTCTGGGCCAGTGAGCTGGGGAGGGCAGTGGGAGCCAGTTAGGAGAAGTCAGAGGTGAGTGTGGGTCACGGTGGGGGTTTGGGGGGGGCACTGTGCACTGGTGGTGTGGAGAGAGCTCCCAGCAGGCAGACCTGCTCTAGCAGGTGGGAGCAGGGCCTGTGCAGCTCTGCAGACAGTAGCAAGTGTGACTCGGGCAAGAACGGGGAGACAGGCAAGGCCCAGGTCAGAAGCCTTGAAAGATGAAGGCAGCTTGACCCTGATGGGAGGAGCGGTTGGTTCTGGTGAGAATTTGCAGTAGGTGCCAATCAGTGAGTCAAGATCTGATGAGAGGGGTCAGGAGCATGAAGGCTGATGGTGATTCCAAGCTTGACCAGAGCAGCCAACAGTGGCCTCTATCTCCTCTTCAGAGGAGGGCAATGTGAGGAGGAGCTGAGGGACTGTGAGTTTGTTTGGGTTCAGATGTCTACTAGACATCCAGTGGGGAGACCTGTGGGCTCATCTGTGAGGCAGGGGCGAGGTCCGGGCCACAGACGTTGGCCAGGGGCGGCTGGCGCCTGCAACATGTGTAAAGGAATGACGCTGGGTGACATCATCAAGAGAATGAATGAGGTCAAAGAGGAGGGGTTCTGCCCTCAGAGGTCAGGGAGAAGATGGGGGCCAGCAAAGGAAGCTGGTGGGGGGGGCAGGGTAGGAGGCCAGGAAAGACCCAGAAGCAGATGGCATCCTAGAAGCCAGTGGGGGAAGTGACGCAAGAGAATCGGTCAGCTGTGTCGGATGCAGTTGGTGGGGCAGATGTGTGGCACTGAGGGGTGACATCAAGGTGCACAGTTTAGGTGGAAAACTAGGGCCCGATGCAAGCCCAGAGTGCGAGCAAGAGGTTCTTCTTGTGCCTGTGACTTAAGCACCTCAAAGAATGTCTGCTTCCCCCCTTGACAAATGAAGCGATCACTGAATATTAGTGCTGCTTGATGTAATTGACTCACTGGTTAATTCAAGTTTAAAAAACAAACTTTTCTTCAGCAGTAGAGTGTTTGGCCTAAGATATTGGATATTTGCTTAAGATAAGATTGGCTTAATTTTCTGCTTTGCTTTTTTTTTTTTAAAGATTCATCTTTTATGCATACAGGAACTGGGGTACAGGCCAGAGGTACAGGGGTGAGAGGCTTCACCAGAGACAGAGTGGGGAACAGAAGAGGTGGATTGGCAGAAATCCACTGCTGAGGGGAGCAGCGGGCGACACAGGAGAGGTCCTGCTCCATGGCTGGGGATTGAACTCATGCTGCGGTGGCTACTGATAACTTCATAGTGCTGAGACTTACCCCCTTGTGTCACCAGGGAGGCCCTGCTTTGCCTTTTGCTTGAGCTGAAGACCGGGCTGTCTGCTCGCGCAGACAGTGAATAGAAACCAGACAGTGAGCTGTGTATTCGGCAGAGCCCACTGGCTCACCCTCTGCAGACAGTGGGCACAGCGCACGGTCAGGAAAGGCCTTCTGGCTCGTTCCCTGCTGCCGAGGCACAGGGACCGAAAGAGAGGGTTAGGAGACTGGGGGAAGAAAGGAGGCACAAGCTGCCCTCTGGACGCTCGCCAAGCCAGCCTGCACATGCTGGGCGCCCGTTCCCAGGGAGCACCCACACAGTGGCAGGTCCTCAGCGGGGAGGCCCAGGCTAGGGAGAAGGGGGGCATCGTCCCTCTTTCCTTTTACATTAAACCTTGCGTCGGGCGGGTCTGAATACAGTCCTGCAGCTGGTGGGTCAGCTGTGACGTCTGCAGTGTCATGTTTAGGTCATTGCGAAGTCCCCTTTATCAAAGACAAGAAGGAAGGATGAGGAAAGAGGGTATCACTCCCCCATGATTTACGAGACGTGAGGGCAGGCTGAGTCAAAGGATCATAGCTCTAGGCTATAAAAAGAATTACTGTTATTTTCCTTCTTTCTCTTTTTTCCTTCCACTTCTCCCCCTTGGGGCCCCCCCTTCAATAAAAGAGGACCAGAGAGACAGCACAGCGAACTCGAGCTGATTCCATGAAGTGTCTCCACCACATGCCGGGAAGGCTAGCAACAGTCCCATGTTCCTGCAGAGCACGTCACTTAGCAGGAGCGTTACGTCAGCAGAGCCGGGGACACGCGCGGCCTCGCGGGCAGTGTGCCTTTGCTTCCCGGCCTTTTTTTCTCTTTCCCTCATCAGAAAATGAATAGCTGCAACAACACCGGTTTTCATTTAGAGATTGTTTGGGGTGTTGTTATTGTTGGAATAATGAAGATAATTAATTACAGAGTATTATTGACTCTTGCGTGAAAAACACAAACACCCACACAAGCAAAGGGGAGAAGCAAAAGAAAATATTTAGTTATTAAGTAAACTTCCTCTCCTGCTTTTTGTCCACAGATTAGGACTGAGCTCGGGCCATTGCCCTCTGTCCAGCCAGCCTGCTTTTAGCAGTGAACCCCTTTTACCAGCTCACCCTCAGCTCATTTACCGTGCTGCCGATGCACGCCCCTATGGGAAGGCGCCGGGGCCCTGGGGTTGCTCGGGCACAATTTGACACTTTGGGCACCCAAGCTCCCTTCCTGGGGGTTCTTGATTCCCTTCCTTTTCAGAGGTGAACTGAAATTCTCCAGGCTCACCCGAGGAATCATTTTTCAGAGGGTTTTCAGAGCGCACACCCTTCAGTGTCCTCGCTGCAAGGGGCAGCGAGGAGCTGACTTCCCTCAGTGCTGTCCTCACCTGCTGCTTTTTCTTACCCTCACAGCTCGTGGCGTCTTTCTGACATGCCAGGAGAGCCCCCGAACGCTCCGACTCTCAGCTGTGAAATTGTCTGACTGTCGTCTTCTGCACAACTCTGACGCCTTTGCTCATCCTGCTGTTCTGCCAGGGGCCTTTGGCCCCATATCAGGTGGTGAAATGTCCCCTTCCTGGAAGCCCAGGTTTAACTGCATGAAGGAGTGAGGGCGTGGGGGGAGCACAAGGACTTCAGACTTAAATGTCTGTATTTTTTAACAATTCCCATAAGAGAAATCCAGGAAATGCTCTTCTTTCTTTTCTTTCTAAGCAATGAGCACCGCATTGTGCTACATCCCCCAGCCCCTCCTGCTGGATGTAGGGGACTAGGTCTGTCAGAGGCGGGAGGCCTGCTAGGCCAGGAGGCATGCACGTACACTCAAATCCACTGTCTCACTCTCCTGGGTTTCCACCCACCCAGGAGCTGCTGTTCCCAGCCCCTGGGTGGCAACTGCCTCCGGAAGTCACTGCGTCACTTCCTTCCCAACTGACTCCCACAGGCTCCTCCCCTGGAAATCCATGTCTGAAGCCCCCAGGCCACTCCTGAATTGTGTCTGGATGGCTGGGGGGTGGAGGGCAGGGAACAGATGCATTTCACCTGTCACACTGAAAAACTACTGACAGTATACGCATTTCATTGCTTTACCTGGTCATGTTTCCATGCAGCAATTTGCCCTTCCCCTAAGGTACATTATTAGCACATTTTCAGGAATTGAATGTTATAGTCTGCCAAGGTTTTCAGATGAAGACATCTCATCTTGCTGGTAAAGAGTTTAAAGATCATGTTCAAAGTGTCCAGTAAGAAAAGAACAAACTAGCAACAGAGGACATTTTACCAAAATAGAGCCTTAAAGTCGCTTCAAATTAAGTTCATGCCATGTGGAAATTTCTAGGCGGGGGCATGGGGGGGTGGATTGAAATGTTCTTTATCTCAGGTGGATGGTTTTACAGCTGTAATATATTTATCAAAACTCAATGAATTGTAAACCTAAGTTCTGTGCATTTCACTGTGTTTAAGTTTTACTTTACAATTTTTAAAAACCCATGCTTCTGCGGCTGTAAACAGAGTCCTTGTGATTAACTTCCGCCGTGGTGCCCAGCTAGGCTGCCTCTTTTTCTTCTTTCCTTTGATGACTTATCAATTTCTTTCCTTTTTATTGTTTGCTGGTTGTTATTACTGTGCAAATTCCCTATAATCACTTCTCTTATTTTTTTTAAGATTTATGTATGCATACAAGAACTGGGGTACAGGCCAGAGGCATGGGGGGAAGTGTGAGAGGATTCACCAGAGATAGAGTGGGGAACAGAACAGGCAGATGGACTGAAATCCACTGCTAAGGGCAACAGCAGGCGAGACAGGAGAGGTCTGCTGCACCATGTGGGTATCTCCCTGGCCGGGGATCAAACTCGTGCTGCAGTGGCTGCGGACAGCTTCATAGGTTGCGTCTTAACCCCTTGAGCCACCAGGGAGGCCCACTTCTCTTATTTTTTAAATGTACTTTTTACCATATCACATTTAAAATCTATTTCTCTTACTTTATGACTGTTGATTCACTGCATACAAGGTCTTAGACGTGGCACAAAGAAGAAAATAAAAATCACTTATGCCTCCACTATTTCAGAGAAAACTAGGACTTCAGTATCTGTCATTCTGGAACTTTTCAAGGCAGTGGCTGAGTGACCCTTTGGCAGGCATTGTCCCGGGCACCAGGTACACAGCCATGAGCATGCCCTGGTCCTGCGAGCTTACATGGCGACAAGTACATTCAGAAGGATTTTAGAATTGGATTTTAGATAAGGCAGGATTGCACTGGTTCTCCTATAGTCTGCTTCTCCCTGTGAACAATATGCCAGTAACATCCTTCTCATGTGACTGAAAACAATTGTATGAGGGTCAGAGCTCCAGGGCTCTGCTGTACTTTTGCAAACACACATCCACTGATGAGCGAGGACATGGTCTGGGGTGTTAGCGAGTGGTCATCAGGGGACAGAGACACAGACCTAGCTGGTCTGGCCTGCCCCCCACCTCGGCTGTAAATGGACACCGTGGACGTGTGTGCCATGGGTCAAAAGGTCAATGAAGCAATGTGTGTCTGACACTAGAACATATTTAATTCCCCCCACCTCCCCAGTCAAACAGCTAGACCTGTCAAAGTTATGAGCTATATATTTCTATGAACATCTCATTGAGAGTCTTTTGAATATATTTTTGCTTGCAAAATCATCTCAGGAATCATTGTTACCATACCTAGCTGTTTCCTTTTTAAATACCCTTCACTTAGGGGTGACATACGTGACAGCTTGATACCTGACTGCTTTTGATGGAAGCATCCATAGGTCATTTTCAAAGTCACAATAAAGGCTGACATGTTCACATCCTTATGTCCAAGTTTCTCTGCCGTAAAGGTACATCAAGGCCTTGCGGGTGCATCCCTCACCAGAACCTGGCAAGGTCCTGCGCACGTTTCTTCTAGGAAACCACCCTGCCTTCTTTACTGCCTCTGGATTTAAATCTCTGAAATGGGAGGAACAATTTCTGCCACTAACAAGCATGTGCCTAATCCTCAGGCTGATGCCTTATTTAGGCATTTTCGTTGAAATCTTGGGTTAGGGAACAGAGGGATGTCTGGCCCATGTGTGGCCAAGGAATCAGAGAGGAAATAGAGCTACAGATGAATTCTGGGTGGGTGTCAGAGCTCCCCATTTACAGATTTTCTGAGAAATCAGTGATCCTAGATGACTAGAACTTAGACAACTTTGAACTTAGTAGTTTTACAGGGGAGAAAAAAAGTTACTCTAGGAAATACTTTTTTTTAAAGGTTTTTTTTTTTAAGATTTTATTTTATTTATACAAGAGCTGGGATACAAGCCAGATGCGTGGGAGGGTGAGAAGATTCACCAGAGACAGAGTGGGGAATAGAAGAGGCAGACTGACCGAAATACACTGCTGAGGGGAGCAGTGGGCGAGGCAGGAGAGGTCTGCTGTACCATGTGGGATTCTTGCCAGCTGGCTGGGATCGAACTGGCCCTACAGAGGCTGCGGACAGCTTCACAGTGCGGCGCTCAACCGCCTGTGCCACCAGGGAGGCCCATAGAAAATACTTTATAGGAAATCTTTGACTTAGCTATTTCCTCAAGTCCAGTGGTAAGTCTATTAGGAGACCGTAGAAATGAACTCAGACGCAGTTCAGCATTGAAGCCACACCATTTACTGAGGCCCTGTTCTATGCAAAGGACTATTACAATGCCCTTAAAAAGAATGATTACTATAATCTCCAGCTAGTTCACAAAGACATTATTTCACCCTCTAAGGAAACTGCAAGTCTCAATTGGCTGTAAAAAACTGTCCTTAACAACATTGTTAATAATGTTGTTTTGCGCGTTCTTGATCACCCACTGTTTTGAGCGAATTGTGTGACGTGCTCTGAGGAGCTGCAAAGAAAAATCAGACAAAAACGTGTCACTGAAGAGTTGACGCTCCACTGATGCTTGAGGAGTTTTAACCGTGTATACTTGGGGCCCTGGATACGTGGCTGGGCTGAACCAAGAGCACTGTAGGGAAGTGACACTACACTAAACGTCAAACCCTTGGCAAGCAGAAAGAATGCAGACTCTTTCACGGGTAAGTGTTTGTAATGATAGCCCACTGAAATGGTGATAGTGTAGACATTTAGGCTAAAGAAAGTATATGAAAGTTAATTTAACTGGTTCCTAGCTGTGTCATTAAAGTGATTTGCATTCTGTTTTTATCGGCAGTGCTGATCTACACAATGACACAACCTGTGGATGGAGGGACTCCTACGGGCCAGGTAACTGTAATCATTTACATGTCATCTTCCATGAGGGGGAGGCGCTGCTGATGGGGACGCTGAGGTTCAAGGGTTCATTGGTTCATTATTCAACACAGTATCTGGTGTCTTTTTTGCGCACCGAGGACTGTGATAGGCAGTGGGCAAAGAACAAAGTCAAGTCTCAACTGTCGTGGAACTCACCTTGCTGTGGGAGAGAAAGGCAGTGAACAACAAGAATAAAAAGCAGAGCAAGCAGTGACTGTAGAGAAAGGTGGAGCCTGTGAGGGCCGGACAGGGCTCAGCGTTGGGGTGAGGGAGGGGCTGCTTTTCAGATAACAAGGTAATAATGAGAAATAATTGTGATCTGTGAATATCTATCTGGCAGGAGCTTGTGGGCAGAGGCCACAGCAAATAAAGGTGTGTGTATGTGTGGTGGTTGTTGGTATTGTGTGTGTGTGGATGTGTGCATACCTTACACACTGCAGGACCAGCCGGGAAGCTGGAGGTGCTGGGGGCAGCTGGAGGTGCTGGGGGCAGGGCAGGAGCTAAAGAGGAGGCTGGAGAGCAGTGGGTGTGAGCCTTGGAAGGAGATGGCTAGGAGACCGTCAAGGCCAAGGCGGACTGCTGTGACGCAGGGACCGTGGCAGGCACCACGCGCTGAGCTCAGCAAGCGTGGAATCCGGAGGCCGGTCTCAGGAGGCTGCTGCCATGGGGCGGGAGAGGGCCTGTGAGCTCGATCTGACTCAGCCTCCAGAGATTTGCTGTTCCTGCAATACAAAGTAAAATAATCTAGAAATCATCCAGAGAATGTGAATGACAGAGGGCAAATATCTGGGTAAGTCAAGCGTCCAGATGCACTCGGGAGTCTGTGGAGTTATCCGAACAGGCAGGAATTGTCGTCTATGCCCACATGTTGGTAGTTTTTCTCTGTCCCTCACCCTCTGCCAATTTAACCTGAGGGAAGCGGACTTGAGATCTGTAATTGCGGAATGGGATGGCGGGACCTGTAAATCAAATTCGGATCAGGCAAACTGCTTTATTTTTGCCAAAGAGAAATGTTTTGTCGAGCCAGATCACAATCTTGTAGCCTAAACTATTTGCGTTGGCTCTCTCCACCTTCTGAATTAGCCCCATAATTGCTAATTCTGAGTTTAATCACAGCTGCTTAAGGAGTTAGAAGAAGAACAAGAAGCTGCATTTTGGACTGATGTATATATTAGTATGGCTACAACCACTCAGCGAATCTGTCTTCATGGACAGAAGCACTTTACAAAGGAAAACACCCTCAAGATCAAATGTTACCTAGGCCAAGTTCCTCCTCAGAGAGATAAACGAAGATTTAAAGTAGTCACCAGGTTTCAAATGAAAATGAACACACCGTTCCATTCCCAGGACTCCCCAGTCATGCCCTGACACTAAGGTGGGTCTTTCTTGACCGTCAGTTTGGCTTCCTCGCTTGATGGAACTCACTAGAAGACTGTTCAAGTCTGTGTCTGGGTCGCTATGTTTCCTGGACATGGGATGTAGTCCCTGTTCATTGGGCACTTTCCTGGAGGACTCAGCCGTCCAGATTACACACATCAAAGGCTGGCTGCAACCACTGCAGCTGAACCTCACACAAGCCCTGTGTAGTGGCTGGATAAACAATGCGGCTAATGACCTTGTTCTGCGTTAATCTCCATATGGCTCTGCTGGTTCTGCTCTTGCCTCTAGGCGAGAAGGTTGTGGCTCTGGCTTCTGGCCTCGAACCAGGGATTAGGCGCTGGCCCAAAGCTGACAGTGCCCAGGGCCCTGCTCCGAAAGCCCAGGAAGCCGAAGGAGACTACCATGGCCTCCATCTTACGAGGTGCAATTACGACTCAAGAAACACCTCCACTGCTGGCTCCACCCAGGAAACAGATTTATAGAAATAAGAGAATCCTTTAGCCATGCCTTCCCCTTCAGAGACGATGTTTTTCAATACAGGATCCCGGATTTTTCTGGACTATTTTCAGGGTCTCATCCTTGCGCTCTATCTCCTTGAAAAACAAAGGCAATAAGACAGACCCCTCAGCGCCTCTGTCCATGTTCCTCTCTGGGCCAAGAATAAATTTCAGAATGGCTGCATCTGTAAAGTGAAAGGGAAGACAGGAAGACGGAACTGGACCAGTGAACTCCAAACCCATCTACTTCCAATATGAGACATTTGGGGGAAATGTTAAAAACAGAAGATGCATCCTAAGCCCCCACCTCCCAGCCCCCAAATTGCATCAGAGTCCCTTGGACACCATTTGCAAAGTCCCAGTGTGGCAGCCACAGGAGATGGCACAGCTCTGGAGGATTCTGCCCCTGGGCAGCCTGGGCCATGGCGAAAGCAAAGGGGAACATTGGCACCCCCACGAGGGATAGGGAGGCTCAGGCTGGAAGCACAGACAGCGAAACGCCCTGGTACGCCACGGTCCCCCAGCACTCCCCACCCAGCCCAGCCGCAAGCTTTATTGCCCGGTAAATGTGAGAAGCCTCGCTCTGAGATAGGTAACCGTGGTCTATTCTGGAATATACAAGTGGGTGGAATTTGCAGTCCCCCAGACCACCTCTTCTATACCTTTCCTGGTTTTGTTGCTGCTCTTGTTGAGAGTTCTTCACCCACACGCCCACCCGCCCTTCACAGGCCGGTCTGACTAAGGCTGTTCTTGGGGCTCGCAGGAGCTGTCAGATACCCACTCCCCCAGACACTGTTGTTTCCCTTGTCACTTTGCTTTGTCCCTGCAGCACTTCACTAGGAGCCCATCATAAGTGTGAGGCCCATCCCCTGACTCCGTGGAATGTTCCTCCTCCCTTGGGGCTTGCCCCTGCTCAGGTGACTGAGTCAGGCAGTCGCAGTTGTGGCCGATGTGGACAGGGGTGTGGGACCACCCCGCAGGCTCCCTGGTTAAGCTTCCCAGCACTTTGCAGGTTTTCAGCTTAGTGGATGACAGGACTTGTGAAGAATCGTCTGTTTCTTGGACTAATGAGATCTGACATTAGCAGACAGGCTCACCTTCGGAACTCTCACTGCAGTCTTCCCAAAGAGGCTGCCACCCCCCCATTTTGCAGAGACGAAACAGTGCGGGGGGAGGTGAAATGGACTGCCTGAGGTTCCCACAGAAGTGGGGGAGTCTAGCTTTAGCGCCCCGAGATTTCTGCCTCTGAAGCACACTGTTACCCATCTCTGGGTGGAGAACACGGACCAAGAGATGTATTCAAGCAGGGGCCCCAGGCTTTAAACTCCAAAGACGAGCTTCTTGACTAGTGGGGTGTGGGGCAAGACTCTGAAGTCTCTCAGCAGGAGGATTTCAAGTCACAGAGGTCAGCCAGTGACTGGATCACGCGGACTTTCACCGAAACCCCCGGGGCTGGTTTCCGGCCCCGATTCCTCGGGGAGGCCCCGGCCTCGGCGCCGCGCGGGAGGGAGAAAGGGCCCGCCGGCCGCCGTGCGCGCTCGCGCCCTGTCAGCCTCGTCTTCCCCACCGTGGCCGCGGAGCAAAGTGTGAAGCCTCGTGAAGTGGGACAATATTTATGGCTGCAGAAATGCAGCTTCACATAACGGTAATTACGAACAAGATATTTTCCCTAATAAAATGACTGCAAAACAAAATCTGGAGCGGCTAAGTGCTTCCCCATGTCGGGTGGACTCCACGTGCGCAGGGAGGGCTGCGGGAAGCGGGCGAGCCCGGGGAGGGGGGAGCGGAGCCCCAGCAGCCGGCCCGCGCTGAGGGTTGGTTTTGCTTTAGAAACTGGAATGTGTCCAGGCTTGATTTTTATTTTCAATTCGCATTGCAGATCCAGCTCCCCACACGCTTTGATCTTTCTCCCTGTCTCCTTACCCGGAAGAGAACCCTTGGCCTTCTCAGCTGGGAGCTGGGCGCACACGTGGAAAGGCTGGCTGGGATCCATGTTCTTGCCAAATTTAGTCACACAAAGGGGCCTGCGAGGGAGAAAAGAAAGGATGAAAGCGGCGGCCGCCGGGACTTCAAAGGCCGCGCCGCCGCCCGGGCCCTGCGCAGGCGCCGCCCTCCGCCGGGGGAAGGCGCGGCTCGCGCGCGGCCCGGGCCCGGGGCGCTGGGGCGCGGCGGGAGGGGCGGCCGGCCCGTGCCCGCGCCAAGTCCGGGCGCCTGAGAAAAGTTCCCGGCGCGGGGGAGAGCGCCCCGCGTCCAGCCCGCCCGGCGGCCGGCCCGCGGCCCCACACGGCCGCCGCCTCCACGGCCCGTCCGCGCCGTCGCGGGCGTCCCTGGCCGGGCCCGCGGGGGCTCTCTCGGGCGGGGAGCCGCTCCCCTCGGCCCTCCGCGCGCCCGCGGCCGCCGGCTCCACCACGCCCCCCGCCCCCGGGCGCCTCGGGACGTGCGCGCCCGACCCCCGAGGGCCGGGGCCGGGGCCGGGGCCCGCTCGCGCGCAGGGTGTGGCCGCCCGCGGGGCGCCCCGGAGGCCGGGGCCAGCAGGACGCGGGGCCCAGGCTGGGCCTCACGGACGCGCGCGGGGCGGGGAGGGGCCCTCGGGGAGGCGCCGAGCTGGTGGCGCCGAGGGCGCGGGCCCCGCGGAAGCCGGCGTCCGCGGGCGGCCGGATTTGGGAGCGACACTGTCACGGTCCGCGAGTTCTCGTTACCCCCGCGGGCGGGGGCTGATCTGCCGGTCTTGGGGGCGGCGGAGGAGCCCCTGGGACGCAAACTGCCACTTCCCGCGGCCGCTCTCCCTCTCCGCGGCGTCCGCGCAGCTGCGGGCGCGGGCGGGCGCGGGGGCCGGGCTCGGGCTGCCGCTCCTGCCCGCCGGCCCCTGGCGTCTCTCCCGCTGCCTCTTCCGTGGGCCCCGCCGCCCCGTCCGCCGGGCTCCCACCGAGGCTGTGGCTGGGACACAGTCCAGGCCACCCCGGGGGAGAGCGGGGTCGGCGGGAGGGAGGGGTGGAGCGGGGCGGGGGGGGGCCCCGGCGCCGCGCTGCTCGCCCCTCCCCGTCATTAGGGCTCGCTGCAGTGCCCGTGGGGGCCCCGCCGGGCGGCAGGGTCGCCGAGGGGAGGGTCACGCTCCTAGGCCCCCAGCCCGCGCCCCGCGGGGCGCTGGGCCCGGGTCGCCCTGGGGGCGGGGGCTCGTCTCTGCGCCCCCCGCCCGCATCCCGGCTGGGGACGGCGCCGTGTCCCCCGGCGCAGCGAGGCCGACGGCGCGGGGCGCAGAAGGAAGTGTTGATGTACAGCGAGGCGCTCCTCGCTCCCGAGCTAAACCCAAACCCACCCAAGCCGCCGGGAGGGGGAAAACCAGCAGCCAGCCGGCAGCCCCCGGCAGTCGTTTCACGGTCGGAATTCAATCACTCAGAACGCCCCCTGAAAGCCACATCCTGCAGGAGCGAACCTGCACGGCCAGCCTGCAGCCGGCCGCCGCGCTCACACCAACGACCTGCCCGCACCCCCGCGAGCGGGGGCGGCGGGGCTTCTCCCGCGGGCCCCCCCGCTCCCGCAGACGGCAGCCCCACGCCCCTCAGGGCGCACCGGGCTGCCGGGTGACCTTGCCAGACGTCCCCGAGCCCGCAGGGCGGGAGGCGCGTTTTCCAGGCTTGCACTGCTGTCCCGCGACCCCTGCACCCCCTCCAGGACAGGCGGACCTCAGTGGAAGTGGCACCCTCCCCCCCCCACAAAGCTGTCAAGGACTTGGTGAAAGTTTTCTACTAAAGCCCCTTTTACGTGCCGCCCATCGGGAGACTGACGACCGCGCAGCGGACGGTGGACACCCCGCACGCCACGCACCTGGAGCATCAGCGGCTCCGCGCGCGGAGCGGGGCGCCGGCAGATTTCGTTAGCAACCGTTTCCAAAGGAGAGGTTGCCGCGGAATACCAGAGGCACCCTCCGGCCCTCCGCCCTCTGCCCTCTAGGAAACAGTCCCCGCCAGTTATTGTTCCAAAGAATTCCCACATTCGCGAGCACCCTAATCCCCAGGACACCGGGCGGGCGCTTAGCTCCAGGGGAGCCAGGGAGCCCAGCTAATTAACATGAAGGAAAAATGGAATTCGAGTTAGTTACAGCACTTAAAAAGGCGCGTGGGGGGGATGCCGGGGCCCTCATTTAATCTCTCCTCGGGGTCCAGAAAATGCCCACTGGCCCTTCTGTGTGTATCCACCTCCCCTTCCGGACAGTTTGATGAAAAGGAGCGTGGAGTCTGGTTGCTTTGCTGAAACCAGTTCTTTCCCTATTGGTCAAATTGGCGCGTTGGTGGGAGGACGTTTTTGACTTTGTTTTCCCATATTTCTTTCAGAACAGAGCCTATAAAATCTGATCCAGCTAGGCGTTTGCATCGCTGCGGCACTGCACCCATGCCCTCCGCGTGAGTTCTGGTGTCCTTGCTTTCGGAGCCGCTAACCAGAAACCAGAATTGGGTTTCTTTCCAGCGGTGTTGGTACTGCCTTACAGCCCGATTGTAACAGAATATTCTTTCTGATTCCCTTCCCTAAAGCATGGCAGTGGATAGAATCTGTTTCCTTTCCTGGGTCCCATCCCCCGTGCTTGTATTTAATCGCACAGATAGAATTTACGGGGGGCTCCTGGCCAAGCTTTATCTGACCAGCTGAATCCTTTAGAGGACATGGTCTTTGAAAGTGCTCCCTAATAAATTCCCACAGCCAGGAAGTAGCTGTTAAGTAGCAACGACCTTGGTGCCCATTTACAGCGACGCTGATGTCTTGACACCCGCAGTGGCCACCAGCAAGCCACGGCCCCCTTAGGCGGGCGGCGGGGTCTTGCCCTGAGTACTCCTGCCTGATAGTCTGGGTTAGGGCGTTTTCCTTATTTTCAATTTCAGGGGCATGGAGACCTATTTCTGCCTGTCCTTTGTTTACTGTCCTGAGGCTTTACAGCTGGCTGCTGTATTGGGTATCATAATTTTGCCTGGACTTCTAACAGGAGGGTTGAGCGCCAAGGACCGAAATGTAAGCGTGTTTTCAAACTTCAGCTTCCTTACACTGCAGCGTTCACAAAGCATCTCCTGGAAAGTCCTGTCCCTGTACAGAATACATCAAAGAGATGGTGGAGGCTGGGGGTTTTGGAGGTTGGATTTGGATTTGCATCCTCAAGGGTCCCTTTGAGTGCGCGGTCCCAGGTGCCAGAGCCCCGTCCTGCCTCCTCCTGGCCTGGCCCTCCCGGTTCCTTTTGACTTCTCTTCCCCCTCCGTGGTTTTCTTTTTTTTTTTTTCTTTCTTCTGTCTCTAAGATGTGCCCACACATTGTGCCTTGTGTTTCCGAAAACCCACAGGAGACCTAGCGTTCCTCTCTGTGCATCCCACGGCGGGGATGTAATGAAAGGGATCTTGTTTAAGGAGCGATAGAGATCAGGCTTCGGTTTCTTCCTCGTCGGACTTTCCTCGGCAAGGCTGGAGACTGTGTTTTCACTCGCCCGAGTGGACATTGTGTTTCGGGAAGCCGCAGCTCTCTGCCCTGCCCTGCCTTCCATTCCCTCTGACTAGTGGCGTCTGGTACTTTCTCCCGGTTCCCTTCTGCGCCCTGCGCCGCGGCCCGGCCGGAGCATCCCTCGCCGCGGCGTCCACCGCAGCTGCGCGGCTTCCCTTTCATCTCCCGCCCGCCCGCGCGAGGGGGGCGAGCCGGCGGGGGGTGGGGGTCGGCAAAAGAGGACACTTGGATGACGAAGTTTAGCCACCGGGGCAGAGTTTCAGCTCAGCTTCTCGCGGGCAGAGCGTGCCTCTCCGTGGGCCACGAGAAGCGCGGGGTCCTTCCCCGCCCCCCAGCCAAGTTGCACGGCCCTTCCTCCGGGCTCGCGCGCGCGCGCGCGCACACACACACACACACACACACACACACACACACACACACATCCCCAAACTGGGACTCGTCCTACAGGCTCTGGGAAAGGAAAAAAAAAAAAACCCTCAATCACCACCTCCCTCTCGCCATCCCCCTCCACGCCCCCAGCGGGCAGCCGGAGCGCTGGAGGCGGGGGAGGGGCGGGGAGGAGAAGCGACGCAAGTGGGCAGCTTTTCAGCGCCGGCGAGGCGCGGGAGGAGGAGAAGCGGCGGGGAGGTGCAGCCGCTCACCTGCGGGGCAGGGCGCGGAGGAGGGACCGGGCCGCGCGCTCTGGGGCGGGAGAGCCGCGACGCGCCCGGAGCCCGGCACGCGGCCCAGCGCCGGCGTCTCCTCCCCCGGCGGGGCAGACCCGAGGGGGCAGCGCCCGCTTTGATCGCGCGGCCCGGCGGAGGCGCGGAGCGGCGAGGGAGCGAGCCGGCGAGCAGGGCTGCGGAACTCGAGCCGGGAACAAAGGGTCGGGCTGGGGAGCGTGCGTGGCCGGCTCGCGCTCCCGGCAGAAGCTTTGGGGTCCGGGCCCCCGCTGTGACTCCCCGAGACCCGGCCGTGCCCTCCACGCCGACGCCCAGCGCTCGCCGGCACAAACTTTATTCTTGGCCAACTTCTCTTTCTCTCCCCTCCTCCCCTCCAGCAGATCAAATGCGCCTGGAGCAGGAACGCCAAAGCGAAAGGGCAGGAAACAAGAAGCTCTAAACGGACATCTCCAGCCCGAGTGGCGCTTGCTTTGTATTTTGGTTTTTTTATTTTTCACCCTCCAGGAAGTGGACTCTCGTTATCTCGGGTCTCCCTGCACCTTCTCCCGGGGGCGAACGGAGCCTTTTTGCCGCGCTCCCCTCTTTTCTCGGAAAACAAACGCCCAGATCGGCACCCGGGAGGCCAGGGCGCAGCGGCTGGCGGAGCGCCGCGCCGACGGCCCCTCCTCGGCCCGCGGAACACCCCTCCGCGCCCCCTCGGGGCCGGCGCTCTCCGCGCGCAGACCCGGCGGCGCGGGCGCGGGGTGGTCGCGGCGCGGCCGAGCCTAGAGCGCGCCGCGCAGACGCCCCCGGAGGCGCCGGCTGCGGGGCCCTCGCCGCCCGCCGCGGTCCGGCCTCGGGGGCGGGCGCCAGCGGCCGTCGCGGCCGAGCGGGAAGGCGCGGGCGGCGGCCGGGGCGGCCCCCGCTGCGGGTCCCGCTTCCGCCCGCTCTGCTCCCTCACGCAGCCTTCCAGGGCTCCTCCCCCCGCTCTCGTTGACCCCCCCTCTTTCCTGCTGTCGCCTTGGGTGCTCCCCCCGCGGAGCGGAGATTACAGAGGGGTCGGGATGCCCCAACTCTCCGGGGCCGGCGGCGGCGGGGGAGACCCGGAACTCTGCGCCACGGACGAGATGATCCCCTTCAAGGACGAGGGCGATCCCCAGAAGGAGAAGATCTTCGCTGAGATCAGTCACCCCGAGGAGGAGGGCGACTTAGCCGACATCAAGTCCTCCTTGGTTAACGAGTCCGAAATCATCCCGGCCAGCAACGGACACGAGGTGAGCGAGCGGAGCGCCGCCCGGAGCCGGGGGCCGCGCGGCGGGGCCGGGGAGGCGCGGCGGGGGAGCGCGCGGGGCTCGGGGCCCGGGTGGGCTCTGGCCGGGGAGCGGCGTGCCGGGCCCTGCCCCGCGCTGTGCGCGCGTCTCGGCTGGGAGCTGGAGGGTGCGCGGAGAAACTTCTGCCGGATCGGTTTGGGGGCTCGGTGGCCGGCCGTTGGTCTCGGGCGGAGCAGCCATCCCGCGCCCGCAGCGCTCCTCCTGGGGACTTTTGAGTGGGGTTGGAGGGCGCGGTGCCGCGCGCGAGGCTGTCTGCACGGCACCCGCGCCAAGTTCTTCCGTAGGGCGGAAAGCGGCGCGCTCTGCGCGGGCGCCTCTGCAGAAGCGCGTTAAACCACTAAAGGCTCAGATGGAGGCGAGCGGAGCCGCGGGCGCAGAGGAAGGGAGGCGGGCGTGGGCCGGAGGCAGGCGGGGCCGCCCCAACCGCCGCGGAGCTGGCCCCAAGCGGAGCGGAGCGGGCGGCCGAGGGGCCTCCGGGCCGTGGGGGCGGTGCGGGACCGGCCGTGCGCCCGCGGCATCCTGCTGCAGGGACGCCGTAGGCGCGCCCAGCCCGGCGGCCCCAAACATCGGTTTCCTCAACCCTCGTCGCCTAAAGAAAGAAAAAGGAAAAAGCACCCGCTGATGGGGGGTTAGTTAGGGCCCGAATCAGGCCTGAAATCTACACCAGAGGAAGACGAGGCAGAGTGGCGAGCCGGGCACCCACTCGGGAGGGTGGGGAGCGCGTTATCAGATCTCCGGGCGCTGCGGGCTGGCGCGCCTGTAACCCGAGGAGAGTAAATACAGACACGTGGGTGCGGGCGAGAACCGGAGAGCTGGCTGCGGAAGGGCTATTTCGGGCTGCACCGACTGCTTCAAGGGGGGGGGGCGGGCCGGCGCGGGGAGCGCAGATGGACCCTGATACTCGACACTCCCCCGGCCACCCTTGTTCAGCAGCTGAGAAGGGCTTTAGAGGAAATCCGGTAGAAAAGGCCTGCCTGACATTCAGATGATTTCGTCAAGACTTTTTCCCTCCAAAGAAACTTGGAGGGGTAGACCCTTTTCCCTTAAATGGCATCCTTCTGCCCCCAGAAAGAAACTGTGTGGTTTTGGGGCGGGGACGTTTGGGTTTTAAACCACACGTTTAAGAACACCTCTGAGTTATCGCCTTTATCCCAATGGCTGGGGTGAGTATGTCTGGGAAGACTGGGTTCGAGGAGTACCTAGCGGTCCTAATTTGAAGGGGGGGGGCCCTAGGGGAGGGGTTAGGGTGCACCCAAAACCCAGTAAAAGCTTTGCGATTGTGAGTTTCGGAAGGGAGGAGGTCACTGGGAATACGCAGACACGAGTCCACGGCTCCAGATAACAGCCCAGACGGGCCTTTGCACAGCAAGCTGTTTCTTTCTACCCATTTTGCGTGCCCTTTCCCGGCCCACTTCCCCTTTCCTACACGCGTCTGCGTTGGGAAAAGAACACTGGCCTTGGGGTCCGGAGCCAGGTGTTAGGCTCTGTGCCTCTTTGCCACGGTGAGGAGCAGGCAGGGCACCCAGCGCCATCCGCTGCACGTGGTTGAGGCTGGTGGATAGTGGTTACCGGAATTGATATTAACTGGGCTACCTTTTGGGGCGTCTCAACAGACTCTCAAGTTTTCCTCCCTTAAACCGTGGGCATTCGCGCTTGTCAGCTTGCTCCCAGCCCTCCCCAACTCCTGTTGGCTCCAGCTTGGGGGCAGTGGGCCTCCAAACTCCATCTGTGAGTGGCTGACTTGTTTACATTTAAAAAGTCCTTTTCAGTAGCAAAATATTTCAGCTGGCTTTTTAATCAGCCCTGATTGAACCCTGGTGGGAGAGGCCAGCAAAACCAGCCTCCATTAGCTTAAACTGCTGACACCTTCGGCATCAAGCCGCCTGCCTAAGTGAGTTGTAACAAAGAGCA
The DNA here is from genome assembly GCF_964194135.1 of Talpa europaea. NCBI lineage: Eukaryota > Metazoa > Chordata > Mammalia > Eulipotyphla > Talpidae > Talpa > Talpa europaea. The sequence continues at coordinate 4,416,172 of NC_140080.1, read as the reverse complement.
GTCAGAAAGCCTGTGTATCTTCCCCAACTTACCATGTTGTTTTTGTTATTGTCATCTATCCTTTCTGTTCCTGGGCGGCTGGTAGTCACTCAGAAATACCTGCTGAAAAGAGAACATGAAAGGTTGCCAGTGCTCAGCCCCAGCCTACCCTTCTTACATGATTAGAACAGGTAGTTTGGAGTTGCGCCTAGTCCTCCGACTTCCCAGCAGACAACGCTCTTAAGTCATGATTGCCATGAACTCCAAGGTGATTTTCTTTCTCTTGGGGATGGGGATTTCTGCCCTTAGGTGGTCAGACAAGCACAAACCTCCCAGGAGTCCTACCACGACAAGGCCCGAGAGCACAGTGATGATGGTAAGACCTGCTCTGTTTCTCCCAACTTTACTTTCTAGCTGTGTGTGGTGCTTACCCGTGTTTTGCTGTTTGTTTGTTTTTTTTTCCTTTGCCCAACAAACCGGCATCCTGTTGTGATAAGAGTCTCCATGCCCATTGGTTTAATAAGATGGGAATGAGAAGCCTGTACCTTCCTAAATCTGAATGTGTAGTTAGATACTTGAAAAACCGGCTCTGAATGAGTTAGGGGCCTTTGGATTTCAGGTGGCTTCCAGATTCTTGTGAAAGAGGAAATGTCTAATGAGCTGTATACCCTTGTTCATTTTACCTAACCTCTAATGGGCTTGGATCTTTCCTCATTTTTCCTGCATGGTTATAGGACAGTGCACCCTGGCTTGTTTGCTAACAAGAGCCGTTGCAAGCAGAGTTTCTTTTGTCAAACTGCCGTTTGTGATTCCAGGGAGAGGGCAGGCAACACTTGCTCAGTGAAACAATTTGCCTTGTAAAAAACGGAAAACTTGGGTCTTCACCTTAGGGACATGTACAGAGAACACGCTCACATGTTCTCCATGTTTCTGATTCTTGCTCAAAACTTTTTAAATGATCTGTTTTTTAGATCTAGTGATCTGTGGGGTTTCCTTGTCAAACAGGCTGCATGTCTGTTCTTTAATTAGGTACAATTGGCCAGGCCTGAACAGAGTGTTTGTACGCCCATTATGTCAGCTAGGAAAGAAAGGACTAGAACGTGACACCAAGCTTCCTTCTGCGCTACAAAGTAGTCACACAAGTCAAAGAGAAGAAACATATATACTGAACACACATAGATGTCTCTGACAGGCATACAAAAGTGCAGCACATACAATGAAGTCTCCTGCAGTGAATCCTGATGATTTGGTTACTGGCCCAAACCTTAGAAACAGTGAAATCTAGAAATTTTCTGCAACTCTTAAAACACAGGTAGATTTTTTGAGGTTCGTGTAAAGCTCTGCCTTACTGACAATCATAGAAATTTATCTGTGAGCATAGGGAGAGGACCATGTGTATCTGTTTTCACAGATTTTGAGCTTTATGTGGCTTTGTGTGTCTGTATTTCTTAGCCCAGTTTTTAGTATTAGAACAAATTGCATTACATGGATAACACTTATTTTTGTAAAAACACCAGTCAGTAGTGGAAGTAAATTGAACCACATGTTTTTAAAACATCTGGCTCACTGCTAAGCCATTTAAGAGAATAAATACTGTCAATCCACGGGAGCATAATAATCCAGTTACAATATTTTGTAAGCAAATCTTTTATGTATTAGCTTTTCTGATGAAAAATACAGCGATGTAAAAAGGAAGTCCTCACTGACGGTTCTCTGGCTCCCCAGGAAAGCATCCAGACGGAGGTCTCTACAACAAGGGACCCTCTTACTCCAGTTATTCTGGCTACATAATGATGCCAAATATGAATAATGACCCATACATGTCAAATGGATCTCTTTCTCCACCCATCCCGAGAACAGTGAGTAACATGCTGATGTTGCAAATTATTTTCCGAAGTGCAAATTAATTTATATTTCGGCAAATGTTTGTTTTTTTAAACATGTGGGAAATGCTTTCATTATATGACAGGTCGTTGCTATGTAAGAACTGCTGTGAGAAATGGCTGCTTTAACTGGTGCTACTTTTGATGTCTTGCCCTGGGAATTTTAACTTTTGCTTTATTGGTTAAGATTAATAAAAAACAGATCATGGGTTAACATGAAATCAAGTGAAGTTCAGTCAACAAATTCATGATTTTATGAACGTTATGCTTTCTGTGCTGGTGAGAAGGAAAAATGGATTTAACTTTTCATTAACTAAATACTGCCCATAAGCTAACTAGAGTTATCACCACTTGGGCTCTTTTTGAGCTCAGCGTTTGGAATATGACTTCGGCTTTTAACACAGTGGTTTTAGCTGCTGTTTCCTTAAGATCTGTTGGGGGAGAGCCATTTTTCCTGATTGTCTATTGTTGAGAAAGTACCTATTCAAGATCCCCTCATGAAAAGTGTTCCTTTTTAATCTTGTGGGTTCGTTCAGCATTAAAAGTCCCGAAAATGCGCTGACATTCTGACTGCATCATGCAGATGCACTGGGAAGCATTTCAGGTGTGTTTCGTGCTGATAATCTCTCATGCTGGGGCATGGAAACCTCATTTGTTAAGAACAAGAAAACTTCTGAGGAGAGACTGGTTTAGTATTGGGCTGGGGCTCTCCTTGAGCATCACCCCCTCCGTCATGGATGTATTTTTACTGTGTGTGTGTTGTATGTTCTTTCCAGCCTCACTCCTTTCTGCCACCCAAACCCCAACTCTAATTGTGTGGCTGGGGATTAGGGATGAGGGGTCAGGGCTAACTGGGCCCTCCGGGCCTCACGGGAATGGAAGCCAGAATGGTAATGGTGCCTGTGGACTGGGCCTTGTTTCCACCAAGTGAAACGTATCAGGCACAGACACTCAGGGAAAGGGCTCTGCTTGGTACCCCTGTGAACAGAATCTGGGAGTCAGAAGTTGACCAAAGGTGCAGGGAGGGCGTGGTCTCCCTGACATGGTCAGTGAGGGACAGTGCTGTGTTTACCTCCGTTATCTGTATTCCTTCTCTTGGAAATGATAGAACCACTTTATGTGAATGCTGTGATTCAGAAGTCACACTCATTGGTTTTCCAGACGTTTCAAATGTATAGTTGACCTCTCAAGTAGGGAATATGATTTTTCTCAGTTCCACAGAGCAGTTAAAATGGTGATTTGGGAGATCTTGTGACGGTTGTTATAGGAAATGGCAATTTAACCTTTTATGTTAAAAAGCTTTGCAGATGTTTAACGACATAGCTGTCTCTGCCACGTGGATGTATCTCCTACAGAAAAAAATGAACTATCACCAGCCAATGTAGGTTTATATTTACAGACCACCCGATGAAGTCTTCTGAGTTTTAAAATTTGTGGGAGACTATATTTGTTGAACGAAATGCTTATTTAGTTCAGATTTTCCTTTTCTTCTTGGCTGTTTTGTTGGTGTTTTTGAGAGGGGGAGGAGAATGTCTCGATAAGGATTACTTGAAGGTTTCTGTTGAAACACTTTTTCGACAATAACCTTTCTGACAAATTAGTTTCTGACTTGGTAACAATACAAAATAGCCACTAATACAGTCTTAGACGGTGAATGCTGATTGTTTGTGGAATTTATTCCTCAATTCAACGACTTCTTTCAAAATAAATTTCTGTAGTCAATATAATAAAAATATTGTCATTAATAATCCCCAAGATTTTTTGAAAACGAAGCTGCTTGTTCTCTCTGAACAGCACCCTGCCTTAGGTCTCTTCAGTCCCCGCCCCCAGCCTCCACCCTGTACTCCTCATTTTGAAATGTTGAAAGAACAGAGGATATTTATTGTTTTAGGTTTTGTATTAAAATTTTGAGGTCAGTGAAACAGCCATTCATTGTTTGGGAAAGGTTTGTGGCCAGAATAAATGTTGGTGGGTAGAGGGTGGAGGAAAAAGGGGTGTGGCCAGGACCTGGCCTGCCCCATTATGGCCCACTGTGTTTCATTCTGTTAGATTTTAGAGCATATTGTTTTAGGCAGGTTTTCATGCGATTTTCTGCAGTTTGCACAATTCCAGAAGCTTCTGGACTTTCACCACAAAGCAATACCCATTATTTTTTTAGGGTCCGGCCCACTGAAGTGAGTTGCAACCTTTGGTTTTTAATACCTAGCAGCTGTTTTTAATGTGTCTGAGATCCAAAACATGGAACCGGAAGGCAGCCTCTGTCTCGTCTTTACCCTAACCACACTCTGTCTTCTTGCTCTCAGGCTCTGCCCCCAGCAGGACTCGGCTGGTGTGTGTGACTGACTTCTACTTCTTCTGGGGAGTCTGGGGAGTCGGGCAGCAAGGGGGACCATTTGGTGGGCGCTGGGGGTGGGAGCATACACCATCGGTGGCCACCCTGTTGCTTACATTTGCATTATCAACAACTGCTTGTTTACAGCAGCTGCTGCCCACAGGTGTTACCATCAAAAACATCTGCAGGGAGGCCCCTGCCACCCCTTCCCCACCCAGTCTTTTCCGTTTGTGTGGCTTCAGGTAATCCAGAGCATACCAGCCAGGACCACCTGGCCCGCGGAGGTGTTTCTGCTGCTAGCTCACATTTGACAACGTTAACAAAGAGCTTTTGCTCTTTTTCAGACCAGCAAAGACGGTGCGCTGGCCCGGCTTCCCCTGAGACTAGGCAGGGCTACCTACTCCTGCCAGCCACTCTCACCATCCAGCCTCCTTCCTTCTTGAAGGGACGTATTAATTGGCTAATTACATCCTTTCCGGGACTGAGATTCTGAGAGGTGTGTCTGTCCCAGGGATGTTACGAATGGGTGTCTCACAGAATGTTAAATAAGAATTCTTAGTTGGGATAGATTGGGCCTACCCAGAACGCCTCTGATAATAACACATTTGGTGTCCGTGTGAGTTCTGAAAGCACAGTAAACCTCGGCTTGAGTTCATCTTCATAGAGTGAGAAGAAAATGCAGAAGCTTGTTAAATATTTCAGAGCAAAGGCTCCGGAGAGTTTATTAGCAGCACATCCCCAGCCTCGCTTTCCCTGAGCCTTATGTATGAAAAATCCCCTGTGGGCTGATGATCAAATATTCAAAGAAAAACTATTTCCTTCCGTCCTCACTGCCCCCCCCCCGCCCCCCTGGGGCCCAGGGCCTGGCTGGTGTGAACCCAGTGAAAGTTCTGGGACCTGGAGCCTTGTGGTTATTCATCTTAGGTGTCAAGCTTCCATTTGTTCCTCATGCAGCTCAAATGCTTAGCACCTTCGAAGAGAAACAGCTCATTTCTCATTTCCCTTCAGAGGCTTGTGGAGGGCAAGGCGCAGCCCAGGGCAGGAAGCCGTGTGGCCCCGACCGCAGGAGCACCTGGTGGCATCCGCTGCACCGTGTTTGTGTCTCTTGCTCTGTCTGGGGATGGACTTCTAGGTGGGAAAGGAAGCTGTTCGCCTTGGCTTTCTCCCTTTCTCGCTTCCGTGTTGTTCGCAGCCATTGTTCCTGAGAGGAGTCGGGGGTTCTTGTTTTCATGCATCCGGGCCACTCGTTCCCGGCGCCTGGTATTTGCCTCAAGGAATCAATATTTTGATTTCTGGTGAACAGACTTATACTTGTTAACACTTTGTCTTTTCCCTCACCCCCCGTCTGTGTGTGGGGTCAAACAGCGAAGCCTGAGCGTGTGTGGCTGCCCACCTCGGTGCGAAGGCTCGCAGGTGGGCTGCCGTGAGCGGTCAGCTTTGAAGGCCGCTCCTCGGCCGCTACTTGACTTACAAGTCACGCCAGGGGAGAGGGGACCATGGCCTGTGTGTTGAGCGAGAGTGTCAAGCAAAGATGAAGTCTTTTTACTTGACTGCCAGGAACCAGAGTTTAACTTCTGGGTTTATAACTTTTACTTTGCTGATCTGAGTTGTGTCCCTGAAGCTCAGCGCCCTGGGCTTTCCTCTTTGCCTCCACTGCAGAAGTTACCCTTTATTTTGTTTTTTAAACTTTTTTTTTTAAGATTTATTTATTTATGCATACAAGAGCTGGGTACAGGCCAGAGACGCAGGGGGTGAGAGGATTCACCAGAGACAGAGCGGGGAGCAGAACAGGCAGACTGACGAAATATACTGCTGAGGGGAGCAGCGGGTGAGACAGGAGAGGTCTGCCACGCCATGTGGGTAGCTCCCTGGCCAGCCGGAGATCAAACTTGTGCAGCAGAGGCTGTGCATTGTTTCATAGTGGGATGCTTAACCCCTTGTGCCACCAGGGAGGCCCAGAAGTTACCCTTTAGAAAGTGTGTTCTGGCTCAGATCTGAAATGTGGACCTCAGGAGCACATGTGGAAGTTCCGCCCAGACCCCATAGTCCTTCATTTGATTCATCCTTCATTTGATTCATCCTTCATTGCTTCTGCTCCAGTATTGGGACAGCCTCACAGGGTAGTGTCTCCAGCAGCCATGTCTCCCGGGGCCCCACAGGAGTAGCAGTGCAACAAGAGGGTGACACTTGTTCAGATAAGTCCTTGGCCATTTCTTGTCCGCGCATAAAGACAGGAGGACAGATTTCCTAAAACAAGAATGCTGAGCCACCATCAGGCAGATCTGCTCTGGGAAGTCCCCCCCCCACGCCCCCTGCAGGTCCCGGGCTCACCCTCATCCACCCCGTTAGGTGTTTCCAGTCTCTGTTGTGGCCAGACACCAGTGAGGGATTTAAAAGATGGGGCTCACAAGTGGGTCCACCTGGACTTGAACTCCAGCCTCCCAAGTTCTCTTCCCTAATAGCAACTGAGCAAAATTTGGAGCAGTTGAGTCTTGTTTTCTGAATTAACCTGGTCAGTCCTTCAGGCAGAAGCATTTCTGGTATATATGACTGAATTATTTTTAAATGGTTGGATCATTCCCTTCCTCTCTGGCGCCTTGTGCTCCTCATCTGTGTATTTTAGAGACTAGTGGAATTTTCTAGAACTGGTTTCTTTTGACTTGGAGGTGGGCTTAAGATTTAAAGAGCCACATGCCAGCTCTGTCCACGGGCATCAGAAAAGCACGCATTTTGTTTGCAGGCAAAGTAGAGCTCAGCCCCACGCGGGGGTGCTGGAATGCACTGGAGGTTTTTAAAAAAAGAGGATATGGATATTTACTGGAGACTCGTGTCCTGACAGTGCCTTGAGGCCTGTCTGTGGAAAAGCACTGAGCCCCCTTGCTGCTCCGTGCCCTCCTAGCAGGTCCTCCCTCACCCCCACCGGGAAGAGGCCTCCAGCAGACCTCCTCAACATAATTAGAAAAGACATGCTAGGCTCTCTATCACTTTTAAAATATTAATTGTGGCCATTGAAGTCCCAGTCCAGGAATGTGGACTCTGCTCTCAGGCGGAAGCCACTTCAGGCCTAGCGGGGCTCCCGAGTCTACGCCTTGGAGGCACCTGCAGACTTGACGGAGACTGGGGAGGATCGAAAATACACCGAAGGGCAGGATGGGGCTGAGCAGAGGGCGGACAGGGCGCCGCTTGCGGCCTGGACATTCCAGCAGTGTAGGAATCTGGCCAGCTCCATTGGCAGAGGCCCTTCAGATCAGAAAGTCTCTTAAGCATGTTTACACGCAATAACCGTGCTCGCTAACCGTCTAGACCTGCTGGATCGATCGGCTTCTCTTTGTAGGTCACTTACCAGGCTCACTGAGGAGTGGGCCGCGCCGCCTTCGTGTGCTGTTGTGCAGCGAGCACGGGGCCGGTTCTCTGTAGAGTGGGCAGACGGGTAAAGGGCGGTCCCAGAGCCCCCCGTGGCTTTTTCAGGTTGCAATGCTGCAGGGCCTGGGCCAGGTAGAGCTGGGGGGCCGGGAGACTGGCAGGCCTCCCAGCCCCCCATGAGTCTTCACTCGTTGGGCTGTCTCCGGCATCATCCTGCCTCTGCAGTCACTCATCCTCTGTACGCCGCCCTTATAGCCCCCGCCTCCGCCCTGCACGTGTCCACCATCGGGCTCGCGTGCCCGCGCCCAGCTCCCAAGCGCCTCCTGCATTGGCACAATCAAGGCCACAGGTGATAGCCACAGAGGCCAATGACGCAAAAGCCTGACCATCTCGTTTACCCCACGCATGGGCAAAACTGCAAGGACATTTGGTTACCTGTCCCCTTGGCCCCATCGTGGGACAAGTAGTGCTGGCCGAGAGGTGACACCTCCAAGGGTCTAGAAATGAGTTTTACTTTAGCAGTTAATGGGGGGGGATGGGCTCTTTGAATAGGATTAGATTTTTGACTGTTGCGTCTCTATCTGCAAATAATTCTGGATGGAACTTGATGACGGGTCTGCAGCATCAAGTCTTGATCATCATAGTAATTGACGGTTGATGTTATATTCCCTCTTTAAAAGAAACCAGCTGCCCCTCTGCTCAATACAAAGGTTGACTGAGGGCTGCAGGGTCCATTTTGCTTGTGTTATTATCACCAGTTTTGGGATAAAACGCCAAAAGGAGACTTTAACCTTTTAAAAATTTAAAAGGATTATTTTTTAAATCTTGAAGAATTTGGAATCCAAGATAATCAGCTTGATGCGGACTGGCTGTGTGACCCATTGACCGCTACTGATGGCTTAGGAGCTGTTACATTCAGCTGCGTTCAGCCTCACACACAGCAGACACTTGAATGGATCTGCTGAATTAATAAAGAATGTGCTAGAAGTGTTAAAGTGAGCAGTAGATCTTTTCAAAGGCTCCTGTTTTATCAAAGCAAACGTGATGCTTAAAGCAAAATCTGAAAAGTGTCTACTTCGTAACCCTTGGTGTTATTTTGCCTTTTCTCTGACGTGTTGCATCATTGGGAAGCAAGAGCATCCGTCAGTATCTTGGATGAGGAAGTCAAAGGCTCCCCTTCCAGAAAGTGAGGTTTCCATTTGTCAGCTAAATACAGTCAGTGGGGAGCTGCTTCTGCAGCAAGAATGGGGCTCACCCCAGATGAGGACTGACTGGAAGAAGTACTTACCTTTTACATAGGTCCTAGAGCATGAACTGAAAAGGAGAGGCTAGAAATGCTTCTTTTTAGATGGGTGCTTGAGATGGACGTAGAAGAGTAACAGGGAGTAAGCCAGCTTCGTTGCTGTTTTAGTGCCACGTGGCTAACAATGCTTTTGAATTCATTTGTGTTCTTCCCTGGAGAGAAAGGGCCCTTCTTCCAGCCAGGCAGCCTGCCCCTCTGCAGTGTGCAGACAGGAGTCAGGAGCCTTCCAGGTGGGGTTAGGCGGGGCCTCTGGAGGAGGAGAGGGGTCTGGTCCAAGGCCACTCCTTCCCAGAAGCCTCGGGAAGGTGGTGACTCTCCACCATCTTTCTTGTTTACAAAATGGTCTCTTCCTCTCTGGCTTGCGGGCCTCTGGCGGAGATACACCATTCAGCCAGCACAGAGCCCACCGAGCGCTTGCTTCAGTCCCAGTTGTGAGAGCGCAGCGGGTCTCTCAGGTGGTGCAAGCTGGGGCGCCCCCACCTGGTGGTGAGGCTGCAGCCACAGGAGGGACCTGGCTGTACCCAGGAAGCACCTGAGATAGGAAAAGAGTTTCTGGTTCTTACCACACTGCCCTGGAATAGGGACACTGTGAGGACCTTCCACTAACCTTCAGAGACTGCAGAAGTGGGGGGGCGGGGGGCGCCCGCTGTGTCCTTTCCAGAGGCCACTTTCTTTGTTGGATCCCTTTCCCACCTGATTTTCTCTTGGCCCCCAGCCCTTTGCGAAGGGAGGGAGCTGTGTGAGAGAGCAGATGGCTGAGCCTCAGGTCCTTGTAATATCTGAGAGGTGAATTCCAGACAGCACCACTCTGGATCACCCCCCTCCCCCCCACCCCTGTCATCAGTGAGATGCTGGGTTTCTTTGCCCCAGTGTGAAAAGTACGTGGAGAGGGGTCTGGGATGTGGGTGCCGAGGACAACAGGCAAGTCAGCTTTGGCTGCATTGTATTTTCTCCTGACTTGACTTTTTGTTGCTTTCTGGGCCCCTACAAGGGTCAGGCCCAAGTGGGCCTGTTGGCCCCACAATCGGGAGAAATCAGTGCTTTCCCAGCTTCGTGGAAAATTCCAGTTTCTCTCTTTTCAAGACTTTTATTTTTTCTCTCAGTTACACCCCTGAGTGGTCAGTGTATTTCAGCGTGGAGCCCGCCTGGCTTTCTGGGTTCAGAGTCCTGCCACTCGGTGCTCTCCCTGAGGCCTTGTCAGAACTGCGGCCACCATCGCGGGGCACCGGCGCAGGCTGGGACCAAGGGGGACGGACTGAAGTCTCAGGCCAGCATCTAGGCTTTGCCTCAGGCTCCAGCTTGTGGACATTTAAAGACTGAGATGAGGCCAGAGTGCCGAAGGAGAAATCATTGACCTGTCACTGCAGTTGGGCTCATCTGGGCTATTCAGTTGGGTTAGGGAAAGAAGGAAGCCACCCCAGTATTGCTTGCGCTAGGTTTTTCTCAACTTTCTGTACACACAGGCTTGGTGGTTTGGTTTTGGTTTTTTTTGTTGTTGTTGTTGTTATTGTTGTTTTTTAAAGGGAAAGCAAGTAGCTTTTAAAATATCTGCTGCTTTGGGCCACAAAATAACCGTGCTGTACAGTTGACACGGTTGTCTTATTTCACTTAATCCCAGCCGAAAACTGTGTGTGTGTGTGTGTGTGTGTGTGTGTCTGCTCCTTGGACAGCTATAACCTGCACCAGGTGAGCAAGTTACAGATCAGTGCCCATCCTCAAGGCCTAAAGACTTGTTTATTTTCATTTTAAGTACGTTTGCCTTTGAGAACGCTGAAATGAATCTAAATATTGACTGAAATACCAAAAAGGCAGCTACTTCTTTGATGACTTTGTTGATTTCTTTTCAATAACTAATTTTATGGGAATAAAAAGAAATACTACCTTCACTAAAAGCAATGGCTTCACTAGAAAAGTCCATCACTCTTCAGTGGCCCTGCATCCTTGGAGACCTCTCTCATGCACTTACAGAGACAGACTCAAAGATAACAAGTTGTTACACATCAGGGCAATGAAAACAACACTTTGTAACTTTCCTTTTCACACCAATATGCAGTGGATACTTTTGTTGCTCTTCAGTTCTCATTTTAAATGATCGCCTAATTTATTTCATCAGTCTCTTGTTGGTACATAAAGATGGTGTTACTTTTTCCCTCCCCGCCTTAAGCAACGTTATGATGAAATGCATATTTTCCAACTCAATCTCTGCTCAGATGCTGTTTCCTTCGGGTACAATGCCAGAAGTAGAAACAGAGTCCAAGGCAATCTACCTTTTTAAGTTGGAATTAACCCAACATTGCCATTTAAACCTTAAGAAAACACTTTTATTGAAATCCGCACATAAAAGTGTGTACTTAGTTACCTTCACATTTGGCTGCTTTTGGGAGAAGTATGTTCACACCTCCTCCCAGCCAACAATCAGTCCGGTGGCAGTCAGCAAGCCAGCCAGATGGACAGCAGACTATCATCTTAATTATTAATAAGGCTGATTTTGGACTCCTCTGACGTCCACACAGAACACACACTGAGGCACAGGCCTCCCCAGTGCGGCTGGGGCTTCTGCCCTGTGGAACTGGAGACAGGAACAGACGCAGGCTCAGGCAGGCAGCCCCGGGAGAGAACAGAGCAGGCCTTCCTTGTCACAGACTCCTTCAAGGCACCAGTGAGGGGCTCTCTCCCATGTGGGAAGTGAATGAGGGTGGAGGAAAGGCCAGTTACTGCCAAGAGCACAGAAGTGCTATCTTATTGGCCAGACTATGTGGGAGGGAGCCGGGGGGATGGGGTTGTCTCCTGAGTCACAAACTCTGATCAGATTTGCTCTGATGCAGGCCAAGAACAGCAATAGTAAATACACATGTGTGTGTGCATACAAGCACACACCAAGATTACATGTATATACACATGCACATTCACATACATGCAAACACGTGCGCTACACAGATGTAGGTGGACTCATACACAGGCACAGAGACACACGCTCACGGATGCATGCACACACTCATGCATGCACACACACACAGAGCCTGCAGTTGTGCAGAGCACTTTTGTGAGGTCAGAAGCCCAGGGTCCAGTGCTGTGCTTCTGAGCAGCTGTGTGTGCATCTGCCCTTTTCTTAACCTCTCTGAACTGAGGGTTCCCTGTAACACAGATTCCACCTCTCCTACTTGTGAAAAGATTCAGTTGGTAGTGGTGTTTTTGGAAGTGCCCGGATGCCTGAGAATTACTGGGTAGTTCTTGAAAAGGCTGATATGTGTCCCTTTCAGATCTCCTGATCCAGGTCATGTTCTGCTCTTATAACAAGTCACCTTCAGACTTACTGAGGTGCACTTTGGGAAACACTGATACTGTAGCTGATACTGAGGCTTCAGTGAGCTGGAAAACTTGCTCTGTGCTCACCTGGAAGCAGAGGATCAAGACGGTGGTCAGGTGCCTTGGCCCCAGCCCTACCCCTCATGGAGGGCCCTGCAGTGCTGGTCAGACTTCAGACTTCCTTCACTACCAAGTAGAACCCACATTCCTGAGCATTGCTTTCAAAACTTTCCACAGTATGGAACCACACACCTCTCAAGCCTGACCTTACTGTTCACAATTCAACTACATTCCCTGACCTACTCCCTAATCCCTTCCCCAATTCCCTGCCAGCAAAATGTTCATCCTTCAAGGTCTAGGCTGAGTGACACCTCCTCCAGGAAGCCCCTCCTGATACCACCACCAGCTAAGCCAGGTGCTTGCTCCAACAGTTTCCATAGGATAGGATCATATCATCCCCCTGTTCCACATCTATAATAGTTGGTTGTCTCTGTGTCTAATCACTTAACTGTTATCAGTTCCTTCAGGGTTGGAAGTATCTTTGGGTCTCTGTTGCTCAGGCCCTGTTGTGTACCACCTGATACAGAGCAGGCTACTCTCCAGATGTTTGTGGTATAAACAGAAGACATTTTGAAGCTTCACTGAGGGAAAGCAAGAATACCAGTTGTCAATTCATATTTAAATGGAGAGAGATTAAAAAATACAAACTCATACAGGATTTCCAACCTGAAATTGAGCTTAGAAATGGTGTCAGCTTAATGAATTACAGTGTCCAGAAACTGGACGTTTGCTAGAAGTCCGGAGCATGGAGCACAGACCGGGGTCTGTTCCAAGCACTGCATGTATAGCAAGTCACTGAATCCCCGCAATACCCTGGTGATGTCCCATATGTCTGTGGTGACACATGAGGTGACTGAGGCACAGAGAGCATAGGCAGCAACAGTGGCACAGAAAGGGCTGAAGATCTTGTAAGACAGACTGGACAGTGGAGTAGCAGATAAAGTGGGCATGTGCTCACATCACATATCCTGTACATGGCAGTTTCTCCTGCCATCTCTGCCATGGAATGCAGAAGATGCTAGAGGAGTAGAGCCAGGGAATTTCTCATGAGGAAGCTGCAAATGATTTTTGCCTTACAGGAGCTTTGTGAAAATAAAAGGGGACAGTCTGCAAAAGCATACATTTCTTTTGACCTTATTCTTGGAAGTCATAGCTGTTAGAGAGCCGGAGGTCAAAGGCAACCAGTTGGATGTAGTGAAGGGAGATGCATAGATGGTGAAACCCCTAACCTATGATGAGGGCAGGGTTATTAGTGGAAGTAATAAATTTGCAGGAGCAAGTTTTGGGACGCTTGTGTCCATGGCTTAGCCTCAGTGCCTTGCAAGATCACATACCTGTGAAGTTATCTGCACCTGGGTGAGGAGCCTCTGTGGAGTGATGAAAAGATATTACACCTTGCCCAGGGTGAGGGGAGTAATGGCATGCTGGCATTAGTCTGGGGGTGCCCATGGCATGCCCCTTTATGATAGGCTGTGCGTTTCAAGGCTGTGGAGTGAATCCCACCAGCCATCCCCCATTTCCAGTAAGGAAACCAAGGCACTAGTCCCAAAGTTTCATAAGTGGCAAAACTTACTTAGAATCTAAGCCAGTATTCCTGATTCAAGAGCTGGGACCCCTAATATCCACTAGTTTCTGCCTGGAAAAGGTGTTGAGAATAGTCCTTAGTCCCTGGCAAGAAAGAACTTTGAGGATAAAAAGCATCCGTTATGCTTGCGTTTTATTAAACAGTGGGAATGATTTGGCTTTAGTGGTGGCTTAAATAGCAGGTTCTAAGAATACTTGAAAATTGTCCCCTGGTTCATTCAACACATAACCATGTGATTGCTCAATGGGGTCTTGAAAACTCCTGGGGAATATTTGTTCCTTGGATGTATCTGACATGTTTTGAAAAAAATGGAGCATTTTTATGGGAATTCTGATTGTTCACTTCTAGGGGTGCGGTGTCCCCAAGTCTTGAGGACTAAATAGATCAATCACGTAGCTATGTAGCCAAAGGTTTTGTGATTCTTGGAATCTCTTTGAAAAATTCGGTTGCCTCCTTATTCCGTAAGAACATTTGCAGGGAGAAATCTGCCAAAGAGTGTTCTTTGCACAATAAGCAATTAAAATGTGGTGTGCGATGCTTTTTTAGAAGCTCTTAGTGGTGATTTTTGCGGTAGCATGATGTTAGGTTAAGGAAGAGAAATTAGTTTAGAATTAACTGGAATTGTTATCATTCCTGAGAAATTGTGACAGTGGGTTTCCTTTAAAAGTGAAGAAACTTTTCTCATTGAGGAAAGACTCATTAGGAGCAAGCTTCTTTCTTGCCAAAGGAAATGTGTTTATTTTTTTTTCTGGGGCATTCTTTTTTTAAGTAGTGTATTTTTCAAGAAGTTGGGAAAGCGCATTAAAGATCAGAAAAAAGTAAATAGAAAGTTCTTGTTTTTCTATCACTCAGATAAAAATTTTTTTTAATGCGTGGAGTATATATACATGTACAAACATATACGTGTTTTCCCTGTGCTTTTTGCATTTATAATTCTATACAGGGAACCCATCAGGTTATTTTATTGCATTTTTTTTCATGAAAATATTGCATACTCATCTTGCCGTGTGAATAGCTCTATATAGATCTGTATCACCATTAAAATTAATGGCTTCATACTTAATAGCTATAAAAAGATTTCGGTTTACTCATTTTATCCTCGATTATGGCAATGAAGGTTTTTGTTATTGCTTAAACTGCTAAAATGAGACCTTGTTAAAAATCTATATTTCTGTAGAATATATTTTTATAGGTTATGTAGATTTAAATTGATTGTAGAGGTAGGTCTATTATAATCTATTTAAGTAGAAGCTTATAGAAATACATCATAAATATCTATCTGTACATATTTATGTGACTTGTTTGTCCATATCTTTCCTGATGCCTGGAAGCTTTTTATTTATGCAACATATTTACCATTTTGATCAACTATACTTCAAATAATAATGGTTGAAAACCATTCACCAAATTTCTGGTCATTTTTCTGTTTTTTAACAACAGAATTGAGATGTACCTGCTGGTTATTGTATAAACAACTGACTAACACGAGAGCATTTCACTTGGTTGGTATGAGTTTAGGAGAGGGCACGCTGGTGAAGCTCTTTTAACCCTTGTGGGCTTGGACAGGAACCAGATAGGCCTTTTCATGCCAGTGTATTCATCACAAGAAGCCTGTATCGTGGGAGCTGTCTCTGAACTCGCCCTTAAGTTCAGGGTTAGCCAGCTTTTCCCGGCAGAGTGCAGACAGCCACCAAAGAGTGCTCATTTCAGGAAGCATTAATTGTTCAACTCCTAAGTACTCATTGAATTGGAGTGACGATTTGGAAAGCACCCATGCTTATCCACATTGTGGATCCTGACACAGAAGCCAGTGCCCGCTCAGGGAGCCCACACAGGGAGGCACCCGAAGTCCCACTGGATCACACCCCAGAGGGACAGACACCAGCCTGGTTTCCCTGGATCTGGGAAACCGTCACCGCAGACCCAGGGCTCGGTCTACACCTCTGCCCTTCATTCCTTCTGCTTTCAGTCCAGTGTGACCCACTAGAAGTTTGGGTGAGAGGTACTCTCTTTATTGGGGATAGGTGTTTGGGTTGGGCCAGGAAAGTTGCTAAATAGATAATGTTTTAATTAAAAGATTATGCATATTAAGTAATCTAAGACTGTTTCAGAAACCCCAGAACTATGGAAAAATAAAGTGAGTGAAAACATCACCAGGAAGCATGTCAGATGGATCCGTTGCTAAGCATGGCTGCCAGGTTGGCCAGTGCTGGTCAGAAAGAAGGCCCAGAGGCTGACCCTCCTCTCTTATTTGGGTGGGACATATGTCAGGAGCCCCTCCCCCCCAAACCTTTGCCCATGCGACGTCTGCTCTGTGTGCCTTCAGGTCCCGTCGTGAGTGGTGGTGGTCTGGAGCGTTGACTGCCATTGGTGTGGGCAGGCAGAGTCAGGGTGTTGGGAAGGCGGACGGGTGGGCCTGGGTGGCCACAGCCCGAGTCTGGGCATGCCGACTTTGACCTGCTGCCTCCATGCCCTTCCTCACAAACCTTTTGGAAACGGTCCTGAAAGGTGGAAACCCAGCAGGAAACTCCTTTGAAAATGATGTCTGTCCCGCACAGTAGAAGCGCTTGTCAGGATCCGTGGAGGGGGTCCCTCACCTGCAGGTGAAGGCCATGCCCAGGCAGAGCTGTGGCTTCAGGCGCCAGCACCCATGTGGGGCGCCTTTCACCACGCGTAGGAGGCTCACGCCCAACGTAGCAATGCAGGAGCATGTTCCCTGATCTTATGAGGGGTCTTCACCTATTTGGGAAAGTGTTCAGAGAGGAAGTGTTTCAAAGAGAAAGTCTCCCCTCCTCCTACCACGGCTGGACAACAGAAAGGACTGAAGCCTCCTGGCAGCAGATGGCAATTCAGGGACCGCTGAGATGTTTATTTTTCATTAGCTTGTTTTGTTCATGGTGTTTTAGTAAATTCGATAATGTGTGTGTTAGGAAATACTTGGCTACCTGAGGAAAAACAAATGTTAACAGGCTCTAAAGACAATTTCTGTTGTTGCTCATTTCCTGGTGGGGAAATACGCGCATGGAGGCGGGCACGTCACTCACTGGTCCCAAGGCCTCGAGCAAGGCCCTCTGGGAACAGGCTTTCTTGTCTGGAAGTGGCGATAACAGTGGTTGTGCAGGCACCGAGGGTGTGCGGGCACTAATCCCTTGTTTGAAAGCCTCAGGGCTGCTGGGTGCCAGACCCTTGAGCCGAGTGCAGAGGGAAGCATGCCCGCTCTTCCTCGGCGCCTCTACTGTATTGGACACGTCAGCACTGACCCCAGTGCTCTGGCCAAGGAGGGCTTCCTGTTCTCAGTGTGAAGCAAGGGCGGATGCATGGGGCAGGGAGGAAACGCGCCCAATCCTGCCTCCCTGGTCTGGGGGCACCTGTCTGCACTCTGGTAACAGGGGCACAAGGCAGACCTGGCACGCCCCGCCACACCCCGCGCCAGGCTTGGCTGGACTCACGGCTGCAAGAGGTCTGTCCGCAGAGACCCACCCACACCTTGCTCTGCCTCACCCCCTTCTCCAAGGCGTTCCCAGAACCCCTTGCCCACACCTGGCTCATTTTCAAGTCATGGGTCAGCTCCAGGGTCACGGACTCAGCCGCACGGTGGTTGGCTATTCAGAGGGCTCATCACAAGGCTCGCCCTGCTGACTTTCTCTTTCCAGTGAGGGAGGAGGAGTCTATTCACTCACTCAGCTGACATTTATTCAGTGACGAAGACTTTATGGGGGTCCACTCCATGTATTCCCCAGTTCACTCACCTGAAGTGCCCTGTTTCCTGGTTTCCAGGATGTGCACGGGGGTAAGAGCCCTCACCACAGTCAGTTTAGAGCATTTCCATCCCCTCTAAGAATGACCCTTTAGCTCCCTACCCCTCACCTCCAGCCAGGTCTAAGCAACTGGACGTCTGTTTCTCTCAATAGATTTCCCTGCTCGGGTCACGTTATGATGTGTAGGCATGTGGAGATAAACGTAGCATGGAGGGGATGCACATGTGCTGACTTAGGCATAATACCCAACGTATGCATGCGTATATGTGTAATAAACACAACGTGTGCATTGTCTCATGTAACGTACAGTTCACGCATGCATATGTAACAGTGTGTAGGTATATTCATAATACAGTGTGCAAGTATGCATGTGTAACATAATACACAGGGCATGCAGTTGTGTGCATGTAACAATACACAGGATATGCATACGTTTCCATAACAGGTAACACACTGCACATATACCTGCAGACACCGTATAGAGCGTGTGACATGTGCACACATACGTACATAATATATAATACATGAGTGTGTATGCAAATGACTGTGCTATATATATGAATATGTGTGTACACATTTTACATAAATGTCAGCACATTTGCATGGTTAATGATTTAGACTACATGTCCCCATGTGGACTGTGGCCTTTGTGGCCAGCTGCTCTCATGGGTCAGGTGAGCCCGGTCCGGCCGTGCGGTGCGGGTCTCCTCCCTCCTCTGCAGCGGTCAGGGCTGCATGTCACTCCCAGGGCTCCGCCCTGCTCCCTGCTGCGGACCTGTGCATCAGCCAAGTCTGTTGGGGAAGAAGGAAGTCCGAGCCAGCTGACCGTCCATGTCTTCAGGTCAGTGGTGAGAATATTTTCATAGCAGGCCGCTGTCATTTGACACTGTGCCCGCGGCTCACCATATGGGAACGGCCCACTGCCTTCCCTTGCCGCCCGGGACCACGGGCTGTGCCTACGCCTGGCGTGATGCTTATGGTCACGGCGGACGCCTCCCAGTGCAGCTGAGACCTTGCTCGCTGTGCCTGCTTCTCGTTGGAGCTTGGCCATGTCTCTGCTGCAGTCTCCCGAAGCCTTAGCATTGGAAGCGACCGCTGGCACTGCCATTTTCATCCGTGGGCGTGGACATTTGCACACAGAGCACCCTTCTGCGATCCACTCGCAGGTCTGCCCGCCTGACACACAGCAGGGGCCCGTGACCGTGTGCCCAGCCCACGTCCCGTGAAGCGTAAAATGTTCGCTGTGAACACATGCTGGTGCCGTGCATTTTCTCCCCACGGTGGGCGGTGCGTGGTGTCATGTGTGCTTGGGATTGCTGGCTGGACGCACAGGGACCCCCGAGACTGCTGACATCTGGCTGCTGTGTCCGTGTGGCGTTTCCGTGAGAGCAGATGACTCAGCATTCAGGAATACAGTCTCTCTTTGGCTGAGGGGTTTGGTTCTTTGCCATGTAGGGTGCCTACAGGGAACACAGGACCCCGGAGGCTGGCCGCACAGTGGCAGTGGGTGTGTGACCCAATGTGTGTGATTCTGGTTATGTGATTCTGGTGTGTGTGACACTGGTCTAGTGACCTCTAGTACATGTGACCCCTGTGCATGTGATCTGGAGTGTGTGACGCTGTGTGTGCGCAGTGGAGCTTGGCCGTGGCGCTGCCATTTGATCCTGGTGCCTGTGGCCCTGCTGTGATGCTGGTCATGTGACCCTGTGCATACACAGTATAGTGCACACACCTGGGCCCATCGTCACTCCCTCATTGGAAGTGTGCTCCATGCTCACCTCTGGCGTCCTGTCGCCTGGCCTGGCCCTGCCCAGCCCCTGGGGAACCCTGCTGTTGCCTCCCCTCCATTAGGCATCGGTGCAGGATGCTCTGTTTTAAGCCCAGATGTGTCCCGTGTCTGTCAGTGATGGCGCAGTGGTGACCTCTGTGAGCACATGCCTGCTCATCACATGGGCATGTTCTCAGGGGCCTGATGGCACAGGCCTTCACTGTCCCCACGGGTGTGCAGTCATTGACGTGGAGAAAGAGGTGGGCAGGTGGAAACTTTGTCCAAGCATCAGCCCCGTCTGTGCCGTTCTGAACTGGGGGGCGGCGGCCAGCTACATAGCCCTACAAGAGGGCTGCCATGTGGAACAAGTGGCAGGTGGAGAGCGGCCTCAGAGGGCGCAATTCATTGGCCTCGGTTCGGCTCCTCCCGGGAAGCGTGGCATCTGATGGTGCGAAGGTTCTGGGAATGCTGGTTCGCAGTGGTTGAATTGCCTCCCCTGGAGGGGTCCCACCAGGCTGGGCTATTCCAGGCAGCTGCCCCCTCACTTCTGAGGCTGTGCCATTTTCTCCTCAGTAAGCGGCATCCAAACCCTCCCTGAAAGGCAGAATAGCCAGGCCAGCATGTAGTTGCCCCCAGCGAGTCTCCCTTCTATCTGTGTTACCAGCCTGTCCCCTCAGTGTGCAGGGGCCTTCTTGCTGAGGGGCAGGAGTAGCGTGCCTGATGCCCAGGTCCACTTGGGACCCAGTGCTGCCTGGGTCTCTGCAGTCACCCAGGAGTCTCTCTTGGAGGGAGGCTGAGGGTGCTTGGTCCCCTCACCTGCAGTCCCATCACTCTGGACTGAGGTTTCTGAGAAGAGCCTGGAAGACCTCGGGCCTCCCTGCGTAAAGCCCATAGGGCAGTGCTGGCTGGTGAGCAGGGCTGGGCTGCAGCTGGCCGCACGCTGACTCCTGCTCAGGCCTGAATGAGAGGCCTGCAGCTTCCAGGGGCTGTTTTGCTTGTTACTGTGCTGGAGAAGGCTAATGATGGAATCATAAAAGGAACCATTTTTGCCTGATAATCTGAAATTAGATTGAGGCCTTGGGACATGGAAAATGTGATAAGCTTATTAGGAATGCAACCTGGAGAAAAAGTACTTAATAACTGCAACTTATTTCTGGCATTTTTTGAAAATGGTTAAGAGGAGGAAAGAGCGTTTTGCTTACGAGAAAAACATCCAGACTTTGAAACGTCATTCTTTGTATTTCCTTGCTGGATTTTACTGTCACCATTCTGAATTCATGCAGCTTGCACCCCTTCTTCCAAAACAAACCCCAAGGAAAACAAATGTTTTAAGTATAGCCATGTAAACTGAGGCCGGCAGGTTGATGAGAGAGTTTTTTCAGTTCAACACATTTTCAGAGAAAATTTTCAAAGAAAATTTGGGTACCTTACAACCAGGCTTGTTGGTTCACAGTCTGATCAGCCAGACAAAGGCAGCTTTTGTTCGCCTGATACTTAGTGTTTCAGAACTAAAAGATTCTGTACGGTATGGAAGGGGCCAGTCAGGTTATAGACTTTTCTTCCATGTCAGTAAGTCTTAGAACTTTACAGACTTGGAAAAGTAAAGACTGGTGGTTCACGAACATCTCCCTAGACAGTATTAAATCCTGGTGGAAAGGGGACTTTGATAAACGAGATGCATTCAACTTTATATGTTCTCAAAAATTTCTGCTTTCCCACTCTCCCCATCTTACGGTCTTGTTTATTATGTTTGGAGTTTCCGTGTAGAACTACATGTGTTAATTAAGCAGATATTTTCAAAAACAGCCAATTCAGTACTGGAGCATCAGGGTTTGGAGGTTCCTGGGCCTAGAGCACAAGGCCACTCATTCCAGGGATAGATGACGCTGCTTCTGTCGGCCTGTTTGTTGTACATGTCGATTTCAAACGCAGTAATGGGTGATTTACACAGTGTGCTTAGTAATAGCAGCCAGCATGCCTTAATTAAGAAAACAGCTCAGAAATACCTTCATTCTTGTTTGCCATTTTAAGAAAGAATGCTGGCATGGGTATAATTTAGTTCTCCTGCCCTTAAGGATTTTTCTACTCTTTGGTGGCTTGAGGCTTTGAATCAAGTGTCAAGGTCTAGTAATGGCAGACTGACCTCTGCCTCGCTGTCTGGAATCAGAAGTGAAAACCTCCTTTGACTTTTCTGTTCTGCTTGTGTTGATATGAAATTATATGTTTACCATTCCCCAACTGAACCTGTGTTCATAACAAGCGCATGTCTCAGACCTGCGCGAGTAATGGACCAGGCCACGTCCCGGGGGAGGGGGCGAAGGTTCACCTGTGCCAGGTTTACCTGTGCCAGGTGTCTGCAGTCTCTCCACCCCAGAGCATATTAGGGTCCTCTTCCCAATTGGAATCACTTACCCCTCGTTTTCATTTTGCCCTCAGACTTGAAAAAGTGAGTATTTGCCCATCAGTTCATTTTGTGTGGTCTGAGTTATAAAAATGCCCCTGCTGATCTTTCCATATGAAAAACATGTTTTTCATTTGTGGAAACGTGTGTGTGTGTGTGTGTGTGTGTGTGTGTGTGTGTGTGTACACATATGCATATATATATATTTATTTTTTGGCTGGGCTGTCTTTTGTGCTGCTTTAAATTAAAAGCAAATGTACTTCCCTCCCCTTCCTGCTTGCTTTCCCCACCCCCCATCTTTGCATGTTCCAATTACAGAGTTGTGAAAATAAGTCATCTTTCGGCTTTTGTTACTTTAAAACAGCTATCGGTGATGTCAGAGTCAATACTAAAAGCATTAAGAATGCTGGCAGAATGTAATGCGGCTGCAATCCAGCATGATGCTGGAAATGGGGTTGAGAGCATAAAGGCTTTCCATATTCCCAGGGCGCACAACTGCTTGCGGCCTTGGCTTTGATCTCTTCAAAGGCTGCTGCCTCTCCTAGATGGAGAGACTTGGCTGCCACTCGCTTGCATTGAAAAAAGGCAGAGGTCTCTATTCAGGCAGAAATCAATCACTGTGCAGGAACAATTATGTGTAATTCAACCATCATGAAAACAGGGCGAGATTACGGGTTTGTTACCTGAGTGACTGTGGGGGGACGGAGCTCCGAGAACAGTGGGGTCCTGCTGACATGCCACATCTCGATGACAATTATAGACACATGAATGATGTGGCGGGCGGGGGGGCCACGGTGACAAACGCCGGGCACGCTGTCCAGCAGAGCAGAAAATGAGGATACAATTGGGAGATGATGTTTGCATATGTAACCATATTTCAGCACGCCGAGCAACTTCGGGGAACAGACCCACAAAAACTCCCGTGGGATTCTGCCCTGGTGCAGACTGGCGGGAGAGTTGGCTGCCGGCTGGAGGAGGGGGGAACACGCGTGAGCACCTGGGAGTCGCACTGGAAGAGAAAGGACGCAACCTTCGGGTGTTTGCTAAGTTGGCGTGTGTTCTGCTGACACCAGGCTGAAAACACGGCTACGTTTCCCCCCTAACGTTCGTCGAGTGTGTCTTTAAACATCTCAGGGGGCGAGAGCAACCTTTTTGCTTTGAATGCGTTAACCTGCCTCCCCAAAAGCCCGGCGTTCTTTTCATCTTGATTGAAGGCCTTTGGGGAAATGATTCTGTCCCTGGGCCGACTTTCCCCTGCTTTCGACTGTTAGATTTTTTCTGAGGCAGCCCTGAGAAATGTGCTGAAGTTTCCTTTCATTGTGAACAAAAGCAGGGCCTTTTTTCCAGGTAGGAAACCACTTTCTGCTTTACGCCGACGTGTATTTAATCTCCGCGCCATGGCACGCCGAGCCGAGCGGAGGCATGTCGTTTCATTTTAACTCGCTCCTGTCACCTAACAAAGACGTCGGACAGCCCTGTGCTTTGCCAGCTCCCCCAGCTGAGGCTGGGGGCTCCCGAGGGGGCAGGCGAAATGGGATGAAAACCTGGAGGGCTGGTTCTAGAATGCCATTGCCTGTGCTCAGCTTGCTACCCAGGCCCGGGTTTACCTTTCATGCCGCTCTAGCGTCGACATCAGAGGCGTGAGAGCTGCTTTGAGTTACAGAGCTTCAAACAATAAGTCAAAACAAAAAATCAATCCCCTCCAGGTCCCTGGGTGCAGTTATCGAGAGATAAAAGAGAAAAATAAAGTTATGCTAAAGCAGAGAGAGGAAAGGAACGGCAGAGCCAAGGAGACTCGGAGGACAAGCGCTGAGTTGAAGTGGGCCTCGCGTGAGCCAACATCAAGGAATTTTTATCTTATCAAAAAGTTTTGGGGTTGCCAGTTATTTTCCAACTGGATCCAGTCCGCCCCAGGGCTGCCTGGGGCATCGCTTCAATAAACTCGCGTCCCCTCCCTCTTAAATAGAGCCACAGAGGAATTGGATTGCATTTCACTCGAGGTATAAAACTTGCCACAGACTTCAACAGCAAATTAGGGGTTTCAGTAATCCCCTGATATTTTGAATATAAATTGAGGGGAGGTTTTTTTTTTTTTTTTGAATGTTTATTGAAAGCTGTAGATTTACATGAAAAGTGAGGCAAATCTCTCTAGCGTGTGTTCTTTCTTTAAGCTGAATTTCTAAGGAGAGCTGGAAAGCCCCGGTGAATTCCTCGCGAGGTAAAGAAATCTGTGTTTTTCCTCCGTTTCTTGTGGGTAATGTCAGATATTTGGGGGGATTAACTTCATCTCTCCAAAGCATTTTGGCCAGCATTTTGATATATGAGCCAGAATGTGTTTTTACGAATCCAAATTACAGTTTTTTGTTTTTTAAAAAAGGCTTATATTTTTAGATCATCTTCTAGTGACCTTGATTTGCTCAGTCATGGTACAGCTATCAGCATTTCTGAGATGCCCCAAGATGGAGCCCCAAGTTAGTTTCCTTGAAGGTCTTTCATTAAATGCAGCAGAGCTCCTCTCCCTCCCCTGGCACCTCTGTTTCCCTCACCCCCTCACCGGTGAGCCCTGAACCTGTGTTCCTGTCAGAGGCTGCCCCGCATCCGGCCTGCCCCTTGCGGGGAAATCAGCTTCCAGATTTTACGGGAGAAGGTGAGAGTTAGCTTGGCGTTACAGGACTGGGTGTTTCGCTATTTAAAGAAACGTGTTCTGTATATAAACTGTAGTTCTGCATTGGAGTAAAACCATCATAGCTTTGATTTGCATAGAGCAGATGACTCACTGTTTTGAAAATTAAATAAACTCAAGTGGAAAACAACCCGGCCCTCAGGTCACAGCCTCTGTCTCCTGGTGTGCCGCTCACCAGCAGAACCATGACGGAGCCCTTGCCACTCTCCCCAGGCTTAGGGTTGTTTGTTTGTTTGTTTTTTTACTATTAATTCATGCACTTTATTATAAACACTAAAACTTAAAGTATGTGCCATAGGCCCTGAGAGCAGAAGCTTCTTGAAGATTCTAGTTCGTGGAAGGAAGCTGTGGTAGGGAATGGCATTCTGTATTTTTAGGCCTCTGCCCTCCAAGTTTCCCTCAGGCCCAGCTTTGCCAACATCTCCACTCCAGTCTCTCTGCTGTTTCCTATCCTTAATCCCACCCTGTCATCCTTCCAGACTACTGAGGGGATGCGGTTACACACGGCTTCACGTCCACACGCAAGGACACAGGCACAGGAGGAAGGGTGCATGCCTGCACAGGTGCCTTCAGGCCCAGGTGGGAACCTTGGAATTCCTGACATCACAGCCCTCACTCCTGAACTCCTCTCCCAGCCAGTGGCAACTCCAAGGGTGGCGGGGATGCACTGCAATCTCCAGCAGTATCTTCAGCCCCCCGCATAGACCACCTGTGCCAAGTCAAAACCTTCAAGATGCCACCTGCAAGCCCTTCCACCCTGGTTCCTGAGCCCCTTTTATGTAGAAACATGTGTGCCAGGGCTGCTGTCAGGCACACTCCCTGAATGTGCAGGTAATGCGTGTACAGATACGCATGTGCACGTCTGTGTCATGCAGCGTTTCCAGCTCGTGAATCAGATTGCCTGACCTGAATCTCAGCTCCACCCCTTAGTGGCTCTGGGGCCTTAAGCAAGTTCCCTAAATATTTTAATCCTCGATTTCCTTATCTGTGTGACAGGAGCAATATGAGTAGGCCCCGTGGGCTTTATGGAAAGGCAGTACCACTGCAAAGCGTCCTTGACACTGGTGCTAATCAATGTGGCTGCTGCTGTTGATGTTAGAAAAGAGCAAGTCTATTCTGCACCCAGTTAAAATAGCATTTGCACCTTGTTGCAGACTTTGGAGAGGCACTGTCTCCTCTGTTGATCATTTTTGATACTTGGCTTTCTGCACGTCCTGTCCCCAGCAGCGCCCAGTCCACGGAGGGGTGGGGTCAGTCCTGCATGTCTCAGCTAAGCTAGGATTTCTGGTGAAGATGCAAAAATAGGAGCTTCTTTGTTTTGGCCCCACAGGCTATTTGTGATCATGGGAGAAGATGTGCCGTTAATAATTCATTAAACTCTTAGGTTTTAGTCACTTGGGATTGAGAAAAAACAAAAGTTCACCTTTTATTAAAATCCCTTTTCATATGAAGGAGACCAGCTTATCTTTTGAAGGAAAGCTCAGTGATATGCATGTTCTATTTTGACCTGCTTAGTTGGGCGCAGTCTGCAGGGCAATATGAAGTCATTACTCCAGAATCGCTGCCTCTGTAAGCCACTAGCATCTGGAATGGGAAAAAGGGCAAGCCAAATTCACATATTTTGAAGGAAAAAATATGTAGGCGGAGAAACTAATGTGTGATATTCAGGAAGATGGTGGATGAGACCAGCGAGGTCAGATAGTTGGCTTGGGCCATTCCTCCAGGTACAGAGACTGGGCCACATGGGCCTAATCATCCCACCCCCTGTGCCTTCCCACGCTCCACCATCACACCCACAGGCCAGGAAGCTGCTTGGAAACCTAAGTAAGCCCTGATGTGAAGGTGGCTTTGGTATTTAAAACAGTATTTGCACCTTTTGTTTGGGTGGGAAACCTCCAGCTTCATTTGTGTGTTGTTTGTGGGGGAAAAAGAAATTGAAAAAAGCTTAATGGCTTTACTTCTTTTAGTCTCAAAATTGTGTGCTGCTTGAAGAAGTTATTTGGGGAGAGGCCACCAACCGGCTGGGTGTCTTGGAAGACATGGGCTCGGCTTTCTTCTGATTTTAAGGCTTTTAACAGGAGAGTCCTCTGCTAGTTATTTTGCCTTTGTGTTCAGAGGTGTTTTCTGCTCTTGTCTGCCTCCTGTTTTATTTTGTTTTCTACCTGAAAGTTAACCCTTGAAGGGCCGAATGAAGTCTTTCCATCATCACCTTCCAGGGCACCGTGGCACTGCTCGCAGCTGAAACCAGCCCAGTTTCTGTTGGGTTGGTCTGCTTGCTTGACTGATTTTCTTTCTGGATGGGTAAGGAAGAAGTCAGCCTGAGGAATTTTAAAAGGATGTATTTAATCGCACGTCCTGTTTGATGTACAGTTGGGCAAGGGTGGGTGGCTGGGAGGGGGGCAGGGTGAAGCCAAAAAGAAGAGGTTCCTGGGAGCCAGCCCAGGGGCTGAGTGGGCGGAGGGCAGGAGGAATTGCAGGCTCCAAGCAGGTTGGCCCCCGAAGGGCTCAGAGTGGATAATTACTACACTGTAGGGCTCGAGGCAGGCTACAAGTCTCTGCTTGCCTAAAAATCCCTCCCCTGCTGGCATGTCATTGAAGTGTCACTCAAACCCCCACTGGCTCCCAGCTCCAGCCAGCAGAGGCTGTGGACAAAGCAGAGGCTTTGTTGGCTACAGGTCCCTGTTCAAGGCCCTGGCTGAGACCCTGGGCTTGGGCCAGGAAGACCAGCACGATACCTCCCCCGAGGTGGGGCCAGCCCTCTGCCAGAACAAGCCCCTCACCTCTCGCTCCCCAAGGCCCCGGCCCTGCTGGGAAGGGCGCGTGCCCTTGAGGGCCTTCCCTGAGAGAATGGAGTGACCCTCCATTATGTGTCTGGAATTGGCGCTCTTCGCCTTCCTCTGGCCCTTTCCACTCTTCCAGGCTAAACGAACATTCTTAGTCCTCACAAGCATTCTGGTTTCAGAGCTCCCGCCATTCTGGGCCTCCTCCTCCACGCCCTGCTCTCCCTCAGTTCAGGAAAGGCTGAAGTGCGGTCTGCCCAGAGAGCGGAGTTTCCAGCGCGTCCCTGTCTCTGTTCCAGAGAGTTCCATGAACGTAGCTGCGTGTCTTGGTGTTCTGATGACCTGGTGACACCTGCAATTGGTGTTGATTTGGGGCCACTGTCCGCCTTCCTATGTTGGTGTCTGGACCCCTCAGCTTGCAAGGTTGTGCAGCGGTCCATGCTATAACCCTCCTCCACGTCACTGGTCCCATTTCACCAAATGCAGTGAACTAGCATTTTCTATTCGTCCTGATTACTTGTTGGAAAGGCAGCCTCTTCATCCTCTGCAAAGGCGTAGATTGATGGCAGTATGTGCTGCAGGGTGAGAACGGACTGTGGGGCCCCACAGCCCGACCCTTATTGGTCTTGTGTGAAGCCCTGGGTACAGTCAGAAGCACGGGAGGGTGAGAGAATCCACCAGAGCCAGAGCGGGGAACAGAACAGACAGACTGACGAAATACACTGCTGAGGGGAGCAGCGGGCGGCAGGAGAGGTCTGCGCGCCATGTGGTACCCTTGCCGACGGCTGGGGATCGAACTGGCGCTGCAGAGGCTGTGGGCAGCTTCGCAGCCCAGCGCTCAACCGCTGCGCCACTGGGGAGGCCCAGCAATGAACTTCTTGAGGTATTAACTTCCTCAAATGTGAAATACTGCTATCTCTGGCTCCTTGGAGCAGTTGTGAGGTGGGAGATCAGCCTGGGCGCCGTCAGATACAGCGCTGGCTGCGTGGAGGGCAATAGGACCCGCGCTCTGTTGGCCTCTGCTTCGTAAGCACAGAGATGGCATCTGATGTGGTTGGGGGCAGCTTGGCCAAATACCCAGTGCAGCTGAACTCTTGCAGTTTGGGGAACCCATTGAGTATGTGGAAGGGCAGAGCAACAAAGGGAAAGCTGATGCATGTTTTATCAAAGGCCATGCCAGCACCATGTGGGCATCTTGCGTCCGGAATTAACCGAATCTCTCCTTCAGCTGGCAGCTTCACAGGCCTTCTCTAGGATAAGCACCGCCTCTTTGGTCTGCTCTCCTGTGAGGCGTGTTGTTGTGCGTTTGAACTTCCAGTAAAGACATAGGCCTCTTGGGGTGAGAAGTTGACCTTTTCCTTCATCAGCTTTCATTACACCACACTGGTTGATAATCGTAGCAGAACGGCAAGGTGTGCTGGGGAGGCTAGGAGCCCCGTCTTCACTTGGTTGAAGGACCGTGGGTGTAGAAGGACATTGTGCATTGCCAAGGACAACACCATTCTTGTCCATAGTCCTTTGTCCATAAGTTTGGAGCTGAAAGAGTGAGATGTTCTGGGGGTGAATTGGGTGGCAAAATCAGACCCTAATTAATGTGAAGTTATTTGCAGTCTTTACCCCACCCCATGTGAATGCTCCTATGCCTTACTACAGACCTGGACAGGTATCGATCAGAGAGTACCCCCGGGGTCCCACGGAGGGCTTGTGTAATACACAAGTACACATGCCCTATTACTCTTCTAAAATCTGAAAATTGTATAAAAGCATAGGGTCCGAAGGGTCAGATCGTGGAGCTATACCAGTGTGTCATTAGGCGTCTTGGGAAGACAAACACCAGCCCGATTTCTGGAAGACTTGCTCACAACTTGACAGTCAGACGGACCTTTCCAGCGTAACGACACCCGAGACACAGAGCCCCTCCTGGTGGGGGCGTGAGTGCTGCGCCTCCCTCTTTCAAGGATGTGGCCAAGGAGTTGATAGGAGGGAGGACCAGTCAGTTTCTCCCAGTTCTGCTTTAGTAACTTAAAGGGCAGTCGCTTTAGCCCCCGCGCTCTGGAGAATGAGCCCCATAGCTCTGAGAATGAGGACATAAGCTCCACCTGGGGGAGTGGAGCATGCCAGGGGGTGCAGGCCCCTAATGACAGAGTTCCCTGTGATTGCTCTACGTTCTTTCTTGTGTCTCATGATTACCTCCCATGCCGTAGCCATTGTAAAGACGAGCTCCTAAGTACAGGTTGTGCGTGGACTTGCATTTCACGTTGACCTGACCCCCGGTTCTCACAGTGTGGTCCTGGCTCAGCAGCGTCCGGTCCCCTGGGAATCTCCTGCCATGCAAACTTGTACTCCCAGCCCCCACCTAGTGAGAACTCCGCAGGCAGATTCTAGAAACCACCCTCCAGGTGGTGCTTGTCTTCTGCTCAGTGAGCAGCCTGGGGTCCTTCCCATGGAGATGCCTGGAGGGCACGAGTGTGGTTGGGAGGGGGGCCCAGGCCACCCCATGCTGCGGGCCAGTAAATGAAGCTCAAAGTGCAGAAGGAGAATTGGGGTGGGGGAAGAAAGGGATTCTCATCAGGACAGTGAGAAGGGGCTCATGGGAAGGGTGTGCTTTGAGACACAGTGAGATTTGGGGGGTACAGAATTGAAAAGATTTCTTGACTCAGGTAACCTCCCCCTTGGGGTACTCAGCTGACTTGAGACAAGCAGCGGGGAGCTAAGACAACGCACTCGGCCAGCTTCCCAACTGCATGTTTCACACTCTGCGCACTTGAGGTAAGTTCTTCTTGGACCCAGGGCCTTCCCCTACTTTTCCGCTTTAGATTTCATCTTGCTTGAGCGGACACATCCGTCTGGCCCTGGAATGCTCCGGGCTCCTGACTCTGTCAACCCCATGGCCCAACTAGATCATTCTTATCCAGTTCATCCTTAAAAACTTTGAACCTGCATTTGACATTTCCCTCCGGGTTGACTTCAATCCCGACACCGTCTCTCCGCTTGCCGTGCTAGAGAGGAAGAGCCCCCTGACCTCTTGTGTGCTTTCTAACATCCCGCTGGTCTGTCATCACACCCCGTGCAGCACATCCCTAAATCTTTCGCTTCCAGCTTTCTGGTAGAAGATTTACCGCACACCACGTGCTGAGCAGGGCTGGTGCGGGCTAAGTTTTAGCTTGTTAGGATTCTTAAACTTGGCTTACATCCTCTCAGGGCCCATGCCCCACTGGCAGGCGCTGTGTCAGCTAGCACATCTGGCCTCGGGGGTACCTCACTCACCTCCAGCCCCTCACAGGGGTGGACTTGGGCGCTGGCACTGGAGGGGCCGGTGTTGCCACATGTCTTTCTTTCAGGCGACGTGACGGCCAGGAGAGAGACCCGCGTCTTTCTCACCCAGTGCTCTGGCCTTGCCAGGTACTCCCGAGTGGCTTCAGTGAGAAAGAACTGCGCATGTGAGAGTTCAATCTGGTTTAACACCAGTGCGTGTATGCGTGGTTATGTATGTGCTTGCACACACACACGCTCACTCTCACCGCGCTGGTCAGGGAAGAGCCTGCGTTCCAGAAAGGGGGAGAGGAACCGGGCCAGGGGGCCGAGCTGTAAGTCGTCAGTGGGGGAATCCTGGCATCGTGGGCCTGCCGGGTGGCCCGGGAGCGCATCCTCCTGCTTCAGGGGCCTCCTCCGCAGCGTGCGCCCATGGTGTCCACCGAGCTCTTCGCGGCCTCGTGGGGAGGGCGTCGCGCGTGCGGGCTTCCTCGCCGGTTCCGCAGCGCCCAGCCGTCGTCCTCCCTTTTTAACCTAACTTTTAGCTGCTGCCCTGAAAGCCTTGTACGAAGGGCTATTTTAAGGCATCCTTAAGCTGAGCGGGCCGTGCATGAAGGACTGTTTTCCCACGAGCTTCAGGCTGGCGCTGATACGGGTGGTCGCTCCCGCGTTCTGCAGGCCGCTCGCTCTGGAGGGCCCTGGGCCTCTCCTCAGCAGCCGCCACGCAGAGTCAGTTGGTCAGACAGGCTCAGGCATTTGGAGCAGACGGTGGGATACCTGGGGTGGCCCCGAGAAAGTATCCCAAGAGAACGTCACATTTCTGTGCCTAGGATTCGTGACCGGCTGCTTCTGACGCTGGCTAAACTGTGTTGGTCTCTGGTGCGCGAAGTGTTTTGCATGCCAGACCGTGGCTGCAGTTCGCTGGCGATATTTGGTTGTTGGATAGACATATGGAGAGTGAGGGGGACTGTAGTTTTCTTGTTTGTTTTTTAAGTGCAACACCCAGGCCAGGGCTTCTGCTGCATAGTTGGAACTTTCTCAGAATCCAGAAAAGTCTTGTTTCACTTGGATTGTTCTCTCTCCTTCTGCCTCTCCATTATTCATGGAGGGCTATGTTTTCTTGAGAACAAAACCTTCAAAATTCATGTAATCCATACATGGCTGGAGCTTGTAACTACTCCTTAGAAGAGAAATTATGACTCTGAGGCTTAGAAAAACTATGATTCAGAGATATTTTTTCCTCTGAAAATTATAATTTGCTTTGGAATTTTAGTGCTCACAATGCTTGAGGCAGGAGAGCAATCAAATTGGCCCCTGCTTCTTGGGAATGGAAGGCTTTATATTGTTCTAGTGAGTTGGCTTAACTAATGGTTTGACTAATTTCATAGCAGAAACAATTTGGGACTGACCAGAATTCATATAATCAGGAGGACTGGGGGGGATCCAGCACCCTGCCAAGGTGTGCAAGGAAATTCGCCTTCCTCCTCCTCTTGGAAGCAGCAGGTTGGGTGGTGTCGGAAGCTGGAGAAAGACTGGCAGCACGAGAGACTCTCCATTCAGCTGTGGGGGCGGGAGAGGGCGAAGGCGGGACCTAGCGGGGTGCGCTGGGGTTTTACCCGCGCTGCTTTCCAGAGTGACAGTGACACGTCACCTCTGAGTTCATCCTTCGGAAATGCTCTTTAATTTACCCTGCCACGGTTGCTTTTAGGTTTCTTTTGTTCCTTTACTGGTTAGTTCCCTCGGGTTAGAGGGCGGCAGGGCAAGGAGCCCCAGAGAAGGATGACCCAAAAGTCGACTTGTCCAGGGTCACCTGTCCCTCTGCCTCTGCTGTTCTTTCTGCCCGGCTGTGCCCCACAGGGAAGATGACTCCCCCATCTCCGACCTGGCTCGCTTGTCCTCCCGGGAAGCCCCTGGGTCCCTAGCTGGCCTTCATTACTCCGGCAGTGTTTTGTGGCTGCGTCCCTCAGGACGTTCTCCACACGGGGTGGGCAGTCATCAGTCCGCCTTTCTCCCCTGGCCTCGGACTGCACACAGATGCTTCAGCTCAGGGCCCCCCCTTCACGTGACTGCCCCTCCAGCTGCGCCCCAATGCACCCGTCCGTCAACGATGGTTAAAGGACCAGTGCTTGCCTCTTTTTTTTTTTTTTTTTTTTTTGGGTAAAATATCAGGAGTTGACATGTCGAAAACTATCATGTTACGGTCATGCTTCATTATCCCAATTGTGATTTCTCCTAACTCTGATTCTCCTGCATACCTTTCCTTCATCCCGGTTGCACCTTTGTGTACATACCAAAAAGTACTGGAAGGTCCAATTCAAATTATTCAGTTTAAGTCTTGGTTAAGGATGTGGGTGAACAATTTTGATTGGGGAAGTTGACATATTGACTAAAATAACTTATAAATACTTACTAAAAATATCCATGATAAGTGTTTTTTATTTTATCAAGAATCTAAAATGGGCTTCTTATGCATATGTATGTAAGCTTTTCTGCAATTTAGCCAGCAGTTAGAATTGAAAATTTAAGTCTTTAAGTGGGAAATGAGTGAGTTTCACATGGAATTAAGACCACTGGACTCTAGAGAAGAACCATTTCCAGAAACAAACAGTAAAAAGACACCCCATTCCTCTACAGCTGTCTCATGTCCATCTAAGAACCTAACTACTCAACATTGGTAGATGGTGGGTCATTTTGTGAGTTTACATGTAAAAAAAGCCCACAGTGTTCACACTGTTAGGATTAGTAATTTTCTGAATCTCGAGTTTGAAATAATCCAACATGGTCCATTGAGGGTTGGCTCATACGTGAATCGCAGCAGATTTAATCACTCTTGGTGGATGACGTGAAATTGAAGTCTGCCTGGGGACGAGACGGCACATTCACCCCACTGCGTTTAAGCCTTCTGTTGTGGATCAGTTGCTTCTAAACTTTGAGGACTAAAATATTTTCTAAACGTGTGTTTCAAAAAAAAAACCAAACCAAACCAAAAAAAAAAAAAAAACAAGCAACAAAACCCATGTTTCTAAGATGGTGATATATAGCAAATAAATGATTTTTCTGGAAGACCTTATAGTTGCAAAAATCCCACTAATGGCACATCGACTATCAGTACAAAGAACATACCTATTGACATTTCACACATTTTCACTAGTTTATGGTGTAAAGTCTAAAACACTAAGCACTCCTCCTGTAACAGTAGGAAATTCAAAAGAGTAGTGTGGAAGGTTAGGTTTGAAAGCAGGAGTCCAGGGCTGTAGATGATACTGATGGGGTGAGGGCCGTTGGTAGGACTCACTGTGTTAGTCCAGAGAAAAACAATTGCCAGTCAGCAGTAGGAAACCTGGAGGTGTGTTAAGATTCTAAGTTGGGAGGAGCCACATTCCTTATCATTAGCTTTCATTAGCGAAATCTTTTCAGATTGAACAAGTTAAAATGTCCACAGCTTGCTTCCAACAATGCCTCATTAAAATATGTGGAACTATCTGTGATACCTAGAATGGAGAATTAGAAAACACCTTTAAAGTTTTAGTCCCAGCTCCAAGTTAGACCCTGAACAGCTTATTTGCAGGTAAAAGAATGTGGAAATCCAAAGGATGAAAGTTGAAATCGGAAAGCTCCTTTATAACTTATTTGGTGGTCAAAGCTGACAAGAATTAAGGGGAGGTATTTGAAAGAGTTTATCTGCTCCTCTCGGTGTGAGAGCTGTTGAGTTTTGCTGAAGTAGTGTTCTTGTCTTTTATGAAGGTGTGCTGTTCCAGCCACTCCCAGGGATGTAACATAATATACATCCTGTTATATATGACAGTTCTGAAATCTGAATAGCATTTGGCTCCACGGTTTTCACACTGAGGACCAGGGCCAACTGCCTTGTGTATGTTAGAAAAAACATGCTGAGCTGTTTTGGCTAAGAGAAAAGTTTTGGGTAGCAGACAGATCTGGGGTTCAATCTGTCCTTCTTATTGTGAGAACGGGGACAGTTTACTTAATGACCAAAGTAATTCTTTGTAGTGTTACTCATTTTGAAAGTTTCAAAACACAAGTTTTGACAAGTGCTAAGTTGAGATACTCCATAAATGGTAGCTCATGATTTTAGATTTAAAATTGATAGCAGGCATCTTAGAAATGGCAGTGGTGTTCTAATTCTGGCATCACAGTAGATGAGATACTCCCACCAACCCTTCTGATAAAATGAGCCAAATTTGCAGACACATATTTTACTTACAGTCATCTATACACAAATATGTGCACATATACTGTATATACACACAAACATGTATATGCATATCAGATATAAAAAGGTTTTTTTCTTTATCAAAATGCACATTTTGAATCCAGAAGCTGACTAGGGAGACCAAGAGTCTAAGACAATAAGTCAGAGTGGAAACTGGTGATGTAAGTGGGCCGTGCAAGCTAAATTTTGTTGAGCCGAGTATATCAAATTCAGTTTACATCTGACAGGGTGTACCGGACAAAGAATGGAGTGTGATAGAAAAATCTGAATCCCAGCACAAAACTGGGATCCCATGGACTACCTCTTCAGTGTAAAGGTGAATTAGAAATAAGATGAACCCACCTTCTTATGGAAACATAAGAGAAGTTTCTTTCTCAAATCCTGGCACTGATTAGGAGAAACACTTCCCTGAGAATTATAACCAGAACTGACTTTGCCACCTGAGTTCATTTTATCTGGTTGGACTCAAAGGCCTCTAGCTGAGAATTTTCTTTACTTGCATCCTAATTTTATACTTCCCTGTATGTGGCAGAAGCCAAGGAAAGTCCATTCTGGAGGCACTTACCTTCAATGTTGGCCAATAGAGATAAACTTACAAGACACGGGCACTCATGGTAAAGAAAATCATACCACACAAGGAAACATGACTCCCTGAACCATAGTCAACAGGTTGACTTGGGTTGGACACCATGTCTTTTAGGCAGTGTTGCCATACATGTTACCCAGTATGGTCATGGCCCCAGCACGTGACTGTGAGCGCTTATCTAGTGCAACTGAGAACTGAATTTTAATTTTTATTTAATTTTAATTTACATTTAAGTGGCCACATAGCTAGTGACTACTGCATTGACCCATACAGCTTTAGAAAATACAATTAGTTTACGCTTAGTTATGTTTAACAAATAGAAATGGGAGTCAAAAAAATATAAAGATCATGAGGCTATAAATATGATGGCATTATCTTGAAAAAGAAACAACGTGTAGAAAACAAAAACATATTTCAAGTTAAAAACCATATTGGATGCATTTAAGAGTAGATTAGACTTAGCTGATGGGAGAATTAATGAAATTGAAGAGAGATCAGAAGAAATTTCCTAAAATATAGTATATGAAAGGAGAAAAAAAAAGGAAAATTGTGAAAGTTAAGGCATGGAAAAAAGATTATTACATGCAAGGACCAATGCAGAGTAATCTGATCTAAATATAATATCAGACAAAAGGAGATATAATTCTAACAGCTATGCTCATAATTCTGCCTCAAAATTTATAAAGGAAACATTGGCAGGCCCCTAAGGAAATACGAATATATTTGCTAGTATAAAGGATTGCAGCATATCTCAGTAATTGATAAGTCACTAGGTACCCCCTTTCCATTCAGAAATGTAATTAAGCTACAGAAAATTTGAACAATACAATTAACAAGATTGGTCAAGTGGATTATGTGGATCGCTGTATCCAACAACTCCAGCATATAAATATTGGGCCAGGTATCAACTGTTACCAAACTTCAAAGGATTACTTATCTCACAGACCATGTTCTCTGATCACAAACCTGGTAATTAGAAAAAGACACCGAGGAAACCCCCCTTTTATCAGTAAGGAAAGGTCCAAGAAAATATTTAAGACTGAGTAGTAGTTAAAAGTTTATATTTTCAAAGCCAGTGGTGTGCTACCAAAAGGGTACTTAGAGGGAAATTTATAACCTTAAATGCTAATAATGGCAAATAAGAAATAAAAAAAAATACATGTATATGCCATGCTTATGTGGTGGATAAAAGACAATGACTGCTGCATGAGACATGGCTGTAGCAGAGAGCATGCAGGAGGCCACCCTCCTTTGCTGCTAGCAGTCGTCAGTCCACATTGGAGGAATGTTTATAAATTATTTATTAGAAGTCACTCTTTCAAGATCTTGGCCAGAAAATGTTATCCAAGTTATTGGGAACAGCTGGTCTGGTGGATGTGGAAAAGGGAAGTGTTGACTGCTTCCCAAAATACTAGGGCATGTTTGGATTGTGCTTTGGTTTCTCTGTTCTTTGCCCAGAGTAAAAATGAAACCAGCTCCGTTAGATAATGGCTTAGTATGGTTTAGTAGCTGGGTTCTCAAGGTCTAGTCTCTGAATTCCTTGTCCCTAAATTACTTTTGGGGACATCTATGAGATCAGGGCCGCTTTATGATAATGTAAGTCTCTGGTTTTGGCCACGCGTATTATGTTGTCCTTTTCACTGGTGGTATGAAAGCAATGCTGGGGGAAGTGTTAGTGGCTTATCACAAACTAAGGCTGTGTCACCAATTATACCTAATAGTCATTCTCTCCTTTACTATAGGACACTGGGTTGAAGGGACACGTTGCTTGAGAAAACAATAAATCTTATTAATTCTATCCTCTTCAACCTAAGCCCTCAAGTACTTTTCAGCATTTTGGTGATGAAATGGGCATGCACATAGTTTGCTTTTCTTGAGTGGTGAAGTGCCAAGGCTGTCTGTTGAGTGCTTGAGTTTCTTCTTCACAGAATGATTGACTGGATAGTTCAACGGTAGTCAAATATGGTGTGTCAGACTGGGTCATCTGGTAAACCTTTTACCAGCCCTAAAGGACCTGAGCCTGTCACTTTAAGGAAAACAGATATATTTGTTACCAGTGATAAAATTCAGACTTTGAAGTGCAAATTAGAATTTTGGAAATCTTACATCCCTCACCATAAGCTTGAAGTTTGATCATTAAAGTCTCTTCTGGTGAGATAGTGGGGGACATTGACAACTTTAATGTTGTTATTGTAATTTAATGAAATGTGCCAACATCTGGAAGATCTGCATAATTAAATTAATGAACACTCATCAAGTGATCCATGCCTGTTACAAATATTGACCATCCAATGTGCAAAATAGACAAATGGATTTTATTTTTGCCCAGTTTTATTGACTTGCCCATCCATCATTTACACAATTATAGAATTTTGAGATTACAACCCCACTCTCCGAATGTTCACATGCTTCCCTTCCCCAAAACTCCAGGGCCAACACCCCATCACCCCCACTCTGCTATTCTCCCCCCACATCCCATCTGATAACCATTATACTTGTCACAGGGTCTAAGAATTCTTTTTTGTTCTGTTTTGTTAGTTTATTTTCTTTTATTATTTATATTCCACAAGTGAGTGAGAACAACTGGTGACAGCTTTCACTTTCTGACATGTCACTTACCATCATCACTTCAAGGTCCATCTATTTTCTCCCAAAAGGTCCTATTTCATCTGTTTTAATCGCTGAGTGGTTTTCCACAGTTTATTTATCCAGTCATCTGTCCATGGGCATTTAGGTTGGTCCCACGGCTTGCCTGGTATGAAGGGGCTAATGGATTTCATGTTACAGAGAAGGGGTCATTGGTACCGGTCCACACTCCAGGTTACAGCTGACCTGTGGGAAGCTGCCACTCTTTGTTCAGTGGCATAATGACCTCCAAAGGCTGTTAGGATAGTTATTTCCACTCCTCTGCGTGAAGATAGGTTTCCTGCACTTACTTCAACCAAAACAACGTATCACCACAGGTTTTACGCAGAAGCAAGTAGGAAAATGCAGCTGTTTCCTACCCAGCTGAATGTTGCAGGGCTTTCTGAAAACTAAAACTCTGCCACCTACTTTTCACCAAAATGTTACGTTCGTTCCATTCGTGAACTTACTACTGTTGTTTTTAAGTAAACTACTGTTTTTAGTTGGCTTCAGTTGTAATTTTAATAAGGTAAATGTTGATAGATGGATCCCTATAACTAAAGCTCTTTGGGGATCCGGAATAAATGTTAAGTATAAAGGGATCTTGAAAGGAAAAATCTGAGAACTGCTAGTTCAGTAAGTCTGACATTTTTAGGTTCTTTGCTATGAAAGACTTGAGTCTACCAAATCCATGAGACATCGTGGTGGTTTTGTAATGAAGGCCCTTGGGGATGAGCTGTTCAGCATAATCCCAAGTAGGCTGCTCTGGCAAAGACCCAAAACCTTCAACTGAGCATTTGAGTTTTTTTCTTTCTGCATTACAGCGTTTTTTTGTTTTTTTGTTTTTTTTTTTTTAAGTGGGTCGCTTTCATTGTCATTTTGTACATGACCTTCCATTTTGAAATGGCATTCTTAAATGAACCCTATCCTATATTTAAAACAGACTCAGAAATGTCTTTGTGATGAGAATGACTAGGTTTTACTTCATTAAAACAAAGACACAACTTCAGTAGGTGCAAAGCAGATCAAGAATGCAAACTTTTCCCCCTAAATGAAAGGAAAACAGAAAATGTCCCCATTTTAAAGGAAAAAAAAAAAAAAGATGAATGAGAATGAGGATGGAAGGCTTGCTTTTCTCTCCATTGGTGATTTTCAGCAGGGGGACAAGAGCTTTCACCCTCAAGGTGGGAGGTGCCCCTCCCCACCCCAGACAGAGCCTTTCCTTTTGACCTTTCGACCTCAAAATTCCATAAGCCCAATTAAGAAAAATGGGAGCAAGAAAGAGAAAAACCTTCGTACCATGCCCCCATCCAGTTACTCTGGAAAGGAGAAAAAGCCCCCCAGAAAGTGTGCACTGCGGCCGTATCTGTGATCTCCACGGCTGCGGGGAAGGCGCAGGCGAAGCGTGCAGATCCTCCTCTGACAATTCTGTCTCCTTCGTGGGTGGGTGTTGTGTCAGTGTATTTGATCCCAACCACAGCCCATAATGGCACATGGTTGCCTTGGACGCAAATACGGTTTTAAACAAAATAGAAAGTTTTTGCTTCAACCAAAACAGCCCCAAACAGACGAGACCAGATCAACAAATGTATGTGAAACAAAACCCAGAAAACAGGTCGGGTGGATGTGGCGCTACACGGTCTCATTAAAGAAAATGAGTCAAGATTGATGTAATTAGCTCACACGGATTCAGCACATTTGCCCACTCACCGGCTGGGCCAGCCCGGGCCCTCACGGCCACAGCTGTTTGTTTAAATTGCTCACATGAGTCATTCTGAGAGGAGACTCTGCCTTTAAAAAAATAAGTAAACAAACTACTTGAAATCTTTGTCTTCTACCTGATAATCACGCAAGAGAAGCATTGTAATTATGAGCTGGGGAGAGTCCCTGGCCCGAGGCCTTTCCAAGCCTGAAGTGGCCTCACCAGAAAGGTAGAAGAATTCAGCAAGCCTGTCACCTGCCTGCTCTTGTAGTCGGTGATCACCTGTCCCCTAAGTTACCCTCCAGCTGGTGTCGGAATCACCATCACATCCTCCCTGTGGGGCTGACCACCAGCAGGTCCTCTGGTGGAGGTTTAGCTAGTGCAGAAATGGATGTTTGTAACGAGAGGGCGTCGCGGAGGAAAGCAGGGCTCCTTGGCCACCTTCGGGATCAGCAGAGAGTACCTGTTGGCTCATCTTGGCAGTGTGCAGCGCAGTGGAAGCAAGAAGGCCTCTCTGTCACAGAGAGCGTGGTCTCTGGGCTTGCTCCCACCTCGACCCCTTTCCAGCCTGCGATCTGGGGCAGCCCGTTGAGTCTTCCTGAGCCTTATCACGCCTCCTCCCTGAAATGGGGATAATTACAGCCGTCTCACCGGCTGGAGCTCTCCTTGGGATGGAACATTTGTGGAACGCTGTCTCGGGTGCCCAGTAAACACTCCCAGTGGTAGGAATAGTAATTGTGGCTGTTATCTTGGCTAAAATGCAGTTGTGTTTCGCAAGTCCTCATTAAGTCCTGTTATCTTCCCAGCCTTGGTTCTCTTATCTCGAAAATGGGGAGTTGGTAGGTGAGCTCCAAAATCCTTCCAGCTGGAGGTTTGGAGTGGCTTTCAGGAGGCTGGCGGGCTGCCCAGTGGAGGGTCCCTCACCCCCCTCCCTGCCTCCCCAGCAGCCCTGGCCAGTCAGCGCCCTGCCCTCCACCCTCCACCCTCCACCAGCAGGTTGTTAGATCAAAGGCCTGGGGAAGGTCGCATTCCTGGAGCTCCCATCTGCTGGAAGCCTCCCGCTTCGCTCCTTGGTGGAAAGGCTTTTCTAGAAGCCACTTTCTAGCCCTAGGCCTCAGCGAGAATTCAGGGAGCATATTTGGGGGGGGGGGTGTCACTGTCCCAAGCTTTAGTGGTTGTCTCGGATTTCTTCTGGGGATCCTGGCGAGGTGAGGAAGGTGGAGGTTGAGTGTGGACGTGAAGGTGTTCACAGCGGTGCATGCAGCTGCAGCGTCACCCACGTAGCTATGCTGGCGTCAGGAACGTCAGTGGGCCAGACTGCACAACACACCAACACACCACAGGGTGCTGGCACTTGGGTTTTGAATACACGCGTGCTGGTGAAACTTCAGTGGCGGGAAAGACTGGGAAGAGCTATGGCTGTGTTAAGTGGTTTTTTCCTGGGCGGCAGAAAGTTGGGTCGCCTTTGTTTCAATTTGGATTTTCTAGTTGTTGCATGTGAGTTAACAATTCTAATGAGAAACAAAAGTGTTGTTTTTTTTTCTTTTTTTTTTTTTTTCAAAAGAAAGAAGCCAAATCCTCTTTCAGATGAAAAGGTTAAACTTTTCAGAGAAGAGAGGATGTGTGGATGTGTGCAGTGGAGCCCCGAGTGCCCCCCCTTTCCACACACCACCTCCCTTCTCCCCCAGCCCCTGTGGTCACGGGCCCTCTCCCAAAGAGGCTGGAGGCCACAGAGCAGAGCCTGCCCCTTTCTCCATGGACTATGGGCCCTGCTGGATGGTTCCTGTGTCCGGCCCTGTTCCCCGACTCTGGATTTATTCACCAAGTAGATCCTGTTATCCTTCCCTGGTTGGGGGGCGGGGGGTGAGGCACAGGGCAGTTAGGCAGCGGCCTCAGAAGCCAGTGGGAAAGCCTCCGCCTCCAGCCACCCCCCACTCCCCCCACCACCCCGTCACTGTCACCCTGAGCTGAGCTCTGACAGCTCCGTGCCAGCCGTCGCCGAGGATTTCAGATGTGTGGCCATGGTGGGCAAATCGGGGTCCTGTGGGAACATGCAGCTAGGAGTGGACTCAAGGGACTCTGTGGGCACTTTCCTCTCGTTAATTCTCTGTCCTCTGGGCTGAGTGCAGCCCCGTGCCCCTGCCCTCTTCACCGCTGGCTCCCATCCTCATCCCACACAGCCATGGGATTCTGCTCATTATACCCGAAAAGCAGAGCCGGGGTGTGCGTGAGCACAGCCCCAAGTCTTCCTGTAAAGGCAGGAGCTCCGGGTGAAGAGGAGAGACCCCGGCCTGCCCGGCTGTCGAGGGCAGCGCTTCAGCAGAGGGCTTTGCCTCCCGAGGACGCCCTTCCCTCCCTGGAAAGACTCAAGGACAAGTCCGTGAGTCTCAAGGTCTTGCACTGCTGTAATTCTTGGAAAAGCTTCAGAGCACTGTTTGACAGTTTCCATTACAGATTGTTTTTTCTAGTATATTCCAGACACAGAGAGAGGGGTTAGAGTCTTATCTGTTGCTACAGCAGCCACAAAACTTTATCTTTTGCCTTTTTCCTTAGCCTCTTCCAGTCTGATGAGCTTCTTGGCTCCGTCCTGATGGTTTAAACAGCTGTTACCTGTCCTGCAGCATCAGCCCCGGATGCACCTTCCATGGGGGTCTCAGAGTTACCTGTTTTGAGGTGATGAGCTGTCTTGTCTCTAGAAAGACCAGTGTCTTTCAAGTAAAACTCTCCAGAATAGCTCCTAAGTGGGAAAATTTCTCAAGTAGCACAGAGGGGAGTGTCAGGCCCCGGGAGGGAAGGCGGCTCCCTCACCTGGGACTAGACCAGGCCCTGCATCTCTCGTGGCCCCTTCTCCTTAAGTCCTGTGCTCGCCCTCTGCCTGCCACGCAGGCTAAGCTGTGCCTCTGAGCGTGACTGGTGTGGGCAGCCTATGGCCAGGAGAGAAAGTTGGGTTTTTGCATGGCCAGTGGAGCCATACGTTCCACGGAGGAGAATTGTGTGTGTGTGTGTGTGTGTGTGTGTACATAAGCGTGTGTACACACAAGGAAGGGGCTCTTTAGTTGATGACTTATCATTTAAATAATTGATAAATTGCATCACATCAGCCTCTTGGATGTAGACCATCCTCAGCGGGCCAGTGGGGATGGTTCCTGTCCTTTCTTCCCAGGCACTGAGGGCCCAGGCTCTGGGGCCTCTGGTCACAAAGACACTCACAGGTCTGCTCAGAGTGTGGACGGTGGTGCTCTCAGACCCAGCAGACCGGCTCCAATTTTCTGTGCATTGGGCACCAGTGATGGTGCTTCTGCATCCCTCCCGACCCCCCAGTGCGCGCGGCGCTTCCCTGCCCTCAGCTGCTGTTCACTCACAGTCTCCTGGCTCCCCAAACACGGCACCCCGTTTCTTCCGTTGCGAGAAGGGCTGTGTACGTGCACCAATGGCACCTCCGCATTTCCTGAAGAACAGATGTTTTCATGTACTTCGGCCTGTTTTTCTTCCTCCTCGGTGGAGAGGCTCTTTCCTCCTGCCGACTTTCCCCTTGAACGTAGGACCTGGGGCGCAGTGGTGGCTGAAGTTCTCTTTTTTTCAATAACCATTTTCTGGAAGAATCCAGTTGTTACTTCTTACCATCTGCTATGTCCAGGACAGCAATGATGGTGGTGATGCTGAGGGTGGCATTGGTGATGATGGTGGTGGGGATGCTGCTGGGACTATTTATGTGGCTCTTTGCACAGATTGTTCTTACCTCTGTCATTTAGGCAAGTCTTGTCCTCTCTGACTTACTGACACCGATGCCTTTATTTGAGCCTAAAAACACTGTTTAGGTGAATTTGCTTATTACCAAATGGCTTAGCTTTCAAGGAGAAAGTCTTTGAGGACAGTTTTTCTTTGGTCTCTCATTTTTCTTGAATAGTACGTGTTCTGGGCTCTTCCAGAGTCACCGAGTTTGAATGTTTGCAACTTCTGACTTCAGAATTTACAGAACAAAAAAGTGGATTTCTGATAACTTTCCCTAGAAGAGGTAAACCATTATGAGCTCCTTCCTGAGGTTTCCCTGCTTGCTTTTTAAAACAAAGCAAAGCAAAACAATCCAGGATGCCTTAAAAAACTAAGGAATACCCTATGAT
Organism: Talpa europaea; assembly: GCF_964194135.1. Lineage (NCBI taxonomy): Eukaryota > Metazoa > Chordata > Mammalia > Eulipotyphla > Talpidae > Talpa > Talpa europaea. Next base: position 4,372,454 of record NC_140080.1, on the reverse strand, counting down.
CCGACTCCAGGACCCCTGGGAACATATCTGGAGAATATGAAACCCCTAATTTGAAAAGACACTCACACCCCTGTGTTCACCACAGTGTCATTCCTAATAGTCAAGACTTGGAAACAACATTTAAAAAAAAAAAACTCAGTGGCTACGACTCAGTTATAAAAAAAGAAGGTGAAATCTTGTCTTTTGCAACAACATGGATGGAACCGAGGCCATCACAAGTAAAGTAGGTCAGAAAGTGAAAGACAGTTGCCGGATGGTTTCTCTCATGTGTGGAATATAAATAACCAAAGCAAACGAACTAACAAAACACAACAGAAGTATCTCATAGACTGTGTGAAAACACGGTGGTTACCAGGGGTGGAGGGGCCGGGACGGGGGGCCGCTGTCAGTCTGAGGGCGTGATGGCACCAGGGCTCTGGTGGGGAGGTGAGGCTTACACGCCTCAAGGTGTGAAACGGTACCCCTGAAACTTACCTGGTGGTGTAAACAGAAATTTTATTAAAAATAAAAGAAAGATGAGATGGGGAATCCAGGCTGCTTTAAATCTACCTGCTGCCTGTCTCTTCTTCTTTGTGTCCACATGACGTAATCAGTGTCCAGAGCCGAGTCTCTCCGAGCTGGAAGTGGAGCAAACTGACTTCCGCCGCGACTCCGCCCTGTGGTGTGCTCACGGTCACCCCAAGCGGGGTGAAAGCCCGCGGTCAGTTGGTAGAAATTGCCGCTGTTGCTTGTCTTCCCTGCCCCCTCTCGCCCGCCCCAGCCGCCGCCGCTTTGCATGGCCCCTCCCTCTGGCTTCAGGAGCGCCAGGGCAGCCCTGCTGAATAATTCTGAGTCTGTTTTGCTGTTTTCACAGCACGAGCTGCAGACCCGGGCTCGGGGTGCTTGTGATCTGCGGCAAAAACAGGATGTCTCGGGCCAGCCCGCGTGGAAGGCGGCAGCTGTGTGCAGGGTGGGTGCCCCCGGCCCGGGCCCCATGTCCCCTCCACACGGCAGGCAGGCGACCGCTCTGTGAGCAGGTCTGTGTCAGGACTTGACAAGGGACAGTCTCCAGGAGATGCTCGCCTTGAGCCCGAAACAGGCCTCCCAGCCAGCCCCTCGCCTTCTGCCCCTGCTCTGCGTGCGCCCCACAGTCCTCGTGCTCCCGCCTCTGTCTGAGGCTGATCTCTGATTTGCAAATTGAGGTTCTGGGCTAGCGGACTGTCTGCGTGGGGGTGTCTCTCTGGTGAACTGGATGGCGCTGAGCACGGAGAATGGTCTTCGCCAGGATCGCCGGTTAATAAGCACCCCGTTTTCTTCTGGATGTCTGCGCCTCTCCTTAGGCTGGCACTAGGCAGTCACTGAGCCGGGGTGGCTCTAGACCCCCAGGCCCGGCCCTGGCCTCACCGGTGCTGGGCTGTCTCTGGCTGCCTTCCTGCCCCGGCCTGCTGGTGTGCTCCTGGGGACAGCTTAGGGACAGGTGACGCCACCTGGTTAGGTCTGTTTTCGGAGAGGGCCGTTGCTGAGAAAGTGTTGGGTTTAAAATGAGGAGACTCTTGTTCACGTGAAGCCATTTATACTCTGTACAGATGACATTTGGTTCCTCGTGCATCCAATACTGGTTTTGTTTTCATGTTTTCTCTATTTAACAAGTAGATGTGTCTAGCGTTATCACAAGCTAGGAAATGTCCCCAGAACTGCACAGTGGCAGACTTACTCTGTCAGAGCTCCGAGAAGCAGGCGCTGCCATCCTGGCTGGCTCGCGAGGAAGGAGTGAGGCGCAGAAAGGATAAGCCAAAGGCACGCAGTGAGGGCGGAGCTGAGATCAGGGCCTGCCGTGTAGCTGCGGAAGGATGCCGGCCCCTCGCCGCCGCCAGCCCGGCCTGGGTGCCTGCAGGTGGGGTTGGCCAGCACAGCCTGGGGAGCCTTTCCAGGGGCAGTTGGTCTCCCCGTGAAAACCAAGGTCAGGATGCACTGACCCGAAGGCTGGAGCGCTCTGTGCAGCCGCATGGCGCGGGCCCTGCCGGAGCCTCCTCCGATGGCAGCGGCTGCCTGGGGCCCTCGCCTGACCACGCCCGGCCACCACAGGGTCTCAACCGGATTCCAGGGACAGGGCTTCTCGCACCCAGCAGCCTCGCTTGCTCCATTCCTGACAGCAGCGGGTCGGGTTGGCTGGTGCCCACCCTTCATGCCCACACACTTCACCCCAGCACCTCATTTCCTTGGTTTCTTTCCTTCCATCACTGTCTTTTTTGACAGCCCCTGCCTCAGGTTTATTGTACAGCACAGCAGCCGCAGACAGCAGCCGGAGCCACACCAGCCCTCTGGGCTCACATCGCAGACAGGGCTCTCTGCTCTGGCGCCCTCGTGGGCACACGGGCACCTTCGGGAGCCTGAGTCGTCTAAGCCGGATCTCGTCTGAGCGGGCCTTGTCGGAGCCTGAGGCCCTGGCATGCGGGCACCGGCTTGTCTCCGAGCTTGGGGTGAGCTGTGTAGCCAAGTGGACTGAGCTTGCGGCTCTGCCCTTGGGGTTGCTGGCCTTGACCTTCTTGGGCTCTCCCAGGGCCTTGATGGTCTTGGCACTGTCGATTTGCATCCTCCTCAGACACGTGTTGCTCAGGGGTTTGGGTGCAATGACTTGAGAGAGTCATATCTCTGTGATTAGGGTTTCTTGGTGCCACATTTCTGCTGTTTTCGGGACTTGCTCCCATGATGTTCTTAGACGGGACTGTGTCTGCGCTGAACACCCTGGCTCCTAAGCACCTGCGCTCAGAAGCAGCCCCCAGATTGTCTCCACCTCACTCCTTCCCTGGCAGTTACCGCTGACCCATGGGGGGAGGTCGGCCTGGCGTACTTGAGGGAAGGGGAAGATGCATCCCTGTAACTACAGGCCAAGACCTTCTTGTGTCTTCCTGGACCTCATCCTCCTCCGCTCTCCCTCTTGCTAACTGAGGCAGTTGGAATAATGACGGTGGGGATTGGGGACTGACATGGTGGCTGCAGAGGGGTGGGAAGTCCTGTGGGCATGCCTGCTTCCCCTCCTGCCCTCTCTTGGCAGGAGCTCCAGGGCCAGGCAGTGCTAAAAGGTAACTTCCCCACTGTGTGGTTCATTGGCTGGGGGCTGGGAGGGGGCAGGTGCACTCAGCGGTGTATTTATGTTCAAAATTTAGCCACAGGCAATCTTGCTGGGAACCCAGATACAAATATAGCTCTTGTGACGTCACCCAGGCTTGAGCCACATTCAGAAAAAGTGCTGGGAATGGAAGGAAGGTGGAGTCTGGTTGGCTGGGTGCGTCTCCTGGACAGGGTTCCGTTCCCATCAGCACCATGAACAAGCTTTGCTTTGCTGTTTCTGGTGTGTCCTGTGGGCGTCCTGGCAGGAGGAGGGGCAAGGAATTGATCAGCCCTATATACTGCTTAGGAGGAACTGAGGGGAAGTCATTCCCCTAGATTTGCTTAATTGTTGGGAAATTTAGCATCTGGAGAGAGCGCCCGTAGTTCTCCGCTTAGCAAATGATTCTTTTCACTCCCATGCAGTAAGTCACCCGGAGCCGGGACAGGTCTCAGAGACCACAGGCTTGTAGGCCCGAACACAGCTGGAAGAAACATGATGGGTGGCTGGTTCATGCGTAGCAGCTGCAAGGGCCGCGGGTCCTCTCAGTGTTTGGCCTCATGCTCAAACACGGTGGAGGCTGGGGGCGTTCCTGTTTTACAGTGGAGGTTGCCGAGAGGCCGGGTAACTGGACACCAATTACAAACGGGACAAAGTCGAGTGTCCAAGGACAGAGGAAGGATTAGGAAGCCAGGGCATGTATACACTGTGGAATATTATTCAGCTATAAAAAAGGCTACCAAAAAAAAAAAAAAGAAACATCGCCATTTGCAACCACATGGAGGACCTGGAAGGGGTAATGCTAAGCAGCGTAAGTCAGAAGGAAAAAGGTTCATACCAGATGTTCTCACTCATACGTAGAAGAGGGAGAAACAAAACAGATGAACTAAATCAAAAGAAATCTTAGAAATCTCACCGCAAAACTGAAGCTAGCAGAGCTAGCTAGACCTTCAGGGAGGGTCTGGTGGGCTATAGTGGAGGAATGTGGGGGTCTGGTAGTGGGCATGGCATTATAGACACATCCAAAGAGGTATGGACTTACACCCCCAAATTATATGTCGTGTTGCAAACCACTGTTACCGCAATAGAAATGATACAGTAATAAAGTACCAAAATCAAAAAAGTGGGTGGAGCGGAGGGTTAGTGCCCAGATCATCGGTCCTGCCCAGGAGGGTGCCCAGCGGGGTGCAGACTGCTGGGCGGGTTCCTGCACAACGTGGAGGGGGAGGAAATAAAAGACATTGCTCTTCTCTCTTTATTGGAAAATAACCTTGTTGGTTGTTTTTTTTCCCCCTAATTTAATGTCAGTAGCTCAAGTGTCAATCTCAGAGACAATTAGAGCCGTCCTGTCCGCAGCCTCTAGGCAGCAGACAAATGGTTGTGTCAGCAGGGACAGACTGAAGCCATTAGGTTGTAGGGGTAGTCAGTGCCCCCTCGGAGGGCTGTGAGGAATCCTGACCTCAGACCGGGATAAAATAATGAATCATGTTCATTTTGGAAAGCGAAGACATGGCCCCATCAGGAAAGGATTATAATCCTTGGTGACCCGTGTTCTGTCCTCGAAAAATCGCAGACGGAAACTTAAGTGCTGTGGGGAGGGATGTTAATTTTCTACCTGGACGGCTGTTGAGCCGGCGTTGCCACCTGCCTTCTGCCCGTCCGCCCTCCCCATGGAGCCGAGAGGGACTCGCCTCGCCACACGTAAACAGTGGAAGGCAAAGGCAGTTCTCCCACAAATCCTCATCACTTTCCCTTTCACACCCTCCCCCCTGGACTTTAAAAGTGATAATTGCTTGAAACACTGGGAGAAAGTAATTTGTATTGGTAAGGCTCCGGTGAACTTCAAACAGATCTGCGCTGGGTAATGGTGACTTCTTTTTAATTACGAGGCTGGGGAGACGGGCGTTTCCGGGGACCTGCTGTTCCTGCCCTTCCTCCCCCCTAAGAGCTGGGACTTGATGATGGGAAATAACTTGTTGGCAATTTTACGAATCTGTGCGACCGGAGGCCATGTTTGACTTCTCGTGGGGCGCCTTGGTGTTCACGACCCTGAGGAGAATTTACATCAGAGACAAGTTCTGAGAGCTGGCGCATGTGGGGCGCCCCTCCAAGTGCCTCACATACATGGTGTCTGTGGGTGCTAACGTCATGCTCTCCACGGACAGGCACTGGTCTCAGTGACGTGCAGATAATAACACCTGTCCTCTTCCTGCAATTCTGGGTCTTTCTCCCATTTTCCAAGTGTGGCAGGTGAAGGTGGAGGCACTTGAAGGTTGCCAGCTAGTGAGTGACTGAAGTACGCAGACCCGGGTGGCCCGGCTCTGGCCTCCTCCCTTATCACCCGCCATTGTTTTTGTTTTTTTTTAAATTTTTATTTATGCATAGAATAACTGGGGTGTAGGCCAGAGTTGGGGGGTGAGAGGACTCACCAGAGACAGAGTGGGGAGCAGAACAGGCGGATGCACTGAAATGCACTGCTGAGGGGAGCAGCGGGCGAGACAGGAGAGGTCTGCTGCACCATGTGGGTTGCTCCCTGGCCGGGGATTGAACTCAGACCGCAGTGGCTGTGATAGCTTGATAGCGCTGAGGCTTAACCCCTGAGCCACCAGGGATTCCCCTCATCCCCGTCCTGTCCCGGAAGACAACCTGTCCCCTCCTCGTTCCCAGAGACACTGCTAGGTGGCAGCCCAGAAGTGGTGAGCGCCGTCTGTTAATCATGGAGCTGTGTAGAGCGCTCCCATCGGGCCCGGCTCACCCGCTCATGGCCTCCCGGGTGCGAGGTTTCTCCTCTTCCCTCCAGTTTAATTAGTTCTTCCACACAGGCGCTAACTCACATATGCCCGCGGATCGCGTGCCCACGGCAGAGAAGTCGCTTCTAGCAGATTGAACAGATCTTCCTTTGTCCACCAAGCTCCTTTGTTACCAAAACGACATCCTGGGTACCTGTAAGTTTTTATGCATCAAAGTTTGCTTGCGAAGCTGGGGACACAGGAGGGACCCTACTTGATTTGTTCCTTGGTCTAGGCCCAATCCTGTGTTCCTGGTTGCAGAGAGAGGATGAAAAACACACCTAAGTCAACTCTAATTATTTGTAAGATCTTTGCTCCAGATTCTTTCTAATGTAATTAAGAAGCTAATGTTTGGGGGGAGGGGACGGTGCAGGGAGGAGAGACTTGCAGATCCACAGGAAGGGCTTGTTTGCTTGTTTTCTGTTTATTTTTGAACCTAATATTTAACTGCTAACCCTAACCTCACACAAGGGCACCTAATAAATGAGGAACCTGAGAAGGTGGTGATTTGCATGGGGTTCGCGGGTGACGCTATTTACCTGGTGGGAAGGAGCTGGTCAGAGGCAGCGGGCACGTCTCCAGCCGCTGGGGCGTGCTGCCCTGGCCACACAGCTGCTCTGGCTTTCTTGGAAGGGTCCCCAGATCCCAGGCCAAGCAGCAGCTCCCTGATTTTCATGTAATTTCTCAAGCATATTCAGAAGGAACGTGCCAGTTTCAGTGCATGTCGTTGCTTGCATTCGGATGGGAAAAACCAAGTCAAGTGAGACATGAGCGCCGCACCTCCCAGCCAGGTCAGGCTGTGAGGAGCAGGGTCTCTCTCCTCTGAGCCAAAGGCCAGAAAGAGGCGTGTGTGATGACGCAGAGAGGGCAGATAAGCCGGGGACTCGGGGACTTTTCATTACCAGCTGATGTGCTGGCTTCCTACACAACCATCATCCCTTGTGAAGCCCTGATGAGATGGGAGGGTGCCGGGCGGGGAGGGTGAGGTGTGGGAGAAGAAAGCGTGAGGTTGAAGCTCACTGTCAGTGTTCCGCCATCCAGTTCAGGCTCCCTGCAGCTGTTCGCCTTCCAGAACCACTGCAACGGTGCTGGGTGTCCCCCACACACCCAGGGCACTGTTGGGTTCAAGTTTCAGCCCTCGGCCGCCTGGGGCCCAGTCCCCTTCTACAGCTTAGCATGGGCGTCTGGCCTGAGTCGGCAGGGCCGTGCTCCTGAGGAAATCCTGGCTCCCAGCAGACCCGCAGGTGGCCACCACTGCCTGCAGCGAGGTGCCGCTCCGACCCTCCTTCTTCTGACGAAGGGCAGGGGAGAGGCGCCAAATGGGAAGCTGGGCCGCTGGGCTCCTGCTGTCAGAGGGCATGACACCCAGGTGTTTTCCTTTGGTGGACCTAAAATGGGGGTGGGGGGGTGTGTGTGCGCGCGCACACACTCTCATTTACTTGACAGAAACGAGGGAGGTTTTGTGAAAAATCTAGGCGTTAGAGAGGAGGCTGAGTGCAGTGGCTGTCTGACATACCCAGTGCCTTGATGCTAGCAAGCCGGAGGAGCCCTCCCAGAGGCCCCCTCTTTAATAACGCAACACTTCGTTATAAGGCTAACACATCGTATTTTGGGTAGAAATTCTGGAACGTGCAGAAAAGCATTGACATACAAACCATCTCTTATGTCACAAGTTAACACTGTGGTTAACGTTTCAGTACACATTTTTTAAGTCTTTTTTTGTCTGTGTGTGGACACTGCGAAATTGCCTTTTTCCTAGAACTAAAGCTTCTAAGTCTGTGTGATCTTTTCAAGAAACCCCCTTCCTGGTCTGCACCACAAACGCCATCACATTTGCCTCAAGGTCTCCGACCTCAGCCCCCTCCCAGGGCGGGAGCCTGGACACCTGGACACGTGTGGGGAGCAGTTGTGAGGGGGCCGAGGAGTCCCTCACTGGCCCGCTTGCCCTCCACCAAGACCAGTGGGCCCCTTCTCTGAAGAGGGGTTTGGTCTTTTGCTAATTTTTAGTCAGCCCACGTTGCCAGTCCCCAGTTGGACTCTGGGGACACTGGCCTGGGCTGCTTCTCCTTTTTCCTGCCTCCCCCGGTCCCCACGTCCACCTCCCACATCCTTGCAGATGGCTGCCCTCGGCGCCCGGGGTCAAAAGGGCACACAAACCCGTGGGCGCTGACCACAGCCGCCTGACTTCTGATGATCTTGTGATGCCACTTTTCTTGGTATCTATTTTTGCAGGCTGAAGTGGCTTTTGAAACCACTTCTGTTTCTACGCTTGAAGCCCACCCCTGACACTGACAGTAGCGTGTCTCTGCGGGATGGCCGGGGCCCACTCAGGCCCGGGAGCCCCGCCTCCACTCTACCCGTGCACGTCCCTTGGCTTATTCTGTGGCACAACGTGAGTGGTGCGGATTTGCTTCCTGTGAGCCCTGACACAGAAACCAGTGCTCTGCCTGCCCGCGGCCTGCCCCCAGGCCCAAGGGCAGCCTCGCAACCTCGGGTTTGGAAACCTCTTCCCTCACCCACCGCCCAGCCTGGACTCTCCGTCCTCACCTGCTGGTGGTGCTCATGCCCCCCTCTGCCAGACTGGTTTGCATGCCAGCTGCCCTGGGTTTTCCCTGAACGCGTGTGTCTGGGTCCCTTCGCGCCCTCCACCTGGCTCCTCGCTGGGCCTGCCCTCGCCCAGGAGGCCCCCTCACAGCCAGGGAGCTGGCTGGATGCAAACATTTGTTTGATCTCTCTGAGCCAGGGTTGGGCTCCCTGTGGGCCTTTCGGGCTGACGTTGGTGGGGCTCCGGGTACCGAGCACGGACCCTGCGGCCTGACTCCCCGCACTTGGCCTTCCTCACCAGGGACGAGTGGTCAGGCCGGGAGCCCCCAGCCTCCTTCCAGCTCTCGCATCCCTGTTAATAAACTGCTTCGCGCTGGATCACTTTGAAGGGGCAGCTCCCCCTCCTGTAGGAGAGACGCGTGTTTCCTCCGGAGCCTAGGAGTCATTCCGCCTGTGTCCTGTGACGGGCTAAGGAGAGCCTGATGGAGCCGTAAGCGGGAGGAGATGCGCCATCCTTTCCATCGCTCTGTCAGGAGAATTTAGCCAGATCCTTCCAAGAATAATGACATGGAAGACTTAAACTCTTCATTCATGTCAGTAAAAATCAGGATTGGAATAATGTTATTGAAGTTAATTTCGAAACCACTTGGGAAAATGGAGATACTTGAAGTGAAACCAATTTTGAAATCCTGAGGACATGGCCTCGAAGATTTTTACTCCAACCCTCTTGTCTGAACTGAATTTTCCACGCACTCCTGCATTTAAGAATCTGCTGCATTTAGAATGTAAGACTATTTGAAACCATGGTACTTAACACTCCTGGTTAAAATGGTGTCGTTTCCAGTGGGTATCGGGGCCGGCATGATGCCCTGGAATTTTCCATGTGTGCCTGCATTCTGGGTCTGCAGACGGGTTCCCAGAGAGTTTGCCTCTGGATCATCCTCTGGTATGTTGGAGGGCACCTGGAAAGACACCCCTCCAGCTCCTACCTGTCTGTCCATGCTGGTGCCTGCAGAGCCCAGATGGAGGTCACTGATGGACAGACTACAGACAGCACAGGGGAGGGGACAACGGCCTCATGTCAGAGTGGGGAGACAGCCCACAAGTATGTGCATAGGGAAGGGGACATATGACCTTATTATGTGACCACCATAGATGTCCCTCAACACACAAAGTACTTCTGTGCAGTGGGCTGTGCTTTGGCTCTAGATGATTCCAGTGTCAGCCTTCCGGGGGTCATGAGAGCATGTAATATAGCAAGGTTCAGAGATGCAGTGCTGAGCCACAGTAACGTTTTACTTAGATTTGCCTTAACCTAGGAAGTAAAATGAGCCTTCATGTCTGTCCACATCAGTTCTTGTACCTTTAGTTCTTTAAACTGTGGATAGAGATATAATTCACATAATATAAAGTTCACCAGCTAAGCGGTGCACCTCAGTGGTCTTTAGTATACTCACTGTGTTGTTTAACTCTCACCGCTGTCTAATTCCAGAATACTCCCGTCACTCCAAACAGGAGCCCTTTACCTATGAACAGTCGGTCTCAATCTCCCTCCTCTCAACCCCTGGCAACCACTCACTGCTCTCATCTACTTCCTTTCTATGGACTTGCCAGTAGTTCTGGACATTTCATTTAAATGGAATCACTTAGGGCCTCCCCTGGTGGCGCAGGCGGTTGAGTGCCGCGCTGTGAAGCTGTCCGTAGCCTCTGCAGCATCGGTTTGTTCCCGGCCAGCCAGCGAGGGTCCCACAAGGCACGCAGACCTCTCCTGTCTCACCTGCTGCTCCCCTCAGCAGTGCATTCCATCAGTCTGCCTGTTCTGTTCCCTGCTCTGTCTCTGGTGAATCCTCTCACCCTCTCGCACAGTGTCTGGCCTGTACCCCGGTTCTTGTATAAATAAATAAATAAATCTTTATAAATAAATGGACTCACTTAGCATGTGGCCATCTGTGTCTGGTTTATTTCACTTAGCCTGATTTGTATAGTTCACCCCGTTGCAGCATGTGTGAGGACTTCATTCCTTTTTATGGCTGAATAATATTCCGTTGTGTAGCTACATCACAGTTTGTTTATGTGGTCATCAGTTGAGGAATATTTGAGTTATTTCCACTCTAGCTGTTATAAATAATGCTACCTTGCACATTATGTATGAATATTTATGGGAACATTTGCTTTTAGGTCTTGTGAGTGGAATTGCTAGGTCATATGATTCATTCTATGTTTAACTTTATGAGGAACCGAAAAACCTTTTTTTTTTTTAAATATTTTTAAAGCTTTAAATATTATCTAAAGTTTTTTTATTTTATTTTATTTTTTTAAAAGGTTTTATTTTATTTATACAAGAGCCAGGGTACAGGCCACATGCGTGGGAGGGTGAGAGGATTCACCAGAGACAGAGCGGGGAACAGAACAGGCAGACTGACTGAAATACACTGCTGAGGGGAGCAGCCGGTGAGTCAGGAGAGGTGTGCTTGCCATGTGGGTTGCTCCGAGGCTGGCGGGGATCGAACCGGCACTGCAGAGGCTGCAGACAGCTTCATAGTGCTGTGCTCATCTGCCTGTGCCACCAGGGAGGCCCTAGTAAAAGTTTTTTAAAGGGAGGCAGGGGTTAAAACAAGTCACCAAAACATCTGAATTAGTCATCAACTAGGGAGGAAAAAAATCAAATTATGCTAAACAAAAGAAAACTTACTCTTTACAATAATTTGTGTTATCTCCACATTAACACTTAAAAGTGGCTGAACCAGGATCACTGCAAAAAGTGAAGTCCTAAAGACTTTTCATAGACATTTTAAATTCTGATGAAATAAAGTTTCATTTCTTTTTAAGGTAATAAAAGCAGTAACAATGCAGGTGAGCTGATACCCTGCGCATTGCTAATTAACTGGAAGAGTTGGAGCCGAAGCAATGACAGTATTAACCTAAGATGGGAAATTGAGGGCGTCTCACACTGAGACCCCTGCAAAGGATGATTCTTTGTTGTGTGGATGGCTTCCTTCTACATAGGTTGATAACTCAGATTCTTTATTGACATGCTACTCATCCACCTGGCTCAGGAGTATCTGGGCTCATGAATCATTTTACGCTGGATCCAGCTAGTTATTAGTGAATTAAGATGGCAGGTGTTGTGTCACCATTTCTTTCTTTCTTTCTTTTTAAAGATTGATTTATTTATGCACACAAGAGCTGGGGTACAGGCCAGAGGTGCGGGGGGTGACACGATTCACCAGATACAGAGCAGGGAACAGAACAGGCAGACTGACAAAATACACTGAGGGAAGCAGTGGGCGAGTCAGGAGAGGCCTGCCGTGCCATGTGGGTATCTTCCTGGCCAGGGATGGAACTCGTGCTGCAGTGGCTGTGGACAGCTTCATGGGTTGCTTCTTAACCCCTTGCACCACCAGTGGAGCCCTGTGTCGCCCTTTCTAAAGCATGAACACAGGTGATGATCACCGTGGTGGCGTTTCAAGAGGAAGGGAGGTTCCAAGGTGATGTCTTGTTTGGTCACACATTGACTGCTTAATTTGTCTCTGAGGCCCTGCGGCCCGTGTTTCCATTCCACTCTTGAGGCCAACTCAGTGAGAGGGTTTCTAGGCCACTGGATTATCAGGAAATGGTCTTGGAAACTTTTGGGAGAAAGAGAATGGATTGTGTCCAGCGTTTTTTACTTACTATGTAATGTTGGACTTCTCTGAGCTTGTCTGAAACCTTCCAGGGCAAATAGTGGCGTCCCAGTGACATCAGCGACATGAAAACACGGTAAACTAATGTAAATTTGGTTGTTTTCATAATTGTTCAGTTACGGCTTTTCTCCCCCAAGATGCCAGCCTTTCCTTGGAGTGGCTTACTCAAAACTAGACCCAACGTAGGACCCGAGCGAGGTCCTGTTTGGAATGAAGTATTGAGAGGAGACCTGGATTCCATGAAATGGAGCAGGGCTCTTCTTCCACCTTGGCTGGTCTGCGGACCGTTGGTCTGTGATCACAGCTCCTACGACTCAGAAGTCCTGGCCATCAGCTGGCTGGCCAGTGTGTACTCTGGGCACCTCCAGAGTCATCTCCCTGCCCTGCCGGCAAATGCCACCTGCCTGGTCACCATTGGGTCCAGTTGACTCTGTGTGTAAAGGTTGCTTTAGTGGAGGATATTCAGGTAGATTTGGGAGTGTATGTTCCTGCCTCTGCTGCCTACCTCTTCATGGAGTTTTGGCTGCATCACCCCCCCATCTGGAGGTTGCTTCCCATCACCATTATTAGCACTGCTGTGCCATTCCCTGCCCTGGGAGAAATGCAGTTTGATGGCAGTTAGTGTGCTCCTGCTCTTGGTCCTTCCCTCTGTTCTGTTAGCTTCACTGATGTCCTTCAGATTTCCCACACCCACCATCACCCCACCACGGCCACCCGACCAGACGGGGCCTTGGCGAGGGACCCAATCCGCTGTTAATTTGATAGAGTTAATGTTCAGGTCAGTAGGACCCTCTGATCACGTGCAGCTCTGACTTTTGCTTTCCTAACCTCCTCTTTCTGTTGCCACTTCTGGAAGAGTCAGAACTACAGAGCATTTGGGTGCTGTTGGGATTCAGAGATTCAGAGGCCATGGGGTCATGGGTGCGTGAAAGGACACTGAAGATATTCCAGTCCACGCATTTCTCACTTAGCGATGACAGGAATTCAACCCTCAGGGTCACATCCTTCAAGATGTTGTGTGTGTGTTTAATGTTTCGTTGAGTGAGCGCTGCCTTATGACATTATATTGGTCTCAGTTGTACGACTTCATGAGTCAGCGTGGACATACTGCGTTATATTCGCCACCATAGGTCGAGTTTCCCCCCTTTACCGTATTGTTGCCCCATTTACCTTGTTTGCTCACTCTCTGCCCCTTTCTATTTTGTTCCTGCAGTCTAAGAGTTACTAGTTTGGTTTCTGATGTCCCACATATGAATGAAATCATGGGGTGTTTGGCTTCCAACATGTGATTTATTTCACGAACCATACTTTCCTCCAGGGTCATCCATATTGGTGCCTATGGCAAGATGTCACCTTTTTTATGCCAGAGTAGTACTCCTTTGAGCATATGTACCTCATCCTTTTTATCTTCTTCTCTGTTGGTAGCTTATCTTCTTCTCTGTTGGTAGCCACTTAGAATCCACAAGCTTCTGGTTATCAAGACAGGCTCTTGCCCCCACATCCTCTGACTCATGTTTACCTTTCTTGCTACGTCCTATGCTTATGGATCATCCCTGAACACTGCTTGGCCCCTCAGTATATGAACCTCTACTTTCCACATTATCTGATCTGCCATCATCCATTCATTTACCTCCACTTAAGCATCATTACAACGTTGGTATTCAGATGGAGCAGGAGATAATATTGAACAGGCAAACTGAGAGACTCTTCAAGCATGTGGATGGACCATATTGTAGCATATTTGAGCCATAGGAAAAAAACAGTCTTAAACCAGGAAATTAATAGGAGAGCAGAGATTTCCTGGAGGCTGCAAATCAGTAGTAACTGACAGACGTCTCTGAGGCCAAAGTTTGCTTTATTTGTTACTTATAAAAGTCAGGTAATAACTTTGCCAGTGTGGGAAACAAACTTCGTGAGCTCTGTTTTTTTTCCCCAAAGTAGAATTAATACTCCGTTGACACCAAGTCCTACCGTTTGCAGAGAGTTTTTCCACGCATGATCTCATTTGACCCTGATGCAGACTTAGGGGAGATACTGGCCTCATTGTATGAGGAATTTGAAAGATAGAAAGTCACTTGCCACAGTTCCCACCATCATTGGTAGCCAGGTGTTTTGACTTCAAATTCAGTATGCTGTTCTTTTTTTTTTTTAAAAAAAGATTGATTTATTTATACAAGTACTGGGGTACAGTCAGAGGCGTGGGAGGGTGAGAGGATTCACCAGAGACAGAGTGGGGAACAGAGCAGGCAGACCGACGAAATGCACTGCTGAGGGGAGCAGCGGGTGGCAGGAGAGGTCTGCTGTGCCATGTGGGTATCTGCCTGGTGGGCCGGAATCAAATCCATGCTGCAGAGGCTGTGGACAGCTTTACAGTGCAGTGCTCAACCTGCTGCGCCACCGGGGAGGCCCAATATGCTGTTATTCTTTGTCCAAAGACCAGCCGTCCCCCACCCCTGCCTTAGTGTAGAACCCTAGAAAAACATTGTCCAGGCAGAGAGTAGAATGTCTTGCAAACATTGTTTCGGTCGCCCTTGAATTATTTTTGCTCCTTTGCACTTCTCCCTGCAATTCAGAATTGTTTTTGGAAGGCCCTGAATTGAGCCTCATGTTCTCTGGCCACGATTAATGTTCCTGGTTTGGGGTGAATGTGCTGCAGCCTGTGGGCTCCATCTCCTCCCTGCCAGTTGTCAGCCCACGTGCAGGACTTCATGCTCTTGACCTGGCCAGCGCCCTCCAGTGGGCTGCTCTGTGTTGGACGCCGCCATCCTTGATGCACACAGGAAGTCGTCTCAATGGCTTCCTTTTCTGGGTTCATTTGTTATGAATTTGTTATGAATGACTTTCCAAAACAATTAAGTACTGTGCGTGTTTGGGGCTCTATGAATTCTTCCCTGGAGAAGCGGAAGAGAACACCCATGAATCTCTTACCCAGCTCTTGTCATTGCTGTTCATGCCTTCTGCCAAGTGACCCCAGAGGCCAGTGTCCAGGCTGAGTCATTCCTCACCATGCCTCACACCCCACACCCTTGGGGCCCTACTCCTGGGTCAGATGGTCCTACGTCATGTCAAGTGATGATGTCTGCCATCTCTCACTCTGGAGAGGTTTTGGACAGAGATCGGACTTCTGTCCTGTTGCATGTCAAGGAAAAATAGGAAAGAAAAGTGTCTTTCAGCCTGTAATTTAGGAAAGGATTCAGGGTTTGACTGTGGTGTGCTTTGCACGTCAAGCAGCCATCGCGGGGAGGAGTGACACTGCCTTTACGTGTTTGCCGCCCTTCATGGAGTATAGAACTCCGCTGTGACCAGGATGATGCCCCCAAGGTGGTCTTGCCAGGCTCTCCGAGTTCCTGAAAACTTAGCAGTCAGCTCTGGGGAGCTGGGGGTGCAGGCCAGCTGCAGAGCAGTGCTGTAAATTAAGGGTAGGTTAATTAAGGGTAGATTAACCCTAGATTCATCTGCTTGGGTGAGATTACTAGATCAAGCTCAACCAAGAGCTAGGTTGCTCTTGGGAAAGATTTGTAGATCAGCCATTCACTATCTGCCTGAGCCCATCAGCATGTTCCTCAAAAGAGGCGCGTAGTAAAATCCAGGAAGGAAATTCTCATTTCACAAAAAAGGTACAAAATGGAGTTTACCTTTGCTTTAATATTCACAGAAGCACCTTTTTTGCTACCCGCAAATAGCTGTTGTCATCTTTGCTGTGATGATTTTCCATGAGCAATGAACGTTTCTCTTCTATAATATAAAAATAGAATTGAGTATCTTTCGAAAGGTCTTTACATTTTGCTTCCTCTTTTTATACCATTGAAACATATTTTCAAGGAAAGGTTTCTACTGTAATCTGACTTATTTGGGGGCTTTAAAATGAATCAAAATGCACAGCATTACATAAAACCCAATCCACAGAAGCCCCTTTATTTGTCATTTAAGTTTTCTCCCTCAATTTCCAACTCATTTCAGGATTTTGGTTTTAAGTCCAAAGCAAAAGGTTCTTTTTTTTGACTCATACAGGTATATCCTGTAGATAGTATTATCAGCATCATTTTTACTCAAGATAAGCTCTGTTTTTTTGTTTAGTTTTTTTTTTTTTTCTTTTCAGACAAACTGTTGTGACGTAAGATGGAAAGTATGGTTACCTGTCAAGGGATGAGGTCCTCATTGATTTGTACTGAGTCTGAAAATGCATGTTAGGTGTTCTCAAAAATAACCTGAGCCGAGTGGTGGAAGGAGCTGCCTCTAACTGCATGTGACATGCCACTTCAGAAGCCTCCATCCAGCCTGTAGAGGCAGCCGTTGTGAAGTCATCTTTTTTTAATTTCACCACTACATGAAATGCCATACTTTTTTATTACTTGTCTTATGGACATTTGGTTTTAAACTTCGCAACTCCATCCTCAGCATGGAATGTTGAAATCCGCTCAGCTTTTCCCATTTGCCCTCTCCTTATCCGCACATTTCCTTTGCCATGAAAGAAACCTTTACTAACAAGTATTCCTACCATTTCTGTTTTGTTTAAGTTGGACTGCCGGAGGGAAGGGGCTGATCCTAAAAGTTTCCAACCGTAAAGCATTGGCAGCTGATGGAGTACAATGCCAGTTGTGTATAGGACTGGGACTATTATAGCCACATCAGAGAAGGAAAGACAGGGCCTCCCTGGTGGATCAGGCGGTTGAGCGCAGTGCTGTGAAGCTGTCCACAGCCTCTGCAATGGGGGTTCCGGCCGGCCGGCCGCAGAGATACCCACATGTTGCGGGAAACCTCTCTTGTCTCGCCCGCTGCTCCCCTCAGCAGTGTGTTTCAGTCAGTCTGCCTGTTCTGTTCCCCGCTCTGTCTCTGGTGAATCCTCTCACCCTCCCACACATCTGGCTTATACCCCAGTTCTTGTATTCATGAATAAGTAAATCTTAAAAAAAAAAAAGATTTATTTAAAGAAAAAAAAAAAGGAGGTCCTTCCCTGGTGGCGCAACGGTTGAGCGCTGGGCTGCGAAGCTGCCCGCAGCCTCTGCAGCGCCAGTTCGATCCCCGACCGCCGGGCGAGGGCCCCACATGGCCCGACAGACCTCTCCTGTCTCACCCACTGCTCCCCTCAGCAGTGTATTTCATCAGTCTGCCTGTTCTGCTCCCTGCTCCGGCTCTGGTGAATTCTCTCACCCTCCCGCACTTCTGACTGTACCCAGTGCTTGTATAAATTAATTAATTAATTAATTAATTTAAAAATAAAAAAGGAAAGAGAAACAGGGAAAATTCACTTTAGTAATAACTGTATCCAATGTCATAAAGCCAAAGGGTTGTTTCAGGGTGTGATCAGTGTAAACAATTATGGGGATATTTGATGTTCCTTCCCCTCCCCCCCCCCCCCCCCCCCCCGCGCTGCGTGTTTGAGCCCCAGTGTGCTCTTACATGTCCTCTCCATCTGGAGTGTGCCCAGCCAGAGGCTCGGATGCTGGTGACCTGTGGCTCCTGGGGGGACAGTGCAGCTCTTAGGGCTACTCCCTGCCCCCACAGGGTTCTGGAAAGCCATCTGAGTCTCCTGCTAAACTTCAGCTCTGGGTTACTAATAGTAGCTGAACACCAAAGAATTTATTTCTAGTGTTTTTTCTTTTGCTGTCTGACTACTCAGGCGTTCAGTAAAAAATATGGGCGCCCTCCCCCCAGTAGGCTTCAGTGTTACTACTGTGTTTTCAAAACACCCAGTTTAAAGCAGAGAACACCTTCCTGACAGGGCACTTGTTGAAAGCACAGATGGCTTATTGGGGACATGTGCACCCACGGATTAGTGCCCTAGAAATGCATCCCACAAATCTGCAGTCATTTGAACCACGATAAATAAATGCTTTTCATAGTCACTTTCAGTGCGAAGGGCCCTTTTCAGTGCGAAGTTACTAGCTTGGGTCTGTCACCCCGATGCCTGTGGAATCTTACCGCGCCCCTCTGTGGCCTACAGATACACACTCGTGGCCCTCCCCTGACCGCGATAACGTGCGGACTCTGGTGGCTTCCTCTCCCGGGGGGGGCCGGGGTCTCCCACTTCTGGGTGCAAACCTTCTCGCCAGACATTCTGAGCGCTGTGGGGAGAGCTTCCCTCCCTCCGAATCCAGTGACAGAGGAGTCCCTGTGCGGCGGAAGGAAAGAAGACACCTTGGGTGAGGGCAGAGAGCCTCTTGAACCAGAAATCCTGACCAAATCTGTCCGTCCACAGCAGTGCCCGGAGCTGCCTTAGCGTCTCCTCCTGCCACCCACTGCCCTGCCCTGCGAGCCCCGGGCACACTAAGCTGTCCTGACTTCCGTCCCACTGTCCCTGACTTGCTCCCCTTCCCTCAGTCCCAGCAGCCAGCTCAGATAGCACTTCTGACAAGCTGGCTGGGGACCAGCTTAATCAGCATCACAGATTACCAGGGGGAGTGGCCAGAGCACTTTCGTCTGGGACTAGGGCAGCAGTTTTTAATCTGGGCCCACGGGCCACTCCATTCCTGTCCTGCCTGTACAACCTCCACCCAGCCCTTTGCCCTGTGATCTTGTGTGTGTGTGTGTGTGTGTGTGTGTATGAAGCCTTAGCAGGCCGCAGTGTGTGACCCAGGCAGTGATCTGACCTCCCCCCCCCAAGTCCTGCTCTCTACTGTGACCTTACTGTGCAACGTGTGACATGCAGGCATGCTCCCCTTTGAGTTCTTCTCCCACGCCTCCCCCTCCTGCTGCCTCCGCCCTACCACCTCCCCCTTTTCACTCTGTCTCCTGCCTCCTAGGAATCCAGGGGCCCCCTCCTTCAGCCACGCTTTGTCCCTCTCGTCTACTTCTGAGTCAGCCAATATTTCACCTGGCTTGGCCCATTTTACCACCACATGGTACGTCTTAAACCTGTTTTGTTTTATTCTGTGGTTTGTTTATCTGGATCAACTCCAGTTCTTTCTCTTAATTTTCAAGGGACAATCTCAACATGGACGAAGGACAGTCTCTCACCTGAAAGATCAGTGCAGCTCTCAGAGGATTAGGGGGGTGTGGTGCAGGTGTTGTGAAATCAATTAAATAATCGGATGTCGCAACCTCGCATCATTAGAAGTCATTTTCCTTTTTCTCTGATCTTCTCTGTACCCCTGGCCGTAGCCCCCTCCCTCCATGTAGAGATTCCAGTCGCTGAGCAGGGAGCGTTCCTGGGCTCCCAGAGCGGCTTACTCTCCTCTGCTGCCCTTCCTTTTCAGCAGTTCCCGGGGAAAAGTTCATCTTTTGGGATCAAACGGATCCATCTTTAATCCAGGCCCGGCCACAGGAGGCTCGCTGCTGCGACTTTGGTCGAAACCTGGGGGACCTGCCTTGAGCTTACCTTCTGAGCCTCCATGTCCTTGAGGGAAATAAACGTGACCACAAGTGTGGATGCGTCGGTCCTGGGGGCGGAAGACGGGAAAACTCGCTGGCTCGTTCGCTCTCCCTCAGACGTCCAGATGTTAACTGTTGCCACCATAACTTCTTAAACCTCTTCCTTGGCTTGAATTCCTTTCTGCTGTGTTTATTTTATCAGGTGCATTATTGGTGATTCATAAATGGTAAGACAATTTATTAGGCAGTTTAGTCTCCTGAAAGGGTCAGATAATTCCATGAAGATAAATTTAAGATTGGACAGAAGTTCATAATAACACGGTGGCCCTTAGTGAAAGAGCGATGTTTTGTCAACAGTGTTTTCAGAAGGCAGAGGATGGGCCCAAGTCTGGCCTGTTGGTTGATGCTGGTGCCGGGAAACCAACACCCTTTTAAAGTTTTCTTCAAAAAAGTGGACGCTCAGCCCTGTTGGGCGGTTGCCCCTTGCAGCCCCTCGTGCGCCGGGTGCCCAGGTGCAGGGCCCCTTGTCCTGACGCCCAGCTGCGGGAGGACGGAGGGGGCGCGTGCCGGTTCTCACGCTTGTCCCCTGCTCTTTGAACGGCTCCCTCTGCCCGCCCTGTGAGCAATGCCCTCGGGATGTGGGGGCCCCTGGATTAAAAAAAAGGGAAAAAAGTCTCAACTTCAGAACTTGCGCAAGTCTCAGAATCCAGAATTCACTGGCACTTCCTTTGATTCGCGGCTGATAAGGGTTTGTGAATAAGAGGCAGAAGGAGAAAGGTGAGTGGGTTCTCTGGCAGATCCTGGCTCATCCTGGCTACCCCCCGCCCGCCCTCACTGCTGGCTTCAGGACGGAGATGGCCAGGTGGGCCTGTGGAATGCCGGGAGCCCGGAAAGCACAGGAGTTTGTCCGCTGGTCATAGGGGAGGAAGTCGGAGGTCCCTACGCGGAGATTGGAGGTGCCGGTTCTGCCTTTAAGCCGCAGAGGGGGCCCCTTGTCAGGGAAGGTGGGCGGCCCCCACCTGACAGCCGCGAGGACAGCGGGCAGCCGGGAGGAAGTGATCTGCCAGCCGTGAGCTGAGCTTGCAGGGCCGCCACACAGGACCTGGGCCTGCTCGAGCCCCGGGATCCACAAGCCAGTCAGCTGCGAGGTGGGAAGCCGCGGTGCGTGGCAACTCCTGTAGCGGTGGGAAATGAAAGCGAAGATCAACCCGTTTTAATTTAAGGTATGGCTTCTTTCTGGAAGGAGCGGCCTTCGTCCTGTTGAAAGCCCGCTTCAGACCACCAGTCCTAGGGAGGACATCTTCAGGTCCCCACTGAGTGACGTGACCGTAGGCCACTCAGGCCCGACCTGTGAGCAGAGATACACAAATAAGGGCGGTCTGATGCGTTTGGTGCGTGGAGAGCCACGGTCGTGGGCGGCAGCGGCAAAATACAGGGCTGAGGGTACCTGAGAGGGCTGAGGAAAGCTGCTCACACCAAAGGGTACATACCATAGTCCCAGCTACCGCCTCGCCAACATCCTGTTAAAGAAAGTAAATCAAAATTGAGCCAAAGAACAGGCGTCTGGGGTTCCATGCTGAGTTCAAGTTTGTTAAAATCGGAATTTATCATCTAAAAGGATGTGGTATGTATTATTTTTGTGTTTGCTTTTCAGATTTCTCTTGATGAGTCCATTTCCAACGGTAGTAAGTGTGAGAAGGGAGATGATAGCTTAGCACACCACAAAAAAACTCCATTTGTAGCCTGTCAATCATGTTCTCTCTGAATCCAACCAAACTGAAATAATACCTTTCACTTTATTGGCTGGATTATCTACTGTCAACAGCTGCCTATTTTTATTTATTTATTTATTTATTTTTACTATTACTGTACTGCAGGCGGCAGTTCTCCAAGTGTGGTCTGGGGTTGGGGGTTACGAGTTCACAAGGTCAAACCTGTTCTCGTGGTAGCACTGACACATTTTTTTGTCTTTCCCGCCGGAGCTGAGTTGATATGGATGGATTGGTGGGCAGGACTATTAGTGGATGCCTTGTAGTCATGGAATTCGGTAGCTTCCCACCTGCTCACGAAAACAAAATGCCAGTGTCACTTAGGAGAACCTTGGTGAAGTTGGGACCGTTTCTAATTGTGTTAAAACTTGACCCGTGAACACTCAGCCAACAAGCAAGCTAGGCTGCTTCTGGCTGGTGTTCGGCCACATTTTCTCACAAATGAGCAAAGTGAGTCTCCGTCTTGAATGGAAACAGTCGACTGAGTTTATTGCCAGTGATAAAATTTGAGCTTTCACACAAAAATTGGAGTTCTACAACACTGGTATCTGCTAGTGGGCTTGATAACTTCCCAAGTCCTTTAAGCAAAAATATTCAAGCAAATATTTGAGATGCAAGAAAACTTGCCTCGGCTACTGGGAGCTTGATAGCTTCCCAGCTCCTGAGGGTTTCTGATGAGATCAGTAATGCTGGCCATGGCTGTGGATTTTCTCTTGTATAATGAAATGTGTCAGCTCAGTGAACCAGTATTTTCCAATGAGCAGTATACAGAGCTGTCCGTGGGCAAATTCAAGATGCGAGGTTATCAGCGGATTTTTAGGAGAATATGTTGGTATGATCTTGGCCCTCCATTGCTCCTAGCTTTTAAGAAACTACCATTTGTCAAAATTTGCATGTTGTATCACAGAGGATCCATAATTATCTGAGAAAAGTAGTAAAACAACCCATTTCCAACAATATATCTGTGTGAGGTCAGATTTTCTTTATGTTCTGCAACCAAAACAACATATTAGAAGGAGGAGTTGAGTGCAGAAGCAGCAGTGAGATGCCAGCTGTCTCCTCTTAAAGGAGAGGTGGGTGCTAAAGAGATTTGCAAATAAGATAAAACAAAGCCACCCTTCCTGCTAGGGTTTGTTTGTTTGTCTGTTTGTTTAAAAAAGTGGTAGTGGGCCTCCCCGGTGGCGCAGCGGTTGAGCGCTGGGTTGCGAAGCTGCCCGCGGCCTCTGCGGCACTGGTTCGATCCCCAGCTGCTCCCCGGCCACCGGAGGAGGGTCCCACATGGCGCGCAGACCTCTCCTGCCGCCCGCTGCTCCCCTCAGCAGTGTCCTTCGGTCCTTCTGCCTGCTCTGCTCCCCGCTCTGGCTCTGGTGAATTCTCTCACCCTCCTGCGCTTCTGACTGTACCCAGTGCTTGCATAAACAAAACAAACAAACAAACAAATAAATAAAACATGCCTCTATAAAATAAATAAATAAAGTGGCAGTTTTTCATAAATGTGGTTTTTATGTTAACATGGAATGGGGTTCTCATTTTTGAATGAATCATAAAGTGCTTTAAAAGTCTTCATATTTAACATAAGTATATAGATAAACCCATATAGACCAAAGCCCAGGAGGATCCTCGGTGATTTTTATCGTATTTTAATAGATTTTTGAAATAATGATAAGGTGGGAGCAGAAAGTTGAAACGCTGTTGTGAGCGATTTTTTTAATGAGCAAACATAGGGTGTATTATCTGTTCAGGCAAGCATGGGATGCCCTTTCTGATGGTTCTCCAGGGTGAGAGGGCTTTCAGCAGCATGATGGGAGGAAGGTTTGGGGGTGCACTGAGGCTGGGATTCAAATTGTCTCTCAGCTCCTCAACATCCATGTCATTTTGTATAAATGGCCCTTCAGAATCTCAGTTTTCTCCTGCACGAAACAGACATCCTGACCCCTCGCCTAGGCGTGCTTTCTGGGCCAAAGGACACGGCTGGGGATGGCATCCGGGGAGGCCCAGGAGAGCCGTGGGTGCTCCTTATCTTCCTTCTTCCCTTCCGCCGCTGCTCCAGGGCTCTGTTCCTCGGTACCCTCCGACGGGCCCAGGTGTGGCACGTGTTACCCTTACACCTGGGCCTCGCTCCCCACGGGGGCACGGGTCGCGCTGGGCCAGGTTGACAGGGACTCGGTGTCAGACCTGGGCACAGGTGTCCTGGGCTGCTGGCCGCGTAGCTGCGTGTCCAGGGACTTCTCACCTGTATGACTAGGGGAGATGCTGCCCCCTGCGGGTGCTGCCTGGGGTTGCAGCTCGGACACGGGGCCCCACGGACCACACCCCGGGCCTGATCTGGACGGCAGGGTCCTCCCCTCAGCACGGCAGGCGTCCTCTGACGGCAGCAGCAGGACGGCCTTTGCCCCGGAGCCCCGTGCGCGTCCAGCAACTCCACCGGCCCCGCACACATCCTGGGCCTCCTCAGTGTCTTCTTATGTCTGTTTCCTCTGTCTCAGGTACCTGCTTTTTAAACAGTGTTTGCATCATCTATCAGTGGACGATAGGAAGGGAAGTCGCTCATGGGTAGACCCGCTAATTCCTTTGAGGCTGGTGAGTTGGGCACTAGTATTCTGCTCTGAACAAACTGCCCTCGAATGTTTTTGCTTCTGGCCTGGCACTGCTGTCTGCCACACGCCCGAGATGTCGCTGGGGTGGTGCAGTGTGTCTCCTGCTTGCAGGCCCCCTCCGGGTCACGAGGCCTGTGGTGCTGAGGGCCTGAGCGCCCTGTCGCTTCCGAGCCAGGCTCAAGGTTGGCGGGTCTCAGGACAGGCCCCCAGCCCTGAAGGTGACTCCGAAGCCTGTGCGTGAAGAATCTTTGTGTTCTCTCAGAGTGAAGTGAGCACGCCCCTCTGTGGGCGCCTTTTCACCGACGTGAACAGTCATAGCTGGCTTCCATTTCACACGCCCCAGAATTACAAAGAGTTTAACAGAAGTCAGACCCCGCCGCGGCCATCCGGGCCGGACACCATCCCAGCTCAGCGAGTGGGCGGAGGTCACAGTTCCCCTGGCTGCAGTTATTTCCAGGACTGGGGGGTGACCGCGGGGCCTGTCTGCACTGTGGATCAGCTGGAAATGTGGAGATGTGCAGAATGGGGGGCCAGTTCCCCACCAGCAGACGGCCCCCCACTCTGTGAGGCGCCTCCCAGCAGGCCCTGGGCCTCAGCCAGTGTAGGCTCTGGCCTTCTGTCCTGCCAGGGCCACATGCCTACCGCCTGGCGTGCCTTGGGCCGACTCAGTTCTGCCTGGGGATGCCGCCCCGGGGTTGGCTCTCAGGGTGCCTAAGTGGCACCCACTTGGTGCCCACAGGCGGTGTGGGGTTTATTAGCCGTGATGCCCAAGGGGTCCGTCCCTGCGGGACCACCTGGGTGGCCACAGCCAGCTTCCTGGAGCCTGTCCTGTTTCTGCCATGGACTAGCCACGAAGGTCTCAGAGTGTCTCTGTGCCTCAGTTTCCTCCTCTGTAAAAGGAAGGCAGTAATGGCTCCTGCCTCAGAGGCTCTGTAAGGGCTTAGCGCACAGTAGGCACTTGTGTTAGTGGCTATGATTGTTACATGCCCCGTGGATGAGACGGCCTGACCAGGGTGTCAGCATGGGGAAGGCTCGGGTCTGTGTGTGGGGGGGTCCCGAATACCCCTGTGTGGGTGTGAGCGTCGGGTGTGGCTTGGAGAGGCCCCCAGTCCTGCTCTTCCGGCTCTCTCACCGTCCGCGCCCGCCCGCTGGGGATGAAGCGTGAGTGTGGAAGGTCAGGGCGGTGGCCCTGTCCTGCCTGCCAGGTGAGTGCAGGCAACACTCGCTCGGGGCTGGAGGGGAGGCTTCTCATGCAAGAGCGGGCCAATGGCTTGCACCCTACCCCTGGACCATGGAGTTGGGGCCCCCACAAGCTAGGATGCCCTGACTGGGTCTGCCCTTCCTCTGCTGGCTGGGTTGGTCAGGAGCCCGGGTTCTGTGGAGAGAGGTGTGAGATAGACAGACCCTGGGTGGAGGAGGGCCTGGGCACAGGAGTGTCTCTCCTCCACTTCCACCACAAGCAGCGGGGCTTTCTGCCCCAGCCCCTCCTCCCTGGCCCTCAAGGCCTGAGCCGGGCAGGGCTGGGACAAGAGCAGACGTGTCAGTGCTTGGTCCCCTGCTGCCTGGGGACTCAGTTCCTCAGCTCCCGTCTTAGGAAATAAGGCCTTTGCGGCAGGAGCTTCTGGGTCCATAGAGCTCTGGCTCGAGTGACCTGAAGGCCCCCACGAGGCCCTTGGGCCTGTCCTGGTCCCTGCCTTTGCAGCTGCTGGCACCTCTCAGACCCTGCTTGTTTGGTTCCCACGTCTCTTCTCTGTCCCCAGTACCCCCCTCCCCACTTCAGGCCCCCAGAAAGCAGCGGGGGTGGGAGTGCTTGTCCATGTTGCCATCACTGCTGGGCTGGAGCATCACGTTTCAGGGCTGTGATCAGTGCACACGTACGCATGGGTGCCCGGGCAGGCCCCTCAGCTGTCCAGAGGCCAGGCCGGGGTCAGTTATTCTTCCCCTCACCCCAAAACACACCTCCTATTCTTGGGAGACCAGAGGAGTAGAATTAAGGATGGGTGCTGCGTTGTCTGTCTTTAACACTGAGGCAGATTGTATCGAAGCACAGTCACCTCAGTTTCACAGACAGCCCCCAGTGTTAGGCCCAAGACTCCTGGCCATGATGCCAACATCTGAGGTGTTGGCTGGGCCTGCCCCGTGCGTCCTGGAGGGGCAGCAGGGGCCAAACGGAACCCTTAGGATCCAGCTCCCTCACTGTTACCGAGATTTCAAGTTGCTTTTATTGTTTGGCCACAAAATGGACATGATCTTTGTTGGCCTAACACACCTCCTTGTACTGCTTTCGCCATCCATCTTGCACAATATAAGACAAGGCCAGAGCTTAAATGAAAATCCCCAGCTTCTTA